>NC_134580.1:141623364-142333864 GCF_037038515.1 Microtus pennsylvanicus
GAATGCTGGGAACTGGGGACACTAAGGAGTGTAGGGACTATGAGAAACTGTAGGACCTAAACCCTCCCACACTGCAGCCCCCACCCATCTCCGTCCCAGGATGTTAGGGTTCAGGATGTAACCTGCTAAAGTTCCCCACACACTGAGGATGTTACCTGGTGAGCTCCCATCACACAGCCTAACTGGCAGGCACCGCTGCCCACTCACTTAGCGCTGCTTCTCAAACAAGAGGGGTCTGGGGTGAAAACAGTTGCCTACCTTGTTAGTAGCTGAACAGGATCCAAACCCAGGCCTTTCAAAAAAATGCCTCCAGTTGTAACAAGGCTGCCTGTACCACAGAGCCTATCCCCGAGCTTTTATTCATCAATCTCTTTAGTATAATAAAAGTCTTCCAAAGATCTCACAGAAGCAACTTGAGGCTGGAGAGGACACAGTTCATCACAGCCAGAAGGCCACGGTGGCTGGAATGTGTGCCACTGCTCGTTCAAATGAAGCTGGCCAGGAAGTACTAAAGGGCCTGGAAAAACACCTGGCTTTTGACCTCTAACTCCTACCGCTACAGCCACACATCTTCCAGTCAGGTCTCACCACCCCTCTCCCCAAACAGTCCTACTCAATGGACAAACAGGAACTGTGGGGACATTCCCATTCGAACCATAATATGGCTCCCTACCCGTTCTTTAGAATGTCAGAAAGAGTGTGTGTGTGTGTGTGTGTGTGTGTGTGTGTGTGTGTGTGTGTGTGTGTGCGCGCGCGCTCGCGCGCACATGCAGGAGAACAGGGTAGTGTGTGTCTGGGGTGAAGGAGCATGTTCATTATGCGAGACTTTTGTTAGGTGCTCTGGGAGACAAGACTGGGAGGGAAAGACCCTCCTCTCACTCTGCTGCTACAGTTTAGCCCAAGAAATCAGGAGCTCCCTTGGGGCTGTCAGAGGACAAAGCAGGCTGTGATGGTTAAAGTGCGGGCAGTGGCAGGAAGTGTCATATCTGTTCTTCTAAACTGGGGACCCAAGACAAGTTCAGGCATCACTGTGTCTCTGCACAGGCTCTGGGGAGCCACAGTCTTAGAAAGTGGGTGGATACAGGAAAGGTGCCCAATGCCATGCTCACTGGGGACATGGAGAGAGAGAGGTCAGTACACAACTGGGGTTTCATCTAGACTAGGGGGGTCAGGGAGGGCCTTGTGAGCAGGGGACAAAACCTGAGGCTGAGTGTGAAATAGATGAGAAATGAGGAAATCTAGGTCAGCAAAAGGGACAACCAATGAGAGACCTTTGGGGCTGGGATGGAGAACTGAGCATCCCAGGAAGGGACAGCAGAGAGCTGAGTACCCCAGGAAGGGACAGCGGAGAGCTGAGCATCCCAGGAAAGGACAGCGGAGAGCTGAGCATCCCAGGAAAGGACAGCGGAGAGCTGAGCACCCCAGGAAGGGACAGCGGAGAGCTGAGCATCCCAGGAAGGAACAGCAGAGAGCTGAGCATCCCAGGAAGGGACAGCAGAGAGCTGAGCACCCCAGGAAAGGACAGCAGAGAGCTGAGCACCCCAGGAAAGGACAGCAGAGAGCTGAGCATCCCAGGAAAGGACAGCAGAGAGCTGAGTACCCCAGGAAGGGACAGCGGAAAGCTAAGCACCTCTAGGAGGAGCATGGAGAGGAAGGAGGAAGCCGGGCAGCTGGCCAGGGCTTGAACTTCAGAGTTGTTGGAAGGTTGGTAAGAGGGCAAAGGCAGAATGCTGACCACAGCTAGTGGCCAGGGGCATGGCACATTTATGTGACCACAGGAAGGCAGTTTCATTCCTATGTGACCTAGGAGGGTGACATCAATGGGGTTGGTTACAGTTGTACACCTGCAATCCCAGCATTTGAGAGGCAGATGCAGGAAGATTCAGAAATTAAAGTCACCCTGGGTTACACAGAATATTTGAGGCTAGCCTGAGCTATGTGAAACTCTAAAACACAAAAAGAAAAAGTAAAAGGCCATATTCCCGGCAGTGATAGTGTCCTAGTGAGAGAGACTTGTGCTATGGAACACAATGGACCCCCAAAAATTAAAACTGTCCCAGGAACCCATGCCTGGGGGAGGGGAGCTGACAGGCTCATGCCACCTAGAGGGGGCGGGGCACTTGTCTCCCTCTAGGAAGAGATTCCACACAGTTCTGACAGGTTAAACTACCTTGCAGTGATGAGAGGAACCAACCTTGAACAGGAGCGCTTGTTTATGGAGCCTTCCACCTTCTGCTTAAACCTAAACTTGATGCCAAACCAGAAGACAGGCTTGGGGTGGGGGCGGGTTCCTGGACCTCTTTATTTGCTGCTCTTCCAAACATGGCCGCACTAAACACAGCTGTTTTATTTGTTTTGTTTTGTTTTTGATTTTTACTCATTTGTCTCTTTAAATGATGAGTTGAGCATGGTGGTTGAGACTAGCTTGTTGAATCTGCCAGGGTCCAAGCTCGGAGAGCAACCACGCTCCCCTCCTTCTGCTGTCCCGCATCCGGGCATGGAACTCTGCTATGCGGTTAGGGGCTCTCGGGTTGCATGATTAGACCCCGCAGAGGATTCTGGGAAAGCAAGTGCTCGCGCACTGGACTCCACCACCAGTCCTGGCCTGGAACTTTCAGCAATCCTCCTGCCTCAGTCTTCTGAAAGGTTTTGAGTGGGCGTTCAAGAGGGACACTGAAATGTGCTGGGTAATTTCCTCAAGTCATGGGGATTGAGGCAGGCTGAGCTGGGCAATAGTTCCTAGCCATGAAGAATTGCTGGGCCCCCAGGCTTACAGGTCTGCTTTACCTGCAGAAACAATATGCTCACCCTGGTATCAAAACAACCCATCCTGCTTCCAGGCAAACCACAAAACACAAAAAAGTAGCTGTTACTTCCTGGTAGCTCCCTATGTATACATGCGGGTCCCCCAGCCCCATTAAATGTCTCAATCTCCATCCCACAGAAAGGTTGGGGCCCCTCGCCGCTCCAATAAAGCACTCTCAGCCTGTTGAGATAGTTTGTCTGCCTCTCTGTCTCTTTCTTCTTACAGGTGGATTGTTGGGGTGTAAGAGGTTCATTAGCAGTAGTGTTAATGCCCTGGACACGTAGACTGAGAGGCAACAGCATGGGGGGGGGGGCTCTGAGGAGAGGCGTTCAAGTCCCCAGCACCAGAGACATGGCGGACTCTGAAGAGCGAAGTCAGACACTGGCAGAAGTACCTTTGGGGCTGGTCACATGGTCACAGCACAAACTGTGGCCAGGCTCTCTGATTCCCAGGAAGGAGGCAGGGGAGGGGGTGGGAGCCACATGTGTGGCCACCAATACCTCTTTGATGTAAGTCACTTCCTAGGTGAAAGGTCCTGGCTCAGGGAAATCAATTAGCTGGGGACCCCCAGTGGCTCAGCAGGGCGTCTGTGGGAGGGAGGGGCCGCCGCACGTGTCCCCACACACCATTCTTCACACCTTCCAGGAGCTGGAATGGCAGAAGTGAGTCCCCATGCATATCCAACTGCCAGATTTGCAATTCCCAGTTGCACACCTGAGCAGACTTAGCTGCTCCAGAGTCTTCATATGACTGGCACTGGGGCTGCCCTCGTCCTGCCCCAGAGCCAGTTATTGCGCTGGGGAAGTGCTCCTCCAGACAGGGAGCTGAGGAACAGCAAAGGTGGCAGATACCCTAGTCACCTCCTGTGCCTTCTCACCTCAAGGGACTACAGTGAGTGATTTGGAACTCCTTCTCTTCTTTCTACACACACACACACACACACACACACACACACACACGCACGCACGTGCGCGCGTATATTTGGGGAGGAAGAACTGGCAGATGGGGGCGACAGATTCAGTAAACTTATCCCTTACCCCGAGGAAGGACACCCCTAACTGGGCGAAACCTCCGCTGGTTGCTATAGAGACTAAGGTTGGAACCTGTGTGGTCAGGTGGGCAGGATGGACGCCACCGAGGCCTCTGGAGAACGTGAGGCAGATTGTAGGATCCATCCTGCAGAGGACAGACTGGAACTCAAGGCAACTTGAGAGCTGGCTGTGGCTGCCAGGGGCTTCTCACCAAGCCAGCTCCCCCCAGGCACCCAGAGGAATAGGGCCCGCCTAGCTTTCTCCTTTCTCCCCTCCTGGCTGATTGTCAGCGGGGGGTCTGCTCGGTGGGGGGTGGGGGGTGCCTGAGAGGCAGGCAGGTCTCCCACCCGACCTGGGTCTTTAACTTTTTGTTGGAAATTGTGTCCTCAGGCTAAGTGGTGAGCACCGCTTAGGGGGCACTCGTGAAACACTCCACAGTGGACTAAGACCTGGGTGGTCTGGAAAGGAAGAAGGTACTTTTTTTCTATAAAGAATCTGTATTAAAGGCACCTGTCCGTCCCCCCCCCCCCCATCTCTGTGAGTTTGAGGCCAGCCTGGTCTACAGAAGGAGTTCCAGGACAGACTCCAAAGCTACAGAGAAACCTTGTATTAAAAAACAAAACAAAACAAAACAAACAAACAAACAAAAAACAAAGCAAAACAAAAAAGAACCTGTTTTCTGCCCAGCAGTGGTGGTGCATGCCTTTAATCCCAGCACTAGGAAAGCAAAGGCAGGCGGATCTCTGTGAATTTGAGACCAGCTCTGTCCACAAAGTTACAGGACAACCAGAACTGTTACACAGAGAAACCCTGTCTCACAAAAATAAATACATACATACATACATACATACATACATACATACATACATACATACATACATAAAAGAAAAAATATTGAAGAATCTTTACTCCATAGCTGGAGCTTGCTCCCCCGCCCACAGAGTTCACAGATATGGACGGACGGACGGTCCTGCTAGGCAGATTGCTGGGGAATCCTTGTCTCTGCTTTCTATTTCTGATACTGGAATTACAGGGAAGCCACCGTGCCCATCGGTGTAACGGGTTCTTGGGGTGTGAAGTCCAGTCCTCTGCTTGAGTGGCAAGTGATCGGCTAGGCCACCTCCTCAGACCTTGTGCCTCGAGACAGAGTCTTGTGCGGTCTACCTGCCTCGCACCTGACCCTTTCTGAAGTGCACATCAAACCACTTCACTCTTCTGCTCTGCACCCTGACTCCCTCTCTGAGCCAAAGTCTTCACTGAGGCTTTGAGAGTCCTACCCCAGTGGGTCCTGTCTGGCCAGGCCTCCCACAGTCTCCCCATCATCACTCTCTTACAGCCTGAGGTTCTCACAGATCCACAAACAGGCAAAGCCAGAGCCTCGGTTTGTTTCCTGATAAAGTGGAAATATCTCACTTCTTGTTTGCCCATATTCCCAGCATTCCCAAGTTTTCTAACAACTGAGTGACACCTCCCTGTCCACCTTGTCTTCTGGGAAGTGTTAACCCACTTCAGATCTACAGGTGGACATGTGACCAAGCCTGGCCAATGAGAGCACAGAGCAAGAAACATTCTGAATGGCTTGGCATTTGGTTCAGGGAAGGCCTGAGCTGTCATTGGGATTATTAGGAGAAAAAGATTATCTGGAGTCAGGGATGTGGTTCAGTAGAGAGCCTAGGTTCAATCCACAGCACCACATAGAATGGGCCTGGTACACACCTGTAATCTCAGCAGGGAGGTGGTAAAGAAGTTCAAGGTTGCTGGGCGGTAGAAGGGCAGGCCTTTAATCCCAGAACTCGGGTGGCAGAGGCAGGCAGATCTCTGTGGATCTCTGTGAGTTTGAGGCTAGCCTGGTCTACAAGAGTTAGTTCCAGGACAGGCTCCAAAGCTACAGAAAAACTGTCTCGAAAAACGAAGAAGAAGAGGAAGAGGAAGAGGAAGAGGAAGAAGAAGAAGAAGAAGAAGAAGAAGAAGAAGAAGAAGAAGAAGAAGAAGAAGAAGAAGAAGAAGAAGAAGAAGAAGAAGTTGGTGGTGACCCTTGGCTATATATTGAGTTTGAGGCTAGCTTGGGCTACATGAGACCCTATCTCAAAATGATAACAATAAACAATAAATAAAAGACTTTATTGCTGGGAGTACTGAAGAGTAATGGAAGCCTTAAGCCACCTGGAAACACCTTGGGTGAAGTCAGAGCCAGGGATGAAGAAATGGAACTCCCACAACAGCTTTGAGGCCCTTGGTTCAGCTGTGCCTGAATCCCACTGGACTTTTCTGTTGTCTGCCTATTATTTATGTGTGTGCATGCACACACATGCACACACACACACACACACACACACACACACACACATTGGGGTCTGAAGACAACTTGTGGGAGTCAATCCTCTACTTTCATCCTTTAGGTCCCAGGGATCAAACTCAGGTCGTTGGGCTTGGAAGCAAGCACCTTCACCTCCAAGATTCTGGGTTCAGTCATTTCTAACCAGAAGAACCCTGTCCAGGGCTTCCCAGCAAGGGTTACATTAGACCATGAACTGTGAAGTATTTAGTAGGAAGCACTCCCCCCAAATGGAAGTCATTATTATTAATATTTTATGATTTCATCTTTCACATGCAGATTCAAATCTGTTTCTACTTTTAAAATGTTTACTTATGAAATAAAAAAGAACATTCGTGTGACTGGGGTTGATGCTCACATGATGACAGCGTGACCACGCAGGTCTTTTAAATACTTAAGTGTTTCTGTGATGGTTGATTCTGATGCTCAACTCAGCTCTGTTCTAACTCTGTCTACCTCTCTGCTCTCCAAGATGTGCTCATCCAGTGAGGAAATGCCTAAAGGGTTACCGCAGGGCCCCACAGAGGCTCCTGGACTCCCTATTCATGCTACCTGTATGAGTGTGTGTGTGTGTGTGTGTGTGTGTGTACACCATCACGTGTGCATGCAGACAGACCTGTGTGTTTAAAAGTGCACAATATACGTAGAAACTAGAGTTTGATCTCTCTTTATCAGCTGCTCTCCACCATATTTTTTGAGGCAGGATCTCTCACTGAACCTGGAGCTCACTGAGTCAGCTAGACTTCCTGTCTATTGTGGAATACTAGTTTAACTAGGCAAAAATTTGTTACATATTTATTAATATTCCATAATTTGTTGTAGAAAATTATCTTAAGTTGTGTTACTTTTGTTTATGCTTTGGAACATTTGTTTAATGATGTATTGCTGTGGAGACCCAAAAATGTGAGCCTATTGCCCCCTTGTCTGATGGTCAGAGAGTTTGGAAGCTGCTCAAATGGTTAACAAGTGTAACTACACATCTTGACTCAGGAAATGATTACTTGGTTTTTTGACACTAAAATGGCTCATATCAATCCATCCTGACAGATGGTCAGGATATGCAAGCATACTTCTGTCCCTCCTTTTGTAATATGAAGTTATCTGGGGAATGGCTGCCTTCAGGATACTTGGTCTAGAGCAGCTTCACTGCCTAAACAACAGAATGCTAATGACTTGATGTCTCAAAGTGTTAAAGCAACTAACTGTTCAATTTGTCCTGGCGGGCAATTTTCAGTATTCACTTGAGCTCCCTCCTGGAACTATTCTGTATTTTCTGTTTTATTAGTTTTAAGCTCGTCTTTGTATTCTTTATTTATATTTCCGATTCCCACACCCCTACCCTGGCAAGAGGTGTTTTTGTTGAAGCTGGTCCCTGATATATTGCTTTTGTTCATGCTGCATTTGTTTAACTCTGTGAAGCTGTGATTCTTTGCCTGTCTAAAACACCCGATGGTCCTAATAAACAACCTGAATGACCAGGGAGGCAGAGGCAAGAGGATCTCTGTGAGTTCAAGGCCAGACTGGTCTACAAAGTGAGTTCAAAGACAGCCAGAGACACAGAGAAACCCTGTCTTGAAAAACAAACAAAACAGAAGCTGAACGGCCGACAGAAAGAACAGGCGAGGCGAGCAGGCAGAGAGTACGAATAGAAGGAAAACCTGAAAAAAGAGGAGCAAGAGAACAAGGGGAGGAGGACTTCAGGGTCCAGCCACCCAGCCACCCAGCTACACAGCAAGAGGCAGAGTCAGAGTGAAAGTAAGATATACAGAAACAAGAGAAAGATAAAAGCCCGGAAGCAAAAGGTAGTCGGGGTAATTTAAGATAAGAAAAGGTGGCTAGAAACTAGCCAAGCTAAGGCCCGGGTGTTCATAAGAAAGAATGAGCCTCCATGTCATGATTTGGGAGCTGGGTGGCAGGCCCCTCCAAAAGACAGAAGACCAAGGAATTAAAGAGTAAACAAACACCAACAACATTTGCTTATGCTGTGGAATATTTACTTTAGCTGTGCAAAGGTGTGTTACATTTGTTTGTGCTATATTTGGAGTTGGCAGTTTTAGAATGTGTGTCTGATTATGTAAAGTGTGTTGTATTTGTTTCACCTTGCCTGCCTAAGGCCCCTGATTGGATTAATAGAAAGCTGAACAGCCAATAGCTAGGCAGAGGATGGATAGGTGGGGCTGGCAGGCCGAGAGAATAAGTAGGAGGAGAAATCTTGGCTCGAGAAGAATGAGAGAAGGAGAGAGGAAAGAACCAGGGCGACACCCGGGGCTAGAAGTCAGGCAGCCACCAGACAAACAGACACAGAGACAGCAAGAAAGTAAGAAAAAGTTTAAAACCCCAAGGCAAAACAAAGATAAAAAGAAACAGGTTAATTTAAGTTAAAAGAGCTAGCTAGCTAGAAACAAGCTAAGCTAAGGCCAAGCAATCAAAACTAATAATAAGTCTCTGTGTCATGATTTGGGAGCTAGTTGGTGGCACAAAAGATAAACCCTGGTACACCAGCCCAGTGAGCTCCAGGGATCCCCCTGTCTCCACTTCTCAAGTACTGGAATTACAGGCTGATGTCACATACTGCTCTTCTATATGGATTCTAGGGCAAAAACTCCAGTCCTTGTGCTGTGTGGCAAGGGCTTTGCTGACTGATCTGTCTCCCCAGCCCTGTGAGGAGAGTTCCGGGCTCTCAACTCCTCAGCCTGAGTGCATTTTTATAGAAACCCTGGACTATCAGCCCCTGCCTGCCACAGACCCCTGTCTACTGTGTGACTCTCCTCAGCCCCTGCCTGCCACAGACCCCTGTCTACTGTGTGACTCTCCTCAGCCCCTGCCTGCCACAGACCCCTGTCTACTGTGTAACTCTCCTCAGCTCCTGCCTGCCACAGACCCCTGTCTACTGTGTGACTCTCTCTCCCTTGCTGACCTTTGAAGATACCAGGGGTGATGGTGTATGTGGGGACAGAGCCACGTCCTCACCGTGTCCAGCCCCAAGGCCCTCATGTCTAAATCAGAGTCGTGATCTGATACTCTATTTTACTGCCCATTGGCTGGCTGCCCTTGTCACGATGGGACATGTGGTCTGCCTTTGTTCAGCTTTCTGAATTTTAAAAACTCACTCTGTTGCAAATTGAATTCCCATGTGGTGCCCATCTTGGGGTAATAAGGGACGGATTTCCTCTCTCCTCCGAGCTTTGGTTTTGTGCTTCCCAGGCAAAGTGACCCTCAGTCTGGAAGTGTTTTCTTCTGTCAGTCTTTGAAATGAGAAGCTAAGGGCTTGATTTGTAATGTAATTGTTCAATAAATTATTTATTTTAACTCTAAGTCTATAAAGGGCTTAAATAGGTTATAAAATATATATACAAGGAAAAATCAATGTGTGGGAGAAGTTAAAATATGGAGGAGGAGAGCTGGGAGGTATTGTGTTGGGCGGTAGCTAAGAGAGTCCAGAAAGAATAGTAGCCGCAACATCACAGATGTGTGTTTTCCTCCTACATGTGTTAAATCTGGAGGGAAAAAGCCCAGCAGTGCCACAAAATCGAGGACCAAGTCAAGTCCTTCTATACCCTGTTCCTTTATTCTCAGAAAGTGACTGTTAAATCTTCCTCATATACCAACAGGACTGCAGGTGCTCCAGCAATTGCAGCTACTTTTCAGGCAGCAAGGGGAGAAAGAAAAACTCTTACCACCATTTTATTTGTTTGTTTGTTGTGTTTGCCTCATTGTTTTTTGTTTTAAAGGAGCATCTTGAATGTTTCAGCCACACACTTCAATGTATGTGTTTACATATAATTGCTCAGAATTTATCTTAATTGAAAGGGAGGATACTGAGATAAAGCCAGGGTCTAAGCAGGCTCACAAAACTGTCTAGCCTAGGGATCTTTAAGGTGTCTGGCTGCCAGTGACCGAATGCTAACAAGAAAAGCAAATCCATTCTCATTTCCCCAAGGCAGGTGCTGGGAAGGAAACTGCCCCTGCGGTGGAGTGAGGAAGACACGGTACCAGGGAGTGACATTCACGCAGCATGGCTGCAATTACGGGTGACGTTATACTGGGATTTACTTCAAACATTCAGCTCAAGGGAGTGGGTGGGATTGTAGCTAAAAGCAGAAGGGCAGTGGCGGCCACCAGACTGAGTGAGGGGGACAGGGTTTGCCTGGCCCTTGCCCTCATTTTGCTGTGTATTTAATTTTTTTCTACAATAAAGAAGTTCAACTATGCAGTAACTTCTTTGCTTTTAAAATGTTCCTTTTCATAAACTTGCAGTTTCTGTCGTAATTACGCCCTCATAGATTAAGCCTTTTAAAAATCTGCTTTCCTTATTTATTGTTTAACTTGTTTAACTTGTACCCTGAGATTCCACATATACCGTTATAAGTCCGCTTTTTCAAAGAGCGTCGTCTGATGGTTTGGTGTTGCGCGACCATCCATCCCCACGTCCAATTTTAGAGCCTGTCCGAATGCCCTGTAGCCCCCCCCCCCGTGGCTCTCTGTCCACTCCCACTTCCCCACACATATCTGGAACCTCTTTGTCTCTGTGTGTGTGTCTCTCTCTATGTCTCTCTGTCTCTCTGTGTGTCTCTCTGTCTCTCTATGTGTCTGTCTCTCTCGTTGTCTCTCTCTCTCCCCCACCCCACTGAGCATTCTTCTCTCGGTAGAGTTCTAGAAACCCTGCCTTTTGCTACAGCCTCATTCCTTCCTTAACATAACACCTTCAACGTTCAATGCATTGCCTAGTAGGTCAGCTTCCTGCCTCTCACACGGTATCTATATTTTTACTGTTTGGCCACTAAGTGATGGATGTGTGGGTGGTTTTTAACTGGGGGGCTATAGTATGTAAGGCCTCAAACCTCCATGGGCAAGTTCTGTGTGTGCACATGTGTAGAGACAGAGATTAATGGTATGTGTATTCTTTTGAGACAGTCTCTCTATGATATAGCTCTGGCTGTCCTGGAACTCACTATGTAGACCGGGCTGGCCTTGAACTCACAGAGCACCATCTGCCTCCTGAGAGCTGGAATTAAAGGTTAGTCAATGTCTGCTGTCATTGGTTTTGTTTTTTGTTTGTTTGGTTTTGGATTTTTTGAGACAGGGTTTCTCTGTTTAGCCCTGGCCATCATGGGATTCATTCTGTAGAACAGACTGACTTGAACTCACGAAGACCTGCCTGCCTCAGCCTTCAAAGTGCTGGGATTAAAGTCTTGTACTACCACCAAACAGCCTAGTAACTGTTTTTATTGTTTTTTATACTGCACAGCTTCTCTGAACATTTGCTGTGTTTGTAAATCCCATAGGTCTGAGAAGCAGGGCAGTGGTGGCTCACACCTTTAATCCCAACACTCAGGAGGCAGAGGCAGGTGGATCTCTATGAGTTCAAGGCCAGCCTGGTCTACAAAGTGAGCTCTAGGACAGGGTCCAAAGCTACACAGAGAAACCCTGTCTGGAAAAACAAACAAACAAACAAACAAACAAAACAACAACAACAAAAATGAATGAATGAAAAAAAGAGAAAGAAAGAACTCACTGGGTTTTTATTTGTTTGTTAGGTTATGAAGTCCCGTTAGATGCTGGCAGTTCCCATAAGCCAGCTGTGAAACCTTCTTATGCAAAAAGATTTCAAGCCTCCAGATGCAGAATGACCACATCATTTGCCACCCAAAGTAGGAGGGATGAGCTCCGTGGGAGTTGCCTTTGGTAACTGTGCTGGAGCAGCATTCATGAGGCGCAGCTGCCCCGATTGTGGACCTGGACCAAAGGCCTCAGCATGTGTTGTCAGTCCACCCGTGTTTTACTCTCAGGCCCGTTTTCACCATGTGGTCAATCTCAGGCAAATCACACGGCTCTCTCTGTGCCTTTGTTTCCTCATCTATAAAATAGAGATGGGGCAGGAGAGGTGGCTCACTTGCTAAGAGCGCTCACAGCTGCCTGTAACTGCAGCTCCAGGGGATCCAACGTCCTCTTTTGGCCTCCACAGGCACATGCGCTCATGTGACACACACAACACACATAAACAAAAATAAATACAATGGAGTTAACTATAATAATAATTCCTATTAGAATTTGAGTCTGGACTGCACACACAGACACACAGAGAGACACACAGGCTCATGTGTTTGAATACGTATCCACCAATGGTGGCACCATTTCAGAAGGTTGCAGGACCTTTTTGACATGGGGCTCAGCTGGTCGACTTGACTGACCCAGCCTCTGGTCTAGCTCTCTCTGCCTCCAGATCCCCTAGGGTGTACAGACCTCACACAGCATGGTCCTACAACAGTGGATGGCCAGAGGGGTCAAAGTAAGCCTCTCCTTCTCCAGGCTGCTCAGGCAGGCATTCATTCTGCTGCTGTGACAAGGGAAATTGGTGCAGCTCCCTTAGGGTTTCAGGGGAGTCAATAACATGCAAGATGATGGGGGGGTGCGCAGCTCCGTAGTGATGCCCTTGTCTAGTGTGCACAAGGCCTGGCGTTGGTTCCCTGAAAACATAACGGAATAAAACCCAGACATCATAGTCAGGAACGTGTCTGTATTCATCTTCATCATGGCTCCCGTAGCCCATTTCAGAGGGGAATAGTACTGTCTCGTTGTTGGCTCTTCAGGCCCTGAAGCAGTGGCTGCGTCTCCTCACATAAGCATGGTAAATATTTCTACAATAAATACTTGGTACTTAAGGAATGTGTGAGCAGAAAGAAAGCCATGAGTGTGGGAAGGCTTTTGCTTAAGGGTGCAGGCTCAGGACACTAAATGCTGCTGAAGCCATCGAGCTGCTGGAATGTTCTTCCCTGCTGGTGGAGTACCGAGCCCTAAGCACGCTGAAGGAGCCTGTTTGGAAGCCTCTTACAAAATGAAGCATACGTGCACCATCCCACTCAGCCAGCATCATACTCTTTGTTTTGATATTTACCCCCAAAATGAAAGAGGCAAGTCCATACGATGACCTGGACTCCAGATAAATCTTTTCATTCATCATTGCCCAAAACGTATACACAACCAAGATGTCCCTCCATAGATGAGTGGAAACAGATACCAGCATCAGCTCAGCGGGCTATTATTCAGCAGGAAGATAAGAAAAAGCAAAAGAGCCGGGTGGTGGTGGTGGTGCATGCCTTTAATCCCAGCACTTGGGAGGCAGAGGCAGGCGTATCTTTGGGTGTTTGAGGCCAGCCTGGTCTACAAGAGCTAGTTCCAGGACAAGCTCCAAAGCTACAGAAAAACTGTCTCGAAAAACAAAGAAGGAGAAGGAGAAGGAGAAGGAGAAGGAGAAGGAGAAGGAGAAGGAGAAGGAGAAGGAGAGGAAGAGGAAGAGGAAGAGGAAGAGGAAGAGGAAGAGGAAGAAGAAGAAGAAGAAGAAGAAGAAGAAGAAGAAGAAGAAGAAGAAGAAGAAGAAGAAGAAGAAGAAGAAGAAGAAGAAGAAGAAGAAGAGAAAGAGAAGGCAAGCGCTATTGGCCCATGCGGAGACCTAAATGCCTGTTGCCAAGTGGAAGCCTTTTTCTGAAAAGCGGCACGCTGTACAGCCCCAAGCACATGACAGTCTGGAAACAGCATGGAGGCCGGTGAGATGGCTCAGGAGGTAAACAGCACTTGGCATGCAAGCCTGATGACCTGGCTCAGATCCCTGGAGCCTCTGTAAAAAGCCAGAGGTGGTGGCACACAGCTGTAATTCTAGATTCCAGAGAGATGGGAGACAGATGGGAACTAGCTGAAGGGAGAGGGCCTGCTAGCCTGGAGCACCCTGCACAGTGGCAGAAGCAAGAGGGACCCTAGCTCTCAGAGAGCAGTCCTAGGGCCCTCATGAACTCTTGTATTCATGTGCATACACACACACACACACATGCACACATAAACACATGCATACAAACCCACACACTCATGCACACATGAGCCACAGTTTTCTAAAAATACCAAAAGCCATGACAAATGGACAGATCAAGCCGGGTGTGGTGGAACAGGCAGATCTCTGAGTTTGAGGCCAACCCGGTCTACAGAGCGAGTTCCAGGACAGCCAGAGCTACACAGAGAAACCCTGTCTCAAAAAGCCAAATCAAACAAAAACAGTACAAAAGAAGAATAAACAAGCCAGGTGGTGGTGATACATGCCTTTAGTCACAGCACTTGGGAAGCAGAGACAGGTGGATTTCTGAGTTCAAGGCCAGCCAGGTCTACAGAGTTAGTCCCAGGACAGTCAAGACTACACAAGGAAACCCTGTCTTGGGAAAAACACCCCCCCCAAAAAGAACAAACAGATCAGCAGTTGCCAGGGTTGAAGGAGAACCCGAGGGGTGTGGAGGGCTCTGAAGCAGAAAGATAAATGTGTGTGACCACTTACACTCCCAATGGTGGCTTGGCATTAGGCATTTGTTGGAGTCCATCAAAGCCACAAGTCCAGTGCCCACTTGGGCAGCAGGCACACTAGAACTGGGATGATTCAGAGGAGATTCGCAAGGATGGCATGCACATCTAGAAAGCCGCTCGCATCTTAAGACATCATTCATTTATTTTATGTGTCTGGGTGTTTTGCCTTCATGCATGTCTGTGTGCCACATGCATTCAATGCCTGAGGAGGCCAGAAGACAGCATCAGATGGCCTGGAACTGAAATTACAGAAGGTTGTGAGCCACCGTTGGTGTGCTGAGAGTTGAACCTGGGTCCTCTGGCAGAGCAGCCAGTGCTCTTAAAGACTAAGCCATCTCTCCACCCCTGGTTGCCCACATTTTAACAAAAGGATACAGCACACAGAGTGGACCTGCACTTACACATGGACTTTCAGTGACATTGTGTCCTTGTAGGAGCCTTGTGGTGTCATGGGGACCACTGAGGTTCAGGGTTCAGCAGTAGAGTGGCCATGCACGTGTGACTTTCTGTTCTGACTGCTCAATCTTTAAACCTAAAGAAAATTGGCTGCTGCCAGGCGGTGGTGGTGCACACCTTTAATCCCAGCACTTGAGAGGCAGAGGCAGGAGGAACTCTGTGAGTCTGAGGCCAGCCTGGTCTACAAGAGCAAGTTCCAGTATAGTCAGGACTGCTACGCAGAGAAACCCTGTCTCAAAAGATAGATAGATAGATAGATAGATAGATAGATAGATAGATAGATAGATAGATAGGTAGGTAGGTAGGTAGATAGATAGATAGATAGATAGATAGATAGATAGGTAGGTAGGTAGGTAGATAGATAGATAGATAGATAGATAGATAGATAGATAGATAGATAGATAGATAGATAGATAGGAAAGAAGGAAAGACCATATGGATGTAGGAAGAGACTCTGGCCAGGTGCCTGGCAGTGTTTCTGCTTAGATCTGCCTCCAGACACTGGTCGTCCTGAGACAGGGCCTCTCACTTCCTTCCGCTGTACCCGGGCCACTTGCTCAATCCAGTAAAAGAGAAGCCTGGTCCAGTCCAGGCTCAGGACCTGTCTTCTGTGAGTCAACGGGCTCCATCTAGCCACTGTTCAGACAGATCTGACCCCCAGAAGCAACGGCTGTGTGACCTGCAGCCTGTCTCCCAGGAAACACCAGAAGCTAGGCCCAGATGAGATGAATCCTCAAAGAGACCGACTTTGGGTCAGAATTGTTAGGGCAACCCGGGTGCTGACCTACTGACTTTGCCCCAGGCTTCGCTGGGCTACATAGTGTATAGTGGACATTTAGATATGTAAAGGCTAGAGATGAGAGCCACACCTTTTTTGTTTGGTTTGGTTTGGTTTTTCATGACAGGGTTTCTCTGTGTAGCTTTGGAGCCTGTCCTGAAACTCGCTCTGTAGACCAGGCTGGCCTTGAACTCCCAGAGATCTGCCTGCCTCCACCTCCCAAGTGCTGGGATTAAATGCAGGTGCATGCATGAAAAGCCTGGGTTCAATCCCTGACACCCCATAACACCAGGTCTGGTGGCATACACCTGCAATCCCAACACGTGGGAATGGAAGCTGGAGGATCAGGAGTTCAAGGCCAACCTTAGCTACTTAGTGCTTTTTAGCCCAGGCTAGACTTTATCAGATAATGTCTTTAAAAGCAGCTGGGGGGAGGCGCTTTATAAATAAGATGGGGGAAGTGGCTCAGTGGCAGAGTACCAGGTTCCCTCCATAGCTGCTTCCCCAAAAATGTTTTATAAATATGTCCCATACAGCAATGGCAGACATCTTTGGAGGGGGATGATGGTGGGGAGTAGGGATCGAACAAAGAGCCTGATGCATTCTGGGCGAATGTTCTACCCCTGGGTTAAGAGCCAATGTTGCAGCTTCATACCATGAAAGACAAACTGCCGGATACATCAGGAGGTGAAGGGGGGTGCCAGGCAGCGCCAGAGGGGAGAAGCAGATGGCGGATAGTTGATGAGATGCCTCAGCCTCGAAGGTTGTGAAATCTACACTGTGGAAGTTCATGTTGTCACGCGCTGGTGACAACCAGAAAACACGACCATAAGTTCCGGTAAGCTGACACCGTCTTTTGGAGGGAAATTTTCGGTTTTATGAAATTAAAATTGCATCGCCCTCAGCTGTGCTGTTTCCTCCCCCACCATCCCCTGTTTCTCTTTCTCTCTCTCTCTTCTTTTTAAATTTTTTGAGGTTTACTTTATGCGTCTGGGTGTTTTGCCTGTACACAGGTCTTTGAGTGTCTGGTGCTTGTAGCGGTCAGAAGAGGGTGTCAGATCCCTTGGGACTGAAGTTACAAACAGTTGTAAGCTGCCATGTGGGTGCTGGGAACCGAATCCTGGAAGAGCAGCCAGTGCTTTTAACTACTACTGAGCCATTTCTCCAGTCCAATCTCTTCATCTTTTTAAAGGCAAGGTCTCAGTCAGGCATGGTAGACTACATTTTAATCCTAGCACTCAGGGGGGTAGAGGAAGATGGAACTCTATAAGATCTGATCTATGTATTGAGTTCCCAGCCAGCCAAGGCTACATAGTCAGAACCTGTCACACACACACACACACACACAATCAAAACAAACAAATAAATAAACCTACCAAAGAGCCAAACAAACAGGGTCTCATATAGCTCAAGTTGTTCTCAAATTTGCAGTGCAGCCCAGAACGGACTCCTGGTGAGGCTGTTTCACCTCCTGTCATCTCCGGTCACCCATGGAAACACACGCTTATGCCCTGCTTATAGTGGCTTTGTAATGGCAATAAGCCAAAGACAGATAAGCCATGGTATAGCCAGTCTATAAAGGACAAACAGGCGGAGTGCTTTTGTGGTTTTATGGTAGATCTACGCTATGAATTTGGAGCAGGGAGGGACAAGGCCAGTTGTCATGAATGTCACTGTGCTGGCATAAACAACAGGGGAAAGAACTGGCATTGAAGTTGGCTGTCTGCCTTAACTCTCCCAGACTCATTTTGGGTGCCACTGTGTCCCAGGCCAGGGGAAGAATGACCTTGAGCTTCAGCCAGCTAAGGCCTTCCTATCACTATTGAGAATCTCACTCGGCACTGGGATCTTCTATACCCAACCGTGCTCAGCACCGACTGGCTAGCTAGCCATCCCCTGGAACTGCCACCACCCATCCCCTGCCAGGTAAGGGTTTGCCTTCTTCCTACAATGTGCAAGGGCAGTCTCCTGTTGCCACCACTCTGGGGCTGTGCTAGTGCTTTCCCAAGCTGCCCTTCCCTCCAGAAGAAGGTGAGCCTCATCCTCTGATGGCCAGGTCCTGCATCCCAGCATCTACATCTCAGACAGCAAGGGCCCTCTCCAGCACTGCGCAAGTTCCTCCTTGCAGGTAACGTCATCCACTAGGGAAGTTCCTCTGATTCCTCCAATGCCAACCAGGGTCCCTTTCATCAGGAATTCCTGTCTCCCTAGCAGTCCCAGGACCCTAAGCTGAGGGCTGTAGGATTTGAGTCTTCCTATTGCCCAGTAGCTGATAAAGGAGATGGGTTGTTTTTTTGATTTTTGTTTTGTTTTTGTTTCTTCCACTTCTGTATCTTTCTGGAAGTGTTTCAGGGGTGGGAAGTTTCCTGGTAAGGTGGAATGGCCTGCAGCTATCCTGCAGAGTGACACAGCCCTGGGTTTGAATCCCTAACTTGAGCTGTTCTCTGCTGTGTGCCTGTGGGAATTCATTCTCCTCTCTGAGCCCTGACCTGAATCCATCTCTGCAAACCCTCGCAGGGCTCTTGCACAGCTGATGGGGTAATGGACATGTGCGCTCACAACTTCCTGCGGAGGGCCTGGCGTGATGAGGGACCCTCCAAGCCTCCCCTTCTAGAAATAGAAAGACAGACTTCCCAGAAGACATCAGTGGGGAATTGAAAGGGGCGTGAAGGGAAAAGGAAGTACTAAGTGTGGTCAGTGGCAGCTGTGACAGGGGAGAGGGACTGTCTCCAAGGAGGGTGGCTGCCTGCTGAGGACCAAGATGTTAGCAGGAACAGTGGAGGGGCTAGGCCTTGGAGGAATGTGGTCTACACACCTTGGGGGGCTCACTCTCTTTAAGTTCCTTGATTTGGGGCTGGTATCTAAAGCATTCGCCACACCCTTATCACTGCGGACAAGTCCCCTTCTGAGGCTGTCCTGGATTGGAGCATTTGGCCACCACACCTCTAAGTTCCTGTAGATGCCAGCAGTGCCCTGCCCCAACTCGTGACAACCAAAAGTGGCTCTGGAGGGAGGTTCTCCCCCTAGCGAAAACTTGGTCTCTCAATCTAATTAAGCCTCACTGTCAACACGGGACCATAATGACGGCAATGCTGCAGTGGATGGCAGCCGCGAGGACTGGCCTATTTCGTAGCACAGTTCTCGAACACTTACTGTGTGCTAATGGCTGTTTATGCTTCATGCATTATCTGGTCCAGCCCCACAGCCCATCCTGCTTGTGCAACGCCAGCACCACCACTGCCATACTTAACCTCGTGAGGAGGCTGTCTCCAGATCTGAGTTTGACCAGCAGCTCCCTTACAGGAGGCAGAGAGGAGCAGCGCCTGTGGGAGCTACCTAGTTTTGAGGGTGCTTGGTCAGTGTTGGAAGGGAAGGAGAGGAAGGGGAGTGGGGATATTTGCCTCCTCTCTGGAGAGATGGTTTATCAGTTAAGAGCACTGCCTACTCTTCCAGAGGTCCCAAGTTCAATTCCTAGCACCCACATGGTGGCTCACAACCATCTACAGCTGTAGTCCTATGGGATCTGTTACCCTCTTCTGATATGCAAGTGTATATGCAGATAAAACTTCCATATACATAAAATAAGTAAATTTCATTGTGGGTTGGGGGTACAGGAGAGATGATGCATTGTTAAAAGTGGATTCAGTTCCCATCACCCACATGACAGCTCACAATAACTCCAGTTCCGGGGGATCTGACACCTTCACGCAGGCATACATGCAGGCAAAACACCAATGCACATAATAACAAATCTTTAAAAAATACTTGCCGCCGGGCGGTGGTGGCGCGTGCCTTTAATCCCAGCACTCGGGAGGCAGAGGCAGGCGGATCTCTGTGAGTTAGAGGCCAGCCTGGTCTACAAGAGCTAGTTCCAGGACAGGAACCAAAAGCTACAGAGAAACCCTGTCTCAAAAAATCCACAAAATAAAAAAAAATAAAATAATAAAATAAAAAATACTTGCCTATCCGGGCGATGGTGGCACACGCCTTTAATCCCAGCACTCGGGAGGCAGAGGCAGGCGGATCTCTGTGAGTTCGAGACCAGCTTGGTCTACAGAGCTAGTTCCAGGACAGGCTCCAAAGCCACAAAGAAACCCTGTCTCAAAAAACCAAAAAAAGAAAATACTTTCCTCTTCATGCACACATGTGTACATGCATGTGTGTATGAGCCTTGTGCATCTGTGCGTGTGCAGTATGAGGATTTGTGTGTGCATCTTTGTGTGTGTTTGCATGTAAATATATGTGTTGTAGAATATCAGATGTGTTGTAGAATATTAAAGATATGTTGCCTTTGTTTATGATGAACAACACTTGTTTAGTCATGCAAAGATGTATTGCATTCTTTTATGTTATATTTGTTTAACTGTGTGAAGCTGTGTTACTTTGCCTGCCTCAAACACCTGATTGGTGTTAGATTGGTCTAATAAAGAGCTGACCAGTCAATAGTTAAACAGGAGAAAGGATAGGCAGGACTGCCAGACAGAGAGAATAAATAGGAAGAGAAATCTGGAGAAAGAAATACGAAGGAGCAAGAAAAGGAGGAGGACATCAGGGGCCAGTCACACAGCAACACAGCAAGCCATGGACTAAGAAGTAAAGAAAGGTACATAGAATAGAGGAAGATAAAAGCCCAGGGGCAAAAGGTAGATGGGCTAATTTAAGGTAAGAAAAGCTGGCTAGAAATAAGCCAGGCTACATCCGGACTCCGTGTGATTTATTTGGGACCTGGGTAATGGGCCCCCAAAAGAGCCAAAGAAAAAATATATATATGTGTGTGTGTGTGTGTGTGTGTGTGTGTGTGTGTGTGTATGCATATGTATATATATATATATATACACACATACATACACATGAGCATTTGTGTGTGCGCATTATCTTTAGCGGCTGCTGTGTTACATCCCTGACACTATATTCAGTATACTTTTCATTTCTCAGGCTCCTTAAGGTTCCAGCTTTCCTCACAGGACCCCAGGTTAGCTCTGCCGTGCAGCTTCTCCTGGTCCTGGACACCTCACCCTATCCTGCCCCACCCCAAGGCAGCCCTTTCCGCCCTCTGTGGCTATTCACTGGTTGGCATGCCTCGTTTCTGCCACCCATAGGCAACTCCCTGAATTACACTGTATGTCAGAAGCTCTGCTTCTCTGATCGATCGATCACCTGATCATTAATTAGAATTTGGCTCCCTAGGAGATAACAAATCAGCACGATGAACTCTTGGCAACACCTGGAACAGTCGCCTAGCCATGGAAATGCATGTTTGGCTGCCAGGACTCTTGACTGCAAGTGACAGAAAACCTAACCGAACGATTTTAGAAGTAAAAAAGAATTCCTTGGGTTTTTGTTGTTGTTTGTTTTATTTGTTTTTGTATTGTTGTTGTTCTTTTTGTTTTTATTTTTGAGGCAGGGTTTCTTCCTGTAACCCTGGCTGTCCTAGAACTTGCTCTGTCAACTAGACTGGTCTCAAACTCATAGAGATCCACCTGTCTCTGCCTCTGCCTCTCAAGTGCTGGAACTGAAGGTGTGCACCACCGTGCGCAGTCAGATGACCTGCATTTCATTCACCCATTCATCTCATCTCATCGCGGACATGTGATCTTAGCATTGTTTCTCTCCTTGGAATAACTTCGCCATGAGCCTTCGTGTATAAGTTTCTGTCTTGCTTTCCGTTTTCTTGACTAAAGAGTCAGGAATAGAGTAATGTTGTTATATAATATGGCAACCCAGTGTTTTCTGATGTCAGCTCTTCTTTGGGGTCTGAGCTAGGTATGAAGGGACAATGGTCTCTAGCCTTTTGGATGTCTTAAGGTCAGTAATAATTCTTAAAAACAAAATGCAGGCCTGGAAGGTCAACTTAAAGATGGCCTACTTTTTGTATAGACAAGTAAAGGCTTAGGGTAAAATTCCCAAAACGAACAGAAATATTTGTGCTATCTGAGCATAGTTGTGCACACCTTTGATCCCAGAACTTGGAACACAGAGGCAAGTGGATCTCTGTTGAATGTGAGGCTAGCCTAGTCTACAGTGTGAATTCCGAGACAGTCAGAGCAACATAGTGAGACCCTGTCTCAAAAAAAAGAAAGAAAGAAATATTTACACTAGTATTTCACAATGAAAGACTATGTAAGAGCAGGGCATGGTAGTTCATGCCTATAATCCCAGCATTTGGGAGGCAGAGGCAGAAGGATTGGACATTCAAGGCCAACCTTAAACACATAGCTTGATGACAGTCAAGACTACAAGAGATCTTGTCTCAAATAATGAAAATAAATAAATAAAAACAGAATCATTTTTAGACAGTGTTGCCTGTGCCTCAGGCTGGCCCCAAACTTTCTGTAGAACTGGGAACGACCTTGACCTTGACCCTCCTGCCTCCACTTACCCGGCTGGGATTACAGGCTGTGCCTTCATGCTATTTTGTTTTATGTGTTGTTGGGGAATCGAGCTCAGGTCCCTCTGCATGCTAGTCAAGAAATCCACCAGCTGAGCCACCTCTCCAGGCCCTTAAATAGAATGTTTTAAATAACATCAATATCACTACCACCAATGGAAAATTAAAACATGAAACAACAGCATTTGGCGTTTATAAAAGTTTAGCCACATACTGTGTTTTTCCCAATGTACTACGAAGTGGGAAAACCAACAAAAGAACATCTTCATGGACTACAGTCTACTGAGAATGGGGGCGAGGCGGTTAACACCCCAGTTCTAAGGAATCTGAGAAACAGGAAACAGTTCTTGCCCTCAGCCCTTTTCGAGCTGACAGTATAAAAAGCCATGGCAGCTGCTTTCATGAAGGCACAGAGAGAGCAGGAGCCAGATCTCTATAGGGCGCTGGGGAGGAGATCCGGAGGAGATCGGGTCTACAGCAAAGCTTCTGCAGACCCAGATGGCAGAGATGAACTCTACGCCCACAGTCTGCAGGATAGCTTAGACCAGAGAGGATCTGCAGTTCCTACAGGCTTGGTACTTTGGAGCATTGTCTGCTGTGGATAATCTCTTCCATTCGGGGCTTTTGGTGCCCTCACCTCCGGTCCCAGGAGCTTCCATGACTTCAACTCAGTCACCTGCAGTGCAGATGGAGAAGGGAATTGGTGGGGCTTTGGAATCACCAGTAAAGGAAGACACACCGGCACAGCTGACACTCCCAGAGACACTCAAGTTCTCAAGTCCCCTTGATGAATACGTGGCGGGAGGAAGATGAGGTTGATGAAGGAATCAACCTCTGACTTTCCAGGGACCTCAAAAATTGGGGAGAACAAATCGTGCAAGGGTGATGCACAGGTATCCTAGAGAAAATACCAGTTATCAGGATCACACCTTGTAGCTCCTCACGCAGGATCACTAAGCGTTAGTCTCCTGTAGCCTTCAAGAAGGGCTCAGGCACCAGGAGAGATTTTGTTCTGCACACTAAACAGGTCAGTAGCAAACTTCTCCTCATACGTGATGTGACGTCAGATTTTACTCTGGCTTTTGAGTTGGAGTCTAAGAGAAGAAAAGGAAGCCAGAACCTTCAGTCCTTTAGAGTAAAACCGGGCGTGGAGCCGGCAGGAACTGCCAGGGCTCTTCCGCCCTCTGATGGACAAGATGGAAATGGCGTTGAGGTGGAGAAAATGGACTTAATGGGCACTGGCTTCCTTTCCAATTCTAGCCATGACAAAAGATGAGCTGCTAGGAGAAGTGGCATCGCTTCTGGAAGTGTTCATCCGCAAGGGTAACATTGGGCCTGAGTCTCGAGTCTCCTTTTCCGCACTTGGTAAATGACCCTACACTTACCTCATTCTCTAAAAAACTCGGACCACTGGGTGAGTGAATTGTTGAATCCATGAATGGGTGGTTGGGAGGGTGAGTGGATGGATAAGCAGATAGGTGGATGGATGGATGGATGGATGGATGGATGGATGGATGGATGGATGGATGGATGGATGGACAGACACGTGGATGGATAGATGGATGGATGGATGGACAGATAGAGACATACATAGTGGATAGGTAGATGAATGGTACATAGAGAACAGACCTATCTTGCCTCAGGGAAAATCCCCAAATCCTCTTTCCTGTTCCTAACTGGGGCCCAACCTAATGAAGCTTTTGCCTCAAACACCACTCTGAGCCCTAGAAGGCCCAGGGAAGGTGCATTTGAGGTTTTCCTTAAGTGCATATTTTAAAAAGCGCTGTTTCAACTGGTCAGGGCTAGTGTATGTCTTTAGTTCCAGCACTCAGGAGGAAGAGGCAGGTGGACCTCTGTGACTTTGAGGCTAGCCTGGTCTACAGAAAGAGTTCCAGGACAGCCAAGGTACACAGAGAAAATACATCACAAAATCAATCAAAGAAACAAACAAAGCACTGTCTAGGGGAGTGAAGAGATGGCTCCGCAGTTAAGAGCACTTGTTCTTGCAGAGGACCTGAAGCCAACCTAGAACTCATGTCATTCGGAAATCTCGTTGTAAGGGCTCCAATGCCCTCTTCTGACCTCTTTTTTTGTGGGGGGAGGGGTTGAGACAGGGTTTCTTGGTGTAGCTTTGGCTGTCCTGGAAATCTCTTTGTAGACCAGGCTGGCCTTGAACTCATAGAGATCCACCTTCCTCTGCCTCCCTAGTGGAATGGGATTAAAGGGGTGCACTAGCATTGCGCAGTCTCTTCTGACATCTTTAGGACAAGGTGCATGGATGCAAATGCAAGCAAAATGGATAAACACATAAAATAAATTTAAAAGACTTTTTTTTTGAGACAGAGTTTCTCTGTGTAACAGCCTTGACTGTCCTGGAACTCACTCTGTAGACCAGGCTGATTTCAAACTCACAAAGATCCACCTGCTTCAGCCTCCCAAGTGCTGGAATTTAAAGTGTGTGCTGCCACCACCCTGCTTAAAAGAAGATATTTTCAAAATCCAGTTTCAAAATGTGGGGAAGGAAGCTAAGCAATGACGCAGGGACAGAGCCCACGGAGGTGGGCAGGCTGTCCAGCACGGTAGGAGAACAAGGAGAGTCTGTGTGTGCTGGGGAGAAAGCAGACAGCCTGCTGGAAAGTCAGGCGTGTGTACAGTGGAGACATTAGAGACGTTACTCAGAGGAAAGCAGGGGCCAGGGAGATCCTGAAGACAGCTCTACTATTGATCAACTGCAAGGGAAAGAAAACAAAATAAAAGGTGCTGGATTCTCCTGTGAAAGCTGAGATACGCTCCTCAGAATCAGCCTCGCCTTCCAGATGGCCAGAGACCGGGGTGATCGCACTGACGTCTCTGATGGCAGCGATTTGTGTTTTACTGACAGGACTGCAGTGTGGCTATAGGACAGAGGGTCCTGTGGTCGGTGCCAGCACACAACACAACCACCATGCAACAAAGTACCCCTCCCACCCAGATACTGAAACAACACAGACTGATCAGCTCCATGCTGCAGGCTGCCTGGTACCCAGCCCTTGAGGGAAGTTGCTGCAATGCCTCTACAGTTTGTGCCTCTTTCTGTCACATGTCAGTGAGTCACTAAAGCACTTTAGCCTGCTCTGATGAAAGGGAGGTTCTGGGTTCTTCCTTCTTGCCTTTCCCACATGCATGACGTTCTTCTTCCTTCAGAAGGTTGGCCGTGAGGGTTTCTCTACATTTTTTCTTTTTTCTTGTTTTTATTGAGCTATATATTTTTCTCCTCTCCCTTCCCTTCCTCCCCTGTTCCATTCAATCCTCTCCCATGATCCCCATGCTCCCAATTTACTCAGGAGATCTTGTCTCTACTTCCCATGTAGATTAGATCCATGTATGTCTCTCTTAGGGTCCTCTTTGTTGCCTTGGTTCTCTGAGATTGTGAATTGTAGGCTGGTTTTTCTTTGCTTTATGTCTAAAAGCCACTTATGAGTGAGTACATATTATATTTGTCTTTCTGGGTCTGGGTTACCTCACTCAATATGATGTTTTCTTTTCTCTTTTTGGTTTTTCAAGACAGGGTTTCTCTGTAGCTTTGGAGCCTGTCCTGGAACTAGCTCTTGCCGACCAGGCTGGTCTTAAACTCATAGAGATCCACCTGCCTCTGCCTCCCGAGTGCTGGGATTAAAGGCTTATGCCACCACGGCCCAGCAATATGGTGTTTTCTAGTTCCATCCATTTGCCTGCAAATTTCAAGATATCATTATTTTTTTCTGCTGTGTAGTACTCCGTTGTGTTAATGTATTTCTCATCTTTATGTGACTTTTTAAAAAAATATTATTTGTGTAATAGTTTAGTGGCAGAAGCCAACCTTGGCGAGTTAGAACCAAAGGATATTGCAAAGTCACAAGGGAGGTTTATTGGGGGGAGGTGCAGAGATGGCCTCTGAGCCAACACAGAAGGAAAGAAGGGAGTCGAGAAGGGCTTGCCTTTTATAATGGGATATAGTGCATGCGCATAGGGAGAGTGTTCTACTTAGTGGCTACAGCAGCTACAGTGCCACATCTTGGTGGCGGCAGTTGCTGCTGTGTCCTACCAGGTCCCTAAGAGCAGGTCGGTGTAAATGCCTGACTCATAACAATTTTACCCCCTCTTTAAAGACTTCATTCTTTTTCAACTATTTTCCCTATGGCTGTCTATACCCATTTTCTTTTCTTTCTTCAGCACGTGAGAACATTTTTAAACCGTACCTTTTTAGAGGCTTTCTGTGTCTGGACCTGGCTTTACTAAGCATCTGCAGCGTTCTCTGACCACATGAGACAAATCTTGAGCTGCCAAGTCAGCTGCTGTGTGGCTCAGTTCAGCACATGGCACTGGTAGCTGGCTCCAGCCTGCAGTAGCAGCCAATAGGCACACCACTGAAAGCCACCGAATGCCAGCCTACCTGAGAGACAGAAGGACTAGGAAGCTACATCCAGCTCCTTGTGCAGAACCTTTCTAGGCTTTCTCGGGTCCTGTGTTTGGATATTTCAGCCCTCATGCTGGACGCCATATGTAGCAAGTATTTCTCTGTACTGCCCAGCTCCCAAATAACAACATGGAGACTTATTACTAATTATGAAAGCTCTGTCTTACCTTAGGTTTGTTCCAAACTAGTTCTGTTTTTATATATGTACTTTTGAATAATTTATTTATTTTTGTTTTATGTGCATTGGTGTTTTGCGTGCATGTATGTCTGTGTGAGGGTGTCAGATCTTGGGATTACAGTTGTGAGCTGCCATGTGGGTGTTATAATAAGATTCAAAAGTTCAGGGTTTTTAATTTTGATCAATGGAGTTATGACAAGCTGGTAGACCTCTTATTACTTTCTAGTTAGTCACCAGCTCAAGATTTTAAATTTCCTTTGGATGTCTTCGAAGTATAGACTTAAAGGTGCTTCTCATTAGACTAAAACATCTCTGCCCAATCAACATATATCTGGCTCTCTGGACAGAGGAAAAAGTGTTCATGCTTTTTAACCCAAATCCATAGCTTTTGCTATGACTCAGATGTGTGAGCCTACTCCAGCTGCCTTTCAGACACCTGTAACCTGCCTTTTCTACGAGGTAGATTTTAGCACAGATTACAAACAGTGGTAATGCTAATATATTTAAAACTTTTATCTCTTTTTGTAAAAAAAAATCATGTAAAATTCATGTAAGCTCAAGGAATCAAGGGAGTCATAAGACTTGGATCCCTCTCATAGGTCAAGTGGACTCCAGATTAATACAGCTTAAATTTCCCCCTGTCTACCCCTGAAGATGGGGTTTCTCTCTCTCTTCCCTGACTACCAGGATAATAGGCCTAAAACTTCCGAATATAAGATTTTCCTTTAAGCTCCTAAACTTTAACTTCTGTTCCTTGTTTATATATTTGTCCAGCAGGTTTCCATCAACTAAAGAGTGCAAACTGTTCCAACACACCAGCCTCAGGTCCTTCAAAACTAGCAAGTCCTGGACTCGAGGCCAATGTAAACCAGACGCTTCTCACAAAATCTCATACCAGCTTGAGCCCCAGCTTTGGACCAGCATTCCAGACTGCTCCAAAACTACCTATACTTCACTAGCCTCATATGGCCCAACAAAGCTTGGACAGCAAACTAGATGCACCCTGCCCACTCCAGGACTTTGACCAGTACTCCAGCCTAACTGGGCCTGACAACACTGTCCTAGGTCATCAGAGAAGCTGTTACAGAAGAGACTATATATCACCCCTTATCATAAACAAAAGGCTGGAAGGTTAGTTTCAAAGGAAAGTAGTTTCCTTCTACCAAAGAAACCTTTTCCCTATGACTGCCAAAATAAAACAAAGGGATGTCTATGGTACCTATTAGCATACCAAAGCTCATGCTGGCTTCCAGGCACCTTCAGTATTATAAACACCTATTAAAATCAGAAAGTTACAAAAAGGGTCCCTCAAGATGGGAGCTGAGATCTGATTGCATGGCTTAATTAGAATATCAACCTTTACCCCTACATAAATGTGAATCAATAATTTGATTCAAAAAAATAAAAAATAATTTGATTCATATGATCTAGGGCCAGTGGGGAATTTATGGCTAAAGAAGCTGTTTTATGTTAGCCATAAACGGTACCCACCAGCCATTTGTCTCTGACTCTGGTGTCTGGAAGAAAAGTTTCAGTAACTTCGACTCAATGAGGCCACCCAAAACAACAGCCATGACTTGTGATATGACTAACTGCTTTTTTTCGCTTCTGTGATCTGCTTGCACAAATACCCAAAGATTGTTTTGAATTGCCTTAACATCTTCACTTGGCAGAACAGAACAGTTTTTGCTTGCTTGCACAGATAACGAAGGTCTTCATGTGGTTTTTCCCCTTTAAGAGTCCTTCCCATACGTCTTGGGTAGTCTTAGTTATGGTTTTTATTGCTGTGAAGAGACACTATGGCCATGGCAGTTCTTTTAAAGAAAACATTTAATTGGGGTGGCTTGCTTACAGTTTCAGAGGCTTAGTCCATGCGGGAGCATGGCAGTGAGAGTGCTGGCAGATGTGGTACCAGAACAGAGTCAGACATCTTGACTCAGGCAACAGGAAGTTAACTGACTGTTACACTGAGTGAAGCTTGAGAAAAGAGACCTCAAAGCTCACCCCCACAGTGACACATTTCTCTAAAAAGACCACACCCACTCCAACAAGACCACACCTACTCCAAGACCACACCTACTCCAACAAGACCACCCCCACTCCAACAAGACCCCACCACTCCAACAAGACCACCCCCACTCCAACAAGACCCCACCACTCCAACAAGACCACACCCACTCCAACAAGACCCCACCACTCCAACAAGACCACACCCACTCCAACAAGACCACACTCACTCCAACAAGACCACACCTTTTACCAGTGCCACTCCCTTTGGGGCCATTTTCTTTCAAACTGTCACACTCTTCCTTCACAGCCATCTCAACTTTGGCTCAGAGATTGTTGGTCCTGTTAGCAGCTAATCAATGAATCTTTTAATTATAATTGGGTTGAGTCTATAGTCTTTTCCCAGGGCTCACAAACTCTGTAACACTTCCTACTGCTGTCTGGGGGACCAGCCTCCAGCAGCACAGGGCTTTGATAGGAATCCACGAAGTCAGCGAGGCTAAATTTTTCTATCTAAGGGGGGTTAAGAAAAAAAACACTCGCCGGGCGGTGGTGGCGCACGCCTTTAATCCCAGCACTCGGGAGGCAGAGGCAGGTGGATCTCTGTGAGTTCGAGGCCAGCCTGGTCTACAAGAGCTAGTTCCAGGACAGGAACCAAAAAGCTACGGAGAAACCCTGTCTCGAAAAATCCAAAAAAAAAAAAAAAAAAAAAAAAAAAAAACACTCACTCTCTTGATATTTTCCTTCTTTATTCTTATTCTTCTTTATCCTCTCTCTATTCTCTCTCTCTCATCTCATGTTGCTTTACAGCTTTTAGACCTCAACAGAATCTTCCAGGAAGTACAGAGTCAAAACAGTTGCATTCCATTTTTCAAGCGAGTGATTATAGATAAAAACATGCTTTCATCTCCCTCACATGCTCAAACGTTTTATTATTGTAGGTGAAAAACAAATTATCTCAAGAACCCACAGACATTCATACCCAAGCAACTTGTTACAGAATAACCATGTGGCAAGCAAGGTGTTCTTGTCGTCTCTTACTGGCAGGCTGCATTTTGCAGTTACAAAGAAAGGGCCAATTACTTTATTACTTATCCTGAAAGGTAATCTTATAAAGAGTCTTAAAGAAATCACAAACCCAAACTTTTATATATGAAAAAGAATCAGTCAGTTCTGCTTTAAATCTTTAGGGTGCATATCCATTCATTAATAGTTTCTTACATCAGGAGATTGAGGACAGTGTTATGCCCAAATCCGCAAAGTCCCCGCAAAAGCCAACAAGGAAACCAAGTCCTGTATGTAAAAGCAAAGAGCCTTTATTTTAATCAAGTTTGCAAACTTGGTCTCTCCGCGTTTCCATCTTATTGGAATAACCAGAGATCCCCAAGCTCAAGTAGAATTGGCTTTTTATAGTAGTAAGGGTGGGGGTGAGGGGTCTCGGAGGTTTAGGACCCCTGATTGGCTGACATTTGTCTAGGGATGTTCAGGTGAGGTGTGCTGGCAGGTGGTCCATTTGACAGCAAGTGGCATTTTTTTTTTTAATGGTCTGCTATTGGGCGGTGGTCGGGTTATCTCAGCTTGTGGTTCTTTCCTGATACCAGGTATTGCTTCAGGGTAAACTACTGAGCTTCGGGCCTCTTATTAAATTTATCGAGGGCCAGAGTTCTACTCTGGCAGTTGATAATGGTTGGAAATAAAGAACTTCCTTTGGGTGACCTGTCCATACTTAGCTTATCATGGCTGGCCCCCATAGACAGAAATGGGTATAAGAAATAAATCATCACCTCTGGTCATGAACCAAACCTAGCAAGGAGAGTTTGTCAGCCAGTAATAACTGGGCTGCTTTGTTCTTGTTCCTTGACCTTAAAGAGTCCCGCATTCAACTGTGTGCCTTTCTGAAACTTGAGATTGTCTTCTTGGGTTTTTCACCTCCAAGTTATTTAGCAAAAGCATCTTAGTCTAACTTTGCTGTTTTCACAGCTTTGTTGCAGCTGTGATGCACTCTGAGACTGGGAACTCATCTCCCAACATTAAGGTAAAAAGAATTTAAACTAGCTGGGCTATGGGGACTCAATAGTAAGTCATTAACTTGAACAACAATCCATGCCGCTTCTTACATGAGACTCACAGACCCTGACTATGAAACACATTCTTGTATTTATTTTTATTCCTCAAAACTCTGCACAGGTTATCATTATTATTATTATCAAATTAGACAGTACAGCTTAGGTAGGGGTCATCTTCCTGACAATCCACAGGTAAAAATACCCAGTAGAATGGGATGTTTCCAAGAGATAAACACACTATACTACAGGCAGTGGAGGTCTCCCCACATGCGCTCACACCATGCTAGACACCAGAGAAAGAGAGCCACAGCAAAAATGTAAAGACACAGCAGAAGCAAAAGACGTTCTTTGGGGGGTCTGTAGTTCTGTGGACTTGCCTAGATGAGATTGGCCCACCAGAGGATTCCCTTCTGCTGGGCTGACACCTGGAACTTTCACTGCTACTTGGGGCTCCTCCGGCATGGCCCGCAGGCAACTTCCCTCACTTGTGTGAGGTTGGGGTCTCTCTCTTTCATCTGTCAAGGGCTCTGGGCCACCTGTCTGTTGTCCTGGAGATGATACGCTCTAAATTGCAGATAAGAGAGATGTAAAGTGATGGGAAAAAAGTAGAAATACCTTGGTTCACTTGTGTTTGAAAACTGCTTCAGGCATAGCTGTATCCAGTCCCAAGGATAGACACAGTAATCCTCCCTGCCTGTTGTCAGGCAGGTTTCTGGGGTAGCCCAGACTCACATTCCCATAGCTTACTTTCCTAATAAGAAAGAATTTCTCTGGTCCAGGTGTGGTGGTGCAGACCTTTAATTTCAGCTACAAGTTCAAGGCCATCTGAGGTGTGTGTGCATCTATGAACCAACAGTGTGGAGCAGGTAAAGGTGTGCTGACAAGCAGGACCTGATTCACACCAGAGCCAAATGTTTCCTTGTTTTCTTTATCCATCTGTTCTTTGAATCTATCAAGTTCCTCCTGTATGCTAGGAAGGCTACCAGGCACTAGAAACAAACAAACAAAAAAACAAGGAAAAAGGTGAGGAAACATGGTCCTCAGAGCATCCAGAAAGAGATAGTACTGTTAGCACCTTGGCCTGATGTGGGATTCCCCTCTGTATGCTGTGAATATCATTGGTTAATAAAGAAGCTGTTTTGAGATGGCTCAGAGGTTAAGAACATTGCCTGCTCTTCCAAAGGTCCTGATTCAATTCCCAGCAACCACATGGTGGCTCACAACCATCTATAATGGGATCTGGTGCCCTCTTCTGGCCTGCAGGCATACACACAATATTGAATACATAATAAATAAATAAATGTTGTTTTTTTTTTTCCAAAAAAGAAGCTGTTTTGGGCTTGTGATAGGGTAGAACAGAGATAGGCGGGGAAAACTAAACTGAATGCTGCGAGAAAGAAGGATGGAGTGTGAGAGAATTCATGTAGCCCCACTAGAGAAAAACACTGGAACTTTACCCAGTAAGCCACAGCATTGTGGTGTTACACAAATTAGTGGAGACAGGTTAATATACAATGTAAGAGTTAGCCAAAAATACACTTAAGCTATTGGCCAAACAGTATTGCAAATAATACAGTTTCTGTGTGGTTATTATGAGTCTGAGCTGCTGAGCGGCCAGAACCACCAAGTGACCTTCCTTACAACATTGGCCTCTCCCCCAGGGAGGTTCAACCCACACGGCTGATCTCCAGAACTGTGAGAAGTGTTCAGGGACTTCGATGGCCACCATTGAATACTGAGGAAGGAGGGTCACCCTCTACTGAGGGGTGCAGATAGCAGGGGCCGGTTCCTCAGGTGACTCCCACTGGGGAGAGAGCTGGCAGAGAAGAGGGAGGATTTGAGCAGCATCTGGATAGAAGTTCGAATGGCCTTACATGAGCCCCCATGTGGCTGTGTCTAGCATTATTTCCCCTGGCGTTTAAGCGTGTCATTTGGTTGTTGTTGCAGTGGTAAATAACACAAGATGCCCTGCCCTGTACATCACTGTACCAGCAATACCGGGCACTTTAGCTCAGCTCTCGGTGCACTGAGTTTAGTGCTGAGACATCCTGCCCTTTCAGCAGAGAGTAGGGGGCAGCAGTCTGCTGAGCAGTCTAAGAGATGCAGGAGCTCCCTGCAGGGCCTCATGGGCTGAATTAAGGTGTAGGTACTTTATCCTCAGCACAGTGACGAGCCATTGAACGTTTGATTCTGGTTTAAAGAGCTAAACCCAGCCTGACTTAGCAAGCCTGGCTCTGGTCAGCGTCTTTGCACTGTAGATTTCTAAGGCAAAGGGTCAGATGGTTTTGGGTCACCATAGCAATGGCTGCGTGGACACAAACAGTTATGATAATGAAGCTACAAACTTGAGCACTGGGGGATATAAAGGGAACCGGTTCGGGGTGAGCTTTACTGGAAAACATTCAGTCCACACAAAGGGTCTGATGTGTGAAAAGGGTCCTGTCATGAGTGTGAACGAAACCCAGGGACCACAGAGCCAGGATGCTGGTGCCATAGCAACCCTGGTCCAAAGGGCTTCTCTTCTGTATATTCAACAGGACCCCAAGGAGCATAGGGCAGAGGCTGGGAGGTCAGAGGCCATGTGAAGAGGGCCCCTGTCCACTGGCATTGCATAATCACCCTCTTCTTTTAATCTGATAAACCCTGGCTCCAGCAGAACCCGGCATCATCCTCATTTTGAAGATGAGGAAACTGAATACAGAGGGATGGTGCTGGCTGCTGTCACGCTGATGCCAGACACTGGTGGCATCTGGATAGAGAGCTCTGCCTAGTACCTTCCACCCTGTAAGCTTTGCAGCTTGGACAGTGATGTATCCTAGCAGTCGGGAGGCAAGGAATGCCACTAAGTCACTGTAAGCATAGCAGCTTACAGCTCTGCTCTAGGGAAAGGTTTCCCCCGCTGTTAACAGCTCTGCCGGGTAGGGCAGGGGAGGGTTTTCCAGTGACTTTGCTACAGCTCTGCCCAGGTTCAGTGAAGTGTTACATACAGAGCTGTTCTGCTTAAGGGAAAGTTTCCCCAGCTACAGTGTTACAGCTCTGCTTAGGTTCCCCTGGGTGTGTAACAACTCTGCTCAGTTCGGGAACTGTTACTAGTCTACTTCGCTCTGCCCTGGCTCAGGCTCCAGAGAAAGTTGCTACAGATGGGTTTAGCTCAGTCGAAAATGTCATACCACACAACAAACCTCACTCAAGAGATTTTTTTGGGAAAAAAAGAATCCAGGAGTGTGGCTGCCTCTAGGATGAGGCTACAGCAAACTGAACAGGGTACAGATCTTTATAGGATTTCTGGGAAGGGGGTGGTTACAGAGTTTTCCAGGGTGGTTTGGGGTTGGTGGATTTTTGTCCACAGGGGTTCAGGGATTGTTGGGAATAGATGGTCAGGGCTTGGTGGGGTGGGGTTTTGTACTCAGGAACATCTAGGATTAGTGGGATTTCAATCCCTGTTCCCAAGTCAGGTTTTTAGGGTGTTTTTCCTTGGTCCTGTTCATTCCCACCTGGTTTAAAGAGAATGTTTCCATAGACTGAAGTGGGAAGAGCATGAGTTCGATGTTATCCTGGGTTACACAGTAAGACCCTGCTCAAAAAAGAAGAAAAAAGAAAAGGAGAGAGAAAGAAGAGAAGGGTAGGATAGTGGAGGGAAGGGAGACCCTAAAATGTCTCCAACTTGGAGCCGGCTCCCAAAGTCTGAGCATCACCGACTTCTGGAGAAAGCCGAAAGTGAGACGCTGTTGACCGAAAGTTGCCGAGCGGTCACGGAGATAGAAGAGCTTCGGGAAGGGCCAAGTCGCCTGTCTGGAAAGCCAGAGCAAGGAAAGAAGGAAAGGTCCGGCGGAGCAGAAGAGTGGCGGGGGGGGGGGGGGGGGGGGGGGCATGTCGTGTGGCGCGGAAGCGACGATTTCTGAAGCGAGTGAGCGCAAGCCGCGCTGCGGGGGACGAACCGGAGGCGGAGGTATAGCCGTCCTCGGAGAGGGAGGGCAGAGCCGGCTGGTCCTTAGCGGCTTGGAGCTGCTGCAGCAGGGCGCCGAGGCGCGCGTCTTCCGCGGCCGCTTCCAGGGCCGCACGGCCGTGGTGAAGCATCGCTCCCCCAAGAGCTACCGGCACCCGGCGCTGGAGGCGCGGCTCGGCCGGCGGAGGACGGTGCAGGAGGCGCGGGCGCTGCTCCGCTGTCGCCGCGCGGGTGGGGAGGACGGGACGGGAGTGGACGGGGCTTCAAGGCCCGGGAGATGGGGCGGACGGGACGGGACGGGACGGGACGGGACTGAATAGGGCTCCGAGACCCGCGAGACGGGACCAGACAGCAGTGTTTAAGGACTCCCAGCGTCGCACGGGGCGCCTTTCCGTTTGGTTTGTTGCTCGGCAGCTATCTCTGAACGTGTCGTTCAGCGCATGGAGCCTCAGTTTCCTCGTTTCTGCTTGCTGTAGTCCTCTCTCCATTTGATATGGTTTTTGTTTTTTGTTTAGTTGTTGTTGTTGCTGCTGTTGTTTCTCTGTCTAGCTTTGAGACCTGTAGTTTTAAGCACTGATGTCGGCTGGGAGGTGGTGGAGCACACCTTTTATCCTAACACTCTTAAGGCAGAGGCAGGAAGATCTCTGTGAGTTCGAGGCCAGCCTGGTCTACAGAGCGAGTTCCAGGACACACTCTAAAGCAACACAAAGAAACCCCGTCTCGAAAAATAAACAAACAAAAAGTACAGGGTGCCCTGACAGGCGTGTATCTGGAGCCAGGCTTGCCGGATTCAGATTTTACCCGTGCTGCTTCCCGTGTGGCCCTTCAGTAAGTTGTCTTGCCTCAGTTTCCTCAGCTGTAATGTGAAATCATAGTCGAGGTCGCATCTCAGGATGTACATTACGTTTGTAAGTTACCATGGCATTCAATAAACTTCATTAAATAGTTTCTTTTTTGTTTGTTGTGTCTTTCTTGGACCTCACTACCTCGCCTGGTCTCGAACCATAAAGATCTGCCTGCCTCTGCTTCCCAAGTGCTGGGATTTAAAGCGTGAGCCACTACTCCTGGGTGTTTTTTCTTTCTTTCTTTCTTTAAAACATCTTTTGGTTCCCCGCGAGAAAGCTTTGTCCTCCAGAGAAAGTAGGCACAAAGAGGGAAAATGTCCAAAGTTCCGCATACAACCAAGTGTCCTGGCTTTGTAGCTGGGATCTGGGCCTTTCTCTTTTACACTCCTTTGGTTTTCTCCTTAGTGGTTGATAGGTGCCAGGAGCCTTGGGAAGCTCAGCAGTGAACAGGCCAGCATTTTCCTGTCCTAGCAGAAGCAATGGAGCTGTAATGTCCATATTTTCTGTTTCACCTTCTTTTGTAAGTTTTATCAGACAGAGGTGGTGGCTACCCTGATCCCCATTGACAGGTCCCCAGTTTCTAGGAAAGTGTCCTGGACGAGGTTGGCATTCAGGAGAGTCCTGGAGTTAATTGGAGCTATTGTTACTGCATTAACAGTATCGGAGACCGAGATATGGAGAAGCTAATGGAACCTTGAGGTTTCACCACTAATAAGAAAGAAACTGGGATTTGAACCTGCCTGTCCTGGGAAAAAGATGGGTCTGTAAGATGATATGCTGCTTAGCCTCCTGCTAGTCAGATAGCTGCTCAGACTGGAGGATGCGAGGATGCTTTCCCTTCTGGATTCTTGTTTCATTTTTTTTTGGGGGGGGGGGAGTAGCAATGAATTCCAGTCCTAAGGTGACTTGAGAAAGAGGAGCAAGCTTTGACACTTGCAGACGCACCCTGAGCTGGGCCATAGTCCCTGAGGGCTTGAGCAGGGCTTGGACAGGGCTTGGGCAAGCTTCTGGGTAAGTTCTATCATTCCCACCATATTCCTCAGCCCTGCTCCAGAGTAAGTAGATTTAGACTGAAAAGCTGGCCCTACCTGTGCATGTGACGCCTCCTTCATACAGAACGCACTCACTAACACCTGTGTGTCCACTGCAGGTATAGCTGCCCCGGTTGTCTTCTTCATGGACTATGCTTCTAACTGCTTATATATGGAAGAAATCAAAGACTCGGTGACTGTTCGAGATTATATCCGATCTACTATGGAGACCGAAAAAGACCCCCAGTGCCTCCTGGGCTTGGCCAGGAGAATCGGGCAGGTTCTGGCTAGAATGCATGACGAAGACCTCATTCACGGGGACCTCACCACCTCCAACATGCTCCTGAGGCGGCCCCTGGAGCAGCTGCACATCGTGCTCCTCGACTTCGGGCTGAGTTTTGTTTCGGGACTGCCGGAGGATAAAGGCGTCGACCTTTATGTCCTGGAGAAGGCCTTCCTCAGCACCCACCCCCACACCGAGACGGTGTTTGAAGCCTTTCTCAAGAGCTATGGTACTTCATCCAAAAAGTCTGGTCCAGTGCTGAAGAAGTTAGATGAAGCCGGGCGGTGGTGGCGCACGCCTTTAATCCCAGCACTCGGGAGGCAGAGGCAGGCGGATCTCTGTGAGTTCGAGACCAGCCTGGTCTACAGAGCTAGTTCCAGGACAGGCTCCAAAGCCACAGAGAAACCCTGTCTTGAAAAAAGAAGAAGAAGAAGAAGAAGAAGAAGAAGAAGAAGAAGAAGAAGAAGAAGAAGAAGAAGAAGAAGAAGAAGAAGAAGAAGAAGTTAGATGAAGTGCGCCTGAGAGAGAGAAAGCGGTCCATGGTCAGGTAGCAGAGTTGCTATAGTAACTGTCTCCCAGTGAGAATGCTGTGGGTGCAGCTGGGCCTAGGCAGTGGGGTTGTTGTTAAGTGGCCTGCGATTGTGCCTTGCCACCGTCACCTGCGGTTCACTGTTCTCAGGAGCTTAATGTGCACAAGGCCTGGTCTAGGCAGAACTGGATGTTGATATCTTCTTTGTACTCTAACAAAGCTTGCCTGAAGATCAGAGGGCAGAGCTAGCCACTAGTTAACCACAGCGGTCTGGAGGTCTGTACAGATATTGCTGGGCCGAAAGAGAGGAATATAAGGTGGGAGGAGATAGGAACTCAGCCCCTTTTTGGTTGAGGATTTTGTAGAGGTAAGAACTCTAGTGACTGACTGCTCTGCTTCTCTGATCTTTGAGCTTTCACCCTCTAATGTTTGACTCTGGGTTTTTATTATTAAGACCAATTAGAACTCATGCTATATCTAGTGCCCAACTTTAGGGCGTGAATTCACGAAAAGGCTGCCTGCCTATGGCTTTGCAGCCACTGGCACACACCAGAACTACACGCAGGGGCTCCCACTGGAGTTACTGCCTCACCGGCTAAGCTTTTCTCCCAATTTTCCCCAAGCCTCTGAGCAAGTTTGGAATTTTTTTTGTTGCAGCCTCTCTGCAGCAAACTCCACAGGCCTCAAGCGCCAGAGGCACGTGGGCTTCAAATGTTGCAGGCAGACTTACCCCTTTCTACTGGTTGGCTCTGGCTTTAGGCAGCTCCGGCCGCAGGCTCCCACCACTCTTCAGATGTGTTTCTCAGACAGCCGGCTCCCTCTCCCCTGTGGGTTGTGGGCTCCCCCATACCCCTTCCTTGGACTGATGCCGGCACACTAGGTAGCTGCCTTGACACCTGCTCAGGCTTCTGCTGTTATTGGGACCACTACATGCTCTCAGCTCACGGCTGCACGCAAGCAATTGCACTGTCCTCAGACAGGCTGTGTACCGCCTGTGTGCTCCAGTTAGATGTGCTGCACAGTCTTCGGCTCCACTGCCATCACCATCAGATTTGGTGAGACAACTGTCTTAAAGGGAGGAATTAGTTAAAAGAGAGGGTTTTTTTCCCCATGTTAAAAAATGGGAAACACTGTTACAACGGAGAGAGTTAAGTCTGTATAATTACACAATGCATGGTTTAAATTTGGAACAATCAAATGAAGGGATAATCAACCTGGATTGACATAATGTTAATTATCATTTTGATCATTGTTATTGTTGGTGGGGATTGGGCTAAGTTCGGCTGAAGCAGGGGTGTAGAGGCTGCAGCAGCTCCTGGTGTACGTGCCCTCTCATTTGACAGAGTAGCTCATTTTCTTAAGAAACCGGCCTCCCTTCCTATTCTGCACTGTGTGCAGGGGCAGCTCCTGCAGCCCTGGAGAGGCCCTGCCAAGACAAACAGAAACCACATCGTGACACCTCTGGCTTCTGCAGTGTCTGAAACAGCTACATTTGAACACGTCCTCAGTGCAGATGGCACACACAGATACAGCACAGCTGAGATGGATGATGGGACGAGTCCCCGACAGGGGGAAAGATGGGTGATGAGAACAGACGCACTCTGACTTTGAAGAAGATCTGCAAGTCCTATCACAGTGATGTTTCTGCTTTGAGCCTGCTCTCAACTCTGGTGGCCATGGAGGGGTATGTTTGCACACTAAAAAATGGTGTTGGCGAGATGTCTCAGCCATAAAGAGCATGTGCTGTCCTTCAAAAACCTGAGTTCTCAGCTCCCACATTGGGTAGCTCCCAGCCTCCTGTGTCCCCCAACTTCAGGGGATCCAACACTCTTGGACCCCAATGGCACATTCACTCATGTGCACATGTCCATTACAGACACACATCTGGCTGTCCTGAAACTCACTCTGTAGATCAGGCTGGCCTCGAACTTAGAGATCCACCTCTCCTCTACCTCCTGTAGGCTGGTATTAAAGGTGTGTACCTACCGCTGCCTGCCTTAAAATATGTCTAATATTTTAATATTATTTTAGAATTTTAAAACAAAAAATGCAACCCTGTCACAAAAAAAACAAACAACAAAGAAACTGTTTCTCGGTGTGGGGAAAGCAGCTGAGCAGTGATGCAGGAGCAGGCATCCAAGGGCCCAAGGAGACAGGCTGTCCAGCGTGGCAGGAGAACAAGGAGAGCCTGTGTATGCCAGGGAGGGAGCAGACAGCCTGCTGGAAAGTCAGGCGTGCACCCAGACACCAGACCTCAGGACTGGCTTCCTTGCCATGTGGGGACATTACTCAGGAAAGGGAGACCAGGGAGAAATCCATTACTGCAAGAGGAAGAAAACAAAGCAAAAAGATGCCAGGTTCTGTCTTGTGTGAATGCTGAGATACTCTCTTCAGAATCAGCCTAACTTTCCAAAATGCCAGAGACCTCCCCAGGTTCAGGACGTTTCTCATTCGAACCATAACCCATATTAAAATGTATTTGTTTATCTGGATCTCATACTTAATCACCTCAGGAGTGATCTACTAATTATTTCCCTTATTGCTTTAACTATCTGACAAAGAGATTAAGGTAAGAAGGGTTCTATCGAGTCTCTTTGGGGTTCTTCCCCAAGATTATCTTCAGGGTTCAGAACAGACACTACAGCAAGTAAAAAGCACTTTTTTCTTAGGGTATCAGAGGGCAACTAAGAGTCCAGGCCCTAGTACAGTCCCTGAGCAGGGAAGTGGTAACTTCTAGCCTAGAAATATGCCATGACCATTTCTGGACCTCAGCCCAGGGAGTAGTTACCTCTAGTACACAGGCATAACGTCTCCCTGAACCATGACATCATGGACTCCTCCCTAAAATGGGAGGAGCCAACCAGCAGGCACCATCCCATAGGGGGCAGCCAATCCCAAGCCAGTAAACTTGGAATTCCCCAAACTTTCCCTACTACAAACCCCCCTCCCCACACTACTTGGGGTCTCTCCTGCTCTGCTCCTGCTACTGTTGTTGCTACTCAGATAGACAGGAAGGCTTGAGTTAACTCACAATAAAGACTCTTTGCTTTTGCATCAGATTTGGTGGTTTCTTGGAGTTCCAGACTTTGGGCATAACATAACAAATGAGCTCTGTCATGCTGTGTTTTCCCAAATCAGTCTCTTTATTGTTCTGCCTCTATTCTAATTCTCCTGTCCCACTTCTAGTGTCTCCTAGCTTCTTCTCCTCTAGCCTAAAAATTCTCTCTCCAAGTGAGCCTTGAAGCTATGAAAACGTTTCCAAGCTGGATGGGTGGTGCACGCCTTTAATCCCAGCACTTGGGAGGCAGAGGCAGAGACAGACAGATCTCTGTGAGTTTGAGGCCAGCCTGGTCTACAAAGCGAGTTCCAGGACAGGCTCTAAAAGCTACAGAGAAATCCTGTCTTTTTTTTTTTGTTTTTCGAGACAGGGTTTCTCTGTAGCTTTGGAGCCTGTCCTGGAACTAGCTCTTGTAGACCAGGCTGGTCTCGAACTCACAGAGATCCACCTGCCTCTGCCTCCCGAGTGCTGGGATTAAAGGCGTGCGCCACCACCGCCCGGCTGAGAAATCCTGTCTTAAAAAAACAAAAAAGAAAAGAAGAAGATTACAAGAGTTACTTCTCATTGGTCAAAAGCACATTCCTTTTGACCTTTTGGGTAAGTGATAAGGAGCCAGGCCATTAACTATGGCAACCAAGGTTTCAGGAGTAAGAGTGTGATCAGAGCCCAGTGGCACAGCGTCCATAGGTCTTTTATCAGCTAGACTTGGCAAGTGAAACATTAGCATGTCTTTCTTAGGGTGCTTTGTGTAGCAACCTTGGTTGGACATCTGTGACTCTAACCTTATGCATAACTGTAAAGATTTTTTTAAGATTTATTTTTAAAGATTTATTATGTATACAATGTTCTGCCTGCATGTACACCTGCATGCCAGAAGAGGGCACCAGATCTCATTACAGGTGGTTATGAACCACCATGTGGTTGCTGGGAATTGAACTCAGGTCCTCTGGAAGAGCAGTCAGTGCTTTTAACCTCTGAACCATCTCTTCATCCCAAGGTTTATTTATTATGTGTACAGTGTTCTGCCTATATGTCTGTCTGCAGGTCAGAGAGGGCACCAGATCTCATAATGGATGGTTGTGAGCCACTATGTGGTTGCTGGGAATTGAACTCAAGACTTCTGGGAGAGCAATCAGTGCTCTTAACCTCTGAGCCACTTCTCCAGCACCCCCCCCCCATAACTGCAAAGTTTTAAACTTATGATCAATTTACAAAAAGCCTTTAGTCTAGTTTGAACTTTTTCTGAGGTAAAAATGAGCTGATTGTGTGCAGTGAGTCTGAGCAAAAGGAATAAAACAGGTTTTTAAGTACCTACAGTCCTTATGGGACAAATAGATCTAGTTATGAGGCATGTCCCAGTATAGACACTATATATCAAAATCATGCAGTTTAATGAAAAGTCATCTTCCTGACCACCTGTGCCCATAAGATGAGATGTCATCATGAGATTACATATATGTGGGCCCATATTTCGATATGACACAAAAGCCATTAGCCTGGTCCGAGCTGACCACGTAGCTCTGCAGACAAACTGTCTCTGCCCCTAACAAAGGCCAGGATGCCTGCTCCTAGCTTCTTTTGTTAAGATGTGGATTACCTGAGAAGAGATGTTTGACTGAAGCTGATGACTGAAGAGCTCAGATATTTGGTGCTTCTTTCCTTTGTAATTTGGAAGGATGTCTTATAGAGATGCTAATTCAGGGTCTACCTGACTGCTAGATGCAGATGTGATTTGAGTCCAGGCACTTGGCTGCCTAAGGAATGGCGTAATGTGTTTTCCCCCTTCCCCGCTCAATTTGGTGTGAGTATATAAAATGTTTGGAGAATAAACGGAGATCTGGCCATTTTCCATGATGACGGTGTAAGCTCTGTCGATTCTTTTCCTCGCGACTCCGTTCCAGCCGGTTTGAGGAATTAGGGAATTTATGTTGGACCCTCACGGGCCACGACACATATATACATCACATGAGATTACACACTACAGTGCAGGTATTGGGGAGACACCAAGCTATTTTAGCAAAAATGAGCATCAGTTTCCAGAGTCAATGGTCCTGCAGGCCTTTCCTGGACAGGATTCACCTCCATCAGAGAGTCACTCCTCTGGGGGGTTGACATCTGAATTATCAGTTACCATATGCTATATATTTCCATGGCCTCTGACAGGGTTCACTTTGACTCAGATGTTGAGAGGATGCAGTTCATGGTGGGAAGGCACTGTAGTGACCTCAAGCGAAGGTGGCAGGCTTTTGTAAATGGAAGCCAAGAGATGGGGTCAGGTGTTCTGCTTGCTTTCTCCTTCGGCAGCTACATGGCATCTCCTCGACTCTGCCTACCCTCTCTCTCTACATCTCTGTTTGGATTTTCCACCTGAGTTTACTCTGTTAAGCCATTGGCTGAAAGTATCTTCTTTATTAACCAATGACAATAAAACATATTCACAACATACAGAGGGGAATCCCACATCACTCATAGGTGATTCCAACTCCAGTCAAGTTGTCAATGAACATTGACTGGCAGGGATGGAGAACAAGGGAGAGATGGACAAACAGCAACGTGATCACAGATAGCATGTAGTAGGAAAAGGCAGACTGGAGAGGAGCCAGTGATTACTGACCTGGATTGGGAGAGAGGGACGAAAATGCTGGGAAGGAAGCAGCCTATCCAGGGGCTGCGTCAAGGGGAGCAGCCGCAGTCTCCCCTAGTCCACCAAGAGCTAAGAGGTCATTGCCGCCACACAATAAAGTCCCACCCAGCACCAGAGGAAGGAGAGTGTTCAATTAAGACTGCTGCTGGTGGGCCAGTGAGATGACTTCAGCAGATAAAGATGCCTGCTGCCAAGCTTGATGGCCCAAATCTCCAGGGCAGCCAGGGCTGTTCCACAGAGAAACTCTTGTCTTGAAAAACCAAACCAGACCAGACCAAACCAAAACAAAACAAAACAAAAAAAACCTCCTCACTTCTGGTTCCATCCACTCTGGGAAGTCACCCTCCCAAGAGAAGTGTCCACAGTGCCACAAATCTCCAATCCACAGGAACTAGAAGGTGATAAATGCCTCACTTTTTGTTCTTTTTTATTCACAGTTTTTTTAAGGCAGTGTCTTGCTATGTAGCCCAGGCTGGCCTCAAACTTGCAGCGGTTCTCCTGCCTCAGCTCTCCAGAGTGCCAGAATCACAGGTGTGAACTACCATGTCTGGTTTCATTTATTTTATTCTTTTTATTTGTTTACTTTGGGACAGAATCTCTCTCTGTGGCCCTGTCTGTCCTGAAATTCACTATGCCGATCAGGCTGACCTCAAATGCTCGGAGATCTGCCTGCCTCTGCCTCCCGGGTGCTAGGATTAAAGGCATACATCACCATACCCAGTTATTATTACTATTAATTTTTAATCTGACCAAGTTGCCCAAGCTAGCCTTGAACTCACTCTCCTGCTTGGCCTCTGAGTAGGTGGCATCACAGATGTGCACCTGGCTCTGATGCATAATTTTAAACCATTAGTTATTCAGATCACTTGTTGTATAGCAATAAATAGTATACCGCAGTTAGATACTGTCTTTTCAAATTAAGCTCATTGCAAGTAGGAAAGTGGTCAGGATAATGTGGAAGCAGGTGATGAAGGAGGGGCTTCAGATGGGGAAGGCCTCCTGTTTGTGACACTGAGCTGATAACAGAGATGACAGGAGGGGGCCAAAGGCATGTTTCCAGTCTCAGTAGGTAGTATACATCTCATTTCATACCCAAAGGCCTCCAGGAACAAATTTGGAAAGAAACTCATAGATAATAGCATCTTCCTACACTCATAGTTTTAATAAATGATAATGACCTTAAAAGATAAGCCAAAAGAAAGCAGTGTATAATTTACTAATTTTATTTCAATAGATCAACAGGCACAATTACACTAGAATACAGGATGGAGCTGCCACCCACAGGCAGCATCTGCCAACCCCTCCCACTGCAGCTGCAGCTACGGACCCACCAGTACCGCACCAGTCACTAGCAGGAACGATGATGCTCAGGTTATCAGGTGATGGTTAGTTACTTCAGTCTCTGACAAGAGTTACTTAGGAGGAAGGGTTTGTTCAGCCTCCAATGTGAAAAGGGCTACAGTCCATCATGTCACACTGGTAGTCCACAAGCAGAGAGCAGACAGGAAGAGAGGCCAGTCTATAAAACCTTGAGCCCCAGCCGGTGGTGGTCACACACATCTTTAATCCCAGCACTCAGGAGGCAGAGGCAGGCGGATCTCTGTGAGTTTGAGGCCAGCCTGGTCTACGGAGCGAGTTCCAGGACAGACAGGGCTGTTACACCCCCACTTTCTTCAGCAAGGTTCCACCTTAAAGATGGCTCAGCCTTCTGAAAGGAATGGCCCCCACTTGAAATGCATGATCATTGTGCTTTCAAACACATCAGGTGGCAAGCACTGTGCAGTGAGATTCCAGACAAAATGTCATGGCCCCTTGAGTTACAATGAGAGTTGTATTTCTGGAGAGCTTTACAGTATTCAAATTACGGTTGGGAGTAATGAGACGCACCTGGAATCCCAGCACCTGGGGAGCAGAGGCAGGAGAATCAAGAGTTCAAATCATCCTCAGCTACATATTGCGTTCAAGGCTAATCTGGGTTACATGTGACCCTGTCTCTAGAAGGGGGGATGGACCTAAGCTATGCAAAACATACTGTGTGCTTTTATGCAAAGTAGACTCCATTCCTAGGTCCTGTCCCTCAGCTCCAGCACTGTCCAGCCACAAGGCACATGCAATCCTTGTTTTATGGGCTGACCCAGATCTGGATGGTATAATTCCGGCAAAATGCTGGCTGTGGCCCAGGCCTGCAGCCCCAGCTACTCAGGAAGCTGAGACAGGACATCACAACTTCAGACCCACTTTGAGTTCAAGACCTATGTAATCTGGTGAGAACCTGTCTCAAAGTAAAATATAAAACAAAGGCTGAGGGTGTAGCTCTCTGATATATCACTTGCCAAGCACATACATGGGTTCAACCCCCATTATCCCACCCCCAAATTTCAAAACACCTCTGGGGACCTTGGCCTTTATAGAGAAGCACTGATTGAGAGGCACAGGAGTTCAGAAGCCTCCTCCCCCCTCTGTTTTTGGTATTTTTTTTTTTTTTTTGGTTTTTCGAGACAGGGTTTCTCTGTGGCTTTGGAGCCTGTCCTGGAACTAGCTCTGTAAACCAGGCTGGTCTCGAACTCACAGAGATCCGCCTGCCTCTGCCTCCCGAGTGCTGGGATTAAAGGCGTGCGCCACCATCGCCCGGCTCCCCCTCTGTTTTTGGGACAAGGCTTCTCTTTGTAGCCCTGGCTGTCCTGGAGCTCATTCTGTAGACCAGGCTGGTCTCAGACTCAGAGGGCTGCATGCCTGCCTCCACCTTCCTAGGATTAAAGGATGCATCACCATCACCTGGCTAAAGGCCAAAGTCTTAAAGGGACACGAAGGAGCCTAGAGCAGCCTGCCATCCCCAAGAAGGAGGAAAAGATGGGAGATGAGGTCTGAGAGCTTAGGGGGCCCATGCCAGCTTGTCACCATAGAATGGTATTGAGAGTCAGCTCCACAGCTAACAGGGAGCCAGCTCTGGGTTTTAGGTAGAGGGGTGGCATGATCTTCATAGTGGATGGCAGATCATATAGTGTATAAAGGGAGAAAGGAGACCAAGGCATGAGACAGGCAGGGTTCCTTTACTGTCACTCAAGCCTAGGGAAACCAGAGGTTCCCAGACACCTGCCTGACAAAGGGAAGTGCAGGTCTCTATTGATTGTCTTATGGGAACAGGGTTAAAGTTTGGCAGTCGTCCGTTCATTATTCATGCAATTTTGGGGCTGGGGATATGCCTCGGCTGGTAAGAGTACTTGCCTAGCAGGCCTGAAACTCTGGACTTGAGCTCCAAAACTATGTAGACAAGGCACGGGTCTGGAATCCCAGCAGTGGGGAGGAAGAGGCAAGAGGATCAGAAGTTCAAGGCCAACCTGAGCTTTGTGAGGCAACGTCTCAGGGATAGAGAAGGAGAGGTGTTCTTGTCCACACATATCTTGGCTTTGTGTTTGGTGGGCACAGAGTGCTCAGGAAGTGCTGTGTTGCTCTCGTAGCTGTCCTCTTCCAGCTGTGGTTGATTCTGGGCCTTTTATATAACAAGGCTGAAAGACTAGGGGTGTTTGGTTTGTCAAGGGTGAAACACAAGAATCACATATTGGCTCCAGTGGACATGAGGTCAAGTCCGCCTTGGATTGTTGTCTTGGATAAAACATTTCCCAGCTTATTAACTGAATAGAATCTGGCTCGGTGGTTGAGTTAGTTAACAGGGCCAGATATGGTCTGAAGATGGAGCTACCCAGAGTTTTGTTCCATCTCAGATGCCCATCAGGTCCTGCAGCTCTAGTAAGGAGTCACCACCACTGTAGCAAAAGTGGCATTTGGGTGTCTGCAAACGTAACCAGGCAACTGTTACCATAAGGCACACAGCAGTGTCATCCGCAAGGAAGCTACAGAGAGGCTCATAATGCATCGCTCCAAAATTAATGACATTTAGGTCAACCAACAGGTGACTTTTGCCTTCAGAGCTTGTCTGTGTGCTCTCTGGGCTGATCTGGGAGCTTCGAAGGGCATTGTATGGAACAAGGCTCCCCCTTGGCAACAGTCCCCCTGTCTTCGCTTGTTTGCCTGTGACCCTCCCTGGTGTAGGGCCTGTCACTCTCCCTGGTGTCTTGTCAAGGCTGTTGAAAGTATCCTCTCAACAACCAGCAGTTAAGGGCGTTGAGCTTGTTTGTCTTTGGTTCCCTCGCACTGAGCCCTAAATGTCTCAGTCTGACCTCCCTGCAGGATATGCAGCTCAAAATCTAACTTTTCCACCTGGTGCTGTAGTTTGAGAATTTCACACATTCATGCATTCATTCATTCATTCATTCATTCAAGGCATAAGGATCAAGAGATTCCAGTGGTTGACTGCTGTGTAACAAGCATCCCTCCAAGCTATAGTGACCTAAGTGTTTGCTGTTTCCCTCCAGTACATGGGTTTTCTGAGCATCTCTGCTGGTCTCACTAGAGTGTCTCATGCTGTTGTATTCTCCTGCTGAATACAGGTTGGCTGAGGGCTGGCTAAAGCTGGGAAAACTGGGTTCTCTCTATGTGCTCTTTGTTCTGGGACTCTTCTGAGAATCATACAACACCCTGCCAAGGAAGGTACGGGCCAGGCCTCCCTGTGCCCAGCCTCACACCCTGCCACTCTGTGGGTCAGGACAGTCATGAGGGGAGCCCAGGCTCAGGGGCGTGGAGAAACAGACTGCTTCCTATTGACAGGAGCTTCGAAGTCACATTGGAATCAATGGACTCTGCAGTCTTGAAACTTTCTGCCTGGCTCTGGACCACGTCCAGGGACCGAGCCCAACAAAATGGCAAACACTGAAGGTCTGCAAATGCTGTTAGAAACACCAGCTAGGTAGACACAGGTAATAGGGGATGTTTGAGCTGAGCATTTGAACATGTTGGCATGGGTCATTCCCAAAATTACCATGAGGAATAACCATTTGCTTGTGAGCCGAAGAATCAAGGCTATCCTATGGGGAGGCAGGCGGGGGGCATCAGTACATGGAAACTGCCCTGGGGTCAGTGCCTCTATCTTCCACTCGGGTACAGACCATGCCACACCGGCTCTCAGAGTCAGTTTCTTCTCCTGTCAAGTGCTCCAAAGGCTCCTGTCTTGTCTTCCATCCTGTGAGAACGTGAGGCTGATGAAAACTGATCAGGAAAAAAGGGAGAGAGTCCTTTTTGGCAGCATCACCAAAGACTGCCACTTAGAAAGCAGACATTCAGGTGTGCTGGCAAACTCCTACAATCCCAGTTGAGTGGGTGTGTGTGATGACATTGAGTTCAAGGTCAAGGTCAGCCTGGGACACCGCGGGGCTTGTGTCAAAAACAAACAAACAAAAACCCAAAGCAGCAAGTAAACAAATTCGTAACCAAGATGGCGCTGTGTGCCCTTCATCCCAGCACTAGCAGAGACAGAAGGATTAATGCAAATTCAAGGCCAGCCTGGTCCAGAGTTTCGAGCTAGCACAAACTACAAAGTAAGACCCTGTGTAAAAACAAAAACAAAACAAACAAACAAAAACAAACAAATGAACAAACAAAAAAAAAACCAAGCCGAAGCCTCCAAATTACCCAACTAGGAGCTGTCTCCCCTGGGGCAACAGGACTGGTTTGGCTTCTGGACAGGGACGCAAATCCTTCACCTCACTGCAGATCCTTCACTTCACCGCTCCACTTCTCACTCCCTTTCTTTTCCTCCTCTCTGCCAGAAAGTTCTTTCCAGATTTCCTCGCTTGCTCCCCTTTATCCACTCCAGTGCCATCTTTCTCCACTTTCTCTCTCTGCCTACTTTTCTGTTCCCGTCCGCTCTGCCCTGTTCCCTCTCTTCCTGCCTCCTCTCATACCCACCCTCACCTCCTGTCTTCAGCCTCAGCCCCGGTTTTCACTACTTCGAGCTTCCTCTTTCTGCTCACGCTTTCTCTGCCCTTCCTGCATCACCCCTCCTTGTCATCTTCCTATCCTCCATCGCCTGGCTACTCCTTTCTCTTCACTGTCCCTACTCTCTGTCACCTCATTCCTTTCTCTCCCCTTTGACCTCTTCTTGCTTATTATCACTCTCAATTCTTTTTTTATAGCTTTTTACTCTTTCTCTTTTCTCAGTTTATCTGTCTCATGCTCTCTGTCACCTCTCTTCCCTCCTCTCCCCTTCAGAGCTGCCCACTTCTCCAGCCTTTCACCAGTGATTATCACGCCCCCTACCAGACCCATCCCACTTGGACCAGCCCTGCATCCCGTGGCGGGTCGCCAACCCAGCCCCACCGGTGTAGGCCCCGCCCAACCACAAGGCCACGCCCACCCCGCCGCCCCGCCCCCTACATTCCCCCCACCCCCACCCCACCCACCACGCCCCCACAGAGCCCTGCCCTTATTCTGACCCCGCCCCCGGGCTGGCCCCCGCCCTTGGGGTCATAGGGTCGACCGACGCACAGACGTAGCGACACCGCCCGTCACGTGGTCACGTGACGCGCCTCAACATGGCGGCGCCGTGGGGCCGGGCCGTCTCTTCCTGACAGGGCGGCGCGCACGGACGCGGCCAGTGCCGGCCGGGACGCCTGGTCCCTCAGCCTCGCTCTCCTGCTCGCTCGTGCCGCCGGCTTGCGGGGCTGCCGGCCCCCGCCGGCCAGGGCCATGCAGGAAAGCCAGACCAAGAGCATGTTCGTGTCCCGGGCCCTGGAGAAGATCCTAGCCGACAAGGAGGTGAAGCGGCCCCAGCACTCCCAGCTGCGTAGGGCCTGCCAGGTGGCGCTCGGTGAGTGAGCCGCCCCGGCCTGGCCCGCACCGGTCTCCCCGCGCCGGCCGTTACCCTCCGGGCCTGCTGGCCTCCGCTTTCCCCAACCCGAATCCCACCCTCCCGGCTTCTTCCGCCTCCTGTCCTGGGGGAGCTGGTGTCGGGGCGGCAGAGACTGGCCCAAGGTCACCTAGCAACTTGGTGACAGCCAGAGCTGGTTCTCCAGCCTCCTTGCCTAGGGCCTTGCCACGACTTCTTGTCCCGTTTCCTGGTTCCTCCCTTCAACCATCTCCAAGTCCTCAGAAGCAGTCGCCTTTGCTCTTAAGTTTTTCCTTTACCTGGGCTGTTCGGGTTGGGGTTCTCCCACGTGAGCGAGCAGAGTAGGTGAGAGAGCTGCCCAGTTGGTGCTGAGGAGCCCCAGAGGCTTAATTTGAAAATGTCCCACTGGAGAACACCCGGACTCTGAGCTCTTCACCTCGAAGGCGTGCAGGGTGATCTATATTCTAGGCACTGGACAGTGTGCAAGACATCGCCTCATTTTATGGCGGGTTCCTAAAATAAAGGTTCTGCCCAGCAAAGATACTTGTCTGATTTGTTCAGTGCGGTGCCCTATGCACCTCTGACAGTGTCTGGCATATAATAGTTTCTCAGTAAATATTTGCTTGTTGAATGGACCCATGGATTATGGGAAGAGAGACGTCTCTAGCGTCTAACTAGGTAAAAGCTTGGTAGTTAACACCAGCATCAGTCTCCCGTCTTAGTTACTTATCAAGTGCTAGTGTACCAGACACTGAGGACATGGCCATGATGGGGAAATGGAGTCCTTGCTGACTCCTGTGGCGCTTACATTCTGGGAGCGCAGACAAAACAATACTAACAGTTACTGCCTTGAGATAAAAGAGCCGAAAGTGATCCAGAGGACCCGAGATCTGCTTTAGATTGGATGTGATGTTTGAGCCCACTTCTAAAAAGCAAGCCGTTGTCTACCATGTGGAGTTTCGAGAGGAAAAGTTGTGGGTGGAAAGCACCAGAACATTTGACCAGATCTGTCTTCCTACTAATTCACCACCCTATGGCCTGTGCAATTCCATGTTAGGATCTTTGCTGCTGCTGCTGCTGCTGTTTTCAGAGACAGGGTTTCTCCGTGTAACAGCTTTGGCTGTCCTGGAACTCACTCTGGAGACCAGGCTGGCCCCAATCTCACAAGTGCTGGGATTAAAAGCGTGTGCCTGGCTATCTGTGGGGATCTTTTTAAAGGGACTGTTTTCCTAACACATTGAGCAAATAGAAAGGCTGCTTTTCTGTTACAGTCGAATTTCTCTGGTGCAAGGAGAGAGTTCACTTGAGACCTCGGAATGGATTTGGGATCTTTGCACTTCCCTGTGGAAGGTCTAGGCCTTGTGGGAAACATTTGTGAGTCCTGTTGTTGTTGGGAGGAGGGGCTTGCTGCCTGTGTAATCCAGAAGCAGCTAATCTTGTGGGATTTGGGCTCTATCGAAGGCAGTTACTGAAGCTTTTCTGTTTCAAAAAGCAGGGCTGAGAGTTGGAAATGTAGAAGAAGCATTGGAAAAGCAGCCTGTAAGTTATAATGGCAGGAGCCTCAGGGTGAAACCTGCCCGGACTCCATTCTACCCATAGTTTTAATTTCCTGTTTAGAAATTTTAACATCAAATATCACACTGCTAGGACCTACTTATAAAATCATCCCGTGGGCCATTGCATTGGTGCATTATTAGATATTCTTGGATCATGTTTTTATTTAGAAGTTCAGATTTTTGCAAGTCAGGATGTAGAAATGCACATTTGAATTACTCTACATGCGTGTCCACATGTGAGCGTGCATACATGCATGCACACTACATACACATATGTATGTAAGAAATGGCTCAACAGGTTATGTGAAAATGGAGGGAAGGCTCCTTGTTACCAGTGATTAGGGAATTCACACAGGACTGCTTTAAGGGAACCATCCTTTAAGAGAGTAGCCATGTGCGTAGTTAGTGAAAAGACTTGCTTTTATTTCTTTTTTTTTTTTTTTTTTTGGTTTTTTCGCGACAGGGTTTCTCTGTAGCTTTGGAGCCTGTCCTGGAACTAGCTCTTGTAGACCAGGCTGGTCTCAAACTCACAGAGATTCGCCTGCCTCTGCCTCCCGAGTGCTGGGATTAAAGGTGTGCGCCACCACCGCCCTGCTAAGCAGTAAAAACATCACAGCATATGTGGTGTTCCTTCACTCTGTATCTCAAGACCTCGTCTTGGGTTTAAGTAATTCCATTTAAGAAGAGAAATGTGTGGGGCTGGAAGAGAGCTCAGTATATAAAGTGCTTGCAGCATGAGTGTGAAGACCAGAGTTCAGCTCCCCAGAACCCACGTGTATATAAGACAAGCAGGTGTGGTGACTGCCTATAGCACAAGCACTTGGGAGGTAGAGATAGGGAGTTCTTGGGGCAAGCTGGTTAGCTAACGAGCTGAATTGGTAAGCTCAGGTTCAGTGGGAGACACTGCCTGGGGAACTGGAGAGCAATCAAGAAAGAAATCCAGCATTAACTTTGGGCCTCCGTGCACAAGGGTGAGAGTATACACTCCCACACATGACCATGCATACTCTGAATGTGTACCACATGTATGTACAAAAAAGAGGAAGAAATAAGGAAAAATGACTGAAGTGGAAGTGGGTAAAAAGTATGATGCATTTTGTTTATTTTGGTTTTTCGAGACAGGGTTTCTCTGTGGCTTTGGAGCCTGTCCTGGAACTCACTCTGCAGACCAGGCTGGCCTCTAACTCACAGAGATTCTCCTACCTCTGCCTTCTGAGTGCTGGGATTAAAGGTCACTTCCCAGCTTTATTTATTTTTAAAGCAGGATTTTTAGCCAGGCGGTGGTGGCTTTACTTTTTTAAAAAAAAAAAATATTTATTTTATTATGTATACAATAGTCTGTCTGTGTGTATGTCTGCAGTCCAGAAGAGGGCACCAGACCTCATTACAGATGGTTGTGAGCCACCATGTGGTTGCTGGGAATTGAACTCAGGACCTTTGGAAGAGCAGGCAATGCTCTTAACCACTGAGCCATCTCTCCAGCCCCCTCTTGCTTTACATTTATTTATTTATTTAAGATTTCTGCCTCCTCCCCGCCACCGCCTCCCATTTCCCTCCCCCTTCCCCATCAAGTCCCCCTCCCTCGTCAGCCCAAAGAGCAATCAGGGTTCCCTGCCCTGTGGGAAGTCCAAGGACCACCCACCTCCATCCAGGTCTAGTAAGGTGAGCATCCAAACTGCCTAGGCTCCCTTGCTTTACTTTTTTAAAAGTGATTTATTTTATGTGCATTGGTGTTTTTCTGGCATGTATGTCTGTGTGAGGGTGTCGGATCCCTTAAAACTGGAGTTATAGAACAAGACAGTTGTGAGCCACCATGTGGCTGCTGGGAATTGAACCCCAGTCCTCAAGAACAGCCAGTGTTCTTAACCACTGAATCTCTCCAACCCCAAAAAGTATAATATTTTTTAAAGATAATGTGTAGATTATCGTTAATTTTGGTAAGAACTGTAAGTGACCAACGAAAGCTGAAGTGCTTAGATGGTAAAGAGTCCTTACCAGAAACTGTTTCTGTGACAGGTTCCTGCCAGTTACAGTGGGGTGAGGAGGATGGGAGGCAGTGTTAGGGTTTCAGGGCTGTATCTCATGTCTGTGAGAAGCTCTGAGCCTTCTGGGATTCAAGATCATCTGGGTTCAAATCATCTGCCTTTACTTGCCATGTTTGTTCTTAATCTTCCACATTTGCCAGGGTTACTGTTAAGGTGAAGTTAGCTGGATGCTCAGCAGATGCATGCTGCCGTGATTGTTACCACAGAATCTAAGCACCCTGATGTGGTGCTTTTAGCCTTGGTTAGGTCTTTCAGGAGTCACTTATTGATCTGCTTGGTTTGTAGATAAAATAAATGAATGTAATTATGGGACCCGAGAGCTGGCTTTAGCTGTTAAGGAGTGTTGGGATGCTGACTGCCTTTGCAGACCTGGGCTCTGTTCCTATTACTCACATGGTGGCTCACAACAAACTATGGGTACCAAGAGATCTAACATCCTCTTCCTGCCTCTCTGGGCACACACATGGTATACATATCTACATGTAGACAAACACTCATCCAAATAAAATAAAAATAAATCTTTTCTAAAAATACGTGATTACAAGATGGATAGGCCATGCTTGGTACAGCGTTAACTTGCTAAGTGCAGTGAAGACAGGAGTTGTATCTTATAAAAGCAGGGATGATCAGGTGGAACAAGATTGGAGTGACCTAATGAGTCATCTCTCTAAATATCAAACACATAGATGGCGATCCAAATCGGGGGTGGTGTCCTTCTAACTCTGTCAGGAGAAAGCAAGAGCCTGTGAGAGTATTCTTCACCCAGGGACATTGTTGCTTTGACTCTTTAATGATGCCTGGATTGCGTTAATAAGCTCCAACCTTTCAGCCCTCAATTGGAGAATTTAATGCCATTCTTAAAGTCTTACTTAGGGCCCCTTTCTCGATGATGTCTCTATATTTCTGTTCTTAAATTGTATGACATTTGGAAGGTTGACCAAAAGGAATAAAAAAATCTTAAGTGTTTTTAAATTGAATATGGAAAGATTTATCGACAGTTTAACTGGATCATCCTAACGATCCTCCCTTCTGTGTATGTGTGAGAGATAGACTATTTAATAATTTAGTATGCAGAAAGTACTATGAAAGGGTCAAGGTGTTCTGTAAATGCTAACTGTCATGCTCAGTCATCATGAAAATCTAAGAACAAACGTGTATCTATTTTTCATATAAAACTGACTCTGTAGTTACGTGTCTTTGAAAACAGTCTTACACTGGTGACGTTTCAATGAAGAGATTGTTTTCTGTAGCTGAATTCTGAGACATTTGAAAGCTTATGGTCAAAATGATCTCTTTTTTTTGAGACAGGGTCTCTCTCTGTGTAGCTCTGGCTGTCCTGGAACCCACTCTTTAGACCAGACTGGCCTCGAACTCACAGAGATCCTTTTACCTCTGCCTTCTGAGTGCTGGGATTAAAGGCATATGCTACAAAAGATCTTTTCTCTCTGTAGCATTTTACTCTGTCTTTGTTGTGCTGGTAGGTGGTTTCATATGAGCATCATTGAGCTAGCTTTTTCTGATTCGTGATGTCTGTCTGCATCAGCCACATTGAGCTCTGTCCTACAGAATGATGACTATTTGGGATACCTGTGCAGTGGGAAACAAAAGAGAGTGGTTTGCCCACAGCTACACAGTGGGTGGACAAAGGAAGCTGCAGCTCCGATTTATTTAACCTGTGGAGGATGAAGTCCAGTCTCAGGCATGCTGATTTCTCTGTTTGATACCAGAGTTTAGAGACTTGTGGGTCACGAGTGGCCATCCATTGAACTATTTGAGTGGCACACTGCAGGTGAAAGGCAGACTGGTGTGGGAGGAGGTGTGGGAGGAGATGGGGAGATAGTAAGCACAAGCAGGGCTTTCTCCAGGGTTAGCTGTACTGTGAAGAGGACGAAGGAGAGGTGGCCTGTGGGTGGGTCTGTTGGTTTGTTGGTTGAGCTTGTTTAAATGTCATTCAGAAGAAGCAGTTACCAGATATATTTATAAGCTCTAGCTGTGTAGGAATAGTCAGCATTTAGGCCTAGAGATGTGCTCAGTGCAGTGTTTGTCTAGCATGTGCGAAGTCCTATTCACAGCACAAAAATCCTCTTGTCACTGTTAGGAAGAACCTTAAGTGTGAAATTTGAAAAATGTTAAAAATACTGCGACTTGCTTAATATGGCATATACCTGTAATTCCAGTATTCTGGAAGCTGAGGTGGGAATATCATGAGTTGGAAGCCATGCTCTCCTATCTATTGAGATTCTGTCTCAGAAGTGACATTTGATGCATCAGGGTATACACCTCTAATCCCAAAACTTGAGAGCCAGAACAGAAGGTTGCTGTAGTTTGAGGCCATCTTGATTTACAGAGTGAGTTCTGTACTAGCCCAGGTTCTATGACAAACTTTTATCTCAAAATCCAAAAATAGAATAACTAATTGAAACTGTTTAGAATAAAGCCTTCAATTTTAGTAAAATCTGGTGTTTGGATTAGGAAGTTTGTCTACAAGTGATGTACTACATTAAAAACTGAACTGGAAGCTGGGAGGTGGTAGTGCAAACCTTTAATCCCAGCCCTTGGGAGGCAGTGGCAAGCGGAACTCTGAGTTAGAGATCAGCTTGTCTACAGAGCGAGTTCCAGGACAACCAAGGCTCTACAGAGAAACCTTGTCTTCAGAAACCAAAACAAAACCTGAACTGGCAAGGCTCATGGCCTCTACAGATTACTCTTTAAAGCAAACAACTGAACAAACAAAAAGACCAAGATAGGTAGTGCTTGCCCTTAATCCCAGCACTAAGGAGGCAGAGGCAGACTGTAAGTTTGAGGCCAGTGTGGTCTACAGAGCAAGCTCCAGGACAGCCAAGGATACATAGAGAAATCCTGTCTTGAAAAACAAACAAACAAAAAGCTAAAAAAAGAAAAAAAGAAATAAAAGAAAAAAGAAACCAAAACATAGGAAACTGAATTGGTGGCTCATTGGTTAAAACCACAGACTGTAAGAGGACCTGGGTTTGACCTACATGAGTGGCTCATAGTCATTTGTAACTCCAGATCCAGGGGATCAGATGCGCTCTCAGTACCTTGCACATACATTGTGTGCAGAAACCCATACATACAAAATAATAAAATAACTTAAAATATAAACTTCCATTTTAAAAAATAGATTTATTTTATTTTTATTGTGTGTGCACGTGTATGTGTATAAGTGCCTGTGAAAGTTAGACAAGATTACCAGATCCCCTGGAAGAAGAGTTATAGGTGCCTGTCATGGGTGGGTGCTAGGAACAAAACTCATATCTCTACAGGAGTAGAATGTGCTCTTAACTGCTGAACCATCTCTCCAGCTTCCTGCAGATTACTCTTTGTTGAAAAGTTTTATAGCATTTCCAGGAGGGAGCTCACCTTAGAGCAACAGCAGCTGAACATTGTGTTGTGTTGGTAATTAAAATGTATGTCAAGATCGGTGGGAAAGGCTGACCCTTTGCTTATACAAGTAAGCTAATCTAGCTTCTTGATGCCTTGTTTCTGAGATGAGAATATCTACTGACCCGGCTGAAGTGAGCTAGCGCAGCTAGTGCCATGAAGAAGGGGCACAGACAGGAGCAGGTGGTGACCTGCTGTTTCTCAGGCCTGTGTGGCCAAGGAGGAGGACCTGGGTGCTCACCCTTCTGACTCATGAGTTGGTCTGTAGAGCTCAGGACTCTGGCTGAGCGAATGAATCCAGACCTGTGATCTGTACTTGTAAATCTTGGGAGAGTTAAGGCAGTGTTAGGGCGATTTCAGAGAAGAACAGACCTGTGAGAGCGTGTGCTTAATCACAGGATGCTAACTAAGTCTTAAGTAGCTCTGGCGGGTTTCCTTATCATGGCTCTCTGCAGGTGCAAGTGACCCACCAGGAGACTGCTTGGTCTCCTTTCCAATGAGGTTAGCTTAGAAAATAGTTTCACATTTGCTGATTCACTCTTGGACTCTTTCTGCCAGGCTAGTCTTAGTTAGCGTGCATTATAGGTTTTATGGTTTATGGGGAGAACAGGCCTTCTGTGATGGGATGTAAAGGATTTCCACTGCCGGGCACTGGTGACTCACACCTTTAATCTCAACACTCAGGAGGCAGAGGCAGGCAGATCTCTGTGAGTTCGAGGCCAGCCTGGTCTACAGAGTGAGTTCCAGGACAGGCTCCAAAGCTACATAGAGAAACCCTGTCTCCAAACAAACAAAAAAGGCTTTTCCCCTCAGTGCTAGGGAGCTGTCTCTGCATATCTGTTGCTGTTTATTTTGTTTTTGTCTGTTGTCCAGACAGTCTGATTTTCGTTTAGAGGGATGTCTTGGGATCATGATGCCAGAGGAGTAAAATAAACAAGGGGAATAAAATAAACTGTGCTCTGGTGCAGCCGGAGTCACACCCTCTGGGCCATGCTAGCAAGAAGCCTGCCGTTTCAGAGCACTGGACACTGACTTGAGTGAGATCTGAATGATGAATGCAGACGCAGAGGTTGGGTGGGAGGTACTTCAGGAGAGGGACCAGCCTAAGAAAAGGCTTTGTGACAGAGCAGCATACGGCTGAGGCACAGTATACTTGGGAGTAAGGCAGGAGAGGCTGGTCAGAGACCCATAGGATCATGATCAAAAGCAGTGGGGTGACATGGAAGAGCCTGAAACGGGAAATGTGCTGGCACAGTCAGGCTTGTGTTTTGAAGTCTCTTTGACCAGTGTTCACATATTACAGAGAGGCTAAAGGGATTGCTTGGGATCAACTAAGAGGCAGTTAGCATCATGTTGGTGAGTGGGTGGGTGGCTTGGGCTGATGACAATGCAAATAGAGCTAAGTGGATGGATTGTTGGCCTGCCTGAAAAGTAGAGCTAAGGTAATCTGATGACGAGTTGGCTAAGGGCATAAGAACTGGAGTTGTTCATCCAGCTCCAGATTGCTGACTCAGTGATCTGAACTATCAGATGGAAAGAGGGAAGACCATATGGGCAGGAAGAGGGGGTAGATTCATCTGAGCTGGAACCCAGATCTGCCTTTGGACTTTCATTAGTCAGTGTTTCATTGCTGTGGCAAATGTCTTAGAGGAATAGGTTAAAGGAGGAAAACTTTGGGCCATGGTTTCAGAGGCTTCAGACTGTTTGTGGCTAGTTTCATTGTTTTGGGTCTGAGGTGAGGAAGAGCATCAGGGTAGAAGGATGTGGTGGGTTAAGAGCTGGCCAGGAAGGTGAGAGAAACAGAAACAGGCACCAGGAAGAAGCCAGCCTTCAGAGGCACATCCCTGAGTGATCCACTCCCTCCACTGGCCTCCAGCCAGGCCCCCTTTTGATGGATGAACTCACCAGTGATTAACCTATCGTGCAGTTAGCACCCTCACGAGCTAATCACCTCTTGGTGTTTGGCTCTACCATCTGTGGACCACGTCTTTAAAACTTGGCCCTTTGGAGGGCATGCTATATACAAACTATATCTAGCATCATCCTGTTAGACACCTGAAATAGGAAGTGACTGCATAGATAAAGCCTGAGATCCCTAAGAGGCCTGGTCTAGAGACTGGAGTCTGTGGGTGGGGGCCTAGTGTGAGGACCTCCAGCTCTTCCTGCCTGGGCAGAGGGAGCTAGAGCAGAAACTGGTGAGAAGCGCAGGGCAGATGCAGAGAAAAATTCTGGGTGCTGAGGGAGGCCAGTCAGATGGAGACTGGAAGCATGCTTATCAGGTTAGGGACATGTGGTCACCGGTGGCCTCTTGAACTGTTTGGGTGGGGTGCTGCAGGTGGAATCCTTGTGGTCAGAAGTAAGTGTGGGAGATGAGGAAATAGAGTGAGCGCAGGCTTTGTTTGGGCTGCTGTCAGGGGGAGGGTGGCCCATGGAAGGCTTAATTCTTTTCTTTGGTTTTGAAGCAATCTTGCTATGTAGTTAGTGGTGGTGGGCCTGGTACTTGTGACGGTTCTTTCTCAGGCTCCCGAATGCTGGGATTAAAGGTGTATGCCGCCACCACCCTACTTAGTTTTCTTTCTTTAAGGTAGAAGATGCTTAGAATTTTTTCTTTTTATTTATTTATCTATTTTAGAATAATCTTTTCTCATTTTATGTACCAATCCCAGTTCCCACTCCCTCCCCTCCTCCTACTCCCCCCACCTTTTACCCCCCCCATCCACTCCTCAGAGAGGGTAAGGCTTCCTTCCCATGGGAGTCAACAGAATCTGGCACATCGCTTTGAGGCAGGACCAAGGCCTCTCCCCTCTATATCTAGGCTGAGCAAGGTATCCCTCCATAGAGAATGGGCTCCAAAAAGCCAGTTCATGCACTAGGGATAAATTCTGGTCCCATTAGACACTTGGAATTTTCTAAATGTCATTGAAAAGGGATCCACAGAGGGAGAGGTTAAATAATACAGGAAAGGAAAAGGATGATTTGCACAGGTGTTGAGCACACACAGAGGGCCTGCTTCTGTCTGCTGTACATTCTCGTGGGCATTGTGGACTGGCTTGTCGTAGGGTTTCTCCCCTGCTTGGGAAACGGGTGTAAAGGAGCTGACACATAGTGTGTCAAGGGTGACCAGCACTCTGAAGAAAGATGAGAAGAGGAAACCAGAGTGAAACAGAAAGGGTTAGGGAGCTTCGGAGCAGGGTGCTACCAGGTGGCAGTTGTTAATGATGCTGAAAGGCCTTTTAGAGTGGTAACGTGATCCTAGGACTAAAGGAGAGCCCTGGGATATGGTTGGGGTGGAGGGTGGTATCCAGAGTTGTCGTGGATGGGGAGGCCAGAGGGGTGACTGGAGTCAAATCATAGAGGCCTGGCAGCCATAAGGATTCTGAGCTTACTTTGTGCTATGGGAAAGAGCTGAGCAAGTGAGGGCCATTGGCTCCTCTCTGTGAGGCACTTCCCACATTGTTTACTTCCTTGCTGAAGCAGGCAGCTTCTGAAAGGAAGAGTTTGTTTCGGGTTTGATGTCCAGTGCATTGATTGTTTCAGAAGCTCGAGGCTCTGGTCATATGTCCACAACCAGGAAGCAGAGAGCAGTGGTTGCTGATGCTTAGCTTTCTCTCTGTCTCTCTCTTCTCCACCAGGACTCCAGTCTATAGAATGGTACTGCCCACAGTTAGGTGGGTCCTCCTGCCTCAGCCAGCCTAATGTAGGCAGTCTCAAGTATGCCCAGAGGCTTGTCTACTATGTGATTCTGGATCCCGTCAAGTTGACAGTATTAACTGTCACACACTCTAAGACAGTTCTTCTGACTGCTGTGTAGAGAAGAGCTATAGGGTGGGAGAGAGGGAAGGGGAAAACCAGAAGCAGAATAGTTAGGCAATTAAGTGTGGCGGTGATGGGACCTTGTGGTGAGAAGTGGTCAGAGTGACTAGTCCTGAGAACATAAAGTCCCCAAGGAAGCAGGTAGGCATGGGTGCCTCACCCCCACACAAGGGGATCAGAGGGTGGGCACAGGCAGGTCCCTTTGTAGGCTTGCTAACAGGAAGTTGAGGGAGTCTCTTGTGATAGCGTCTAACTTCTCTGTGAAGGAGAGGCTGCTACCCCAGCTATGAGGGAAGGCTGTCATGATGGCAGTTAGTGAGAGAGACCAAGGAGAGCAAAGTATGGTGCAGAAACAGGATGGGAGGGACAGGCTGACAGTATTCAGGCTCTCTCTGAGTCTGGTGATGGCAACATCATAGACCAGCATGTTGTTGGATGTCTGCTTAGGTGGAGACAGGTCACCAGAGGGTGGAATTGTGCCAGACATTGAGACTAGAGGTCAGACGTCATGGCTGCAGAGTGCCTCATCCGACAGCAGTTCTGCTGAAGGGCTCCACCTGGAAAATGTAGGAAGAGGAAAACTGAAGGATCAGTCATGGGAAGGTCTGGCAGGCCACAGTACGTTCCTCTGGGAGCATGTGGATAGGTGGCCTAGCTGAAAGGAGAGGAGGGCATGTACAGAGGCTAGCAAGGAGCTGAAAGTGTCCCAGTTCCTCACAGTACCAAGCTTCAGAGTGTGACCAGCCATTGTAGGTGGATTTGGGGTGGAGGAACAGGTGGTTGAGAGAGACTTAAAGGGGGACAGGACTGATTAGGATAGCAGGGATGTGTGGCTGTCCTGTTAGAAGAGATGCTCTGGGATCTGAGGGCACTGGCTGATGATGGACTTGGGCAGGGTTGGATGTGAGGATTGTGATGGTCATTGTTGGGAAGGAGAGTGTAAGCCTGCTGCCAGGTTGCTAGTAAATGGAGGTGTTGTTTCTGTAGGTAATGGCAACACCCAGAAATGATCTCTGGGGAGTTCTGTGTCTTTCTAGCTGCAGCTGCTCTAGCTCAGCCCTGTCTCCTTCTTTGCAACCTGCTCATTTACTGCTGCTGGTTGCCAGTTTTTCAACTGGGAGATGCAGTGGTATTAGCATGTGGAGGAGTGAAGTGCAGGGGTGAGAGTCCCACCAGCTGCCCTCTCTCCCTGTTATCCTCCTGTCATCTTTTTAAGTGGGTGGGGTTTGTGTGCCCAGGATGGGGTGGCCTGCTAAGAGGTCCCCACTGAAAGGACTGTGGACTTCATATATGTCACACTGGCTGATGAATGGATCTTGTTTGCCACCCTGGGTTGCAGAGTACACAGCATTGTTGCTAGTACTGCTAGCAGCTGTCCCAAGTATTCTTTCAGGGCACTACAGAGTGTGCATTCCCACTGGCTTTTGATTTAAGGTAAGAGCTAAAGTGACACTGGCCACGTGCTGTGTACCTGCTCTGCCCCTGTCACATTGTGGCAAGACTTCTTTCCTGAGGTGGCTCATACAGTTAGCTGCACTCAAGTCATCTTGCAGTCTCTGGGGTCTTGGGCTGCTTCTTGTCATCCAAAATTTTTTCAATAGGAAGTCAAGATTCAGGGGGTTTGATACCACTCAGCTGACAGGTTTGACCTTGTCTGGCTTGGTACCTGGCTGTGTTTGAATCTTACACTCAGACTGTCAGTTTGGTTCTACACCACACTTGCCCTCGTTCCTTATTCTCCCTCTTTTTAGTGAGAAAACAGTTGTGTTTTCTAAATATACCCAGAGCTTGTCTTAGCCAGAACCACAGTATGGCATATCCAAGGCCTGTCTGAGTCAGAACCATATTATATTCAGGGCCCACCTCTCAACTGGAATCATGGCATATCCAAGGCCCATCAGTCAGCTAGAACCATGGTATATCCAGGGCCCATCAATCAGCTAGAACCATGGTATATCCAGGGCCCATCAATCAGCTAGAACCATGGTATATCCAGGGCCCATCAGTCGGCTAGAACCATGGACACCAGAACCGTTTCTTGGACATGTCCAGCCTGTGAAAAAGGCTCTGGCAGCCTGTTTGCTGCTGCTTCTCTGTCCGGATGATTTGCACATGGACCCAGCACTCTAACTGGCCTGTGTAATTATCTCTTGGCTAACCTTGCTTTCTGTCCTGCCTTCCTCTTTACACTCATGGCCAGTCTAAGTTGCCCCGTGGGTAGGCAGGCTCAGGAGCTTCCTGCTTCTGCAAAGGTATTGCACTGTCTGTGCCACGCTGTGCCCTTGTGCTGAGTGGACAGAATTTCAGGGCGGTTTTTCTTCAACAGAAGTCATTTAGGAAGTGCAACAATTCCTAATTCTTAACACTTAAGGGTCAAATTAAAAGTCTGTGATTGTGGGATTTGCATCTGAGATTTGCTTTTTGTTTTCATTTGTTTGTTTGTTTGTTTTTGGGACATGATCTCTGTACCTAGCCCTGGCTGTTCTGGAAGTCTCTGTGTAGACCAGGCTGGCTTCAAATTCACAGAGATCCACTTACCTCTGCCTCCTAAATTCTGAATTAAAGGTGTGCACCACCATGCCCAGCCATTGGAGATTTCTTGAACTCCCTGGTAGCATTTGCTCATGGGAGAGGCCTCATGTTTCCCTAGGCTGCTGCTGCAGCATATATGCCAGTGGTTAGGGTGCTTGTTGTCCATGGGAGGCCGGAGACTTCCCTAGCACTTTAGGAAAACCAGAGTGTACTTTTACCCTGGTCCTGATGGGAAAGGTGACTGGGAGATTCCATACCTGAGTTGCAAACCAGCTCCTGGCTGGAAGAGCTGCCAGAGTGGGAAAAGTGCCTGTGTTTTTCCTTTGTGGTTTGTTTTAGTGAAAGTTTATTTTTTTTATAGTTTACAGATTAATTCTCAATGCAAGCTTTGTGAGCTGGGGACATATGAGCTTATGAACATGGGCTCTCTAGACTGATTTCCTGGATTCATCCCTCCTCTACCTGAACCTTCTCTGGCTTTTGTTTGCTAATCTAAGATTTATACAGTCTAGTCTTGTATCCTGGCCTGCTTTGCTTGTTGCTCTTTAGCTGAGCCACACTGGATTTGAGCAGAGGACCTGGGTTTGATTCCCAGCACCCACATGGTGGCTCCCAGCAGTCTGTCACTCCAGTTGCAGGGGATTTTTTGCCCTCTTCTGGCCTTTTTGGACATCAAGCATGCATGTACCCAGATATATATGCAGGCAAACACTCATACACATGAAAGAAGAAGAAAAAAATAGGGAAAAACCGGAACATGGGCCAGCACGATGACTCATCAGGTGAAAGTGCTTGCTGCCAAACCTGGTGATCTAAGTTCAATCCCTGGGACTCACTTGGTAGAAGTAGTGAACAGACAACCAATAGTTGTTCTCTGATTTTTCACATACACACTGTTGCCATTCCCCCAATTAACTGAATATAAAACATCACTACTCCACTATTTAGATTGTTGTACTAAGAGCAGCCGGCTGCTTCCCGCCCCCCGGCTAGCTTTATACCCGAAATAATTACACAGAAACTGTATTCTTTTAAACACTGCCTGGCCCATTAGTTCCAGCCTCTTACATATCGATCTAACCCATTTCTAATATCCCTGTAACACCACGAGGTGTCTTACCAGGGAAGATCTTAACCTGCGTCTGTATCCGGTAGGAGAATCATGGCGACTCCTTGACTCAGCTTCTTTCTCCCAGCATTTTGTTCTGTTTACTCCACCTACGTAATTTTATGTCCTATTAAAGGGCCAAGGCAGTCTCTTTATTTAACCAATGAAGTTAACACAAGCCAGAAGACTCTCCCCCATCATTAGATAACTTCCGATATTTGCCTTGTTTCAGTACTCTCTTATCCTGTTTCCAGTCTTCTGTGTATGGTTTTTTGCATAGTTAGATGTTTTTTTTCATAGTTAGATGTTTTGTGTTAATTATTTTACCATACACCTGCTATGCAGAGAAGGTAGATTGTAGACCACAGAGCCATGACCTGGGTTCAAATTCTGATTCCCCCAGTTTTGTTTTTTGGATTTTTTTAGATAGGGTTTGTGTGTGTGTGTGTGTGTGTGTGTGTGTGTGTGTGTGTGTGTGTGTGTGTAAGCCTTGACTGTCCTGGAACTCATTCTGTAGACCAGGCTGGCCTCGAACTCACAGAGATCCCCCTGCTTCTGCCTCCCAAGTGCTGGGTTTAAAGGCGTGTGCCACCACCACCCTGACAGTTACCCCCAGTTCTTAACGTGGGGGAAATTCTCTCTTCTCACTATGTCTGAGTTTCCTCGTTGAAATCTTCATTCTCATTGGAGGGAGTTTGCTCAGGGACCGCTTGGTATTCAGGACTGTGAGGGAGCATGCTAGTACCTGCTAGTAGCACTCCATAGGCTGAGGCAGGAGGATTCTGAATTCCAAGTTAACATTGGCTGCATAAAAAGACCTTATCACAAAGCACACGCAGGAGACAGGAAGTGCTGCTGTTATCTAGTGGGTAGAGGCATGCACAGGATGGCTTCAGGGTGTCAGTAGTGCCCACCTACAGGGTCCTGTGGGTGTTAGGTGAACTCATGCCTAGCACAGTAACTCCCATGGGCTGGCAGTTGCTGCTGTGATAAGTCCTTGATTCACTTTATAGCATATTTGAATGTTGCATAGTCTCATAAGTACTCTTTCCAGTGGTTTCCAGATGCTTGTAGCAAATCTTCCTTTTCTGTAAGTATTACATGCTCCTAATATGCTTTTTCTTCTTCCACCAGATGAAATTAAAGCAGAAATAGAAAAGCAGAGGTAAGCAGCAGTGCTTCCTCCTTTTGGGAGTACTGCAGGTGGCGGCCATGGGAACCCCATCCACGCATGTTTACTCTTATATTTAAAGGGACAGCACACCCCTGTTAGCACGTGCTCGCATGGGTGGAACTCCTGGTCTGGGCAAGTGACTGGCCCGGGGCTTGTGGGCTTGTGTACTTGGAGGGAGGTTAAAGAAGGTCAAGTTGATGCCTTTAACCTTCTCTTGAGAAGGAGGCAGAAGCCTTGTCCTGTGTGTCGAGGGGAAACTTGCACTGGTGCCTGCTCCTTATCTTGATGGTGGGAGTCATAGTTTAGAAACCTGGCTCTGGCATGGCTGCAGCAGTGTCAGACCATGATGCCAGTGAGTCCGTTATGAGTCAGAGCTCTTGCTTTCTACACATGCCATTCTGGAGTTTTCTTTCTTGGGTTACATGTATTCAGCTCGTAGCAACCCCAAGATGGAGCTTGGAGTACTTTGAGCTGAGTGCTTACAAGCAGAGTGGGAAAATAGAGTAAGGTGGAGAGAAGTGAGCTTTTTTTTCCTTTCTTTTTTATTTATTTTTTTTTTTCATTTTTCCTTTCTACCCTTTCCTGCTTTTCCAGGCTTGGTGCTGCAGCTCCGCCAAAGGCAAACTTCATTGAAGCCGACAAGTATTTCCTTCCATTCGAGCTGGCCTGCCAGTCCAAGTCTCCCCGGGTGGTCAGCACATCCCTGGATTGCTTGCAGGTACCACATGTAAACTTGGTGCAAAGGGGCCCTTCAGAGCCACAGGCTCTTCTTACCCATAGCCATGCTGCTCTGGCACCGAGGATGCCCTTGGAGGTGGTGGTGCAAAAGCGTTCAAATCTTCCTTTGTGAAGATCTCATGTTGGTGGGAAGGGGTGGATCTGTGTTTAGTTACAATACACATTTCCCCAGAAGTGTATTATCTGTAGGTCGATTGTGTTTGATATATACGGGCATATGATGTGCTCCCAGCCTCATTGTTGATGGCATTGATGTGCAGGATCAGTATGCATAGAAACAGGTACAGTCACACCTGATTATTTGTGGTAGTTCCGAGCTACAGTCTCTTTGAACATCAGCTAGCCAGCCCTGAGAAATGAAGGCTTGGGTTTCCCGGGTCTCCAGTTTGGGCCAGCTGATAAGTCTATAACTTCATTTTCTGTATGCGTCTATTTAAGGATACCTCTGAATATGTACCATTGGCTCATTAACGTTGAATCCACAGCCAGAAGCATTGAGAGCACTCTTGAACCAAGTCTAACACCTACAGTTCTAAGGCAGCCCCAGCCTTCTTGCTCCTTAATGCTAGGAAGCGCTTTCTCACACACTAGGGGGGCATTTTCAAGAGCATAAAGAGCAAGCAGTAAAAACATGACAGAAAAGACAGTGAATACCTGAAAGAAAGCAGTGTCATCTTGTCCTCTGCTATGATTCGGGGTTGTCACTGTCCTCCAAGTGACCACAGAAGTCCCACCCTTCTGATTTGGGGGCTTTCAGATACGTTGAGTGAGGAGTCAGTGAGCGTATTTGAAAGCAGCAGTCTGAAAATGATGATTGAGTGCAGTTAGAGTTCCATGGTGTCCTCAGATGATCTCCAACTGCTGAGGACATAGAAATGTAGAAGTGGGGAGCCTGTCTGACAATGTCATAAGAGATGGGACAGCGGGCTGGAGAGATGGCTCAGAGGTTAAGAGCATTGCCTGCTCCTCCAAAGGTCCTGAGTTCAATTCCCAGCAACCACATGATGGCTCACAACCATCTGTAATGGGGTCTGGTGCCCTCTTCTGGCCTGCAGGCATACAGACAGAACATTGTATGCATAATAAATAAATAAATATTAAAAAAAAAAGAGAGAGAGAGATGGGACAGCTCAGGTGCCTTAGTTCCTAAGCCATACTTTTTGATTTTTGTTTTTCTAGATTAACCCAGGTTCCTGACCACCTCTTAGCTTAGTGGGCAGTCCTGCCAATGCAGAAGTATTGGCTGTATCCTGGAGCTGTGAACAGATGCTGTTAGGGTTGTCTAGAGAGTGTGTTAAAAGGGCCTTGTAGCCTCATGAATGCCCACATTTCTTGAGAAAGAATGTTATAGTTCTGTCAGCCAAGGCAAAGAACTGCAAAGTGGCAGGGCATACCACATTTTTGGCATCCTCGATCTAGTATTCACTCAATTAATCTCTTTTCTTTAATATGCATACACTTTAGAATTGATGACAGGGTTTTTTCCCCCAGAAAAGCTCTTCTTCCAAATGAAAAACTATTTCTTTCATTCCAGATAATTCTGTACAGATTGTCCTATGTGAAGCATCTAATGAGCCAAGAATTCTTAAATAGCAGGCTCAGTCCTACTTCTGTCCTAAGATATTTGATGCTGTGAATGTCTCCCAAGGAAATCTGACATAGTTTAATTTTAGTTGTTTCTCCCCATGACAAGGTTTAGTTTGGGAACTGGTCCTGATGGCTAACACATCGATGTCCTGAGACATTGATAGCTCACACCCTTCACAGGGCTCTCTCTTGCCTCAACCCACCCTTGGCCCAGGTACCTCATTTCCATCACCTGTTTAAGCTTCGCAAAAACCCTCTGAGGTGTCCGTTTTCATTCTTGTTTAGAGTCAAGGAATCTGAGGCTTAGCTAAAAAGGTGGCTAGTCAAGCTCAAGATCGCCTGCCCTCTAAGTAACAGGGTTGGTGGATATGTAGGACTTTATAACGCACACTTAAGATCTTATTGAAAACAGGCTCTGTGGATAGTTTTGTTGGAGCACAGTGTGTCTCAGTTTGGGCTATGATAACTGAGCCCTATAGAACTCCAGCTCTCTCATAGCTTCAGAGGATGAGCAGTCCAAGTTGAAGGCCCTGGCTGATTTGGTGAGGATTTTGGCTCAATTTGTAGACTGCCGTATTCTCACTGTGCCCTAGTGTGTTAGAGTACCAGCTAGCCCTCTGGTTTTTTCTTATAAAGCACACTGGTCACTGGGTTCTGGGACTAAAATATATGGATCCAGGAAACTGGAGAGATGGCTCAGTAGTTAAGAACACTGACTGCTCTTCCAGAGGACCTAGGTTTAATTCCCAGCACCCACATGACAGATCACAACTGTCTGTAAATTCCAGCTCTAGGGAACCAGAAACCCATGGCCAAACACTAATGCACATTTTAAAAAAAAATATGGATCTGGGGAACATAGCTTCCAGTCATAGCAACACAGAGATGCATGTTTATTTGCTAATCTGAGGCTGCTGTCCCACCACTGACCTGTGTGCTCAGTTCCTGGTCTTCTATGGATAGATGGCTGACTTTGCTCTTTTGATTGTTTGTTTTTCAAGAAAGGATTTTCTTTGTAGCCCTGGCTGTTCTGGAGCTCACTCTGTAGACCAGCCTGGCCTCAAACTCACCTGCCTCTGCCCCCTGAGTGCTGGGACTACGCCTATCAGCCTTGCTTAGCTGTCACCCTGTGACCTGGCTTTTCAATGATAACATTAGTGTCTTCCTGGAACTCTGTGTGTCCATGATTTCAAACACCTTCATCTCACAGGGAGTCTTGAGGCTTAAGGTGTATGGTTCTCCTTTTGAATGGAATTCTTCAGTGTTTAGTAGGTTTACTGGGGTCTCTTTGTTTAGTATGCAGGTGTAAAGTGCACTATCCTTTTATGACTTTAGGAAGTGGATGGGCACCCTGGAAGACTAAATGGCAAGGGAGCTCACCCTCTGCTGCCTTGTCAAGCCTGCTTGACTGGAATTTCCTGGCAGTTGAGGAAACTCATGTCCTGGAAACCAAAAGCCAGAATCTAGGGATGAAGTCTGATTTTGAGAGAAGTGAAGCCAGCTGAAGTTACCTGCACTGTGCCTTATCATTCATTTATCTTGGAGAGGTGACAAGGACAAAGGTGCTTTAGGGTTTGCTTTGTGATAAGCACAGTTGGCATAGTTCTTTCCTGCTGGGAGAAGCCTAGAGACTTCTCTGCTGCAGCTTCTACAATACTCGGAGTCCTGTGCTCCTTTCCTTTTGCACGTAGTGGCCCACACTACCCCAGGGCAGGGCCTGTCTTGACCAAGCCAATGTTTTTCTGGTTGTATATTAATATTTTTTGTATATTAATATTTTTGTAACATAGTTTAGTATATTTTAACTTAAAAATTTAACTTACTAAATTTTGTTTGCTATAGAACTTTTAAAAAGTCAAGATAAAAATTAAATGCAAGTTGTGTAGAGGCAGACAGGTGGAGTTCTGTGAGATGGAGGCCAGGTAGGACTACACAGTAAGACCTTTTCTCAAAAGCAGTAAGAGCAGTGGAGCAGAGAGATGTCTTGGTGATTAAGAGCACTGACTACTCTTCCAGAGGCCCCAGGTTCAATTCTAGCGCTTATATGGTGGCTAAAACCATCTGTAACTCCAGTCCCAGGGAATCTGATGCCCTCTTCTCCACAGGTACCAGGCATGTACATGGTGCACAGACATATGTGTAGGCAAAAAAATCCCACACATAAAAAATAATAATAAATAATTTTTTTTTCAAGACAGGATGTTTTTGTTCAGTCCTGACTGTCCTGAAACTCACTGTATATACCAGATTGGTCTTGAACTCACAGCGATCTGCCTGTCTCTGCCTCCTGTGTGCTGGGATTAAAGGCATACGACACCACTGCCTGGCCAATAAATAATTTTTTTAAAAATTAAATACAAAATTAGTGCTAGGGATATGACTCAGCTAGTAGAGTACTTATCTAACTTGCATGAGATTCTGGATTCACTCTCCAGCACAATAGAATGGACATGGTGATGCAAACCTGTAATCCCAGCACTCAGGATATAGAGACTGAAGGATTAAAAGTTCAGGATTGGTGTAGATAAGTCTCTGTTTCAAAAGAAAAAAGATAAAAAGTAGAATGTTGTTTTCTTTAAATCCCAGTGAAGCCCATAGGAAATCATTGGCCTAGATTGTCCTATTTATATCACAGATGTTGTGTTTTAGCTCTTTTTGTTGGTTGGCTTTATGTGTGTTCGTGGTGGGTTGTGCACATGTATGTGGGTACATGTAGAGGCAGGAGATGATCCTTGAGTTGTTCTTTAGGAGCTGTCTACTTTGAGGCAGGGTCTCTCAGTGGCAACTGGGGTTCAGTAATAAGGATAGGCTGTCAGGACAGCAAGCCTCCAGGATCTGCCTGTCTCCACCTCCTGACACTGGAATTACAAGGCCATGTCAACCACTACACTTGGCTTTTTGCTGGGGATCAAATTTAGGTCTTCATGCTTATGTGGCAAGCAAGCACTTCATAACTGAACTGTTTCCCCAGCCCTTAATTAAAGTTAATTATTTAATATTATTATTTTTGAGATAGGATCTCATTATCTATTCCTGGTTAGCATGAAGCTTACTACGTAGTCCAGAGATCTGCCTGCCTCTGCCTTTCAGGTGCTGAAATTCAAAATGTGTGACCATCACACCTGGCCCTGTTTTTGGTTTTGATACAAGCTCTTGCTTGCTATGTAGCCTAGGCTGGCGTCAAATTCATAATCTTTCTGCCTCAACTTCCCAAGTGCTTGGATTACAAGCCTGTGTAACCATGTTCAATTGAAAGCCTGTTTTCTCTTGTTTTGGTGCTCAGCATGGAACCCAGGTGTGATTCTGAAGCAGCAAGCTACTTTCTGGTCCAAGGACTCTCTTTTCCAACCTTGTTTTGGGAGTTGTGACTCATCCGCTCATATCCTAGTGCTCTGACAACTTGAACACTAGTGTCAAGAGGGAAAAGCACTTGTCCACCTGAAGCCAGCCCCACCCTATCAGGAGCCTGCCCAGCGCAGCAGGTCATGGTGGGAGTGAACAGTTCTTGCTTGTCTTCCATTCTACTCACTTCCTTCCAGGCACCAGAATTAGGCTTGAGCAGCAGAGGGGGCAGACATTCTGTTCCTTCTGTAATCCCATTGTATACTGTGTTTCTGCTTTTAAGTGTCTCTGTCTGTCTGTCTGTCTGTCTGTGTCTGTCTGTCTCTCTCTCTCTCTCTCTCTCTCTCTCTCTCTCTCTCTCTCTCTCTCTCTCTCTCTCTCTCTCTCTGAGACAGGATTTCTCTGTGTATCCTTGTAGACCAGGCTAGCCTTGAACTCAGAGATCCACCTGCCTCTGCCTCCCCAGCACTGCCCGGTTCAAGCCACTCTTAATCTTTTTATGCTTATTGCATGAAGGTGCTTTGTAGCTAGCAGTGAAGAAAGCCACTCAGAAATGTTGCAGGCTTCTGCAGGGTGGCCATCGTCCTAATACTGTGGTGGGGGCTCTGTGGGCAACCTCAGCAACACGTGTTTACCTGTGTAGGCAAAGGCAGGAAGCACAGCTACATCTGGAACAATAGCACATTCACATCCTTACCAGCTCCTGGAAGCACAGTGTGCCTTAGAAGCCTGGGCCTTATGGTGGCTGACCTCTAGAATGACCTAGACAGCTGAGAAAAGAACAGATTCTGAGCTTCTGCTCCATTACTTCAGTTCAGTAGGTCTGGGTCAAGGTCCAGGAGACTGCGATTTTACAGGCTCCTCTGCATGAGTATGAATCTCAGCCAGGTGTAGAGCTCACCCTGACTTTTGTCTCATGGATCTCTCTCTTGCCATGGTCCAGGTCGAGTATAAGGTGCTTTAGGCAGGTAGCCTCTGAAAGGCAGCTCATTCCCTGGCAGATAGCTAGAAGTTCCACTCAGAACAGCTGTGCTTGCCTGGCTCCCGGGAGCATCGGCTGCCATATGAACCATCATCCCTCCTGTCTTGTTTAGCCAGGCAGAAACTTGTAACCTTTGTTTTTTCTTTGTGTAGAAACTCATCGCATATGGGCATATCACTGGCAACGCCCCTGACAGTGGAGCTCCTGGGAAGCGGCTGATCGACAGGATTGTGGAAACCATTTGCAATTGTTTTCAGGGCCCTCAGACGGATGAAGGGGTTCAGCTACAAATAATTAAGGTATTTCTGTTTGCAGGGTCTGGGTTTGGGAATGTGGGGTTTTAATTTACCATGTGTTGGTTGGGTGATGTTGAGCTGGAACAGAAGATTTGAAGAGTTACATAGAGCTCCTGTTAGCATCATGACTTACGAGCATGCCATAAGCCCAGAGGAGTAGAACCAGGTATGTCCCTAGTAAACAGTCCCACCCACAATGCTCTAATCACCTGTGAACTTAGTTGCTTGAGATTCTCTGGAGATTCTGGGTTCTAGCCAACCATTGCTCTGTAAGTCTTCATTGGTATTCTTAACGCCAGAACCCGCTCCTGTCTTCTTCCCAGCTCTTCTTCCCTGTTCCATGGTTACTGTCAGGAAGGGCTTGGCATGAACTGGTACCACCAGTGTGTCAGGGAATGAGAGGGATAGATAAAGGCCTCCTTCCAGATCTTAGGTCCTGAGTATCTCAGCTGTATGGTAGTGAACTTGTCTTAAATCTTTTTGAACCCAATAGGAAACTGGGAGCCTCTGTACATTGGTACTCATGATTCCTGTGGATGAAGTCAGGGAGTGTGTTTTGTGAGGGAACAGTCTAGTTTTCATTTTAGTTTTTTTTTTAAACCAATATTAGCATTTAGAATTTTCAGGTTTTGGGTTTTTTTTTTTTTTTTAACTTTAATTTTTCAAGACAGGGTTTATATGTGTAACCCTGGCCATCCTGGAACTCACTCTGTAGACCAGGCTGGCCTCAAACTAAGAGATTCTCTTACCTCTGCCTCCTAAGTGCTCACTCACATTAAAGGTGTGAGCCACCATTGCCAAGCACTTAGTTTTTTTTAAACTAGCCACTAAAACACCTGTTTCATCACAGCTTAATTACTTCAAACGATGTGAATTTTAGGGAATTAGCAGTTGCTTTTCAAACTCCGAACAATAGGAAACTGGCTCTGGGTATTAATCATCCAGATGATTTTGAAGGACCACCTGAGAATTGAGAGAAATCAGGCTGAATGTGTTGGTACAAATATGTGATCTTAGCACTTGGGGAACAGAGGCAGGAGGGTTGCTGAAAGTTTGAGGCCAGCCTGTATATAACAAGTTTCAGGACACCTCAACTATTCTAGAAAGGTTTGACCAAGGGGAATATGGGCATTCTAGAAGGTGACCATTTCTGCTGTCTCAGGCTCTTCTGACTGCTGTGACGTCCCCACACATTGAAATTCATGAGGGCACTATCCTGCAAACAGTGAGGACATGCTACAATATCTATCTGGCCAGCAAAAACCTCATCAATCAAACCACCGCCAAGGCCACACTTACCCAAATGCTGAATGTCATCTTTACCCGCATGGAAAACCAAGTGGTGAGTGACAGCTGGGCTAGCCAAGTATCCTGCTGATATCAACTCATGCATGTGCAGAGCCCCTGGCTCTGGAAGTTTATCCCTTCCTGAGACTTAGATTTTAAAACCAGGGGACAGCTCGAGCATGGATTTTTATAGTTTGGTCCTCACATTCTAAGTCTGCTGAACTGGGGATATAGCTGAGTGGTGGAGCCCTTCCCTATTATATACAAGGCCCTAGGTTTAACCCCAGTGCCCAGGAAAACAGCTCAGAAGTTTGATTAGCTTGTTGAAAGTTTTGAAACAATAGGCTGTTGTAATTTTGTTTCTTACTATGATGCTAGAACTATTTAGATGGAATCCTTCTCTGTTGTGCTTTAGTTACAGGAAGCCAGAGAATTGGAAAAACCAATCCAGTCTAAACCTCAGTCCCCTGTGATCCAGGCCACAGCAGGATCTCCCAAATTCAGCCGATTGAAACAGAGCCAGGCCCAGAGCAAACCAACGACTCCTGAAAAAACAGAATTGCCCAACGGTGATCATGCCAGGAATGGCCTAGGAAAAGTAAGCTCAGAAAATGGAGAGGCTAACCAAGAAAGAAGTTCATCATTCTCTGGTTCCACTGAGCCTTCCAGGGGTGAGTGGGCATCCTCCTGGGGTTGTGGGGCATACCAGGAAGTGTGGGCTAGCAGTTAAGGAAACCCCTGGGTGCAGCTTGTCTATTCTGGGCTTTTTCTTGGCCTCCCCTTTTCTGTTGACTACGTGGGGCACGGCCATTGAGACCTGATGGACGTTCTGGAATGGAACTGCCTGCTGCTGCTCCTGTCAGCCTTAGCACAGTAGGTACAGTTTGGGGCCCTTCATCTCCACAGGGAGTTAACTAGGTGATTAATTAGTACTTGGCAGTCTGGTGCCATGCATAGCCCCTGTGAGGAGCTAGGACACCAGATGGGCAGGTAGGTTGATGGCATGGAGACAGCTTTGTTGTCTTCTAGTCATCAAACAAAATTCACTTGATTTTTTTTTGTTTGCTTTAATTTTTTTTTGTTTGGTTTGTGTGTTTGTGTGCACTTGTGTATGAGGATGGCTATGCATGTGCCACAGAGCACCTATAGAGGTTAGACTCCTACTTGTGGGAGTCAGGCTTGGCAGGAGGTCATCTTACTGGCCTTTGTTTCCATTTTTAAACAAAATAATATGCCATATATGGTTATAATCAGATAGTAAATGATTTATTAAGCAAAAAATGGTGATGACCTAGGAATATCTGCATCTCTTCTCGAGCCAGTAGTCTGAACTAGATTCAAAAGCCGTTTTGGCTTTCAAAAGCTTGTGTTCCGGAATGATTCTAATTCTTCACTCACGGCCTTTGCTCTATATAGTGTATCTGATCTGTCTTTTCAGCTGATGTCATCTCTGCTTCAGTCACATGACTGATGATGCCACCGCCACCACCTAGCTTCTTTTTTAAATTATAAAGAAAAAAGAGTTTTATTTTGACTCACAGTCCTGGGCCAAGGTCAAGGATGAAGTCTGGTCTTCTGGTGTTGGCCTTCTTGCTGTCTGTCATGGTGATAAAGAACATCATTGTGTGGTATTCTTCTGTATGTTAGCTTCATTCTCCTCATAGTGAATCAGGCTATGCTGTCCAAGTCAGTGCTGTGCAGATGGTGAACCGTATTGTTTTGCCAGTGATGATGGTGGTGGTACCTCTGCCTGTTAGTACAGATGTGCTTTCCCCAACTATTCCCTGTCTGCATGTCACTGACAGTGGATGTGGAGCCCTTGGATACAGAGCCAAAGGGCGACCCTGCTGCCGTCTAAATGGAAAGTCTGCAGTATCGATGTGGAACTTTTACTGTTCTCTTTGGAAATGAGAAGGCTTTAGTGAATTGAAAGTGCTTTCTTTTTGGTTAATTGGAAATTTTCATTATGGATTTAGTTTCTGGGGCCAGAGAAGTGACAGGAATGAGCAGTCCTCCTTAGGAGGGGCATGAGTGCCTTCTCCCAGCACACTCACTCAGAGTGTACAGGAGAAGGGTGGAAGCTTGGGAGCTTGAGGGACTTAAATCCCCACACTGGGAAGCAGGCCAAGCACACCATCTCCAGAGCCTTCACCTTAGGCCCCTATTGAACCTACTTTTGTGCGAAACAGTTCTCTCTAGTCTTTTATTAAAAGAAAGTTTTCTTCTACTTCTCTTCTCTTTCTACTACCACTGCCTCCTCCTCTACCTCTTCCTTTTCCTCCTTTTTTGGGCAGAGTATTACTTTTTAGCTCTGGCTGCCCTGGCACCTACTGTGTAGTAGACCAGGCTGACCTGGAACCTACAGAGCTCCATCTGCTTTTACCCCACCCCCACATAAGTGCTGGAATTAAAGGGGTTCTTTAATTTGTGATCTTTCTGCTTTAAACGTCCCTGTAGTTAGGGCTGCAGCCTTAACACTCCCCCCCTCTGCCCCCCGCCCCCAGGCCTGACTTCAGAGATGTTTTTACTGTTGTTTGTTTTGAGACAGGGTCTCTTTCTCTCTTTTTCTCCTGAGACTAGGTCTCACTATGTAGCCCTGGCTGTTTGGAACTCAATATATAAACCAAGCTGGCCTCAAACTCACAGAGAACCACCTGCCTCTGCCTCCTGAGTGCTGGGATTATAGGCAGGTGCCACCACCACCCACCCAGCTTTGGCATCAGGTTTTTTAATAGATGCCAGATGTGTTACTTATTGAACAGTCTTTCGGTTAACAATTATTAGTCACCGATTCAAAGGTTTTATGAGCAATTGGCAAGGAAATGACACACACCTGCAAGCCTGCTTCTGTCAGCTATCACTTTATAGCCTCTGGTTACACTGAGCCACCCAAGCCTCTGATAAAATGACTACATGTCTCTTGGACATTGACTGTGAACAAGGTGCTGTGCAGCAGATAGTACAGCTTAGAAATGATCAACATAATTAATGAAGTCCTAGCATCAGTGTGTTGGAACTAAACAGGAACCTAGAAATACCTAGTCACTGGACAGTGGTGCTGCACACCTTTAATCCCAGCACTCGGGAGGCAGAGACAGGTGGATTTCTGTGAGTTTGAGGTCAGCCTGGTCTATAGAGCAAGTTCCAGGACATACTCCAAAGCTGTACAGAGAAATCCTGTTTTGAAAAGCAAACAAAAGAAAGAGAGAAAGAAAGAATGAACAAAAAGAAATGCCTAGTCATGGGCTAGAGTGGAGCTTCATGGTAGAGCATTTGTCCAATATGTGAGGCCCTGGTTCAGTCCCCCGTACCAGCAGATGGAAAAGCCAGTTCTGGAATATCTAGCCTTAATATTTACAGATCATAATGTAGATGATTTATGGGTGGTAAGTGAGCAATTTGTGTTTTAATAGTTACACACTTTAGCATGTATTGCTATGGTATAATTAGCACCTTCTACGTTGATATTTGTTCGCTGTTTAAGGTAAATTGAATGTCATTGCATTGTGATGATGTAAGCAGAGCATAAATGGGGCAAAAGTCATGAAGGATGGTGTGAAAACTCAACCAGAGGCTTGGGTAACTGTAATCCAGTCTAAATCATGGTTTTGAGATAGAGAAATGAATTTAGATTTTGGTTGTGACTGGGTCATTTCTTGGTTTCCATTCAGGCTCTTTGCTCCATGTGAGTTGATTTGATTATGGGTGTTCAGTGACAATTGAAGATGAGCATGCTTAGCACTGTTCCCCAGAAACGCAAAGACCAAGCTCAGGTCTGGCAGAAGTGAGAGTCCTCACTGAGGCAAGCACTCTGACGCTCTTTGTTGTTGCTCATTCAAGATGATGCCTTTGCTTAATACAGTGTTTTCTAACCAGTGATATGGAATATTCTAGTCAGAGCTTGTTCATTCTGTTCACTCCATAAACGCCTCTCTGGGACTAATTTTCTAAAAAATAAGGAATTAATAGTTAGAGATGTTGGACCCTTTCCAGTTAAACATTTGCCGTTTGGCCGAGTAATCTCATCTGAAATGCAGCCAGTCCTCAAGTGTCAGGTTAGGAGCTCATGCTGAGTTCTAGGCTTGACTCAGGGAGTCCAACATGGCACTCGCCAAAGCTCCTCTCCTTGGTCAGGAGCTTCATGCAGGCACAGAGAAACCCAATCAACTCTGGTTCTCACTGGGGCTGGGACTGGCTGGGTTGAGCAGCTGGGTCATAGGAAGGAGCAGAGGACAGGACAGGGTTTCAGTGCTCTGGAGAGTGAGTCTTGAAATCCAAGCAGATCCTTCCCTTGGGTTCTGCATCTGAGGGGGTCCTCTCTGCTGGCAGATGGCAGTGGAGGGAACACATTTGTACCTCAGTGCTTTAGAGCAGGACTCTAGAAGACCATCGCCATAATCTCCTCCTTCCTTTCTTTCCCTGGAAACACCCTGTCTGTGTTCGTGTTTGGGGTGTATGTAGGCACTGACGATGGAGCCCAGGAGGTGGTAAAGGACATCTTAGAGGATGTGGTCACATCTGCTGTGAAAGGTGAGTGGACAGCCCTGCCTTTACTCATGCCTCTTTGTGTGTGGAGCCCCTCAGGCAGCATCTGGTTCTCCTCAGTGAACTCTTGGAGTTCTTGGAAACTGAGTTGCTGTTGCCTCCCAGCACTTGACACACAGTGATTGGTTCTGTTCTATTGAGGTAAAGGAGTATTAGATGCTCTACCTGGAGACACAGGGGTCCACTCCATATGTCTTCTGCTGCAGAACTGCTAAGATGTCAAGACTGGACATTGTGTCCAGTCCACACAGCAGTAGGTGTTAGGCACACAGGAAGGTGGTGCTCACTGGGAGCCTCCAGTGCTGCCTCTCATGGTGCGCTCAGTGCTGGTCAGCTTATAGAGCTAGCCTTGATGCTGTTTCCTTTGTCTTTACTCCAAACTCAGTCAGTGGCTGCATGTGCAACACTGTCCCAGTGCCATTAATTGGACAAGAAATCTTAAAAAAATGGTAGCAGTTTGCAATCAAGAGTTTTTTTAGCCGGACGGTGGTGGCGCACACCTTTAATCCCAGCACTCTGGAGGCAGAGGCAGGCGGATCTCTGTGAGTTTGAGACCAGCCTGGTCTACAGAGCTAGTTCCAGGACAGGCTCCAAAACCACAGAGAAACCCTGTCTCGAAAAAACAAAAAAAAAAAAAAAAAGAGTTTTTTTAAATGAGAGAGAGAATAGAACACAAACAATTGTGTAGTTGGATACATGAGGCATGGAAATGTTCATTCTTTTCATACAGTCTTGGCAGGATTTTTATGTGTATGTGTTCAGACTGGGGCATGGTTTACATTCGATTCTTTTTTTAAAATTTATTTAATTTTAAGCACATTGGTGTGACAGTGTTAGATTCCTGATCTAAACTGAGTTACAGACAGTTGTGAGCTACCATGTGGCTGCTGGGAGTGTTTGAATCCGGGTCCTCTGGAAAGGCAGCTAGTGCTCCTAACCATTGAACCATCTCTCCACCTCCTACATTCAATTCTGTATGAGTGTTGTGGCCCATGCCTATACTCCACACTTGGGAGACAGAGGCAGGAGAACCCACAGTGAGTTCCAAGCTGGACTTAAGTCCAGGGCCTTACACATGCCACACTGCCACTGAGTTACATCCCAGCCTCATGTCATAGTTTGAAAGCCACATCTCTGAGCCTTCTGTTTGTTTACTAGGGTGTAGCCAAGCTCTTCCAGAGAGCCCAGAACTTACTTAGCCCTTAAAGAGCCACAGTAGCTCCTGCCATCCATCACACAGTCCGTGTCAACCGTGTCACACCTCAGCCTATTGTACAGTAGCACTGGGTCAATTACATGTCCAGTAAATATATGTTTTATAAAACTATTTCTGGCCATTGAGATCACTTGGCAGGGAAAGGTGTATCTGCCACCAATCCTGAGGACTTGCATTCAGTCCCTGAGACCCTCATGGTGGAAGGAGCACGCTACTCCCACAAGTTGTCTTCTGGCCCCCACACACAATAAATAGATATAATTTTAAGATATTTTCTATTTAGAAAAACATTTTGAAGCTGGGTGTGGTGGCGCACACCTTTAATCCCAGCACTCAGGAGGCAGAGGCGGGTAGATCTCTGAGTTCGAGGCCAGCTTGGTGTACAGAGTGAGTTCCAGGACAGCCAGGACTGTTACACAGAGAAACCCTGTCTTCGAAAAACAAAAAACAAAACAAAACAAAACAAAAAACATTTTGGAGACTGCTTGAGTTCTTTGGTGTCATGTGCGTATATGAAGAGCTATGTAATAGATTCTTCCCACAGTCATTGTTTTGCTCAGGATTAGATATGTTTTCTTTAGTTGAATGATAACATTTATGTGATTTCTGTTTTTTACATGATTTCCAGGAAGCTGTTTTTCCTTGTGACTAAGTTTTTTTGTTTGTTTTTTTTTAAACTGTGTCTTAATTCTTGTGTTACTAACCTTAACCCTTTAAATAAAATCTTGGTTTTCATGTTTTGCTACTTCCTGTCTTTTTCAGAAGTGGATGGGTGGGCAGAACTGCTGTAGCTCACAGCTCTGCAGGTGCTGTGAGTGAACCCTGTGGGGAGTTAGGCACTGCTGTGGCCCTGGCTGTGAGGTTGTGGGTAAGAGTCAGGCAGGAAGCCTAAGCAGCACTGTGTTGTAGGGATTAGGGAGAGGGGGCATGCAGCACTGAGTCAGCGAGCAAATGCTGTCTGGTTCATGAAGCCTTTTGGGGTACTCTCACCGGGCAATGACTTTGTACTTATGTCTTAAGAAGCCGCAGAAAAGCATGGTCTGATGGAGCCTGACCGAGTCCTGGGTACCCTAGAATGCCAGGAATACGCTGTTCACCCAGGAGTTGATGAAAACTCACAGACCAATGGCATAGCCGACGACAGGCAGTCACTGTCCTCAGCAGATAATCTGGTATGTCATTGTGCATCTCATATTCCATATCCCATACGGACACCCTTTCATTTGCACGCTTTTAAAGGTTACAGAATTAGATCTCTGTCAGAGAAATGGCTATGCGAGAGGGCCCTGCAGGTGTTTGTCGCACAGACCTGGTCTCATACTCTGTGAAGCACAGTTGCCTTTGCTAACGTTGGTTATATGCACTGTCACTATTGAACTTTTTTCTTTGTGACCAGGTCTCACTATATAGCTAGGCTAGCCTCACACTCACAGAGATCTGTCTGTTTCTGCCTCTTTTATGAATATATACGCCTAATCCTCTGTGTGTGTGTGTGTGTGTGTGTGTGTGTGAGAGAAAGAGAGAGAGAGAGAGAGAGAGAGAAGCAAATGCATATGTGTACATGTGCTTGCCTATGCTTATGTGGAGGCCAGAGGTCAATGCCGGGTGTCTTTCTCTGTTGTTCTCCACTTTACTTTTTGGAAAGAAAGTCTCTGAGTCTGGAAGGCAGTGATTGGCTAGACTGGCTGGTTATTGAGCCCAGGATCTGCCTGTTTACACTTTCCAACACCTGAGTTACAGATACCTGCTACCATACCTGACTCTCATGAGTGCTGGGGATCTGAACTCGGGTTCTCATGCTTGTGTGCCGTCTCCTCAGTGTCACTGAGTCAGGAGTTGGTAGTTCTGGGCTGAGGAATATCCCAGAGGCAGAGTGCTTGTCTAGCATGAACTAGGCTCTGGTTCAGAGTAAAATATAACTGAATTTAATTTCTAAAAAAGTGCATATACACATAACACACAGAGCAAGAGAGGAAATGTTTTAAATGAACATGCTAACACATGCCTGACAGGCCAGCATTTTGGAGGCTGAGCAATACCGAGGTAGGGAGGGGTGTGTGTGTGTGTGTGGACTGTTACCAATAAATGAATGATTTGAAAGCTTTATGCCTTTAGTCAACTGGTCAACTGGGAAGGTACCACTCAGATCCTACCCTCCCTCCTGTAGTCTGTTGAAAGCCATTTTCTCTTCCTGCGTTAAAACTGAGTGACAGCATTCATTTGAATCCTTATATTCTGACAAGAGAACAATCCCACCCTAATAACATTATTTAAGTTTAGTTTTTCTTTTTATTTTCTTTGTTTTTTCAAGACAGTTTCTTTGTAACAGCCGTGGCTGTCCTGGAACTCACTTTGTATACCAGGCTGGCCTCAAATTCACAGAGATCTGCCTGCCTCTGCCTATGCTGGCCTTAAAGGCATGTGATCCTGTAGTGTTAGGAGCGACGGGCCGCTTCCCTGCTGCCCCAGCTCCTGGCCGCCTGGCTAGCTTATGTCCCGAAATAATTACACGGAACTGTATTCTTTTAAACAATGCTTGGCCCATTAGTTTTAGCCTCTTATTGATTGGCTAATTCTCACATCTTGATTACCCCATTTCTAATAACCTGTGTAGCACCATGAGCTGGTGGCTTACCAGGGAGATTCTTAACCTGCCTCTGCCTCGGAGAGGAGAATCATGGCGACTCCCTGACTCGGCTTCTTTCTCCCAGCATTCTGTTCTGTCTGCTTCACCTATCTAAGCTGCCATCCTATCAAAAGGGCCAAGGCAGTTTCTTTATTAACCAATAGACATATGGCCCTCCTCCATCATGATCCCACACCCTGCTAGGTTTATTTTACTTTATTTTTTTAAGATTTAGTTATTTATTATGTACGTAGTGTTCTGCCTTAATGTATGTCTGCACGTCAGAAGAGGTCACCAGATCTCATCGTAGATGGTTGTGAACTACCCTGTGGTTGCTGGAAATTGAACTCCGAGCCTCTGAAACTGCAACCGGTGCTCTTAACCTCTGAGCCATCTCTTCAGCCCTCTATTTGGCTTTCTTAGTGATTACTTACTCGTCTTTTTTGCCCAGTTTTCATTTTAGAGGAGGGTTCCTACATTTCTATAATCAATTCTAAGAATCTCTGTGTAAAGGTTGTTGATCTTTGTTATATGTTGTATATATTTACTTTATTATGCTTAAAATAATTTTTAAATCTATTTTTATGTGTATTGAGTGTTTTTCCTACATGAATATCTGAACACCATGTACATGCCTGGTGCCTGGGGAGGGCTGAAGAGGGCATCTAATTCTCTAGGATTAGAGTGACGCATGATTTGAACTTCCATTTTGGTTCTGGGAATCAAACTGGTTCTCTGGAAATGTATCAAGTTCTCCTAACTAGTGAGCCACCTCTCTATATATACCCTAAATGTATGTATGTATGTATGTATGTATGTATTTACTTACTTACTTACTTTTTGAGGCAGGGTCTGATATCCGGGGCTGGTGTGGAACTTACTGTGTAGATCAGGCTAGCCTCAGAGTCAGAGAGATCTGCCAGCCTCCATCTCTGAATACTGTGATTAAAGGTGTGCACTACCACACCTGGCTAAATGTAATATTTTTAAGTCGATTTTGAAGTACATATCATTTTTTTTCCTCACTCATTCTGCTTTAGAGTTCTTACAAATAACTTCTTTGTTTTTGTTTTCTTCTCCTTCCCCTACACCAGGGTTTCTTTATATAGCCCTGGCTGTCCTGGAACTTGCTCTGTAGACCAGGCTGGCCTCCAACTCATACAGATCAGCCTGTCTCTGCTTCTTGAATACTAGGATTAATGACGCGCACCACCATTACCCAGTCTCTCTCTCTCTCCTCTCTCCTTCCTTCCTTCATTTCTTGAGAGCGTATGTGTATAATGTGTATAATTATTTTTTTGGCATTGGGTGCCACAGCACATATATAAGAGATCAGAGGACAACTCTAGAGTTGGCTCTCTGCCCTTCTACTGCTATGTGAGTTCCAGGGATCAAACTCAGTTTTTCCCGCTTGAATGGCAAGAGCTGTTACCCATTGAGCCATCTTGCTGGCCTCTGTGGTTTTGGGGGTTTCTGTTTTTTGGGGTTTTTTTTTTTGTTTGTTTGTTTTCTGGGGCTGGAGAGATGACTCAGAAGTTAAGAGCACTGGCTGCTCTTCCTAGAGGACCTGAGTTCAATTCCCAGCAACCACATGGTGGCTCACAACCATCTGTAATGAGATCTGGTGCCCTCTTCTGGAATGCAGGCAAAACAGTGTGTACATAATAAATAAATAAACATATATCTTTAAAAAAAAAAAAGGACAGGATTTCTGTATGTAGCCTTGACTGTTGTGGAACTGGTTTTGTAGATCAGTTTGGTCTTGAACTCAGAGAGCTCTGCCTACTTCTGCTTCCTGAGTGCTGGGATTAAAGGCATGCGCCATCATTGCCTGGCTGTTTTTTTGTTTGTTTGAGACAGGTTCTTGAGCAGCCTCTATGAGCTGGAACTCATTGTGTAGCTGAGGAGGACTTTACACTCCTGATCCTCAGCCTCCATTCCCAGTGCTGGGACGACAGGGGTGTGTGTGTCTCCGCCTGGCCTCACAAGGTCTACAGTTTCTCTGATGACACAATTGGGGCATCTATTTTGTGTCTTCTCCCCCACCCCACCTTCTAGTTGAATAAATACAGGAATTTAGGTTTCCATGACATAATTCTTTTCTTCCTGAATTTCCCTTTGTTTCTAACTTTAGGAACCAGATGTTCAAGGACATCAAGTGGCTGCTAGGTTCTCTCACATTCTGCAGAAGGATGCCTTCCTGGTGTTTCGTTCCCTGTGCAAGCTGTCCATGAAACCTCTCGGGGAAGGACCCCCAGATCCAAAGTAAGCTCACAGCAGCTATGGTCATCTGCTACCCTGTGACCTGGGAGTTTGTGTTCTGTGTTTTGTCCTCCCCTGTTTCCCACAGTGTAGGTGTGGGATGGTTTCACATTTCTCCAGACTCAAGCAGTCCCTACACCTCCCCGTCCCCCTGCCATGTCTCCACTATCCAGAATCTTGCCCAGATTTGTTCTTGCTTTGTATGTCTTGTACTGACTAAGGGCTTAATTTCTTTGTGAGGCTGTGAAGGGACAAGATGCCTACAGACTCCATTCCTGGCCCTGACTGGAAACCTCAGCTCCATGAACCAAGATTTAAGCCCCAGAGCCTAGTGCCTAAGCCTAGTGTCTCTTCCCAGTGAAGTGGCTGGCCAACAGTGTCTGTACTGTGGAGAGAAGAGAACCGGCTTTATTTAGAGCCAGAAAATTGATTCTAGGTCTTATGTCCTTCACTGCAGGGCAACCCCGGGGCTGCCCGAGTGATGAACTGCAGTGAAAATGGTGAAGTGAAGTAGATGTTGTTCTAAGTACAGGGTGGTGTACTTCCCAGTCTCTGCTGTTGGAATCCTGACTGCTCATCTTTATAACCTCAGTCTTTGAACCATTAGGAAAAGAGCTCCATTTTTTCAAACTTTATTATGATTGTATGTATGTGTGATGTGTGTTGGTGTGCACAGAAATCATCATACAACTTTGTAGCGTCGGTGCTCTCCTCCACCTTTACCTGGTCCCAGGGACCAAACTCAGGCCCTCAGGCAGCAAGTGCCATTACCTGCTGAGCCATTTCCTCCCCCACTCTCCCAACAGCTGCCCTTCTGAGACAGCTTCTCTTTATGTTACTTAGTCTGACCTAATTCATCTCAGCATCCTCATGCTCCAACTTCCCGAGTGATCAGATTACAGTAATTTACTACCCAGCTAGAAAAAAATTATTTTCTCTTTATTGTTGTTTTAGCTTTGTACATGTTAATGTTTTGCCTGTATGCATGTATGTACACCATGTGGATGCCTCTTGTATCCTCTGGAACTGGGGTCATTGATGGTTGTGAGTCACCATGTGGGTGCTGGGGACTGAACCTGGATCCTCTGCAAGAGCAGCAAGTGTTCTTAACTTCTGAGCCATCTTTCCAGCCCTGAAGATTCATTTATTTTATGTTATGTGTACAATTATTTGGCCTGCATGTATGTGTACCAGGTATGTGCCTGGTGACCTTGGAGATCAGAAGAGTTCCAGATTCCCCGAAACTGGAGGGGAATTATGGGTGCTGGGAATTGAACCTGAGTCTTCAAGCAACAAGTGCTCTTAGCCACTGAGCCATCTCTCCACCTGCTCTTTTTTAAATTGTTGTTGTTTGTTTGTTTGTATTTTGAGACAGGATCTCACCATGTAGTCCTGATTAGCCTGGAATTTACTATGTAGACCAGGCTGGACTGATAACTCACAGAAATCCAAATGCCTCTGCTATCCAAGTGCTGGGATTAAAGAAGTACACCATGGTACCTGGTGAATTTTCTTAACAACCCTGCCTTGGGCTAGTGGTAGGAGGAGTCTGTGAGGCTGGTGGATAAAGAGCCCTGGATTGGACACTCTTCTAATTGCTATGGCAAATTCCCGACAGAAGACAATGTGTTTGTTTTGGCTCACAGTTTGAGGGTCCAGTTCATTATGGTGGGGAAGGCATGGTGGCAGGAGCTTTAGGCAGCTGGTCACTTTGCATCCACTGTCAGGAATTAGAGAATGTTGGGTTCTGTGCTTGGCTCCTCCCTCCTTTCTATGCAGTCTTGTACCCTCGCCCATGGCATGGTACCGTATTACGGGTTGGTCTTGCCCTTAATTAACTTAACCTAACCCCCCCATAGTCACACTCAGAGGCTTATCTCCTAGATGATTCTAGATCCTGTGAGGGCAACAGTGTTATCACAGCCCTGTCTTCATGCAGATGAAGAGTGAAGAGTATGGGGCTGAATCTGCAGCAGAATATTGTGAAGTAATTACATGGATCCATCCTAGAGCTGGCTCTCCAGACTCAACTCTCACCTTGTTCTGCCCGTTATCCACTTTGTGTTGGAAACAGACAAAAAGGAATCATTTTTGTTTTCGGAGGGCCTACAGGTTCTGAGGGGCCCATCTTATCCTCTCTGCCTTCATCCTGTTGGCATGTAGATGTTGTTTCTATTTTTTTTAAGACTTGTTTATTATGTTTTCAATGTTCTGTATGCATATATGTCTACAGACCAGAATAGGGCACCAGATCTCATTATAGATGGTTGTGAGCCACCGTGTGGTTGCTGGGAATTGAACTCAGGACCTCTGGAAAAGTAGCTAGAGCTCTTAATCTCTGAGTCATCTTTCCACCTCTGCTGTTTCTAATTCTTAAATCTTGGCCTCAGGAGGTTCTGCATGGCTGAGCATGGTACGCATCCCTGTAGTACCGAACCTTGGGAGGCAGAGGCAGGAAGAGATCAGGAGTTAAAGGTCATCCTTAGTCACATAGTAGCTGGTAAAAGATCAAAGGCTTTTCAAGTAACATACTGTTTCTGTCTGTGCCCAATATTTGGCAGGCAGAGGCAGGATCACAAGTTCCAGGTCTGCTATACACAGTGAGACCCTGCAAAACTAAAAGCATCCTGTCTAACATTCCGCCTACTAGCACACCATCACTGTCTTTTGTTGCCTTTGTAGGTCCCATGAGCTGCGTTCCAAGGTGGTTTCCCTGCAGCTGCTGCTCTCTGTGCTGCAGAACGCTGGCCCAGTCTTCAGGAGCCATGAGATGTTTGTCACTGCCATTAAGCAGTACCTGTGTGTGGCCCTGTCCAAGAATGGCGTGTCCTCAGTACCTGATGTCTTTGAGCTCTCACTTGCTATTTTTCTTACTCTTCTTTCAAACTTCAAGATGCACTTGAAAATGCAGATAGAGGTACATACATACTTCAGTTAGTGGTTTTTATTTGGGGACATTAATGCCAGATGAGAAGCCTGCTTGTGAGTCAGGCATGACACAGGCCTGTAATCCTAGCACTTATGAGCTAGAAGCCGAGCAATCAGGAGGTCAAGGACAGCCTAAGCTATGTAGTTCACTTGGGACCAGCCTGGGCTACATGAGATCCTGTCTCCAGAAAAAGCAAGCAAGTAAGCTGCTGGTGGCCTAGCCACCATAGTAAGATACCCCTTTTACTAGCTAGCCTTCCTAGTGGAACTTGAGTGAGTGGGAAAGACCTTGTCAGAAAAGTTCTGTTCACCCGTGATTTAAAGTCATGGTCTATATTCTCAGCTCAGACCCCACCCCATCCCCACCCCAATGTCTGTCTGGGCTCAAATTGTTTGAAATAATTTGAATTAGTTGTCAGATTGATACATTATATTTCACAAATACAAATTTCTGGGTTTTCTCAAGTTACAACACATGCGGACCCTGTACTAGCTCCTCAACTGTGGGTAGAGGTCCTGCTAACCATCCAGGCTGGACTCCCATGTTCCTCAGCAAGTGCACGCCCCACTTTGCATCTGCCCGGGCTGCTCTGCATAGCAAAGAGCTGCCTGGCCCAAAGGTGTTGGCATCTTGAGTCCTAAATGGAGACTGCTCATTGCTCCTTCCTTGTCTTCATGTCACACAGGTCTTTTTCAAAGAGATTTTCCTAAACATTTTAGAAACATCCACAAGTTCTTTTGAGCACCGCTGGATGGTCATTCAGACCCTGACGAGGATTTGTGCAGGTACGTTCACCCGGGACACTCAGAACAGCTTCTGAAGCTTTTGTCTGCCAAGCATGTATCAAGATCATCAGTTCCTCTTTGTAGTGTTTTAGTGAATTATTGAGAAAGTCCTTCCATTACAGAGTTCATTTGCAGGGCTGGAGTGATAGCTCAGCTGTTTAGAGCCCTTCCTTCTCTTATAGAGGACTCAAGTTTGCTTCCCAGCACCCACATCAGGTAGCTCACAATTGCCAGGGGATCTGACATCCTCTTGCCTCTGTAGGCACTACATCCATATGCAGAAACTTTCAAACCAACATATACACATTGTTTTCCCTTTTGAGACAGAGTCTTACTTATGTAGCCCAGACTAGCCTCAAACTCTTGAGATCCCCCTGCCTCTGCCTTCTTAGTGCTGGGGTTTAAAGTCTGTACTACCATACTCAACTTACACATAGTTTTTTGTTGTTGTTTTGAGGCAGGGTTTCTCTGTAGCTTTGGAGCCTGTCCAGGAACTTGCTCTTGTAGACCAGGCTGGCTTCAAACTCAGAGATCCACCTGCCTCTGCCTCCCAAGTGCTGGGATTAAAGGTGTGCTCCACTACCACCCGGCTTACACATACTTTTTTAAAAATGACTAAGAAAATACATTTTGGGATGGGAGTTTCCATACAGAGACAGGGTGTCTCTGTGTAGCCCTGGCTGTCCTAGAACTCACTCTGTAGATCAGGCTGTGCTCAAATTCAGAGAGCCCCCTGCCCCTGCGTGCCAAGTGCTGGGGTTAAAGGTGTAAAGGTGTACACCACTACTGCCAGCAAAATATATGCCTTTTAATCTCTTTTGAAAAAGGTTCATTCATACTGACCGAGAAAGGCCCACCTTGCCTGTCTTGTAGAAGAACTGGCTCAGGGGACCTTTGATGTTAGCACCAGGTTTTGTAAATTCTAGAAATTTAGTAATCATGGCAGATTGGTTTTGGTGCTGCTGTTTTCTGGACCTCAGGTGAATTTAAATGGATCTTCTGACATCCCAGGACTCTGCAGACAGGCAAACACTGCCTTTTGACCCCTGCTGCAAGGTGAAATGGAGTGCCTGAGCTGATAGAGGTGGGCAGGCCTCAGAACAGTAGACTATCATGCTTCTGATGCATATTTCTTGCTTAAGGTGTGGCCACCTTGGGCAAAGGTTCACAGAGGCTATTTTTAGCAAAGAAAGTATAGGTGGGCTTAGTGGTAGAGTTCTTGTCTAGTATTCATAAAGCCATGGTTTCCGTACCCATACTGACAACAATAAAAAAGAAAGAGAAAGAAAGAAAATGTAATCATTTGTCTTTGATCCAGATTTCTAATATGTGTGTGTTATTTTCCAAGATGCCCAGTGTGTTGTGGATATTTATGTCAACTATGACTGTGACTTAAATGCTGCTAACATTTTCGAGCGTCTAGTAAATGATTTATCCAAAATCGCTCAGGGAAGAAGTGGACATGAGCTGGGGATGACGCCTCTACAGGTAAAAATACCAAGGTACATGCTGTCTTTAAAGTTTACTCTGAAATAGACATCATAGAGTGCGGCCATACGGTTGTCACTGGGTTTGGCCTACATTAAGGGACAAAAGACAGACACGCAGCTTCTGCTGTTGTGAAAGGACAGTAAAGAGGTGAGTTGTCAGTTGATGTGCTGTGGAGAGGAGAGTGCCTGTGTTAAGGCTCCATTAGAGAACCCTGGGGGAAAGGCAGTTTTCAGTCCCTGAGTGGCATGTGCAGCTTGGCATCTAGGCTTTTTCTTGGAGGAAGGCCAGAGCCGTCCTTAGGGCCACAGGAAGATTTGTGCTGCCTAAAGTATTGTGAGTCTAAAACACTGGCTTTTGTTTTTTGAGATTGTCTATAACTTGTGTTCATTTTTTAAATGTAAGAAATTCTAACTATGTAGCAGGTATGTTGGCACAGTCCTATAATTCCAGCACTCAGGATGCTGAGGCAGGAGGGTCACAATTTCTTAGCAGGCCTGGCATATATATTGAGACTCTATCTCAAAAAAACAAAAACCCTACTTAAGTAAAATTAGTATTATTTATCTGTAGTTTACCTTAAAATGAAATACAGTTGTCAGTATTTAGGGTATATGTTCTATCCAGAATTATTTATGTGCTAAGTAATTGAAATTTTTTTTAGATCACAAGTTAAGACTGTTATTTAAAATATTAGCAGGTTTTGTTTTTCTTGCTAGTATTTTATTCCACAAGCAATGAATAGTGTAGTCCGTCCGTCCTTCCTTCCTTCCTGCCTGCCTGCCTGCCTGCATAGTCCTTTGAGGCAGGGACTCTCTGAAGCTGAAGCTCTTATTTTCTTGGTTAGGCAGGAAGCCTGCATCTCTAGCAAGCCTCATCTTGCCCCTAACAAAGCCAGGGTTTCAGGCATGGGCAGGTCACCGAGCTTGTTAATGGCTGCTGAGGTCCAAACTCTGGTCCTCATGATTGCATGGCATCTCTCCAGCCTTAAACTTTCTTTAGAAAATTCAACTAATGGGGCTGGTAAGAGAGTTCAGTTGGTAAAGTGCTTGCCTGGAAAACGTGAAGACAGAGTCTGATCCCCATAGCTCATGCACAGATCTGATCATGATGGCACACATTATAACCCCAGTGTGCTGTGGAGGCAGAGACAGGCGGATTCCTGGAATTTGCTATTCAGCTAGTCTAGCCCAGTTAGTGAGCCCCAGGCTAGTGAGAGACCCAAAGCCAGGTGAATGGCATTTCTGAGAATGATATTCTAGTTGTCCTCTGGCATTCACAGGTGTGCACATACGCACATATTTATGCATGCACACAGAGACAGTTTTAAAAAGATACAGATAGCCCTTTGCACTTAGGAAGTCACACAGGTCATACTTGAATGCTTACCGTGATGACACTATTAGAGACGACTAGGGCTTTTGAAGTACCATTAGCACATGTCAGCTCTTAATAGTTCCCTGGGTTTGTTTGTAGTAGTGCTGATTGTTAGTGATTCCCAGGCAGCCTCACAGGACTGCCCAGGAGCCCCAGATTGCTCACTGTAAAGTGTGGTAAGGCTCTGTACTCTTCACTTTGGGCCTCTAGGAGCTCAGTCTGAGGAAGAAAGGCCTGGAATGTCTCGTGTCCATTCTGAAGTGCATGGTGGAATGGAGCAAGGATCTGTACGTGAACCCCAACCACCAGGCCACCCTGGGTAAGTGAGCAATGTGTGCGACTCCTCCTTTCAGATGCAGCTCACCAGGGTAGGGACAAGTCGAATGACTTGGGATTGTAGTAGACAGTTATTGTGTTTCCTAAATTCCTGCAGTTACTGTAAAGCTCGTGCTTTTTAATACATGTGGGGTGTTCGTTCACTTTTCCTGTAGCTGTGCTAAGGTGCTCCAACAACAGCATAGAAGAAAGAAAGGGCTTTGCTTCTTTTGGTGCAAGAGACTGAGCATAGAGCCTCATGTATGCTAGTAAGGGGATTTACCACTGAGCTGCTCAGCCAAAAGGATTGATTTTATTTTATTTATTTAAGGATTTGCTTTTGTTTCCTATGTATGTGTGTCATATGTGTGTGAGTGCCTGAGGAGGCCACATTTCCTGAACTGGAGTGAGTTATTTGATGTGAGACTCCAACCTGGGCCCTCTGGAAGAGCAGGAAGTGCTCTTAACTGCTGAGCATCTCTGCAGCCCTACTTTAAAACAAGTGTGTGTGTGTATGTGTGTGTGTGTCTGTGTCTGTGTCTGTGTCTGTGAATGAATTTGTGCACACAAGTGTGGGTACCCAAGAAGGCCAAAAGAGGGTGTCAAATCTGTGGAGCTAGAGTTTCATGGAGACATTGCAGGCTTCTTCTTCTGTGCCATGACCTGGCCCTACCTGGACCTCCGTTCCTGACTCATTCCTGCCACCACCCTGAGTCAGGCCTGGTTCCAGAGAATTTCACTGAGTCTTCTTGTTCTCTACTAATTGTCCATGTTTGCGTAGACACCATACTACTGAATTATATAGAGTGATGGAAGTTTGGATTTTGGTAAGGCAAGTCCTTACGTTTATTATTAAGTGTCTTGCTTTGACATTTTCTTTGCTTGTGAATTTTAGAAGTAGTTTGAGTTCTATGTTAAATAAATTTCTGTGTGATACTGAGGAAAGTATTTAAGTGATAGGCTTGGCATCTTTGCCCCTTAGAATGCAAACCTGTGGTATATCTGAGGAATGGGCACCAAAGCTGGAGCTTGCTCAGCTACATCTATTCTATCTGCTTAATTGGTTTTGTTTGCTTTTATGTCACTGCAGGTCAGGAGAGGCTCCCAGATCAGGAAATGGGAGACGGAAAAGGCCTTGACATGGCAAGACGGTGCAGTGTGACATCAGTGGAATCCACAGTGTCCTCAGGGACTCAGACAACCATTCAGGATGACCCAGAGCAGTTTGAGGTTATCAAACAACAGAAGGAAATCATTGAGCATGGCATCGAGCTGTGAGTGTGGCTGCTGGGCTGTACCATCTCTCAGGGCTTTTGACAAAGCTACATTTTCTCTAGGACCTGTAGGTAGAAGTTTCTGTCCCATCAGCAACTCCCAAATAAACACATTGAGACTTAATATTGCTTATAAATGCTCAGTCAGTAGCTCAGGCTTATTACTAACTAGCTCTTATATTTTTAAGTTAATCCATAGTCCTTATTTATGCTCTGCCACGTGGCAGTATCTTTTCTTGGTGCATCATGCCCATCTTATTCTCTCTGCATCTGGCTGGCAACTCTTCTGACTCTACCTTTTTCCTTCCCATCATCCTTAGTTTGGTCATCCCACCTATACTAGGCTACTATCCAGTCAGTGTTTTATTATACCAATTTAAGTGATAAATTGTGTTCAAGGGGATTATTCCACAGCAAGGAACTGGAGGCTGACTTTTGCAGGGGAAATACCTGTGACGAGGGCTCTGCATGGCTACTAGGCGTGGAGAGAGCATAGGGGTGTGAAAGGAGGAGACTCGCTTTGTACAGAGCAGCTTTGTGCGGCTCAGGAGGCCTTTTTTTGCCTTTTCTGACAACAAGAAAAAAAAACACTTTAGAAAACATCCACGCATAGTGACTGAGGCCTGTAATCCTAGTCTTTGAGAGGCTGAGGCAGGAGGATAGCCTTGAGTTGAGATTAGGCTACATTATAAACTCTGAGAAAACAAAACCACCAAAAACTAAATGGACTGGAGAGATGACTCATTGGTTAAGAGCACTAGCTGTTCTTCCAAATGACCTAGGTTCAGTGTTCAACACTTAGTTGATAGCTCACACACAGCCTTCTGTTAACTCATCCCAGAGGGTCTGATGCCCTCTTCTGGCCTCTGAGGAACACGACCACGCACGTGGCTTGTAGACATACATTCAGGCAAAATGCGCATATGCATAAAATAACAATAAATGCAATCTAAAAAAAAATTTAAAAATAAAACAAAAAGTATCTGGAAGAAGCCACTGTCTATTCCCTGAGCAGAAAACTCAGTGTTCACTGTGTTTTCTTTAGCTGTGTGTAGGTTTTTCTGAACCATTTGTAATTTGTAGCCATCACCATACTTGAACACACATGTTTGAAACTTAAGGACATTCTACACATTATGGTGACCCATCCTTGTGATAATTGCTCAGTCTTTGTTTCTTCCTAGTCTTCTGTGCTATTTACTTTTGAATAATGAGCGAGCTCCCTTTAACAGTTGAAGCGAAGCACTCAAGCTTTGCATGGAAGTGCTGAGTTCTGTGTTTTCCTGCCTCACCATCCCTGGGGTGCTTTGTTTTCCCTATGGCAACTAAAATAACAGTTTTTATGGAGTTCACTGCAGAGAGAACAGTGGTATGGTAGTTGAAAACATGAGCCTCACCCCTCCTCTGCCTCCCTGCCTGTCCTCTTCTGACAGCACACTGGCACACATGGCCTGTTGTTAGGCCCCTGGTCACCATGGTGAAGAGCTCCTTCTGTTCTCTTAGTGCTCTTTGTCATTCTAATCCCTCAGACATGAACACTGTTTCCTCCTCTGAGAGGCATCCCACAGCCATGCTGATTAAAGAAGTCCAATTTTCCCTGTCCTTATCCATTTGTGTCTTCATGGCTTGCCTATTTGTGTTTGTCCCTCTCCCGTGCAAGATTTGGCAAAATGAACTCTTCCATTGATTTTGCCTCTCCTTATTAGAAAGCATAAAGTAACTATCTTGTACCTACTTTGCAAAGGATGGGAGGGCCAAAGCGATAGTTTGAGAACCCATTTTGATATCGGATGACTACGGCAGCATCGGCCATCACACATATATGCTAGAACACACCCTTATCTGAGTCAGAAGTCCCTATATTTACTGCTGTCTCACTAGTGGCTTGAACTTTGTGTTACTACTGTCCTGTCTTCCAGATGGCTCTGTGCCCAGCTCAGTGCCCAGGGTTCTCTTACTGTTAAAGATGGGGAGAGTGACTTAGTTGACAGGCGCTAAGTCTGTAATTGGAGGGTCAAAAACTAAGAGCTGCTAAGGTGGGGTGGTTCACTGTGGTCTCAGTACCCCAGAGTCTTAGACAGGAGGGTTCCCATGGGTTCAAAGCCAGGTTGGATCATACAGTGAGGACCTTGTCTCAAAAAACAAAATATAAGACCAAGTATAGTGATACACACCTTTAATCCCAGCACTCCAAAGGCAGAGACAGGTGGGTTCCTGTGAATTTGAAGCCAGCCTGGACTGCAAAGTGAGATCCTGTCTTTAAAAAAAACCAAAACACTAAACCAAAAGCAGAACAGTGCTGGTGAGATGGCTCAGTGGGTGAGGGTGCTTGACGTCAAACTTGATCGTAAAAGGTTCAGGACCAAGTCCACACTTGATCACATGTGCACACATGCAAATAAGTAATTAATAAATAAATTGAAAAAACTTGATGGTCGAACTTGGGAAAGCTGTGGGACAGTTGCTGTATCCCTGCTAACTTTCTCTCTGCCCCAGAGTTTTAAGTCAGCCACCTGTGTCTTGTCCCCTCTCCTTGTGATACAGCTTCAACAAGAAGCCCAAGCGGGGAATCCAGTTTCTCCAAGAGCAAGGCATGCTGGGGACAGATGTAGAGGACATTGCCCAGTTTCTGCACCAGGAGGAGCGGCTAGATTCTGTAAGTCGAGGCTAGGCACAGCATGTGGCCCTATGGGCTGATGTTGTGTCTCACTGGCTTGTACCTCCAGCTTGACTGGCCCTGAGTGAAAATTGCTTTGTATCCTGGCTCCTGCAGTCGTGCTCTCTCCTGGCACTGCACAGCATTCTCTGATGAGAATGAATGCTACTTTGACCCACAGTTCCTTGTTTGGGGGACAGTGTCCGAGTCCAAAGTGGTCCTTGACTTTTGGAAGTTATTCTTTGGCTGGGTATGTCTCTTGCCCTTCATATGTAAGCTTCCTGTTTCTCCTTCTCTTCCTCTCTCTGACAAGCTGTCGTGCATACGGAAGCAGGGACGATCTTTCCCTGCTTCCCAGCAGTCAGATGCTGTGGACTCTTTAGTGTCTTTGTGTTCCAGCCACCAGCACCACAGCCATCACCCACATTTGACAGTTTCTAGATGTGAATCTATGTATTTCAGACCCAGGTTGGCGAATTTCTGGGTGATAGCACAAGGTTCAACAAGGAGGTGATGTATGCCTATGTGGACCAACTGGACTTCTGTGAAAAAGAATTTGTCTCAGCCTTGAGGACATTCCTGGAAGGCTTCCGCCTGCCTGGGGAAGCGCAGAAGATTGACCGGTTAATGGAGAAGTTTGCTGCTCGATATATAGAATGTAACCAAGGGTGAGTGAGCGCTATGGCAACTACTTCCTCCTTTTTGCACTTTGAGGTTTTGCCCTTGGGGTTTGGGTTTAATTATTGCAGCTCTGCTAAGCAGTATCCCCCAGAAGACTTTGCAACAACCTTATTTATTTCTGTGCTGCAGACAAGAAGGTTAAGTAACTTGCCTGAGATCTTGTAGCTAGCTGGGCGTGCTGACACTGAAGAGGTAGAGGCAAAGGAAGTGAGAGGTGGGGGCGAGCCTAAGCTACCTTGACTTAAAACAAACAAAAACAAGGGATGGTTCAATACCATCATTGAAGGGAGCAGATTACAAAGCTAGGGTAAAGTCTTCTTTCACAACAGCTAGCATGGTGCGGAACGCAGAGGGTTTTTTAATTACATGCTGATAAATAAACTGTGTAACATTATAAAACTTTCCAACAAGTACTTGATTTTATGTCTGGTGTTTTAAATTTTATGTTGTTCATTATTGTACATGTGTGTGCATGATAATATTAGTGTGTGGAGGGGCACGAGTGCCGTGACTGGTGTGGAGGCTAGAGGACAACTTTGGAACCAGTTCACTTCTGCCTTGGTGTGATTTCTGGGAATTGAACTCAGTTCATCAACACTGGTACCTTTACCTGCTGAACTATTAGTTGCTTAATAGTCAGTCACTGTTTTTATAGGAACTAGAGAAACTTTGATACTAACTGGGGTAGAGGCAGAAAGAGAGCTGGAATGTAAGTGTCATATAGCAAAAACGAGGACTAACTAGGGAAGGCAGGGCACCAGCTGGGAGGAGGCAAGCTGCATGGGGAAATATGTATGTACGGAGAAGCTTGGTGAGACCCATTGCTTTGTGTCCTGACCCAAAACATAGGGCTAAGTGTCATTAAGCCCTGCTGTTCGTTCGCTGTGCTGAATCAGTGGCAGGCCTGTGTTATGGATGGGAAACGGAGGCTCTCTGAAAGATTGAGAATCCAGTCCAAAATTAGTCAGCTAAAAACTAGCCAAGCCAAGATGTGCGAATTTGTCTGAGGCCTCATGGGCCTCCCTGCACGAGCAGTGTGAGTGAGTGCACTGTGAGGGAAACGTTTTGATGACGCTTTTGTCCCAGGTCAATTCCATTTTCATATTTATCAGTCCCAATCCTGCCAGTGTGTGACCAACAGGCAGCCTCTGGTCATCTGTGTGTACAGATCAGTTTTTCCATCTTCAGTTCACATGGAATGTGGCTTAGTGTCTACATGGTTTTGCCTTTCTTTCCTTGCCTAACACAAAAATGTCAGACCTCAGGCATATGCTTTAAAACAATATAAATATTTTGCTTTGTGTTTCTGCTGTTAAGTACCACAATGGGTAATGGAATCAATAAATAATAACTAAGAAAGAATTCGTGTGATGCTCTTGTGCCATAAGTAATGCTCTTCAGTGGAGGCCCAAGAAGCTCCTAGCATACAAAGGACACAGTCGTTCATCCCAGCACAGTCCCTAGCAGGCTTGGTATCTGCAGGCATCTCCTGGCAGCCTGCGCCTGTTTGCCTGCACTCTCGCCCACAGTGCTCCTTAAAGCTTTTTTTTTTTAAATTACTTTAGCCAGGCCAGTGGTGGTGCACACCTTTAATCCCAGCACTTGGGAGGCAGGGGCAGGTGAATCTCTGTGAGTTTGAGGCCAGCCTGGTCTACAAGAGCTAGCTCCACAGAGAAGCCCTGTCTCAAAAAACTAAAAAAAGAAAAAATTTACATGAAGCTGTTTAGCTCCATTTGTACGCTGGACTGTTAACTCCTGTGTGGTGATAATTCCTGTTCAGAAGACTCTTCCCTGTTTCCACATCATCTGGTGCAGCAGGCCTGCTTTTGGTGACCAGGTCCCCACTACTGCCATTCTTCCTGCTTGACATCACTGTGGCCGTGCTTCATATCTGGGCTCTTTTCTTCCAGGCAAACCCTGTTTGCTAGTGCTGACACTGCGTACGTCCTGGCATATTCCATTATTATGCTAACTACGGATTTGCACAGCCCTCAGGTAAAATGCCTTGAGATTCATATATGATAGCCACAGACATGACTGAATTTGTTTGGGTATTTCATTGTTTTAAAAATGTTTTTCTTTTAAAAAAATTAAAAAAAATGTTTTTCTTATTTTTTTAAATTTCAGGTAAAGAATAAAATGACAAAAGAGCAATATATTAAAATGAATCGGGGTATCAATGATAGTAAAGACCTACCAGAGGAGTATCTGTCCAGTATCTACGAAGAAATAGAAGGCAAGAAAATTGCAATGAAGGAGACAAAAGAGCACACAATTGCAACCAAATCTACCAAGCAGAGTAAGGCTTGCCTTCTGCAGACTTGCCCATCAGCACTAACTTTTCTGTCATTAAAGTATAATTGCATTATTTTCCTTGTCCCTTTCCTCCTTCATCCCCTCCTAGGACTCCCCTGCCCCATTCCCTTTGAGATTCATGACCTCTTTTCTGTCAATGTTACATATACATATACATATAAATATACAAATACATAAATACAACCTGCTGAGGCCGTTTAGTGTTGCTTGTAAGTCTGTGATTTCAGAGCTAACCCCTCAGCCTGGGGAAACTAGTTCTCCCCAGATCAGTCCTTAGTTGCTTGTAAGTCTTTGTCTAGGCGTGGGGCTCAGCTCTGCCTTTTGAGTACACCAGAAAGTATAATTAAGTACACTGCGGGTGATAAATTTAATTTGCATATCTAGACACCTGAATGTGATTAAATTAATTATGATTATGTGGTTCTTCATTCTTCCTACATTTGTAATTAGGAACAAGAAGGAATTTAAAATGCATATTCTAAGAGCTAAATTGTCCTCCCCAAAAGTGCTCCACAAAGCTTGAACTCATGATGATTTTGTCAATTGTGGCTGGAACTCTTATTCTCTCTGTGGTGCCGTCAGTCTCTGTGTTTGAAAAGCTCAGGTGCAGTGCCTAGAACACGGGACCTAGAGCCTAACTACTCCTGCCAAGCTGCAGCTCTGTTAGTTCTAAGCCAAGACACCTAACCAGTCATCCTCATCATCCCCATCTGTAAAATGGGGATATATGTAACAGGCTTACAAACTGATTGGGAGACTCGTGAGTTAATCATTAATACTTGAGGCAGTTCCTGGCACATGGCAAGCACTCTGTATGTGCTCTTACTTCTTTGCAGACGTAGCTAGTGAAAAGCAGCGGCGACTACTGTACAATATGGAAATGGAACAGATGGCTAAAACGGCCAAAGCTCTAATGGAGGCCGTGAGCCATGCCAAAGCTCCATTTACCAGTGCCACACACTTGGACCATGTCCGGCCAATGTTCAAAGTGAGTATCCTAGGAAACTGGCATGTTGCCAGGCCTAATTCTACACTTGGTCTGCTCTAAATTAGCTGGCAAGACCATAGTGGGGGAGAATGGAGAGGAAAACTGGGGTGCTTCAACAGGGAGTCCCTTCTGCAAATGCCAGCACAGCCATGTCCTCTGCTCTCTACCATCTGGGTTTGAATCCTGGCTTTGCTACTTTGTAGCCATGTGGCTGGCCTTGGTCAGGTCTGTCACTCTCCATCTTTTAACTGTTTGGATGGTTTGATGGGGATTGAGCAAATTAATAATTGTTCAGGCACATGACATTATGAAAGGACTGTTTTGGGTATTTTGTTTTGTTTTGTTTTGTTGAGACAGAGTTTCTTTGTGTAACCATGGCTGTCCTTACAAAACTAGCTGTGTAGACCAAGCTGTCCTTGAACTCACAGAGATCGCCTGCCTCTGTCTCCCAAATGCTGGGATTAAAGACGTGTGCCAGCACCACCCAGCAGGACCATTTCGTTTTTAAGATTACCTTTATTGTGTGCATGCACACCATAGAGTTTAGGGAGGTGAGAGGAGTGAGTGCTTTTCTTTCATCATGTGGGTTCCAGGGGTTGAAATCAGGCTGTCAGGTTTGGAGGCAAGTATGAGTGCCCTTACTCACTAAGCCCTCTCCCCAGCCATAAAAGGCCAGTTTTCATGTGAGCTCACCCTATTGGCTTCAGGGTTAGTTTATCAGGTAAGAACAGGTGGAAGAAAAGAGCAGTTGTTCTCTACTCTCAAATGTTTAGAAAACACACATACACAAATAGTGTAATTTTTAAAATGCATTTGCCTCAGCCTGACTTTGAAGGTCAGAGCACAGCTTGCTGGCATCAGTCTATTTCCACCATGTGAGTCCTTGGGTTGAGCTTGTGTCTTCTGCTGGGCAGAAGCTTCTTTACCCATGGAGCTTACCTTGCAACATCTTTTTTCCCCACACTATGTAGCCTTGACTGGCCTGGAGGTTGTTAAGTAGACCAGTAGACCAGGCTGGCCTCTGACTACAGAGATCCACTAAATTTGATCAGGTTTGAAGGCGTGTACACCTAGTCCAGCCCACTTACATGCTTTGGTGTACACACCATTCTGATCGCTAATGTCTATGGAGAGAACTGATTCCGGGGGACTAGAGAGATGGCTCAGCCAATAAGTGCACAGGCTGCTCTTGCAGACGGCCAGTCCACTCCTAGCAGCTATTCAGAACTCCAGTTTCATGGGAATCTGACAATGTTTGTTAAATAGTACATTCATTTATAGTGATCACAGTTCATAAGCAGTTTTTATATTGCAAATGGAATAGATTGAAGTCAAAGTTAGAGTGAACATGGCGTCTTGGCTATTCCTCTGACACAATGGACGCTAAGTCATTGGTTCTCAACCTGTGGATCTTGACCCCTTTAGAGGTCAACTGACCTTTTCGCAGGGCTCACATATCAAAGATCCTGCCTATCAGATATTTACAATTTATAGCAGTAGCAAAATTGTAGTTATGAAGTAAGAACAAAAATAATTTTATGGTTTTGGGGTCACTACAACTTGAGGAACTGTGTTAACAGCATTAGAAAGGTTGGGAACCACTATTCTAAGTGCTCCTGCCATACTGAAATTCTGGATGTTATTAAAACTTGCTTCCTTGGCAGCTGGTGTGGACGCCGCTGCTGGCAGCCTATAGCATTGGCCTGCAGAACTGTGATGACACGGAGGTGGCCTCCCTGTGTTTGGAAGGCATCAGGTGTGCAGTCCGCATCGCCTGCATCTTTGGAATGCAGGTGGGTAGAAGTGAATGGGGTTCCAGAGATACCATGGTGTGTTTTTGCAGATTGTAAAAGCTTTGAAACTACCAGGCATTTCCAGTTAACTGTTTTAGCAAACCGCTTATTCATTCCCACTGAGAAACAACTGTGGCTTGGGGGAATACTGTAGGTCCAGATCAAAACTAACTACTCAGCTAGCGATGACAGAGCAGCCTCTTTGTCCACGTGCCGCACTTACATGCCCTGGTGCTTAAGTGTCTGGTTGAGGGCATCGCTCCCTCGTAAAGTGCATGGTGTGATCAGCTGCCTGGAAGCTCTCAGTGTTATTCCAGCATTCCCCCAGCTGCTGCTGCTTTTTATAACCCATTTTTACTATGATTTCCCTATCTCCTACCCTGCTCTGAGGAAGCAGATGGTTGAATACAATATTGATATGAACCTTGTTTGAATCCTGAAACATTGAACAAATCAATGCAGTCTCGAGCTTTTGTACAGTCACACGGTTGGTGTCTGTTCCACACCTTGCTTCTAGGTCAGTAAAAATGTGCCCATTACTTTGTTCTAACAGCTTCAGTATTCTGTCCCCATCCATCTTTCTAGGGATTTTTCTTTTGTATCAAGACCTGAGGTTCTGAAGTTTCAAAGCCCACTCTGGTACTTCTCTAGCCAGGTGATGTTGCCCCTCCAAACTCAGAGGCACTGTTTAGCTCCTCATTTATATCTACCTTACAGAATTGCTGTAAATAATAGCATTTATTTGATAGTCTTGGCATCCAGCAGAGAGATTAGAACACAGTACAGATAGTGTGTGATTTGTCACTGCAAAGAGCTAGTTCTCACTTGTGCTTGTGCACAGAGAGCCTCGGTGGTCCAGTGGTGGAAGCATGCCAGCATGGGATGGCTGGAGGGCTGGTGAGCCAAAAGCCTGCTGTGTACATTTGGGAACAGCAGGAAAGCTCAGTGTGCCAGCCTGCTATGTGAGTGGGTATACTGAGGGTAGAGTCACAGTGCTCTCTGGGCTTCTCTTTCAGCTGGAACGAGATGCCTATGTTCAGGCCCTTGCTCGCTTCTCCCTGCTGACAGCCAGCTCCAGCATCACGGAAATGAAGCAGAAGAACATTGACACCATAAAGACGCTCATCACCGTGGCTCACACTGATGGCAACTACCTTGGCAACTCTTGGCATGAGGTATGCGTCTCTGCCTTTTCTTGGGATAGCTCAGCCTCTTATTTATGTCTTTTCCCCTTCTGCTTAGTTCTGTTGATTAAGTTAATCCTTCCTTTACCTCATGAGTCTAAAAGTTGCCCGTGAGTACAGAGTTTATGCCCTCTTGACACTGATGGCAGGTAACAAAACAATCAGCAGACACGTGGCATAATGACAGACAGCAATGAGTGCAACTTGGGCTGGTGTTGGGGTGGGATCAGGAGAGTTTTAGGAAACTTATTTTGGTGGGGCACATAGCTGATCACAGCTGAAGGAATGGACTGGGAGAAGTACCATTCAAAACATGAAAAACAGAAATGGAAAGACAGGTGGCAAGATGAAGGAACAGTGTGGAAACCAGGGAGGCTGAGTGCAGGGATTAAAGGCACACGCCACCACCACTGGCTGTTTGTTTGCTTTTTAATAGTTAGAAAACAATGGTGTCTAGTAGTGTGCTTTTTTTTTTTCCGAGACAGGGTTTTTCTGTAGCTTTGGAGCCTGTCCTGGCACTAGCTCTTGTAGACCAGGCTGGCCTCGAACTCACAGAGATCCACCTGCCTCTGCCTCCTGAGTGCTGGGATTAAAGGCGTGTGCCACCACCGCCCAGCCTAGTAGTGTGCTTTTAAAACCACAATCATAGTTGTACAGTCAGGACTCTTACTACTGCTTAGCCAGCGATTCTGACTTTAGGGAAGCCATCTGAAGGGCCTATGATTTATTCTTAGTGTGAAAAACTGTGTGTTCCAGGAAACACAGAGACTGAAGACTTAGGCATCCTATTTTTGGCTGTAAAGGCTTCACTTCTCACCCCTTCTTCTTAGATCTTGAAATGCATCAGCCAGCTGGAGCTCGCTCAGCTGATAGGAACTGGGGTGAAGACTCGCTATCTGTCTGGCTCCGGGCGGGAAAGAGAAGGGAGCCTGAAGGGCCACACATTGGCAGGAGAAGAATTCCTGGGTCTTGGCCTCGGTAAGACACCAGGCCCAGCTGGCCAGCACAGATTCACAGGTTAACAGTGATGATGCTCTCCTTGTCACATCAGGATTACCCTGTGTCTGTCCTCTTCCTGTGCAGCTGCAGCCCCAGTGCCTTGGTGTGATTGAGTTGAGTAAAGCATCTGGTTCTCCAGCATGAGTAGGGTGCTTTCATGTTCCTTCTCCACCTGGGGCCTTGCTGGGGCCCCCTGCAGTAAGGGCTTCACTGTTGTCTGTGTCTGTACTAGGGAGAGACTAGATCCTGACTACACTTCATCCATGTTCTTAGAGTAAATGGTTGTTCCCATCTCTGCTATGGATTGAAGGACTCTGGTCAGCTCTGTAATGATTATAATAGTCAAAACGTCAAGCAAATGTGCCAGGCCACATTCTGAGCATCTAGTTTATGTATTTTAGCTTATTTGATCCTCACAATGATCCAATGATATGGGAGCTGCTACCTTCCCTTTGTGTAGAACTGAGAAAACTAAAGCATAGGGGAAGTGACTTGAGCAGAGTCACATGGTAGGGAGGTAGCCGAGGCTGCTGGGTCCAAGTACAGTGGAGAGGCACAGTGCAGTCAGTACAGTTCAAGTTCTGGGGCACAGGTGGTGACAGCAGCTGTCCTTGTTTGCTGTGGAGGATGACTGCAGTGAAATCCTGCTCAGCCCACCAGTGTCCCGCTGTTGTGTGTTCTCAGAGCTCTTGGCTGTTCCTTGCTTGTTTCCTAAGCATTGGGAGCCGGTCTACAAGCAAGAGAGCCATAGCAAGGATGTGTTTTAAACCCCAAATGTAAGCTTTTTACTCCGTCAGCAGTGGAGCGTTTTGTTCTTAGAGTGTTTAACTGGCATTCCTGTTCTCATTTATGTCCTTTGTATTTGCCTGAGGCAAAGGGTGTTTTCTGTTGTTTACTTGCTTTGCTTTTTTGAGGCAGTTTTCCCAAATCCTGCTGCTTGTAGCAGAGGCTGGCCTTGAACTTGTGATCCTTGTGCCTCTCCCTCTTAGTGCTAGGAATACAGGTGTGCCCCACTGTGCTCAGCCTAAATTTTGTGCATTGTATTTTAGGTAATTTGGTGAGTGGTGGTGTTGATAAAAGACAAATGGCCAGCTTCCAGGAGTCTGTTGGTGAAACCAGCTCCCAGAGTGTGGTTGTTGCAGTGGACAGGTAATGCTTTTGTTCTCCATGGACACCATGCAGGACACCACCTGCACCTGGTGTCATTTATTAGCTTCTGGGTGTGGTGAATCCAATCTGTTTAGCTGTTAATGTTTTCTCTCTTCCTTATCTGAGTTCTTGAGAAATTTCAATTTCCCCCCTAGAATTTTTACTGGCTCTACCAGACTGGATGGAAATGCAATAGGTATGTGTCTTACTCTTGTGAGAACTGTATATGCCTCCTGTTGTGATGGTGTGAATGTCTCTCACTGGGCTTCCCATGCGCTGCTGTCTCCAGTTGACTTTGTCCGCTGGCTGTGTGCTGTGTCCATGGATGAGCTGGCCTCCCCTCACCATCCCCGGATGTTCAGCCTGCAGAAGATTGTGGAGATATCTTACTACAACATGAGCCGAATCCGGCTGCAGTGGTCTCGGATATGGCATGTCATTGGAGAGCACTTCAACAAGGTAACTGCTCGCTTCTAAAGAGCTCTTAGCAGCAACTGACAGAAAACAGGAATGGGAAGAGTTGGCTCCATTTGGGGGATTTGCCCTCAATTCATTTTTCCCTGTGAAATCAAGGACAGCTTGATAGGAATAAATGTTGTGCTTATATTTGGATTGGAGTCATGTAAAATGAATTAAAAGTCCACTAGTATGAAGACACTTTCCTATCCGTACCCCTGACTGAACAGTAGCTCACTTGGTAGAGTGATTGTCCATCATGTACAGAGCCCAGGGTCCAGTCCCCAGCACTACACAAATAGGACATGGTGGCGCATGCCTTAATCCAGCATGGAGTTGACCGTCATCCTTGGCTGTATAGCAAGTTGTAGGCCAACCTGGATATAACCCTTTCTTTTTCTTCTTTTCTTTGTTTTAAAGGTCTTTTGAGACAGAGTCTCACTGTGTAGCTCTGGATGTCCTGAAACTCACTATGTAGACCAGGTTGGCCTGCTTCTGCCTCCCAAGTCCTGGAATTAAAGGCATATACCATCCTTTGCAGCCAATTTGCATATATTATTGCCATTCTGTTTTAAAAATAAACTCATATTGAGGACAGGGTAATACCATTATAGTGGCTGGACAAACCTGCTGGTGCTTGGAGGCATGAAATTCTACAGTCCCTTCCTACTGACCATAGCAGAGCCGTGTTCACACACTCTTCAGTGTCAGAACTTCTTATACACAGGCTCCATTGCCACTCCTCTTCCAAAACCTTGTTGGAAAAACTACAGTTTATTGTAAGTCAGAGACAAGCGAAAGACATCTAGAACAAACAGCTGTTTTAAAACAGACGGGTGCTGGAGTAAGCCAGCCATGGCTTCATTTCTCCACTCCAGATTTCATTCTATTCAGAGAACTGGGATATGACTTGGTCTGCAAAGTCCTGCTATGCAAGCATGATCATGCCCCTGAGTTTGATCCCTAGAACCCGCATAAAAGCTGGACTAGGCAGTGCACATTGTATCCCCAGGTAGTGGCAGAGACCAGCTCGTAGAGCTCATTGGCCAGCTGTCCTAGCCCTTGGTGGGCTCAGGATTGGTAAGCAACCTTGTCTGAGGCAATGGGGAAAACAATAGAAGATGTCAACATCTCACCTTCACATGCACTGCACACGACCCTACACACATGTATACATACCACATATATACCAAAAATAAATACTTGAAAGAAAGAACAACCACATGCTGGAGTGCAGTGCACACCTGTAATCCCAGCCCAGGAAAGAGGCTGGAGGCTCGCTGGTCTTTAACTGCGACAGTTGACATGTGACAGGCCTCAGCCAAGAAGTAGCATTCTTTGTCTTTGTAGATGTGCCTCCCAGAGAGTGGGCAGGTAGACTGCCTGCCTTTAATGTAGACCCCACATCCACAACACTTCCACTGAACCTGCTTTTCACTTCCTGTTCTGCTAGGTTGGCTGTAACCCCAATGAAGATGTGGCCATCTTTGCTGTTGATTCACTGAGGCAACTCTCCATGAAGTTTCTGGAGAAAGGAGAATTAGCCAACTTCAGATTTCAGAAGGATTTTCTGAGGCCTTTTGAGCATATAATGAAGAAAAATAGGTAATGTACTTTACTGTAAAGACCCTTGTCACCTTTCCTGTTGCTGTCTGAAAGTCTCTCCCACCACCAACCACATGATGGATTCTTTCTCTTCCTGGTAGTTGATTGAACAACTGCGTAAAAACCTCTTTAATCAACACATAGTCCAAGGGCTTGGAATTAGCTTAGCCCCTGCTTAGAATGTCTGCAGTCCTATTACAATCCCGAACATGCATTCCCCAGCACCACCACATACACACACTGATATATGTACGTGTGCATCTGTGTGTATATGTATAAATATATATGCATACGCATCTCCAGCAAGTTTTAAAAGTCTGTGTGGCAAAAAAAAAAAAAAAGTCAGGAAGTCAGGAATTCTGTTTCCTGGGATTTTGGAATTGGTTAGGTAAGCAGTCAGTCTTTCCTTGCTGTACGTTGCATCTTTACTTTGTGGACTTTCTCTCTGCCTTCTCTGAATGGCTGCCATGTGGTCAGTGAACACAGGCCTTTGCAGCCTGGTCATTGTCAATGAACAAGAAGTCAGAAATAATCCCAACTCTGGTTCCACTGCCCAAATCCTTATAAATCCAGACTTGTCCATTCCATATTTCTACTGGACACCAAGTAGCACTTTTTCCTTGACCTTATGGTTCTGTGATTGCAGGATGGTCAGTTGCTCTAATTCCACAGTGGCATAGGAGGAGAAGCTGAGCCTAATCGAATATGCATTACTGTGTGCTTTAAAACATGGCTTTCAGCTGGGCAATGGTGGCGCACGCCTTTAATCCCAGCACTCGGGAGGCAGAGGCAGGCAGATCTCTGTGAGTTCGAGACCAGCCTGGTCTACAGAGCTAGTTCCAGGACAAGCTCCAAAGCCACAGAAAAACCCTGTCTCAGAAAACAAAAATAGATAGATAGATAGATAGATGGATGGATGGATGGATGGATGGATGGATGGATGGATGGATGAATAAATAAATAAAGCCACAGAGAAACCCTGTCTCGAAAAACAACAATCAATCAATCATGGTTTTCTAATGTGCTGCCTGAAAGGGCAGAATGTGTCTTATCTTCCCACCCTCCCACCTCTTGCCAAGGTCCCCGACCATCCGGGACATGGTGATCCGCTGCATCGCCCAGATGGTGAGCTCCCAAGCTGCCAACATCCGCTCAGGCTGGAAGAACATCTTTGCTGTGTTCCACCAGGCAGCCTCTGACCACGATGGGAACATTGTGGAACTGGCCTTCCAAACCACTGGCCACATTGTCTGTAAGTGTCTCAGTTCCCTTCCCTCTGACATTCCTCTTGAAGTCTAGTAGGTAACCCCTTCTTAACTGTTCATCTTACTGTTATGGGAGCTTCCTTGCTCTAGTTCTGCTGTATTGGAATAAACATGCTGGGCAGGGTTAGAAGCATGTGTTCATCTTCACAACAGCCCAGTAAAGGAGATACAGCCAGTTCTCAACCTTGCAAGTCCCATGTCTGAAGGTACAGACTCACTACAGTGTAGAAAACCCAAGCCACTCAAGACACACTCTGAACTGAGGTAGAACAAGATGGCGCTCTCCTCACGGCAAGCAGGGGTCCTCGCTGCGGTCTGCCAAGTGCAGTTTTCACCTGTTTGTGCTTTCTGTTTTTTGTTTGTTTGTTTGTTTTTTGAGACAGGGTTTCTCTGTGGCTTTGGAGCCTGTCCTGGAACTAGCTCTGTAGACCAGGCTGGTCTCGAACTCACAGAGATCTGCCTGCCTCTGCCTCCTGAGTGCTGGGATTAAAGGCGTGCACCACCACCACCCGGCCTGTTTGTGCTTTCTGTTGGTGCTTTCAGTTTGGAAATGACCTAGAGTATGGTATTGAGCTCTGACTATATACTAATGTGTCTTGTTCTGAAAGACAAGTTTGCTGTAGGCGGGAGTTGCGGTGCTGTTGGTTGTTGGTTCAGTGTTGATACCGTAACAGTACACAAGGCGTCAAGAACAGCTGAAACAAGGCTGGTTGATGAGAACATGACAGGCTCCCAGAAAGCTCCTACTTCCCATGGGAGCAGATATTTAGTGTTTCATGTTGGTGTTCATGGAAATTGTAAACAGAACTACAATGAGTAACCTTTGTTTTTTCCACTTTGTCAAAGAAGAAATTGGGGCACAGAGAAAGAACAGCTGTGAAAAGGCTTCCCCAGAGGTCCTGATTCATGAAGACAGTTGGCTCTGACCTCCATTTCCAAACCCTGCTGCCTTATGTCTCCCCAGCAACCATCTTCCAGCACCACTTCCCCGCAGCCATCGACTCCTTCCAGGATGCTGTGAAGTGCTTGTCGGAGTTTGCCTGCAATGCTGCTTTCCCTGACACCAGCATGGAGGCCATCCGGCTCATCCGCTTCTGTGGGAAATATGTCTCAGAGAGGCCTCGGGTGTGTCTCCCGTCCTTGCTTCTGTGGGAAGAACCAGAGAGTTGTGGGGCCAATACCCTTGCTGTTGACAAAGCCCTTCCCATCAGTGTGTTAGAAAAGTGTGTCCAAGACATGGCATAGTGGTGCACACCTTTAATCCCAGCACTCAGGATGCAAAGGCAGGCTGATCTCTAAGTTCAAAGCCATCCTGGTCTACAGAGTCTGCAAGACCCTGGCTACCTGACCTTGGGCAACTTGTCAGTAAATGGGCACATAGCAAGCACTCAGTAACTAGTAGCCACTGCTATTGAGTATTGTGTCTTGCAGTAATGTTCTGGATGCAAACATTATTCTGGATACTTGGTTAGCAGCCTTTGATCTTTAGCACAGTTCTTTTTTTAAAAATTTATTTATTTATTTATTTGTTAATTATGTATGCAGTGTTCTGTCTGTATGTATATCTGCAGGCCAGAAGAGGGCACTAGACCTCATTACAGATGGTTGCTAGCCACCATGTGGTTGCTGGGAATTGAACTCAGGACTTTTGAAAGAGCAGCCTTTGCTCTTAACCTCTGAACCATCTCTCCAGCCCTTTAGCACAGTTCTTAATATAACACTCTCTGCCCCAGTGCTCTTGTGAGCTTCCTCACTCAGGTTCATAGGTTCATAGGGGACTAACACCTCAAATGGGCAGGTTGATATCTTTCTCAGTCTCTCTGGGACTTCCCTTTAATGCTGCTGAACAGAGAATTTGGGAAAAAGGTTGGCTGGAGCTCAGTCCATGTGTGGTTGCCTTTCTGATCCCTACTGCTTGCTTAGGCTGCATCTGAGAAATGATTTTCATTGCAGGTACTGCAAGAATACACAAGCGATGACATGAATGTGGCTCCTGGTGACAGAGTCTGGGTCAGAGGCTGGTTTCCCATCCTGTTTGAGCTCTCCTGCATCATTAACAGATGCAAGTTAGATGTGCGCACCAGGTAATGGGTCCTCAGGGCAGCTGGACCTTGACGTCATTAAAATAAGTCAGCTTCTTGTCCCTGGCTTGATTCCCTCCCCCATCTTGGTTTTGGTGTTTTCCCCACCGGCTCTCCTTTGCTTTTCCTCCAGAGGACTCACTGTCATGTTTGAGATCATGAAGAGCTATGGCCACACCTTTGCAAAACACTGGTGGCAGGACCTGTTCAGAATCGTGTTTCGGATTTTTGACAACATGAAACTCCCTGAGCAACAGTCAGAGGTGGGTGGAGCTAGGTGATTGCCTACAAGTGGCAAGAAGGCCTGGCCGACCTTCCTGGGGTTGCGTTGCCAAATAGCAGGGGTTTGAAAACACTGAATACTTAAAGTGCTTTGTCAAGTAGACAGATGGATGTCCCTCCTAGACCAGCGTCAGCTAGTCCTGGGAGATCCCTTCCTGGGGAGAGAAAGGAAAGGAGTAACTCATGGTTTTCCCACCTGGCCCTGGACTCTGCCTGCCAGCTCTGCCGGCTCCTGGCTGCTCACCTTTGTTGTTTTGTCCTATCACCTGGTCCCTAAGTACTCACGGTGACATAATAGCTGGGGACAGCATGGACACGACAAGCCCTTCTCCAGTCACACTGTTCTGAGTATGACTGTCATGGTGTTGAACATCTTCCTCAGTGCACATTTGCTCACACGGCTGTTTCTGTAGGTAGTGGTTCTGAGTGAGTGGTGCAGACGGTGTTGAGATGTTGGTACTTACCACTAAAGGATGTTCTAGCTATAGGAATAGTCATCTCACTACAGAGTTTGGTTTTGAAGATTCATCTTTTTTTTTCCCCCAGAAATCAGAGTGGATGACAACCACCTGCAATCACGCACTGTATGCTATTTGTGACGTCTTCACCCAGTTCTACGAGGCTTTGAATGAAGTGCTTCTCACAGATGTGTTTGCACAGCTGCAGTGGTGCGTTAAACAAGGTATTCATTAAGTTGGGGAGGGGGTAACATTCCTCACGGAGCCTAATGAAAAATTAATTTTCTTTCTATGAAAGTATAAATGTAATCCCAAGGGATACTGTGTACAATTTAATCCAATAGTCCCTTCCCAGGTTGTTCTATACAGCACATTTTAGAGATGGATCTCACTGGTTTTGTTCTAAAAGATGAGATGTACGTTTTTGCTTTTGGATTTTATATGATTGTAATTTTTGGTAGTACAATATTTTTTAAAGTATTTTTGGAATCAAAATCAACAGCTTCATCAGTGGACTTTGTGGACATCCTTTCGTTTGAGTAGTTGTGTGTTCATGTTGCTGTATATCAGATAAAGATCATGGATTAGTAAGACCTGGATCTCATTTTGGCCAGGGCAAACTTAATTAAATTCAGGTAAGATTTTTGAAAAGTGATTCCATTTTAAGGTAGGCAGCAAACAGCTATATTATTTTGATGGCAAAAATTGGAATGTTGTTAGTGATTAAATCAGAAACACTATTTTTCTGCATATTCTGCTATTTCCTGTATGTGAGCCAGTTAACTAAAGCAGTAAAACCCTCATCTTCCTCCACCCCTACCAGCAAAACTGATTGGATCACTGTGTTTCTTTAAAAATACATATTTTTACATTTTAAAAATTTTATGTGCATGAGTATTCTACCTACATGTATGTCTGTGTACCAAGTGTGTGCTAAATGTCCATGAAGGCCATGAGAGGAATCCCTTGGGTAGAAATTACAGTAGTTGTGGGCTATCATGTGGATGCTGGGAATTTAACCCAAATTCTCTGGAAAAGCAGCCAGTGTTCTTAACTACTGAGCTGTCTCTCCAACCCCAACTTGGGCCTCTTAATGGCATACTTCAGCTATAATATGTGATTCTTTATAGCCTGGTTTCATTAAAACCTACATACCTCCAGCTCCAATCCTTACCTCCCAGTATCAGATAAAGACCTGGATTCCATTTGGTTGGTGTCAGGACAGCAGTTCAAGTTTAATGGCAGATGCTGTTGGATTTTGCAGATAATGAGCAGTTGGCGCGATCAGGTACTAATTGCTTAGAGAACCTAGTGATATCCAATGGAGAGAAGTTCAGCCCTGCTGTTTGGGACGAAACCTGCAATTGCATGTTGGATATTTTCAAAACCACCATTCCACATGTGTAAGTGCTAAGGCGGTTACCATGTTTGTGTGTCCAGGGGACATTGCCTGGCTCCCGGGTGCAACTTACTCTGATCTTTGCCTTGTCTCCTGTTCCCTTAAGTTTGCTTACATGGAGACCTGCGGGAATGGAGGAAGAGTCATCAGATAAACATTTGGTAAGTTCCTTTATTTTCTTCTCGTATCTTAATAAGGTTAGTCAGCCTAGGCTAACAAGGTGGCTCAGTGGGTAAAGGCACTTGCTACCAAGCCTGATGGCCTGAGTTCAGTGCCCTAGACTCACATGGTAGAGGCAGAAAACTGACTCCTACAGGTGCACCATGGCACACCCTCCCCTTCCTAGCCCACCCAAATACTTAAAATAAGCAAATAAAATGTAATTTAAGACATCAGTCAATACACAGAGAAACCCTGTCTTGGGAAAAAAACCCACATCAAACGATCAGCCTATATGCTTTATAGTTTTCTTACAGGAGTGAAAAAGTTCACAAGGTTCACAAGATCTACTGTTAACATGCCTGCTTGGTGTGGTAGTGCACACCTTTGATCCCTGTGCTCAAGACAGAAGCAGGCAGGTCTCTGTGAGTTCCAGACTAGCCAGGGGATTTATAGTGAGCCCCTCTGCCTTGTCTCCCCAAGAACTAAGTAGGCCTTTATCATTTCCTACAAAGTACAGAAAGGTGTTTTTTAAAATAAGTCTCCTGCAGTAAAAACCCACGTGCATTTCTTGTCCTTTGTGTCTGCACATGCCAAGGGCTCGCACTCTATGCAGGTAGGTGAGCACAGAGCATTGTGAGCGTGTCTCTGTGTCTTTTTAAGAAGGTCTTCTCTCGGGGCTGGAGAGATGGCTCAGTGGTTAAGAGCATTGCCTGCTCATTCCAAAGGTCCTGAGTTCAATTCCCAGCAACCACATGGTGGCTCACAACCATCTGTAATGAGGTCTGGCGCTCTCTTCTGGCCTGCAGACATACACACAGACAGAACATTGTATACATAATAAATAAATATTTAAAAAAAAAAAAAGAAGGTCTTCTCAGGAGCTGCTCAGTACTGCAAGTTTGTTCTCTCTGGGACCAGCTTTCTGTTGAAATCCTCAAACAGCTCCTTGCTTATTGTTGTCCTGAATTAACAGTGCCCTGCTCACCAAATAAGTGATCATCTTATTTTTTGTTTTATTTATTTATTTGTGATGTTGTTGTTTTTTTGAGCCAGGGTCTCCCTGTGTATAACTGGCTGTCCTGGAACTCGCTCTGTAGATCAGGCTGGCTTCAAACTCACAGAGATCCTCCTGCCTCTGTCTCCTGAGTGCTGGGATTAAAGGTGTACACCGCCACCACCCAGGTATTTTTTGTATGAAGTCACATAAATTTTAATTAAAAAAAAAACTGTGATATGTGTATATCTGTGTGGATGAGTATGGGTTTGTGCATGTGAGTACAGTGCCCATGGAGTCCCGAATAGGGATTCAGATCCCCTGGAACTGGAGTTACAGGTGGTTGTGAAGCTGCCTGACTTGTGTACTGGGGATCAAACTCTGTTCCTCTGAAAGAACAGTCAAATGCTCTTAACTGAAAAATTCTGATTTAAATCTCTCTTTAAAATTCTTTGTTTTGAGCTGAGCGGTAGTGGAGCACACCTTTAATACCAGCACGCAGGAGGCAGAGGCAGGCGGATCTCTGTGAGTTCCCAATACAGAGCAGGTTCCAGGACAGCTAGGGCTACACAGAGAAACCCTGTCTTGAAAAACTAAAACAAACAAAAACAATTTTTGTTTTAGTACTTCAGGAAGGCGTGTGATTCATTTACATTCCCAAATAACACTAAGAACATTAGATTTTAAAAGGATTTGGGCCTTAAACGTGAAGATAGATGAAGTCAATGTTTATTCAATTTTTATTTTCCGATTTTTTTTAGACTTATTTATTTATTATGTATACAGTGTTCTGCATGCATGCATCCCTGCAGGCCAGAAGTGAGCACCAGATCTCACTACAGATGGTTGTGAGCTACCGTGTAGTTGCTGGGAACTGAACTCAGGACCTTTGGAAGAGCAGCAAGTCCTCTTAACCACTGAGCTATCTCTCCAGCCCTAGGTTGTTTAATTGTGTATGTTTGTGTGCCCGCCTGTATCTAAAGGACTACTTGGAGAAGTGCTTCTTAGTTCATAATGTGGATTCTGAGGATTAAACAGTAGATATAGTAGCCGGTGCTTTTACCTGCTGAGCCATCTCACTGGCCCAAGAGTTTATTCAGTTTAAAGTAAAGCATGGTATTTAAATATTTTCTGGGTTTGCTGGGTATGGTGGTGCTCAGACGTGGATGGATCTCTGTAAGTTCAAACCCAGCCTGGTCCATATAGTAAGCTCAAGAACAACCAGGGCTATATAGGGGGAGCTTGTCTCTAAAAACCTAAAGTAACTTACTTGGGTCACAAGGTTCAGCAGCAAGCACTTTTACCTGCTGTGCCATCTTGTTCATTCATCATTTTAGTTCTGTCTTTAAATATTCATTTTAGTATGAGAAGCTACAACATTGCTGGTTTATTTTTTAACTTGACCTAATTAAAAACCTGCCACACTCATCATTATAATGTGGAGAGAAATGTTTTGAGTTTAAATAGGAAACTGTGACATTTTAACTAATTTAACATGAGCCATAGGTATTAAAAGTTGGTTAAAAGTCACATCTTTGCTGGATACCAAAGAGAAACAAACATTGTCTTTTTGTTTTTTTCTGATTTACATTAGGATTTGGACCTGGACCGTCAGTCTTTGAGCAGCATAGACAGAAATGCCTCCGAGAGAGGACAGAGCCAGTTCTCCAACCCCACTGATGACAGCTGGAAGGGTGCACCATATGCAAGTAAGACTCTTTTGTTCTGGGTGTGTTGCCATTTAGTTATTTTAACTGGACCAGACATGTATGTGACGCAGATGTTTGGGAAGCACAGAAGTGTCAACAAACACTACTCTTCCTGCTCCTCCCCTTTCCCGTGCCACAGTGTTGCCAGGCTCACTTCAGCCTCTCTCAAGTCATTTTATCCATATACTTGCAAATACATGCTTGTACATAGTCACATATGTACCTACAAACACACGTCTTCCTCTCCTTTTTATACCAGTTATAGGATAGTATGTGATAGTGCGTTTTCACCTAATGCACCATTCACTATCAATACATAGTTTTCACATTCCTTCCTGCTGTTATCGGTACCCCAGTATATAGATGCATCTTTGTTTAGATGAATCTTAATAATGGACAGTTATTGTTTAATTATTGTCATTTGTGACTAGCACCCTTGTGTACTGTTCTGCGTTAACACACGTCATTAGAAAATTCCTAGAAATTAACTAGCAATGGGGTTAGAGGGTAAGAAGAACATTTGGTATTTTGATGGATGCTTCCAGGTTGCCATCTGTTAAGGTTGCTCCTGTTTGCTTGATCTTTGGGAATACTTCAATAAAATTATATGTCTCTAGAGTGATTTCCTGTTTAATTTTAATTGACCGGAGCCTTTTTCCATGTCTGTGAGAACCTGCTCTCTATGTCTGTCACGCCCACCTGGGGCTGTAGGTGCTCTGCAAACCAATTCCAGTGACTTCAAAGAAAAAACACCTGGACTGTGGCGTTGAGCACACATGCCTTTAATTCTAGCAGTGGATTTTGGGTTTGATGCTCCTGTCCTGATCTGTATAGATAGTTCCATGCCATCCAGGGCTGCACTGTATGGCCCTGTTTATGTGCCAGATGCTGTCCTGTTCCGTGTGCGAGTTCATTGGTCTTTCTGCTGTCCTTTGAAGAATGCCACTTTGCATTTGAATGGCAGGTGCTATAACTTACCAATGTGTAGTTGACAGGGCCAGACAGTTTTGACACTTCACAGTGTTCCAGTTCTGTCTGAAGTGGTGTCCCCATCATTTGTCTTCAGGGCAATCCCACCCCATTCTCCACGTGCCAGGCTGTGAAGTAAACACGGACTTGACTTCTGAAGCACCACAGTAGGATAAGACAATATGTGATCCCTGTTACCTTTTGAAGGAATAAAAATCCTCTTGAAATCCACTGAGAAGGCCCCTGGGACTGAGGTCCTGTCCTTTGGTGACTGCTCATAGCCAGAGGATTAAAGGTTCCTGATCTGTCATAATCTCTAAATCAAGTCATTAGTTGGATGGGGTCAGGTATAAACATGTCTGCATTTGGAGAGGTATTTGGGACTGGAGTCCCTGCTGTGCCTGCAGGCAGCAGTTAATTCTTCTCCTGCTTTCCCAACTCAGCCTCCCTTCTGAGCTCAAAATGTCTGCACAATTTCTTGTTTTGTTCTGTTTTGTGAACCACAATCCAACTTTAGTCCTGCTGGTCTGAAACTTACAGTCTTCCCGACTCCTGCTTCAGCCTCCAGGATATGGCCACCATACCTGGCTGAATAGTTTGGTTTTTTTATTACCATCAGCTACAACTTCTTTGTAATTTTTGTTTGAGACAAGTTCTCTGCATGTAGTCCTGGCTGTCCTGGAACTTGCTATTAGGTCAGAGCTTGCTATTTAGAGCTCTGCCTCGAAGTGTGGAATTAAAGGTGTGCCACCATGCCCAGCTAATGTCACTGTGTTTTTGTTTTGTTTCTGTTTTTTGAGTCAGAGTTTTTCTGTGTAGCCTTGGCTTTTCTAGAACTTGCTTTGACCAGGTTGGCCTTGATGAACTCAAGGAGATCCACTGCCTCTGCTGCCTGAGCACTGGGGATCATAGGTGTGTGCCACCACACCTAGATGACTTTGTATTCTTTAAAATTAAAGTTTGATTAGGGGGCTGGAAAGATAAGGTGTCTCAGCAATTGAGAGCACTGCCTGTTCTTATAGGGACCTAAATTTGGGTCCAGTTCTACTTGGAGGTTCATAACCTTCTATAACTCCAGCTCCAGGGGGTTTGATGCCCTCTTCTGGCCTCCTTGGATACCAGGAATGCACATGCAGCACAAATGTCTGTGCGGGTAAAACATTCATATACATTAAAAAAATCCTCCCCCCACCAAAAAAAATTTTTTTTAGGTGTTTCTGGAGATTGAACCCATGACTTTACATGCTAGGGAAACTTCTACCCCTGAACTGACTCCTCATTCCCTCGAAAGTTGGAACATTCTGCAGAGAGAGTTGTTACACTGTTGTAGACTTTTACACCCACGTTTAAAAAGACAACTGCTTTCCATCTTCCTGTCGCGGTGCTGGACTTTCCAACATTCTAGTTCTCTCATGCGCTGAGAGAGAGTTTCATTTTACCTAGTGGACCACGAATCGGACAGAACTTTTGAGATGCTCAAGCCCTCGAGCTGGAGACACAGGGTGCATGGAGCAGTCAGAATAAAGAACTGTGATTAGGCAAAGGTTCACTATTCTATAGGGTAAAAGAGCACCTCCTCATACCCCACTCCAGGGGTGGGGATCAAATCTAGAACCTCATGGGTACAAGTGCCCTAAAGATCATGTCAAAGATGTAGAGAAGTAGGAGATGCAGAAAGCTGCACCACTTCCAAGATGGAAAAAAGTGGCCAAGAAACTAAGAACTTAGAAGAGCTCCCCGGACCCTTATAAACTGAGCTATGTCTGCTTTCAGAAGCTAGCTGGTGTCGGCACCCTGCCTGCCCGCCATGAGGGCGCAGCCCACAGTTGCAGTGTAGGAGCACTGTGGCTGACGGTGAAACTTGCTGAAAGACACAGGTTCTGCAGTCGATTCTCTCACCTTCAGATCTTTGTTCAATTTTTCTTACTTTCCTTTTCAATTTTCCTGAATTTCCCTCCTTTTCTGCTTTCCTTTTTCTTTTGTTGTTTCATAACCACTTTTGGGAGGAGACATTTGGCATTTTGCTTAAGCTTGCAATACAACCCTGGTGGTTCACCTCTCTCTACCCTGTCATGCCACCGAACACCACTCTTAGGTCCTACCTGTTGTTTTGGGTACTGTGGATGTTTGGGGGGGGGGGCAGGGTTTTCATTCATTGTGTGTTCTGGGCACACAGGAAGAGCTCAGTGAAGAGTACTGAATCATTGTCAGGGTTAATGTTTATCATCTATGTAGATCAGAAGCTGTTGGCCAGCCTCCTCATCAAGTGTGTGGTTCAGTTGGAGTTGATACAGACCATTGACAACATCGTGTTTTACCCTGCGACCAGCAAAAAGGAGGATGCAGAGCACATGGTTGCTGCCCAGGTAACTACCCCAGGGCCTGGGCTGGGGCACTCTTGTCCATGGGAGGCTGTGAGTAGCAGCAACATGTTGGAGCCAGCACAGATGGGCAGTCCCGATCCCATCATGCTCATCTCTGTCCACCCTTACATTTAGAAACATTGTGCTGCTCACTGGCAGTTGAGCACAGTGAACAACATACACCACAGAGAACACTGAAAGGCAAAGGTCTTTATTCCCCTTAGAGTTGGCTTATTAGCATAGCACTGCCCAGGTACCACCCTCCCTTGGTGCTAGGGAAAGGTTTGTTTATCTCAGGGAAACTCCCTACCCTTGCTGTACAGCTTTATCATCAATAACTGAGAAGGCTGTGTGGTGGCACATGTGAGAGATCCCAGCACTCAGTAGGCTAAGGCCAGAGAGTTGTCATGAGTTCAAGGCCTGCCTGGGCTACTCAGTAAGTTTGCAGCTAGCTTGAGCTACATAAGACCTTGTCTCAGAAATCACAAACAGAAACAAAAGCAAGCCAGGGGATTACAGAGAAAACTACAACAAAAATGTGAGAGGAACAATATGTATATAAAAACTCCTGAAGCCAGTGAGATGGCTCAGTGAATGAAGCATTTGCCACTGACCCTGAAAACCTGAGTTGGAGCCCAGGGCCTACATGGTAAAAGGAGGGAAGCGACTCCCTCTGACCTCCATATACATGCTGTGGTACCCATGCACACACAAAATAAATGTAGCAGCCCCAGCTTTTTTTTGTGTGTGTGTGGTTTATCGAGACAGGGTTTCTCTGTGGTTTTGGAGCCTGTCCTGGAACTAGCTCTTGTAGACCAGGCTGGCCTCGAACTCACAGAGATCCGCCTGCCTCTGCCTCCCGAGTGCTGGGATTAAAGGCGTGCGCCACCACTGCCCGGCCCCCCAGCTTTTCTTTAGGAAGCACATCTTTGTATTGTATGTGAGGCTCTCTGCATGTAAACGATTCTAGAAGCAGAACTAGTGTCCAGCATCCAGGCAATAACCTTATGCTGCATTGGAGACTTTGCTAGCTTGAGGCTAGCATGCTCTGAGTGAGGGGCTGCAATCAGCCAGCAACCTGTATCCAGGCAGAGCCTCAGCCCTGTCGCCACCTAAGTGGATAAGAACTGCTGAATTTAACACAGCTGCACGTTCTGCCCTTTTCATTTTTTTAAGCTAAGCAGTCCAGTCCTTTGTTTTTACAAAGGCATGCAGACACTGTCACTTGAGAATGTTTTCCTGTGAAAACAGTACTGTGGCCATCAGCAGTCCCCTTTCCTCTTTCTGACCGTGCGAGTTACTCATCGGCTTTTCTGTCTCTGGATTTGCCTGTTGAGAGCATCTCATATATAGAGTACAGAGTGTGAACTTTGGGGTGTGATCCTTTAATTTAGCAGGGAGTTTTGAGTTCATTTGTATTACACAGCACAGCAGTATCTCTTTGACATATGGCCACATAACATTCTGCTGTGGCCATTCCATAGCACAGTTACTCCTCTGGCCATTATGACTGATACTGGGTGTGGCGGTGCTTGCCTGTAATCACAGTGCTGCGGAAGCTAAAACAGGCTACTGCACAGCAGTACTCTTACTCACTAAAAAAGAAAAATGTCCCATCTCCACCCCTCATATGGTGTCTTTAACAGTAGTAGAGTCTACCATCTGATTTGGTGGACACTTGACCATTTCATAAATACTGCTTTACTGTTAAACTCTAAGTTATGTGTATATAACACATGCTCATTCCTTGTCAGTTATGACCGGAAACTCCTCTCCCTTTCTATGTGTGTTTTCAGTTTTTGGTTTTGGTTTAAATTTTTTTCAAGACAGAGTTTCTCTGTGTAGTCTTGACTGTCCTAGAAAACTCCCTCTGCAGACCAGGCTGGCCTCAAACTCAAAGATCCACTGCCTCTGCCTCCCAAGTGCTGCGATTCAACGAGTGTGCCACCACCACCTGGCTTGTTTTTTGTTTTGTTTTTTTTTTTGTTTTTTGTTTTTTGTTTTTTGAGACAGGCTCTCATGTCTGCCAAGACTGGCGTTGAACTTGCTTCCTAGCTTAGGCTGGGCTGTGTTCCATCTCCTGCCTTTACATCCCCAGTGCTAAGGTTACAGGTGCACCCCACCATACTTATCTATAGAACCATGTTTTAAGAGTTTTTTTTTAATTTTATTTGTATGGGTGTTTTGTCTGCATAAGTATCTGTGCACAAAGTGCCTGCTGCCCAAGGAGGCCAGGAGAGGTCGTTAGATCTCCTGGAACTGGAGTTTTAGTCAGTTGTGAGCCAACATGTGAGTTACAGCCAGAGCTCTTTAACTGCTGAGCCCCCCTCTAACTGTTTTAAGATGTTTATATAAGTGACCAGAGGTGGTGGTGCACACCTCTAATCGTCGTGCTCTAGAGGCAGAGGCAGGAGGAGCTCTGTGAATTCAAGGCTGGCCTGGTCTACAGAGTGAGTTTCAGGATGGCCAGATCTACATAAAAGAGACCCTGTCTCAAAAGAAAGGGTGCTCTGCATGAGGTGTCCTTACATCTTCAAACATGCTTTGTTCTTGTGTACTGTGTAAAGTGGGAACCCAGTTCTGTCTCTGGTGTGTGATGGTCTTGCGCCCTCAGCACGGATGCAGTCTTTCCTTTCCTGGCATTTGTCTCAGAAGCCACTTTACCATCAGTACAAGGCCTGTTTCTGTGTCCTCATGCTGCTTAATTCATCGCCATCTGTGTGCCAGCGGAACACTAACCTGATTCTTGTAGCTTTTTAGTGTTTTAGAAGCTGGGAATGTCTTGTATGTTTTCAAGATTTCTCTACCAATCCAAATCTTGTATGGAGTTTAGCATCTGCTTTAAAATAGGGTCTCACTGTACAGCTCAGCCTCGAACTCACTGGGTAGCCCAAGCTAGTCCTGATCATCCTGTCTCAGCTGGTATAGCAGGTAGGTGTGTGTTAGCACATCTGGCATCAGCTGGGGTTTTGACAGCAACTGCTCCAGAGTTTTAGATCAACTTAGGACACTTTACAGTCTTTCCTCCTCAGCCTCTTACGAGGAGGATGGCCAATTCCTAGAAATTTCCAGAAATATAAAAGTCTCTTGAGCATGTGTCAGGTTTCAGGCTGTACATTGACTAACAGTTTGGAGCACTGCACACATATTTAGCCAGTCTTAAGGCCATCGCTGGGCTTGAGTAGTCATCTGACTGATCTCCAATAGCCATGGGCTTAGCTCTCCTCTCCCTGTCTTTGTTAGCTTGGGACTCTGGCCATCTGCCACTTTGATTGCATTTGAAAAGAGAAAGCACAGGATCTCTGTGAGTTCGAGACCATCCTGGTCTACAAGAGCTAGTTCCAGGACAGGCTCCAAAACCACAGAGAAATCCTGTCTCAAAAAAAACAAAAAAGAAAGAAAGAAAGAAAAAGGAAGAAAGAAAGAAAGAAAGAAAGAAAGAAAGAAAGAAAGAAAGAAAGAAAGAAAGAAAGAGAAAAGAAAAAAGAAAAGAAAAGAAAAAGCACAGTGTTGTAGTGAGGTACTGAAGCACACTCCCTGCTTACGCAGCAGACAGTACTGACTGACAGCTTGGAAACATGGGTCCCAAGCCCGCCACCACACAGCCCCTCAGCATGCAGCCAGAGACAGACTCTGAGTGGAAGCACTCCAAGAGTGATTCTGAGAGACTTGGACTGTCTTGTCTGTCTGCCCTAACAATGCCTCAGTACCTGCTAAAGTCTTCATTCAGCCATCTTGTTTCTCCCCTTTAGCAAGACACACTAGATGCAGATATCCACATCGAGACGGAGAATCAGGGCATGTACAAGTTCATGTCTTCCCAGCACCTCTTCAAGCTGTTGGACTGCCTGCAGGAGTCCCATTCGTTCTCCAAGGCCTTCAATTCCAACTATGAGCAGCGAACTGTTCTCTGGAGAGCAGGTGAGGCACACAGACAGGCTTGTGACAAGCCATACCAGACACCATCCTAAAATACTAAAGTCTTTGGAGAGAGTTCTGATGTTAATATTGTTTTAATTTATTGTTTGTTTTTATGTGTATGAGCGTTTTACCTGCATGTATGTTGGTGTACCACATGCCTGATGTCCATGGGGGTCAGAAGAGGGCACTGCATCCTCTCGGAATGGAGTTGTAGTTAGCTGTGAGCCTCCATGTGGGTGCTGGGTACTGAAGCTGGGTCCTCTGGAAGAGCAGCCAGTGCTCTTGACCATGGAACCGTCTCACCAGCCTATATGATACTTACATATTTTTTTTTTAATATTTATTTATTTATTATGTATCCATAGTCTATCTGTGTGTATCCCTGCAGGCCAGAAGAGGGCACCAGACCTCATTACAGATGGTTGTGAGCCACCATGTGGTTGCTGGGAATTGAACTCATGACCTTTGGAAGAACAGGCAGTGCTCTTAACCACTGAGCCATCTCTCCAGCCCCCTGATACTTACATATTTTTCCATGGGTAGAAACTGTAGGTGTCTTACAATCCTGAACTTTGCCAAAACATTCTACAGACTTTTGTTATGATCCCTTAACCTTCTCCCCAGATACCTTGTTTTGTCGAAACAAAATTGTTTGCTATGAGCCCAGGCTATGGTAGTCTCCGTCTCAGCCTCCTGAGTGATAAGATTACAGCTGTGGCCACTAGGCCTGACTCTGAGGTTTTGTTGTTGTTGTTTAGTTTGTTTTGTGTGGGCTTGGTTTAGTTTTGGTTTGGTTTGGTTTTTGGTACAGGGTTTCTCTGTGTAGACCTGGGTACCCTGGAACTCACTCTGTAGAACCTCAAAGATCTGTCTGCCTCTACCTTGAGTGCTGGGATTAAAGGCATGCGCTACCTTGCCCATTTTAAATGACTGTTGTCCATGCCCATTGCCTGTGGGAAGGTTTTGTCCAGAGTAATTGGCACATCTCTGGCTGATTGTTTTTATATATATTAATATTTTATATACTAACATTTTGTTCATTCTAATTATTAATGTAATTATTAATTTTACATTAATATTTTATCTATTATATATGTATAAAGCATATTTTCATACTTAAAAAAAAACTGTGGTGCTTTGTAGGCAAAATCATCCATCATCTGTTGAAGGGAAGGATCTTAGTTTGTTTTCCCAGCTGCGGGGCAGCTCAGTCCCAAAATAGCCACACAGATACTGTATTAACTAAATCACTGCTTGGCCCATTATCTGTAGCTTCTTCTTGACTAACTCCTACATATAAATTTAACCCATCTCCATTAATCTGTGTATCACCACGTGGCAGTGACTTACCAGTAATGTTCTGGCGTCTGTCTCTGGTAGGGATACATAGCTTCTCTCTGACCCTGCCTCCTTTCTCCAGCATTCAGTTTCGTTTTCCCCACCTACCTACCTTATCAGGCCAAACTAGTTTCTTTATTAACCAATGGTATTCACAGCATACAGAGAGGAATCCCACATCAATCTTTTTTTATGATATGGGCTTTCTCTATGTAGGCCTGGCTATCCTAGAACTTGAACTCACAAAAATTCACCTGTCTCTGCCTCCCAAGTGCTGGGATTAAAGGAAATTCTTTCTTAAAATTTATCTTTTTTTTTAAAGTTTTATTTATTTATTATGTATACAATATTCTGCCTGCATGTATCCCTGCAGGCCAGAAGAGGGCACCAAATCTCACTGCATATGGTTGTGACCCACCATATGGTCGCTGGGATTTGAACTCAGAACCTCTGGAAGAACAGACAAAGGTCTTAACCACCAAGCCATCTCTCCAGCCCTTTTTTTTTTTTAACTTTTTTTTGGGGGGGGGGGGTTCGAGACAGGGTTTCTCTGTAGCTTTGGAGCCTGTCCTGGAACTCCCTTTGTAGACCAGGCTGGCCTCGAACTCACAGAGATCCACCTGCCTCTGCCTCCTGAGTGCTGGGATTACAGGCGTGCACCACCACCGCCCGGCCTTTCTTAAAATTTAAAAACTGTTGTCTGTGCATAACATAAAGGTATGTACATACCATAGCATGTGTGTTGTGGCTGTCAGAAGACAACTTTGTGGAGTCAGCTCAGGTCTCCAGGCTTACACAGTAAGTGACTTTTCTCACTGGGCCCTCTTGCCAGCCTGAACTCTAGAATTCTCTTTTCTTTTTTGGTTTTTTAAGACAGAGTTTCTCTGCAGCTTTGGAGCCTGTCCTGGAACTAGTTCTTTTTTTTTTCTTTTAAATTTATTTATTAATTATGTATACAATAGTCTGTCTGTATGTATGTCTGCAGCCCAGAAGAGGGCACCAGACCTCATTACAGATGGTTGTGAGCCACCATGTGGTTGCTGGGAATTGAACTCAGGACCTTTGGAAGAGCAGGCAATGCTCTTAACCACTGAGCCATCTCTCCAGCCTGGAACTAGTTCTTGTAGACCAAGCTGGCCTCAAACTCACAGAGATCCACTGGCTTCTGCCTCCCAAGTGCTGGGATTAAAGGTGTGTGCTCCACCACCGCCTGGCATGAGTGCTAAAATTCTTAAATGGAAGAAGCACTGCACCTGCACAGGTCACGCTGGAGAGTCATGACCACCACCATTTGCCTCACGGTTTCTTTTTTTTTTTTTTTTTTGGTTTTTTGAGACAGGGTTTCTCTGTGGTTTTGGAGCCTGTCCTGGAACTAGCTCTTGTAGACCAGGCTGGTCTCGAACTCACAGAGATCCGCCTGCCTCTGCCTCCTGAGTGCTGGGATTAAAGGCCTGCGCCACCACCACCCAGCTGCCTCACAGTTTCTTGCTTAACTAGAGGACTACCTCTCCCATGGCATCTCAACTGTCCAGGCTGGTAATGTGTACTGCTGACCTGATTGCCTTGTCTCTCTAGGCTTCAAGGGCAAGTCCAAACCCAATCTTCTCAAACAAGAAACCAGCAGCTTGGCCTGTTGTTTGAGGATCTTGTTTAGAATGTATGTCGACGAGGACCGCAGGGATTCTTGGGGTGAAATACAGCAGCGACTTTTAACGTAAGATTGTTTTCCCATTAATTTTACCTAATAATTCTGTGAATTAAAAAGAATAGGAGAGGGCCAGAGCGATAGATCAGGGATTAAATGTTTTGAGTATTTTACTCTTTTGACTTTCTTTGAGGGGCCCACCACCCAGCTCCCAAATAAATCACACATGGAGGCTCATTCTTAGCTATAAACTTGCGGCCTTAGCTGGGCTTGTTTCTTGCCAGCTTTTCTTATCTTAAATTATCCTGACCTTTTTTGACCTCTGGGCTTTTCTCTTTCTCTATTTCTGTAGACCTTGCTTTACTACTTTCTCTGTGGTTTGCTGTGTAGCTGGGTGGCTGGCCCCTGATGTCCTCCTCTCCTTGTTTTCTTGCTCCTAGTTCCCTCTCCTCCCAGATTTCTCCTTCTATTTTTACTCTCTGCCTGCTGGCCTGCTGCAGAGGGGGAGGGGTTGTTGGGATTAAGACACGGAAGCTTCTTTTCAGGTGGAAAAACAGTAACCTTTATTTTACCCCAGCTAAAGCCTTTTATACCTCTACTACTTCTATGTAAAACCACCGGCCAGAAAGAACACAAACATCCTTGTCAATTATAGACCACAAGGAAGTTCAGCTGTGTGGAGGGGGGTTGTGAGGGCAGCTAGATCACAACACTAATCCCCGCCTGTCCTTGCTTCTACCTCACTATTGTCCATTCATCGCTTTATTAGACCATCAGGTGTTTTAGACAGGCAAAGAAAATCACAGCTTCATAGAGTTAAACATATACAGCGTAAACAAAAGTCACACACCTGAAAATAATATTTTCCAACAGTTAAGAGCCCTGGCTGCTCTTCCAGAGGTCCCAAGTTCAGTTCCCAGAAACCACCTAGTGGCTCACAACCACCTAGGATGAGATCTGGTGCCATCTTCTGGCCTGCAGGCATATGTGTAGACAGAACACTGCATACATAATAAATTTAAAAAAAAAGCCAGGTGTGGTGGCACACACTTTTTGTCCTGAACTTGGGAGACAGAAGCAAGTGGATCCCTTTGAGTAGCAGGCCAGCCAGGATTACATACAAAAGTGTAGGAGAGAAATTCCTACTCAACACCACTCCGTGATTGGCTTTCTTCTGCCTCATCCATTCAGATCCTAGAATCCTGAGCAGAGTAGGCAGGGCTATTCCTCTGCATTCCAACCCCTCCCTGAACTGTAAAAAGTGCTCTGACCTCTGAGTGCTGAGACTGAGGGAAGTCCTGGCTCTGGCTGGTACTCAGGTGGGTAGGTTTCTCCTGTGAGGAGGTCCAAGGAGTTGCTGTCAGCCCTGACATCCTGTCATTCCTTCTTTGCAGGAAGATACAGGGTCATAGAATTAGCAGGTTCAACACACAGAAGTGTAGCAATGTAAACTGCAGGCCAGTTTCCACCCACTTCCTGGCCATTACCAAAAGGCTGCTGAGCTTCATATTTCGTAGTTCTCTTTGATGCTGGGGTGTGAATTTGACCTTGACAGGCTAAGTACATTCTCTACCACTGAGCTGCACCTCAAGTTCCCAGGTTTTCTTTTACTCTTCTGAAATCTACAGTAACACACATCATTGGCTCCCTGCACTAAGGCGGCAGTCTCCAACACAACTAGTAGCGGCACACAGAAACATCATTCTGTGGCTCTTAACTGTTAAGTGGGTGTATCAATTTTCAATATTTTGATTTTGGTATATTCCTATAATAAAATATTGGCAGCTATTTGGGGATGAGGGGCTGACTACATAGTGCAGTGGTAGACATCATAGGGTCATTTCTTAGCATTATGTGGACACACACACACACCCAAAAAAAGAGATGTAGGAGGAGAAATCAGCTATAAAATATTCTCGTGTGTCCTTTAAAACAATGGAGTTCCTTTCTTACAGTAATAATTTTATACCCTTTCCAGATGTCTTACAGTGAGAATATTATAATAGACTTTTGTTTGATCTTTTGAAATGGGATCTCATGTAGCCCAGGCTGCCTCAGACTGACCATGTAGCCAAGGATGACCTTGAACTCCTGGTCTCCTTCCTCTGCCTCCTAAATGTTGGGGGTGTGTTACACCAACCCCAGCACTAAGTCTTGACTGAAAGAATTATTTGATTAAAGGAGCTACAATGGTTCTTCCCCACCCTTCCTTGGGACAGAATCTCCCTATATACCACAGAAAACTGGCTAGTTTAAACTCATAATTCTCCCGCCTTATTCTCTCCATACCCTTGTCATTAAATCAAGCCTAAAGCATAGGCTCCTAGCATCTCTTGTCTGGGCTGCCGCACAACATTTAAGTCTGGAGGAATTTCACGTGGTACGGGTGAGAAGGGAGACAGTTAATATATACAGTGAAGAAGTCCTCAGTGCTTCATGTGCTACAGACTGACCAAGCTTCACATTGGCCATTGCCAGAGCCAAGCTTTCATGTGACAGAAAAAATGAAGACCTGGTGGTTTGCCCAGGTTGGCATAGCCAGTGTAGGTATTTAGTAGGGCACTGAAGGAATCTGACTCTTCACTGGACATGAAATGCCAACTACTGTCTTGACATGCCTGTCTCTTAATTCCAGGGTTTGCAGTGAAGCGCTTGCCTATTTCACTACTGTGAACTCTGAAAGCCATCGGGAAGCATGGACGAATCTCCTGCTGTTACTCCTAACCAAAACCCTCAAAATTAATGACGAAAAGGTACAGTGAATGCTAATGTCTCTTGCAGACTCTGGTCGGGGTAGGTGCTTTTCTTCCAGTTGAGATGACTGTGCAGACAGCTCGTTAGGAAAGTGGGTGTCTTCTGATGACAGGGCCTTTCCCAGCTGAGAAAGGATGAAGTGTGAACCATGTGTGTGGCTGTTGGGGAAGCAAGACTATTATAACTAAAATTCAGTATCATTAAAATGGACAGGTTCGTTGAGGGTGTTTTGTGATAGGGCCTCATATAGCCCAGGACTCCCTGTGAGCTGAAGATCACCTGATCCTTCTGCCTCTACTTCTGCAGCATTATAAGACTTATTTACAAGCTGGCCAGTGGTGGCACACATCTTTAATCCTAGCACTCAGGAGGCAGAGGCAGCCTGGTTTACAAAGTGAGTTCCAGGACAAAAAAAAAAAAGATTTATTTACTTACTGATTTGTGTGATGTTGGGGGTGTTCGGGATTGAACTCAAGGCCCTATGCATGCTAGGCAAGCACTCTACCAACTAAGTCACACCCAGATCTCGTTTTCTTGAGTGTGCTGCGACTGCCTGGCCATGAGAGGTCTTGCTGTGTAGCCCAGACTGGCCCAGAACCTGCAGTCTTTCTGCTTTAGTCATATGCCACGTCGCCCAGCTAAAAGTTTTAATAATAAGAAAAAGCTGCAGCAGTGTTGTTGAATATTGTTGTTTAGACTGAGATAAATACCTTTGGAAAACTGGTGCAAAACCAAAGAAATGTTCCATATCTAACTTGGCTTTCTGCTTTCCCACTGCAAGTTCAAAGCACACGCTTCAGTATACTACCCCTACTTGTGTGAAATCATGCAGTTTGACCTGATCCCTGAGCTCCGAGCAGTTCTCCGGAAGTTCTTCCTGCGGATAGGCCTGGTGTATAAGATATGGATTCCAGAAGAGCCATCACAAGTGCCCGCAGCACTGTCATCAACGTGGTAGCACTGGCTCCCACGGTCACTGCTATGGTTCTGCAGAGTATCCGTCATGACATCCTGGCTGGCAAACAGGGAGCCACCCACCCTGTTGGGGTTCAGACCTGGATAGTGGTGACCTGTACATTGGCCTCCTCAGAGTCCCCAGCAGAGGCTCACGGTGTCTCATTAACCCATTGCATACCAGTAACAGAGTGATGGAGAGTCAGCTCTCCATCCGTCGTTCCGTTTCGCTGACAGAACTATCACATCTGTCGTTGTGAAAACCACCGTTTTCTCGCAGAGTTCCAAGACTGGCGATAAATGTTTTGTTGGAGGAAGTCATTCTCCTTGGATGTACTGAACATCACTGTATAGATTCGTGTTTATTGGAGAGTGTGTTAATAAAATTCCTCGTAAGGCTAACTGCCGCCTAAGTACGCTGGGTGTTTTGTTGTTTGAATGTATTAGAGAAGTTTGAATGTTTGTGTCAGTTTTGGGTCAGCCTATTTAGATTAAGAAAGGTAGGGAAAAGAATGTTATTTCTTATGTTTTGTTATTGTCTGAGTGACTTCTAGAGTATTTTACAAAGTTATATTGAAGATTTGATTAAAGGCAGAGCTTAGTAGATGTAAAGAGCTTGCAAGGTTTGAAGAAAATGTAGTGCCTCATGGCTCCCTGTTTTAGTAAGGTGGGGAGACAAAGTCTGTAGGGAAAAAAGAGTTTAATGAAGGTGTTAGCCTTCCTGGAAGTATTTGTGGGTGAGTGTTCCGTTAAATTTTCTAGATAAATTTTCCAGAATGCATTGCACATCTCTCTGAAATCTCTAATATGAAATAGTAATGAAAATGAAACACCTGACCCAGAGTTTGTTTATCCTTGAGTAAACCTTTGTAGTTTTTTCTCAGCAGTGTCTGACAGTTAGTGTGGCTGCTTTGCCGTCCCTGTTAGAGGGACCATCAGAGGAGGGGACAGTAACTTAGTATAATAAGGGTCACTCCAGTGCCCCCCACCCTGCCATGAGTGGAACTGGAGCTACTGTGGGGCCAGCACAGCTGGACTGTGACAATGGCCGGGGTGGCACCTAGAGCTGTTAATTAGGGCCAGGAGCTGGCGTCTTTGGCGAGATTAGATTCTGGGGTCCTTACACTGGTAATGGTGTCATGCCCAGAACCTCATAGAGAGAATTCTGAGCGCTCCCAACACCCACAGCAGCAAAGCTAGAGGAAGCTTAATCGATCTGGAGCCCATGAAAAAGACAACACACGATTCCTTGTCTGCCCTCCCCCACTGTTCATCTGGGGCAGCACTGAGTACTAAGCTATGTCATGAAATGCAGTGGAAACATCCAGACTTCTGCCTGCATCAAGTCCTACAAATTGGGGTTGTATTATGTCAACTCTGGTGCCTTAGAAGTTAGTCAGCCCTTGGGAGTGCGTCTGTGGAATTGGACCCTTTTTTTCTTTTTAGAGAGGGATTCCTGGTGCTTTTGCTGTTTTTTTCTCTTGTTTTTGACAGCCTCGCCACATGCTCAGTTTGGCCAGCAGAACTTGTGTTTATGCTTGTATTTCCCAAAAAGTATTTTAATTTCTCTACCAAAGAAAAAAGTAGCAGGTTGAGATCATTCCTAACACATCAGCTGAGAGGGCCATGACCTCGCAGGGCGGGATTGTGGGAGAATGTTGGCGTAAGTGCAGGTGTGAGCACATGTGACTGACGTGTCTTGGAATCTGTTACATCTTTTGCTGCACCGCAAACCTGCACCTGAGATGTCCTCCCTGGTGTTGCCACTCAGCATGACCTCAGCTCTCAGTGGTCCCTGCAGTATTTGTACTACACATGTAATCAGGGAACATGCATTATGTTCAGTGGGTACATCCTGCCTGAGCTGTGTCCCTGACTGGTGGCTCTCCTCCCCTGTCATGTGACATTCCACCCATCTACACCAGCGCTTTGCCCCCAGTGTTCCCTGCCTCCTCTGTAATTTTTGCCCCTTACAGAGTGGGGAGTGTGTCAGTGTGTTTTCTTACTGACTTTTCTGGGCTCGAATTTCTTTATCATTTTGTTATGTAAAAAGATTGATTTTTCTGAATGATGCATTTGAATTGTACAGCAATAGATCTTTTAAAAGCAGTGTAAAACCATTCAGGGTAACTTTTCTTGTCAGTGGACAGTGGTGTCCCTGACCTCCAGAAACAAGCCATTCAGTATAAATTCTTTGTAATGAACAAATCTAGTCTTTGTCATGGCAAATGTAGCTTGAGCCCACTGGACATCAGTGCAGAGTGGGAACAGCTGTGTACCCTCACAGGCAGATGCTGCCCAGGGGCAGCAGAGGAGGAAGGGCGGAGCAGCTTATCTTCCAAGGCCTTATTTCTTTATCAGAATGCTTTAAGTGTTGGTCTCTGAAGAAGTTTCTGTTCCCAAGCTGCAGTTCCAAGCGGTTCTGTTAAGAAAATCACCAGCTTTGGCATCTGAGCAGCAAACAGAGTGGGGATGCCATGTCTGGTGTGCGCATGTCTGGTGTGCGCCCTAGAGTCAAGCACACCTTCCCTCATCCTGTATAACTAAAGCAGACATTAGGAAAGTTGTATAGTGATATCTGTAAACACAACACTTTCCTCCAACAGGTGACTTTTGTGAAAAAAAAATGAGAAAAACTATAAAGACACCACCTTCAAAAAAAAGTTTTGTTGTTGTTCTTTTGTGATTATGGCTATGTATTTACTTGTCTTTCTACTTCTAAAAAAACATGCTGGCACATGCAGATGTGGCCGCCCCACTCAGGTGTTTGTTGCTACAGTGCTAGTGGATACTGGTGGCAGTAGGCACTGGATCCTCCTGAACCCTGTTTCACTGTCTGTGGGAGGGTAGACACAGCTAAAGCTCACATGAAGCTGGAGTTGTCTACTAGCAGCTTTGTGGTTTGGGAAGCATCAAAACAAAACAAAAAAACCAAAGCTGAGCATCGTAAAGAATGACTCCATCTGAAAATCCTTGCTCTCAGAAAATGACACTCATCAAATGTGTGGGTTTTCTCAGTGTTCTAATTTTTTAAAAAATTTTATCTTGCATATTTGCATCAAACATTTCTTTATGTGCAAATGTATGTTTTTCCTCTTTGAAAATGCCTAAAAGTTAGTTACTAGCTACTTTGATTTCATCTATACACAATGATTAAGTGCATTTAATATTGATAATTTAATGAAAAGCATTCCTTGCCCAATGGATGTAAACATTTTTGAAAGAATAAAGCAGAATTATATAATATGAAATGCTATGTAAAGTTTTCTATGTAAAAATATTATGTATAATACTATTAAATACCCCATGCTTTGATCAGGTGGAAAATCAATAAAGTTTTAAAAAGTAAAGCCGATCCTAATGTCATACTTTATATTCTGTCAAGCCGTATAGGTTGGACTGGGTTGAGTTTGTTGCCAGAGCAGATACAAACTTGTCATTCCCCGCTGGTGATGGGACTTGGCTCCAGGCAGGGGAGATGGCTGGTGAGCTGAGCCTGACCCCTGGGACCCACATAAAGGTGGAGACAGACCATCCACAGAGGTTCCTCTGGTCTCCACACTTGGCACTCCACACACCCACACATTTATAAAATAAAAATGAAAGCAGAGGGCAAGAAATCTTCATAACAGCAGTCCTGGCCACCAGTCTCTGACCCATCACTGTCTCGGTTCTGCTCACTGGCAGGGTAGTCTGTCAAGTGTGTGGTGGGGTCCCCTCCGGCTTGCCCAGGCTTTATGCCTTCTCCTTTCCTAGCATGAGATCTCCTGGAGGATTCTGATTTCTTGGAGTCCATTGTTAAGGTGGTCTGATCATCACAGTGTATCATCCTCACTCTTCTTGCACAGCCGTGGTGAGTTCCAGAGTGCGACAGCCACACCGTGCCCAGGAGACAGCATTCCGCAACACGCCCTCTTTCCTAGCTCTTAAATTCCTTCTGCCTTCTCCTCCATGATGGTCCTTGAATGTTGAAGGGAGACGATGATAATACTGATGACCCCTTTGAGTGTATGATGCTGAAGAGTGAGCTCCAGAGGTCAGGCAAGACAGGTGCTGTCGCTGAGCTACATCCCCAATCTTTTTCAGTATTTATTTACTTGTTTATTTATTTATGGGGAGAATTTTTTATATCCCAAATTAGCCTTTGAACTTGCTATGTAGCAAAGGATGACCTTGAACTTCTGATTCTCCTGCCCCCACATACTCATAATGTTGTCATTATGAGGGGTGCACTGCACTGGTCTTTATTCAGTTCTGGGGATCAAATCCAAGATTCCATGCGTGCTGGTTTTACCAATGAACTATAACAACAGCTTCAAAAGTAGAATTCTCAGGCTCCACATGGCAGCGTGGGAGGACTGGCCCATGGCTGGCATCATTTCCTCAACCTTCAGTCAGCACTGCAAAGCTGTGTGTGTGAGTGTGTCTGAGACCCTCTTTATGAATGTGTGTATGTGTCTGTCCCTCCTAGCACACACACCCCTAGAAGTGGCTGAACAAGAGGTCTGTCTCCACAGATCCATATGACTTCAGGGAGACCTCAAAGGACCACTGTCTGGATGAGCTAACCTTTGCCTGTGGACAGACTAGCTGTGAGGAGGAAGAAGGTAGAACAGGGCCGGAATGAAGCTTTCCAAGGAGGGCGCTGGTCTCGGGAAGCACCACCTGTGAGAATGAGGATTTGGGAAAGGTTTCATGAAAACTAGGCATGGGCCTGAGGTGGTATATGTAGCTCAGCAGTAGAGTACATGTTTAGCATGCATTGAATCCTGTGTTTAATCTCTAACACTACAAAAAATAAGAATAACAGCCTGGTGGTGCATACTTGCAATCTCAGCTACTTTATTTATTTGGTTGGCTGGTTGTGACAGGGTCTTAGTCTGTAACTCGGGCTGGCCTTGACCTCATAGCAATCCCCCACCTCTGTCTTTCAAATGCTGGAACTACTGAACACACCCCAGACCTGGTTTTATGGAGCACTGGGAATGAAACTCGAGGGTTAGTGTATGCTAGACGAGCAAACGAACTACAGCTGCAGCAGCTGTAAACTTACTTCAAGGCTGGGCAGTGGTGGTGGAACGTGCCTTTAATCCCAGCACTCTTAAGTTCAAGACAGCCTGATCTACAGAGTGAGGTCCAGGAGAGGCTCCAAAGCTACAGAGAAACCCTGTCTCAAAAAAACAAATAATAATAATAGTAATATAATAAACCCAAAAAAACTTACTTCAAAAAAAAACTTTTGCTTTTGTTTTATATTTTTGTTGTTGTTGTTGTTATTGATATTCTCGACAGGGTTTCTCTGTGTAGCCCAAGCTGATCTGAAACTCACTCTGTAGACCAAGCTGGCCTGGAACTCAGAGATCCCCTTGCCTCTGCCTCCTGATGCTGGTTAAAGGCCTGCAGTGCTATGCCCCGCACCAAACAAAAGTTTTTAATTACACTTTTTATGTGCATGCAAAGGTATACTTTATGTGTACATGTCAACAAGTATGCTGTGGCACAGGTGGAGGTGACAGGACAACTTCCAAGAATAAGTTCCATCCTTTAACCATGTAGATCCTGGGGTTTAGACTCTGGTTGTCAGGCTTGGTGGCAAGTGCCATGAGCCACAGAGCCATGTAAGAAGCCCCAATTTTTTATTTTTTAAATGAGGGAACAGAAAAGTCAAGCTTAGGTGTGAATGGAAGTTTCTGTCCTGCTCGCTCACACAGTCATTCACTCCCAAATAAACACACAGAGGCTTATATTAATTATATACTGTTTGACCTATTAACTCAGGTTTATTAATAACCCATAATTCTTATCTGTGTTTAGCCACGTGACTTGGTACCTTTTCTCACTAAGGCATTCTCATCTTGTTTCCTCTGCGTCTGGCTAGTGACTGACTTTGCCTTTCCTCTTCCCAGAATTCTTAGTCTGATTGCCCCATCTGAACTTCCTGCCTGGCTACTAGCAAATCAGCATTTTATTAAACTAATACAAGTGACAAATCTTTAGAGTGTGCAAGAGCATTATCACACAGCACTCATGCCTCCGGTAGCCCCACACTTGGTAGATGGAGCAGGAGGATCAGGTGTTCAAGGTCAGTCTACATAGGCCAATCATAAGAACTGACCTCAAAAGCCCAAAATAAGCCAGGCATGGTAGCCTAGGCCTGCAATCCCAGCAGTTAGGAGCCTGAGACAGGAGACCTAAAGCAAGTTAAAGGCCGGCCTGGGCTACAGAGTGAGTCACTGTCTCAAAATCAAAACAAAAACCAACCTAAGTAGAAACAGAGAATACAGACATCACATTTTTTTTCTATCCAGCTTACATCCTGAGCTGGACAGTGGGGGTGTTTCTGCCACATTGACTGTACTCAGTAAGAACTAAAGGCCCCTCTTTGTTGTTAAAAAATTTATTCTTGGGCTGGAGAGATGGCTCAGTGGTTAAGAGCATTGCCTGCTCTTCCAAAGGTCCTGAGTTCAATTCCCAGAAAACACATGGTGGCTCACAACCATCTGTAATGAGGTCTGGTGCCCTCTTCTGGCCTGCGGGCATATACACAGACAGAACATTGTATACATAATAAATAAACATAAATATTTTTAAAAAAATTTATCCTTGTTTGATGCGATGCGAATGGGCGTTTCGCCTGAATGTATTTGTGTATCACACGAGTGCAGTGCCTGTGGAGACAGGAGAGGGCGTTGGACCCATGGAACTGGAGTTACAGTCAGTTGTCAGGCACTGAGTGGTGCTGGGATCTGAACTCATCTTCAAAAGCAGCGACAGCTCTTAACTGCTGAGCTCTCTCCCTAGTCCTCTGCCTCTATTTAAAACAAACAAAACCCCAGTGGATGCTTCTTGATTTTAGCGATGGCCACTCTTTCATCGTAGTTGGGCTTTAAATGTGTGATGCAGCCAAGAGAAGGATTGTTCCCTGCAAGCACAAGCAGATATACCCACGCCCTTCTGAATCCAGATAAAAAGATGATTTTCTCATGGAAATGCATCTTTGCAGGGTGGTTTTACGTACTTCAGACAGATTGCTTTGATAGTATTTGGAAATAAAGATAACAGTATGAATGAATACTTGGAAATTCTGCTCAGTTACTGTCTTTGCTTTCAGCATAATCGTTTGGTTTTTCAAGACAGGGTTTCCCTGTGTAACAATCGTTAGCAGTTTTAGCCAACACTAAACATAGGTATTGGTGTTTGTGAAGCTTCAGCATGCAGATCAGCTTTTGGAGGCAGCCACTGCAGGGTTCTTCTGTTGCTACAGAGACATACATGGTGTGTGTGGGGGCGCTTATCCTTACACAGACCTGATCATCTTGGCTCAGCTTGAGAGCTACCTACCAAAGCTGCAGTTATTGACTGATGCTAGATGCAGAACATCAGCCTGCATTCGGGGTATGTGTGGTGTACATATGTATATGTATGTATGTGTGTGTATTTGGATGTGTGATGTGCGTGATATTGGGATTGAGCATCAAATTGTAAGAAACCTGTAAGAAATCTTAAGAGTCTTTTTATCATATACTGTAACATTTGCCTTTATGACAAAAAATTCAAATCTCTTTACCTCTTCTTTATTTACTTTAGTTTCCTTCATTCCATTTTGTTTTGTTGTTGTTTTGTTTGTTTCTTTGTTTTTTGAGACAAGGTTTCTCTGTTTAGCCTTGGCCATTCTGGAACTCGCTCTGCAGACTAAACTGACTTCAACTTGGATTAAGGTGTGTGCCACCTTGCCTGACTCTTCAGTTCCTTTTGAAACTAGCCAGTGGAGAAAGAATGTGTGGTCAGACCCCAGCCAATGAGGAAAAGACAGTTACCACTTGCACAGAATTAAAAACATAGCACATGCCAGGCGGCTGGGCGCGAGCCTTTAATCCCAGCACTTGGGAGGCAAAGGCAGGTGGATCTCTGTGAGTTTGAGGCCAGCCTGGTCTATAAGAGCTAGTTCCAGGGGCTGGAGAGATGGCTCGGAGGGTAAGAGCACTGGCTGCTCTTCCAGAGGTCCTGAGTTCGGTTCCCAGCAACCACATGGTGGCTCACAACCATCTGTAATGTAATGAGACCTGGTGCCGTCCTTGCCAGCAGTACATTGTATACTTAATAAATAAATAAATCTTTTTTTAAAAAAAAGAGCTAGTTCCAGGACAGGAACTACACAGGGAAACCCTGTCTCAAACCCCCCCCTCAAAAAAAAAAGGAAAAGAAAGAAAATGTGGCACAGTTACTGCCCGCTACCCCTTGCTTGCTCTTCTGCGAGCAACACACTCTAGAATCCAGGGAATGCTCTGTCACTGAGTTATAGCTCCAGGCCTTAGGAATGGCTCTCAAAATTGAAAGACAGCAACTCATTAGCTTTCTACTTCCCATGACTAGAAGAAAATAGTTGTTTGGGAGAAATAGGTTAGTATGATTAAGATAATTGCTTATGGGCTGGTGGTGTAGTTCAGTGGCAGAGTGCTTGCTAGCAGGAATGAGGCATCAAGTTTCAGCTCCAGCGACAATCATCTGTATCAATGCCGCAACAGTAAATGTGCCATATTTGTACATGACATTTCACCTATTCCTGTGTGAATACCCAACACATGGGGCCAGAGAGGGAGCTCGGCAGTTAAAGCACTGACTGCTCTTCCAGAGAACCCAGGTTCAGTTCCCAGCTTCCACATGGTAGCTCATAAGTATCCTTAACCTCCAGGTCCAGGGGAACAAACGCCTACTTCTGCCCTCCTCGGGCACTGTATGCATGGCACACAGAAAATAAAAAGAAGTAAATCTTAAAAAAAAATATTTAACACATCTTTATTGAACAGCTAGGTTGGGCTAGGTATTGGAGTCATGAACAAGAGTAGTAAGCCCTGAGCACTTTCATAAGAGTTCTTGGGCTGGTGGGTGATAATTAATTGTAGAAACCTATAAATGCCAGACAGAAGGCATAATGAGGGCTGGTTCTGAGGGTAAAGGCGCTTGCTGCCAAGACTGAGGACCTGAGTTCAACCCCTCGAATCTACAAGTTGGAGAAAACTGACTCTCACTAGCTGTACTCTGACCTTCACACACGCCCCACGCACCCATGTACCCCTCCCCCTACATAAAGAAACAAATCTTTAAAAACATTCTAACTAAGAGCGATATAATAAAATCAGAACATCCAGCTGGGTGGTGGTGGCACACACCTTTAATCCCAGCACTCAGGAGGCAAAGGCAGGTGAATCTCTGTGAGTTTGAGATCAGCCTGGTCTACAGAGTGAGTTCCAGGACAGCAAGCATTCTACAGAGAAAGCCTGTCTAGAAAATCCAAAACCAAAACAAAATATGCCCAGTTTAATGGGAACCTTATATAAATAATGCTTTCTTAGGGTTATTAATGGTCTCAATTAATATCCATTATAAATATAAGTGTTCCCTGAAATTCAAGTAAAGTTGAGCAGTCTTTTAAGGGCTAAATGGTGTGCTGTCGAGTTCAAGTTAAGGTGGAGTGGGGAGTTTCAGAGGGGTAAAGCATCCCTGGGGAGCTGTCATTATTCTGAAACCAAATGCAAAGGGTGCCAGGCTTTGTTGGATCTAGAAGAGATCCAGGCAGAGGTGGTAGCAGCAAATATCAGTGCTGTGAAGTGGGGTAAGCTTGGAACTGGGAGGAACAGAGAAAGGAAGCTGAGCTGGCTGCTGAGTCCGTGTCCCCCACCCTGCATTTGGCCCTGATCTTTTCTTATTACATTTCACTAGTCCGAAGTCTAGCTCAGGCTGGCTTCCAACAGCTATTCTGCCCAGTTCTTGTCAAGCCGACATCACACCGCTGTCTCCTGGCTTTTAAAAAGGTAATGTTTTCTCTTGTCCAGAGGCCTCCCCTGCTCATCCCAGTTATCTTCAAGCTGCCACCGGTTACATCACCTGAAAAAAATATTTTGAGAAAGGATCTCACTCCCTAGCTCTGACTGGCCTTAAATTCACTATGTAGACTACTTTGGGCTCAAATATATGGTGATTCTCCTGCCTCTGCCTCTTACGTGCCAAGTGATAACAAGCACGTGCTATCATCTCCAGCTTCTGTCTAAAATCGTGTTGTGTGTGTGTGTGTGTGTGTGTGTCTGCTTCAGTTCCTCCCAACTTTAGTTTTTGAGGCAGGACCTCTTATGGAAACAGGAGCTCACCGATTAGCTAGGTTGGCCGGCCAACTAGCCCCAGAGATCTTCCTGTTTCTGCCTTCCCTCCTGCGGGATTACTACAGTCAGGCAGCCCAGGCTGGTTTTATGTCTTAATTGCGTGGCTATCCCTTAGCTTGAAATTCTTACTCATTCGGTTATTCTGCTTTTTTTAGGATGGACGGTCTCTCCCTTCTCTGACGGGAACGAGCACAGTCCATCCAACAGTTAAGAGTCATTAAGAGGGCTGGAGAGATGGCTCGGAGGTTAAGAGCATTGCCTGCTCTTCCAAAGGTCCTGAGTTCAATTCCCAGCAACCACATGGTGGCTCACAACCATCTGTAACGGGGTCTGGTGCCGTCTTTGGCTTGCAGGCATACACACACAGACAGAATATTGTATACATAACAATAAATAAATATTAAAAAAAAAAAGAGTCATTAAGAGCCATTTGTAGAACACGCGATGGTCTGAGCTCAGAAATCCAAACCAGCGGCGTGCGTCAAAAGGCACGGTGTCTTGCGCGACGGCACCGAAGACCAGAGCGGGGTTCCGATTGGCCCTTCCAGTAGGGGTGGGACCAAAACGATCCCTGGCCCCGCCCCGTGTCTCGGCCTCGCTCGCACATGCGCTGTGGCCGCCACCTTTGCCGCCGCGCCATTTTGCCGGGGTTTGAATGTGAGGCGGAGCAGCGGCAGGAGTGGGTAGTGTCGGCTGCAGCTCTCGCTTGGGATTCCCGTCTCGGTCTCGGTGTCCGCACGAGGTGAGGCACGGAGTGAGCAGGGTGGCTGCAGGGGCGCTGCTGAGGGCGGGGGACGAGCTCTGGGAAGTGGGTCCGGGCCTCTGCTGGAGGCCGCGCGCCGGCACCTCCCCGCACGCCGCCTCAGGGCCGAGCCTGACCGCTCCGGGAAGCGAGGGCAGCCCGAGGCTCGGCCTCACGCGAGCTTCCGCAGCTCCCGCCCCTTCCCCTCCAGCGCCGCGTTGGTTGGCCGCGCCGCCGCCCTTCGCTCCGTAGGCGTCCGCTGATTGGTCGCGCCCGCGCGTCCGTTCTCGGCGCGCCGTGGCCCGCAGCGTGAACGAACGGTGTTAGGCGCCGAGGCCTGAGTTGGCCGAGTGGGTCGGGTCCTGGGTTGGAAGGAGGCTTCGCGGGCCTTCGGTCTCCACCACAGTGGACCTGGGCCTCGGGCCTCTCCTGGCTGAGTCGTTCGTGCTCCTAGTACAGTCAAATGGGGTTCCCCCTTCCTGGGGCGCGCCGGCTTTCGAGTTGGAAAATCTGGCCTCTTGCACACTTAGTGTGTCTCCCTGGCCCTGTAATTCACGGCCAGTCGTTGCCGCTCTACGAAAATTTTCGTGTTTTGATGATGTGATGCTGGGAGTGGGTCCCGTGTTCTCGCAGAGGTTGAGCGATCTCTCCTGAGATGGCGTTTTTACCCGCACCTCAAACCCTTGCACCCTGGGTGATGTGGCTTCACGGTTCCCCCGATGGCTGGCTGTGCTTCCCAGAGGGCTCACCTGAGCTGCCGCCCGCCTCCCATCCGCCTCTCCAGCGGCGTTGTAGCCATGCTGGCCTGCTCTTAAGATTCTCGGCCCCCGCCTTCTGTGATCTTAGGTCTGGGCGAGGCTGGAGGCTGGAGGCTGCCTCCGTGCCTTTCAGGTTCCCCTCCTAGGCATCCGTTCTCACTTCTCGGTTCTCAGCACCCAGATGGCTTTGCTCCGCAGCACTGACCTTATAGGTAGTTCTTACTGCTTGTTCCTCGTCTTTCTCGTCTGCTCTGATGTAAACCCTTCGAGAATAACCTTTCTTGTTTGTTGCTGTGTCCCACGTACGCGTGCCACATGATGGATGCCCCTGTTGTTATTTCATGAAGACATGGAAGGCCTTTTTTTTTTTTTAAGTTTTAGATAAAGGGTCTTACATAGCCCAAGCTGGCCCCAGATTCATCTTTCTTCAAGTGGAGGCTACCACACTCAACCCTTTTTCACCGTTCCATGTGCACATAGGAATTTTTCCCTCCTCTGGGCTGCTTAGATTTCTAGTTGGGATTTGGGAAACCATTCTCCACCCGGGATTGGGTGTGTGAGCGAACAGTACTCTAATTGTGGAATTGATTTATTATTTTATATGTTTAATAGCTTCATTCTACTTAATCCCTAGGGTTACAGTGAAGGGGCAAAAATGGACACGGTTTCTCTCTTTGGGGACCTCATTTTCTAGTTGGGGGAGAGAACACGAATTAGATTATTTCAGATAGTGACAAGTGACAGAAGTCTCTGAACAGGTGTCATTTGAACAGAGACTATCTAGGGAAGAGTGAGGGAACCGTATTTCAGGCAGAGGGAATAGCATGCAAATTTTCAAGGACAGAAACTAAGGGAATGTTGGGATATTATAGGAAAATCCAGCAAGTTTGAAGAAGAGAGATCTCATGGGACTTTGTAGGTACTGTAAGGAGTGTGGATTTATTTAATAGAGTGGTGGATTACTGTGAGTAGAAGCAGAGAAAGGCAGTAGGTACTCAAGTTACTGTCCAACGTACTGTTGGTCTCTTGAAGTGTACCTAATAACTGTTCTTTTAAAAAAGCTAAGGATAGGCCGGGCGGTGGTGGCGCACGCCTTTAATCCCAGCACTCGGGAGGCAGAGGCAGGCGGATCTCTGTGAGTTTGAGACCAGCCTGGTCTACAGAGCTAGTTCCAGGACAGGCTCCAAAGCCACAGAGAAACCCTGTCTCGAAAAACCAAAAAAAAAAAAAAAAAAGCTAAGGATAGGGTAGGCAAGATGGATTGAGGGTGAGTAGCCCATACCTAGCTAGACAACCTGGGTTTGTTCCATGGGATACACATGGGTGGAAGGAGAGAACTGACTTCTGCACATATGATGTGGCACACAATAAATGCATATGGTGAAATTTTGGGGGACAGGAGAGATGGCTTAGCAGTCAAAGCATGTATTGCCCTTGCAGAGGACCTGAGGTAGGTTTCTAATAACTCACAGGTGGCTTACTATTGCCTCTACTTCTAACTCCAGGGAATCTGATGGCCTCTGGTTTCCTTGGGCATCTGTGCTCAGGTGTACATACATAAAATCAGAAACATGCAGAGAGAGATATACACATAAATTTGTAAAAATTTTAAGGCAAGGATAGGTATACCCTTCAATGTGTATTACGGGTTTTCGTATTGGGTTTCTTTCCCTCTCCCCAGAAATGGCTTCTCTTAGTGCAGTAGACATATCTGAGGAAAAGACAAAAATCTTGGGTCATTTTATTATGGGTGTCTGTGAGATGGCCTTGGGATATAGTATTTATTCCCAAAACCTTCATTTATAACTGAGGATCTATAGGAAGAGGCTAGACTTTCAGCTCCTCATTCAAGATTTTTTTAAAAGGTGTGTATATATTTTTTGTGTATGAGTATTTGTCTTCATGCACCACGGGTGTGTGTGTCTTATGCCTAAGGATACCAGAAAGGGCATAAAATGCCCTGGAACTGGAGTTGCAGACAGTTGTGAGTTGCAATGTGGGCACTAGGAACAAGTCAAGGTCCTCCTCTTAAAGCACTGTGTTCTTTGACTAAGCAAGAGTCATTGGGTAAGAGGGAGCCTTAGTTGATGGGTTGTCTCCATCAGGTTGCCAGATAGGCAAGTCTCTGGGATTATTATTAATTTTTTTGATGAGTGATTAATATAGGAGGGCCTAGCCTACTATTGGTGGTGCCACTTCTAAACAGGTTGTATAAGAGCAAACTGAGCAGGCCAATCAATAGCACCCCTACATGGCCTCTTCTGTTTCACTATTTTTTGTTTATTTTCGGTTTTTAGGGACAGGGTTTCTCTGTGTAATAGTTCTGACTGACCTGAAACTCGCTCTGTAGACACACAGATCCACCTGAGTGCTGGGATTAGAAGCATGTGCCCTTTGCTTCATTTCTTACCTCCAGGTTCCTGCCTTAGGTTCCTGCCCTGACTCCCCTGCCTGATATATTACAATAGGGATAAAATAAACTCTTTCTTCCCATGTTGCTTTTTTTTTTTTTTTTGGTTTTTCGAGACAGGGTTTCTCTGTGGTTTTGGAGCCTGTCCTGGAACTAGCTCTTGTAGACCAGGCTGGTCTCGAACTCACAGAGATCCGCCTGCCTCTGCCTCCCAAGTGCTGGGATTAAAGGCATGCGCCACCACCGCCCGGCTCCATGTTGCTTTTTGAGCATGATATTTTCTTGTTTTTTGAGACCCAGTTTCTCTGTTTTGTTCTGGATGTCTAGAACTTTGTGGACCAGGCTGACCTCGAACTCAAGAAATTCACCTGACTCTGCCTCCTGAGTGCTGGGACCAAAGGTGAGTGCCACCACGGCCCGTCAAGCTTGAGAGTGGTATTTGCCACAGCAATAGAAAGCATACTAAAGCAAGCAGCCAGTGTTCTTCTTAACTGCTGAGCCATCTCCCCAACACCAAAAACTTTTTATTGTTTTTATTGAGCTATATATTTTTCTCCACTCCCTTTCCTCCCTCCCCTCTCCTCTTCTGCCCTCTTCCATGATTCCCACTCTTACAGTTTACTCATAAGATCTTGTCTTTTTCTACTTCATGTGTATATCTCTCTTAGGGTCCTCTTTGTTGTCTAGGTTCTCTATGATTGTGACTTGTAGGCTGGTTTTTCTTTGCTTTATGTCTAAAAGCCTCTTATGAGTGAGTACATATGATGTTTGTTTTTCTGGGTCTGGGTAGCCTCTCTCAATATGATGTTTTCTAGATTCATCCATTTGCCTGCAAACTTCAAGATGTCATTTTTTTCTGCTGTGTAGTACTCCATTGTGTAAAAATGTACCACATCTTCTTTATCTGTTCTTCGGTCGAGGGGCATTTAGGTTGTTTCTAGGTTCTAGCTATGACAAGTAATGCTGCTATGGACATAGTTGAGCACATGTCCTTGTGGCACGATCGAGCATCCTTTGGGTATATAACTAAAAGTGGTATTGCTGGGTTTTGAGGAAGGTTGTTTCCTAATTTTCAGAGAAATCACCATACTGATTTCCACAGTGACTGTACCAGTTTGCACTCCCACCAGCAGTGCAGAAGTGTTCCCCTTTGCCTCACATCCTCTTCAGCATAAATTGTCATCAGTGTTTGTTTTTTTTTTTGTTTGTTTGTTTTTTTTTTTTTTTTTGGTTTTTCGAGACAGGGTTTCTCGGTCATCAGTGTTTTTGTTCTTGGCCATTCTTACAGGTATAAAATGGAATTTCAGAGTTGTTTTGATTTATATTTCTCTGATGGCTAAGGATGTTGAGCATTTCCTTAAGTGTCTTTAAGCCATTTTACATTCATCTATTGTGAGTTCTCTGTTTAGGTCTATACTCCATTTTTTTTTATTGGATTATTGGTTCTTTTAATGACCAATTTCTTGAGTTCTTTGAATATTTTGGAGATCAGCCCTCTGTCTGATGTGGGGTTGGTGAAGTTCTTTTCCCATTCTGTAGGCTGTCGTTTTGTCTTTTTGGCAGTTGTTCTTGGGTAGCTAGACCTCAAACTCACTAAGATCTGCCTCTGCCTCCCATCGCCTGGCTGTTTTTTTGTTTTTGCTTTTTTTCTAGGGGCTGGTAAACGATTCAGCAGAGCAAACACAAGGACTATAACTCAGATTCTTAGCACTCATTTAAAGTCAGGTAGGGCATGAATGCCTATAAGCTCAGCATTGTGGGTGACAGCGATCCCAAGGTTGTGTATCAAACTTGTGGGCCATAACCTGTACCTGTGCCTGTGCCCCGTGTTGGGTCTGGCCACCCTCCTCAAGCTCAGTATTGACTTCCCCTGGGATAAATCCTTTTATAGCTAAGGGGAAAGGACTAAGATAAGAATACAGACAGCATAGTTGTTTGTTTGTTTTGTTTTGTTTTTGAAGGTCTTGGGTTCTGGCTGTTGGGAAATGCCCTGAGAAAGTACATTAGATAGGAGTCCTTGTCTGCTTCACTTTTTCAGAGTGTATATCAAGGTGAAAGCTTAGCAGACTGTGGTAGTACTGTGATTATAATTATGCTTGTAATCTCAACACTTAGGTTGTTATAAATTCAAGGTCATTTTGTGAGACCTTGTCTCAACAAAACGTTGGTGGGAAGGTTTTTTTAATTCTTCAGAAAGGTGCTGTTGGTATCTGATCATCCTCCTTGACTGCTGCTCCATTTCCCTGGCTTCTAGGCTGCCCTCGTTTAACACCCTGCTCTCAGTTCAGCCTTGTCATTTCCATTCAGAGGCTGCCTTGTGAGCAGAAAAAGTGTTAATGGATCAGACAGGTCTTATCATTGTGGGCATGTAAATTATTAGAGTTTCCTTCTTTATTGTTTGAAAATGGTACCAGGTGGTGGTGGCGCACACCTACCTTTAATCCCAGCACTTAAGAGGCAGAGGCAGGCAGATCTCTGTGAGTTCAAGGCTAATCTGGTGAACAGAGCAAGTTTAAGACAGCCAAGGCTACACAGAAAAATCTTGTCTCAAAAGACAAATAAATGGTAAAGCAAATAAATCACCTAGCACTGTATGATTAGTTTATAGAAATTACCCTCTCCCGTTTCAAAAATACTGTCTGAATGGCCTTTACCTCTGTTTTGCAAACTATTACCAGCTCAAAGTTCCAAATTCTCTGCTTTAATTAAATTTCACCCACTTGAAAAACCTCTAGTGAGCTGGGCATAGTGACATATATCTTTAGTCCTAGCACTCAACAGGCACAGGTGGGTGGATCTCTGTGTGTTCAAGGCCAGAGTGGTCTATGTAGTAAGTTCCAGAACACCCAGAGCTACACACTGAGACCTCATCTTAAAAAAAAAAAAAGCAATCAAAAGGACTGGATAAATGGCTCAGTAGTTATGAGCAATGACTACTCTTCTAGAGGACCCAGGTTCAATTCCCAGCACCTGCATGGCTGCTCACAACTGCAATTTCAGTTCCAGAGGATTGGACACCCTCACACAGATATACACGAAGTCAAAACACCAACGCACATAAAATAAGTAAATTTTAAAAAATCAAAAACTCTTCAGTGGCTCCTATTAATACGTTTTAAGTTGTGAAACAGCTGGCTTCTAGGGACCAGTAGTTCTAGTGTTAATCTCCTACTTAATATTCGCCTCTTCCTAGCACTGGTACTGACTCATAGTATTGTCCTTTTGAAGATGATTCCAATTCTTCATATTCAATCAGGACTCAGTCCTAGTAAATCTTGGGTGACTTCATATTCCAGTAACTTTCCTAGCTGTTAAGTGCTGCCTGTAGATCCCTTTGACATTTTTACTCCAGAGGACAATGTTTCTCAGAGTTTAGGGTTTTTTTTAAATGTTTATTTATTTATTATGTATACAATAGTCTGTCTCTATGGATGCCTGCAGGCCAGAAGAGGGTCTCATTACAGATGGTTGTGAGCCATCATGTGGTTAAAGAGAATTGAACTCAGGACCTTTGGAAGAGCAGGCAATGCTCTTAACCACTGAGCCATCTCTCCAGCCCTTAGGGTTTTTTTGACATGCATGTGAATATACTTTTTACCCCGCATACCTTGTGGGGTTTAGGGTAGCACTTACAAACAGGCATGATCTTTTTCTCTCTATTTATTCATTGGGAGGTATGCCACAGTGCGTGTGTAGAAGTTGTCAAGGGGAATCTGTTCTCTCCTTCCACTACATGCCAACATTTTGCCTGCTCACTATCTCATCAGACATGTTATTTCTTTTCTTTTTTTCAGGGTGGGGTGGGATGGGGTATGAGGGGTTCCTTGTGTAGCCCTGGCTATCCTGGAACTGGCTCTATAGACCAGGCTGGCCTTGAAGTCACAGTTCTGCCTCTGCCTCCCAAGTACGTGGTTTAAAGGCATGCACCACTACCATCCACCAACACATTATTTCTTTAGTGAAACAAATTGGTATACTAAACTAGATTATTAATTATATTTGTAGTCTTAGGCAGTCTAGGCCAAGATTTTTTTAATTGTTTTTGGAGACAGTGGGTGTGCATATGTATTTGTGGTGGCATGGTGCGTGTGCGGAAGTCAGGACAACTCTTGAGTCAGTCTCTTTCCTCCCACCTTATGGGTGCTAAGAGTAAACTCAGATCATCAGGCCTGTTGACAGGCACCTTTACCCTTTGAGCCATCTTGTTGGTCTTTGAGGTCAGATTTTGTTGCCAGATGAGTTTGACACATACTTGTAAGAAACAAAAACAAAACCCTTTCCATTAATTGATTGGGGGGGGGGTTGGGACTCTAGAGAGAGATTACAATAGGTCTGTAAGAAACTGAAATCCTTTCAGTTTACTGATTGAGGGATTTTGAGTCTGCAGAAGGGATTACAGGTTTGGTTTCTTAAATTGTGTCTTCTGGGTGCTCTGGTAGCTGTGGAGGAAGAAAGTTCAAGGTCAACTATGATTATTTATTGAGTCAAGGTCACTATAGGGCCGGAGATGTGCCTTAGTTGGTAGAAAGCTGTCTAACATGTTTAGAGCCGAATTCCGTCCCCAACACTGCACAAACCAGGCATGGTGGCACACACCTGTGATCCAAGCTCTTGGGAAGTTCAAGATCATCCAAGGCTATATTCGAAGCCTGAGGCCAGGCGGGGCTAAATGACACCCTTTCTCAATAAATAAACAAATGACTAATAAAAATAAAACTAGCCGGGCGGTGGTGGCGCACGCCTTTAATCCCAGCACTCGGGAGGCAGAGGCAGGCGGATCTCTGTGAGTTCGAGACCAGCCTGGTCTGGTCTACAGAGCTAGTTCCAGGACAGGCTCCAAAGCCACAGAGAAACCCTGTCTCGAAAAACCAAAATAAATAAATAAATAAATAAATAAATAAATAAATAAATAAATAAAAATAAAACTATTTAAAACTTTATGATTGTGAATGTAATATATAAAATAATTATAGTCCACTAGGAAGACAATGAAAATCCCTGTATCCACCATATAAATAGATCATACCACTCTTTCCCCTTTTTTTCAGAGATTTATTTTTATGTATATGGGTATTTGCCTGCATGTATGTCTGTTCATTGTGTGTATAGGTCTGAGGAGGCAAGAGGGTGTTGTTTCCGCTAACACTGGAATTATAATAGTGAGCTGTCATGGGTCCTGGGAATTAAAACCAGGTCCTCCAGAAAGAGAGACCAGTGTTGAGCCATCTCTTTAGTTCCCTTCTACTTACACAAAATTAAGTAAAATTAATTATGTATAGTTAATGTAATTTGAATCATGGTATGCTTGACATTTTCTTACTTAGCTTTATTGAATTTATAAAGATTTGTTGTTTTTCGAGACAGTTTCTCTCTCCTGGAACTCGCTTTGTAGACCAGGCTGACCTCAAACTCACAGAGATCTGCCTGCCTCTGCTGCCTGAATGCTGGGACTAAAGGCTGCCCAGTTGAACATTTTTTTTTTCTCCTCTGCAGCCTAAGGATAATTTGGTGTATGATTTCCCAGGAAAGGCTACATTTCTCAGTTTGCTAGCATGTGTTGGGGTCTACAAGCTACCAGCTTATTATGTTATAATCAAATCTAAGAAGAAGTATGGTTTTTTATTTCACTTTTTACTTTTATTTATTTTGTGTGTATGATGGGTGGGGTGGAGTGGGGTAGACCCTATGTCATGGCGTGCATGTCAGAGGACAATTGGGTGTAGTTTTTTCCACCCTTATGTGGGGTTTGGATGGAATTCAGATTTGAGCAGCAAATGCTTTTTACCTACTGAACCATCTTGCTGCCCCCAAAAGTGGGTTTTAAAAAGGTTTATTGAAGGTATGTTATATCTACCATAGAATTTATCTGTTTTAAATGCACTGTTCCGCTGAGTTTAATAGTTAACTCCTCTGCACCCATCACTAGTCTGGTTTTAGAAATCACCTGCAGCCTTACAGCTCTTTTGTAAGCTAAGTGGTATGACTGAACCCAGAGTCTCAAGTGCTCATTCTTCTAGTTAGCCTCCTGTGTTAGAACGCTTAAAACCTATTTTCTGTGCCTAAAGTCACTATTGTTGACCATGGTCACATGCTCTGCAGTTTCCTGGGCTGTGTTTTTCTTTATCAGCTATTATCTATGTCAGCCATTTATTTAGCTTTGTAATGTGAGGACTGGGGATGTAGTTCAGTGGGATGTATGTGTGTTTTGCATTTGTTCATTTCTAGCACAGGAGAATTATAAGAATTTTTTTTTCTCAGTCCAGTGGTGGTGGTGCACACCTTTAATCCCAGTATTCTGGAGGCAGAAGCAGACAGATCTCTGAGTTTGAGGCCATCCTGGTCTACAAAGTGAGTTCCAGGACAGCCAGGGGTACACACAGAAATACTGTCTCAAAATACAAAAACATAAAAAACAAAAAAAAATTTCTGTTTGTGTGCATATCCATGCACATGCCATGGCATATGTGTGGAAACTAGGACAAGTTGAGGGAATTGGTTCTCTTCTTTACTGTGTTGCTTCTGATCAGGCTTAGTAGAAAGTGCCTTAACTTACAGAGCTATTTCGCTGTCTTTTTAAATAAATATTTGGGGTCACATTCTATGTCACATAGGTATCAAAGGATAATTTTGTGTGTATGTGGTTTTTTTTCCCCCTCTTACATGAGTTCCAGGGATCAAACCTAGATTCCCCCCGAATCTTCTTGCCTGTACACTTGTTTTTTGTAATTCATTTTGTTGTTTTTTTTATTTCCCCCCCTTGTTGTTTTTTTTTAATTTTTTATTTTTTTATGTATGCAGTGTTCTGCATACATGTATGTCTGCATACCAGAAGAGGGCACAAGATCTCATCACAGATGGTTGTGAGCCACCATGTGGTTGCTGGGAAATGAACTCAAGACCTCTGGAAGAACAGCCAGTGTCCTTAATCTCTAAGTCATCTCTTCAGCCCCTCATTTTATGTTTAATTAATAAAATAGTTATGTGTTTATTCATGTGACTATGTGTGCCAGAAGAAGATATCAGATCTGTTGGAGCTGGAATTATAGATGTTTGAGCTGCCTGATGTGTAGGTACTGGGAACTGAAATAGATCTTCTGCAGGATTAGTAGTGTACAAGCACTGCTGAACTATCTGCCCAGCCCCTATTTTTAAATTTTCCAGCATATTGTTGGGTACATGTGTGAGAGTGTGTGTGTGTGTGTGTGTGTGTGTGTGTGTGTGTGTGTGTGTGTGTGTGTATGGTCTCTTTTTGATTATTATTGTTCCAGGCAAGATTAGTTTTGGTTTAAGCTTTAAGAAAAAGGTGTGGTAACATAGGCCTTTAATTGCCAGCACTGGGGAGGCAGAGAGAGGTTTTCTGAAACCATTGAAATCCGCCTGCCTCTGCTTCCCAAGTGCTGGAATTAAAGGTGATTGCCACCACTGACCGGTTTACATTTTACTTTGATGTGTGTGCAGTGGCATGAATAGGAAGCAAGTGTGCTGTGTCATGTAGATGTCAGAAGACAACTTGCAGGAGTTCTCTCTTTTCATCATGTATGTCCTTCAGACACATATATACATACAAGCAAAACACCCAGATAAACAAAATTTTAACATTTTTTTTTTATAAAGATTTGGGTCATCATCAGCTAAATACCTAGTTCAGAGTTAGACTGGTCTATAAGAAACCCTGTCTCAAAGATCCTGCCCCTACCACTTCAATTAAGGAAAAAAAAAAACCCACTCCAACTGTATAATTTTAGAAAAGGGTTGTGATATAAAAGTATTCATAGACGAGTGTGCTGATTCATGTACTTTATAAAGATACAGAAGCAGAATTATGGCACAAGTTCAAGGCCACCTGGTCTAATGAGTTTGGAGCTGACCTGCTGCTAACAGTGGTCTAGACTCACCTGCCTAAAGCAAAATAGAAAAAAACAGTAACAAAAAGATTCGTTTATGTTCTTCATTCATATTCATTCATTTACTTTCTCCTCAATTGATCACTTATCGGACTGTTTTTAAATTTTAGATACAGAGCAATGGAGCTCAGTGATGGAAATTTGCAGACACTAACAGAGTATTTGAAGAAAACCTTGGATCCTGATCCTGCTATTAGACGTCCAGGTAAAGATGTCTTTGTTCTTTAGTTGATTCATTCTTTGAGACACAGGGCACAAACCTTTTGTGCTTTTGTGCAGTCTACCTGGTGGTAAATTTAAAAAAAAAAAAAATAATACTCCAGCCGGGCGGTGGTGGCGCATGCCTTTAATCCCAGCACTCGGGAGGCAGAGGCAGGCCTGGTCTACAAGAGCTAGTTCCAGGACAGGAACCAAAATCTACGGAGAAACCCTGCCTCGAAAAATCAAAAAAAATAAAAAAAAGAAAAGAAAAAGAAAACTTTGTCTCATGAACTTTCTGAAAATCTTATTTAAATCTGCCAAGTTTAGGTGTATAACAATAAAGGCATCAAGATAGGGGTAATTCCCAAAAGGTGATTACATGAATGAAATTAAGTACCAAGATCCTTTTAATTAGTTTTATCAAAGACAGAGTAACTTGTATAAACTTGGAATTTCAACCTCAGATGCCCATAAGAGTCAGGTACAAAAGTAAATGAAGGGATTCTAGCCAGGTTGGAATGTAAATATGTGTCCTTGTTAAGGGAAGTAATTGTTTGGAATATTTTTTTGTTTTTGCTTTTTGAGACAGGGTTTCTTTGTGTAACCCTGGCTGCCCTGGAACTCGTTCGGTAAACCAGAATGGCCTCAAATTTAGAAGTCCACCTGCCTATGCTTCCCAAGCACTGGAATTAAAGGAGTATGTCACCACCGCCTGATTTGTTTGGGATATGTTAACTCTAAGGATGATGCAAATCAGTTTTATGTGGTCACATTGGCAACTTTGCCTGAAAAATAAGGATACCAATATGAATTACCCTTATTTTTGAATGATAACAGCCAACTTCAAAAGACTTTGGAAATGTCGTGGTTCAGAAAGGTCTTATGAACAGACAGTTGGTAATCTTTGATACCACTCTGTGTGAACCAGAAATACCCCAACCTTTTCAGAACATAATAATGTCATGCTTGTGGAGAGGGTTTATCTTCAGAGGATATGAAGACACAAATATTAACATCATGAGTGGAGGGAAAGATTGTAAAAAATACATAGAATTGTGACTATCTGGGTGGCTTGTGTCCATGCCATATTCCCCCTGCTGGGTAAGAAATCTAATGCCAGGAACTACTTTTGAATTAGATCCCTAGCTTTATCTATTCTAGAGAAGTTCATATGATGTCTTTTTCTAGTTATACAGGATTATCAAAGCCATTTCAAGCCAGTACATAATGTACTTTGAGCATATACCCCCCCTCGTATCTGACTACCCTTCTCTTTATCACCCCATCCTTTGTGATATCTGTGTGTGTGTGTGTATATATACATATATATGTGTATATATATGCATGCTTGCACATGCATAAACCAGAAGTTAATGTTGGCTATATTCCTCTTTTTTAAAAAGATTTATGTGTATGCCTGTTTTGCCTGTGTTTGTGTATGAATATGCACTGAATTTGTGTGCATATACACTATGCGTGTGCCTGGTGCCGAAGGAGACTAGAAGAGGGAATTTTATCTCTTGGAGCTGGAGTTACAGATGGTTGTATGATGCCACATGGGTACTAGGAATTGATCTTTGGTCCTCTGGAAGAGAAGCAAGGGCTCTTCTTAATTGCTCTGCCAGCTCTCTGATTCCTTTCCATGGTATTTTTTCAGATAGGATCTCTGAACCAGGAGTTCAGTGATTTGGCCATCCAGGCCAGCAAGCCCAAGGATCCACCTGTTCTTATTTGAATAGCCCTGGGATTACAGCCATGTTCTCTTCACTTGTACCCGGTTTTTTTTTTTTAATTATTTATTTATTATGTATGTATATAATATTCTGCCTGTGTGTATGCCTGCAGGCCAGAAGAGGGCAGCAGACCCCATTACAAATGGTTGTGAGCCACCATGTAGTTGCTGGGAATTGAATTCAGGACCTTTGGAAGAGCAGGCAATGCTCTTAACCTGTGAGCCATTTCTCCAGCCCTTGTACCTGGTTTTTTATGTGGGTCCTGGGAATGGAACTCAGGTCCATATATGCTTGAGTGACAAGCACTTACCTAAGTGAGCCACCTCCATGGCCAGTCTGTTTTTAACATGTTCTTTTAATGTTAGGATGCTAAAGCTTTATGCAGTACAGAGTATAGAAATAAACTGCTGTTTCTAGGAAGCAAATTTTTTAAAGATTGATAGAAGAAGTCTGTGTGTATCTGACCAGACCTACCACCCCTTGTCTCATGCTGAGAATGGAATCCAAGGCCCCATGCTTGCTAGACTGTCTATATCTTTTTGATGTGATAAAGACACATTGTGTGCTGGATCCCAACTCTGATTGGAAGGCAACAGCCTTATGGATGTATATAAATTTTGGAAGACTCTGTTGTCTATGGAGGCCAGAAGTCAGCATCAAGTTTCTACCTCTGTCACACCTTTTGTTTTGTTTTGTTTTGCTTTTTAAGATAGGGTTTCTCTGTAACTCTGACTGTCCTGGAATTCACTCTGCAGTAGACCAGGCTGGCCTCAAACTCAGATCCGCTTGCCTCTGCCTCCCAAGTACTGGGATTAAAGGCGTGCACCACCACCTATTTTTTTTGAGACAGAATCTCTTACTGAACCTAACTTACCTTTCAAACACTAGGGTTATAGGACAAACTCTGGTCATCATCGTGCTTACTGCTGTACTGATGGAACCATCTCCCCAGCCTGGAATTGGAAGACTTTTGAGGTTTCTCGACTATGCAGATACATGTCAACATGGAAAAGTTTTAATTAATTAATTTAGAGTAGGTGGACAGATAAGATAATATGTCACAGTGTATTTGTGGCAGAGGACTAACGAGCTTTTGAGGTCCAGTCCCAACGCACTCTTCAAGGTTCAAAAAAGAAATCTACAGCCAGCGGAAGGCTTGGGATCAGAGGGCAAAAAATGAATCTCACTCTGTACTTTTTCATACTAGTTTCTTTATTCTCTTATGCTGCAAAGCTTCCAGTTTATATATACACCCACACACAATGGCTATTCTCTGGTAATAGCAAAGTTACAAGGCTTGAATTTCTCGGGGCCATCAAAGCATATGAGAACTACCCAAAATAACACTTGTCAGCTTGCTTTATGGACCCAGGAAGTCATGGTTAGAAAGACTCCCAGGCAGCATTAAGAGTCAAAAGAACTGATTTAGGAGGCTTTAAATCCTAGGAAGGGACTAGGGGAATTCATGCATGATATTACATTTGTAGGAGTAATTAATTAAACTGGAGGTTTGTGATAGATAAATGTAAAAGAAAAGGGATGAAGGACACAGTGATTGGCAGTCTCCCTCTGTCTGTCAGGCTGCAGTGCCTGTGATCAGGATTGATGCTGACATCAGGGTTGCTATGGTGATTGGCATAACAACAGAAGAAGATATGGGGAGTCTTATCTGCATTTTCGCAAATGCAACTAGCTAAAAGGGACTTCTCAGATCTAGGAATTACATCCATTACCCTAAATGGTTAGAACATGGGGAAATTATGGTTACATAGTACAAAATTCGGGGCCTGACAATTTTCCACGGCCATGCCAATTGTCAGTGCTTGTCCTCATGCCGCCTATTGAAAGGGATTACTTTTCTCCAGAGCTTGTTAGAAAAATAGTGACTTTTTCCTGTTATCTCTCAGGATTAGGACACAGTCAGTTTCCTAGATTAAAGTCCTGTATCAATAAGTTGAGGTGAAGGTAAGTGTAGGGAGTTAATAGCGTTTTTTAGGGTTAGAGCAGAGTCAGCTAAGGTTAGTACTTTCCCAAGTCAGCTGCAGGTGAATTTGGAACACCCAGTCTCCTTACCAGGAAGGACTAGGAACCAAACAAGCTTGGACATGCCAACCCTTATCTTTGAAGGTCCCAAATGTGATCTATTTGAAAAACACTTTTCCTAATCAAAATGTCATGCCAAAATAATTGCAGGGAGCTGGCTTCTAAATTTATCTCAGGGAGTGGAGTGGAGATTAGACTGTGGAAACCAAGAATTTTGACTGCGTGACTAAATTTCTCACTGGAAAAAAAATAAAAAAAATAAATTTATCTCAGGGAGTGGAGTGGAGATTAGACTGTGGAAACCAAGAATTTTGACTGCGTGACTAAATTTCTCACTGGAGGTCCCACAGAGTTGGGAAGAAGTCACCCAGTATACCAGTACATGGGAAAAATTGTGCCCCATAGTTTATATTCCAAGCCAAATGGTGATGGCACACGCTTTTAATCTCAGCATTCGGGATTAAAGAGGCAGGCAGATCTCGGAGTTCAAGGCCAGCCAGGGCTACACACAGAAACCCTATCTCAAAAAAACGAAAATAATAATAATAATAATATTTTTTTTTTTTTTTTTTGGTTTTTGGAGACAGGGTTTCTCTGTGGCTTTGGAGCCTGTCCTGGAACTAGCTCTTGTAGACCAGGTTGGTCTCGAACTCACAGAGATCCGCCTGCCTCTGCCTCCCGAGTGCTGGGATTGAAGGCGTGCGCCACCACTGCCCAGCAATAATAATAATTTATACACTGCTGAATCTTTTGGGATGAGTTGTACTTGGAGAAAGAGTCTTTGTTTATGGCTTCACAAGAAATTTGCTTTTAAGAACAGCTGTTATTCAAAGGCTGTAGCCCTTCATCTGGGTTTGCCTTCATCAGAATGCATTCATTCTGGTGGGTTGACCTTCTGTTTTATCAGCTGAAATTACTGCACATTTCTATGGACTGAGCAGAGAACAACTTTGTAGAGTTGGTTCTCTCTTCCTATCTTTACCTGGTTCACAAAGATAGAACCTGGGTTGTTAGACTAGTACAGACATATGGTAAGTGCCTTATACACTAAACTGTCTTACCATCAGTGGGTTAAAGGAAACACAAAAACATGGACTTGAACTTTTGAGAAGAATGCTTGAGGGCTAAGGGTGTAGGTAGAGTTCTTGTCTAGCATACTTGAACCTGGAGATTCAGTCCTCAGCACTGCATAGTTTGGGCATGGTAGCCCATGTCTGTAATCCCAGCTTTTGGGATCAGATACTCAGGTTCATCCCTAGCTTCATAGCAAATTAGAGGCTGCTGAGGCTACGTGAAACCCTGTCTGTGAGTAGATGAGATAGCTTAGTGGGTAAGGTGCTTGCTGCCAAACTTTTTGGCTGACTTGAGTTTGGTCTCTGGAACCAACATGGTGGAAGAGAATATCATCACATATAAACTGGGCAGACAGACACACAGTTTAAAAATAGGTAAATATAAACAAATTTTAAAAAATCACATAAGAACCCCAAACAAGAAAACCAACATTATGTGTCTTTTCCTGAAAACATTTTTTTTATTCAGCATTGAATTCTTCATGAAGGACATGGTAGGTGCAAAACAAGGTTTGGGGAAGCCAATGTGGTTACTGCAGTCACATGTGCATACATGCAGGAAAATGCTCATACATGTTCAATTTTTTAAAAAATATCTTTATTTTTCTTCTAGTCCTCCTTGTTTGTTTTTTGGTTTTATTTGTTTGACATAGGATCTCTGAGTGTAGATCAGGTTGTCCTTGAGCTCAAAGAGACCCACCTGCTTCTGCCTCCCAAGTGCTGAGATCAAAACTGTATACCATTAATCTGGAGCATAAATAAGTCTTCTTTAAAAGAAGTAAGTCTTTTGTCTTAGTTTTGTGATCTTAGATGAGCTAATAGTCACAGGCTTTCTGGGTGATAGTGACAGTTTAGCTCACTGGTAATAGCTGTTCATATAAATAATCTTAATCTAATAATCTTTGTAGAAGGTGGCAGGATGTGTAACTTACAGTAACATCTAGTACTTTCTTGGGAAGCAGCAACTTTGGATGGACAATCATCTGAGTAGGCCATCCATAAATGTGGGAGAATTGAGTTGAGGTCATTTGAAAACAAAGGCTTTGGTATACATTTCATCTGATACTATGTGTAAAACTATTTAATGACTAACACAGATGTTACCCTGTAGGAAAAATGTTTTAATCTTTGCAGTGGTTTGTTGGTTGATTTCTATGTATCTGGTTTGTTTTGTTTGTAAGACAGATCTCATTTTGTAGCTCCAGTTGGCCTGAAGTTCAATTCTTAGCCTGGATTGGCCTAGACCCTCTTCTAGGAGCTCAGCTTAAATCTTGAACCATCATTCATCATCTAATCTTTCCCTTTTTTTTTTTTTTATATTTATTTATTATGTATACAATATTCTGTCTGCATGTATGTCTGCAGGCCAGAAGAGGGCACCAGACCTCATTACAGATGGTTGTGAGCCACCATGTGGTTGCCGGGAATTGAACTCAGGACCTTTGGAAGAGCAGGCAATGCTCTTAACCACTGAGCCATCTCTCCAGCCCCTAATCTTTCCCTTTTTAAAAAAAATATTTTTATACTTTATTTTTTATTTTATTTATTATGTATAGTGTTCTGCCTGCATGTATACCTGCGGGCCAGAAGAGGGCACCAGATCTCATAGATGGTTGTGAGCTACCATGTGGTCGCTGGGACTTGAACTCAGGACCTCTGGAAGAGCCGTCAGTGCTTGTAACCTCTGAGCCATCTCTCCAACCCTATTTGTTTGTTTGTTTATTGGTTTTTCAAGACAGGGTTTCTCTGTAGCTTTGGAGCCTGTCCTGGAACTAGCTCTTGTAGACCAGGTTGGCCTCCAACTCACAGAGATCCACCTGCCTCTGCCTCCCGAGTGCTGGGATTAAAGGCGTGCGCCACCACCGCCTTATTTTTATTTTGTTTTTATTTTTTAAATATTTATTTATTTATTATGTATACAATATTCTGTTTGTGTGTATGCCTGCAGGCCAGAAGAGGGCACCAGACCCCGTTACAGATGGTTGTGAGCCACCATGTGGTTGCTGGGAATTGAACTCAGGACCTTTGGAAGAGCAGGCAATGCTCTTAACCTCTGAGCCATCTCTCCAGCCCCCCGCCTTATTTTTATACTTTAAATAAAGACATAGTTCATTACAAGTATAGAGTCTAAATGTTTTTATTATAACGAGTCTAACATGAAAATTCTTTCACAGCTGAGAAATTTCTTGAATCTGTAGAAGGAAATCAGAATTACCCACTGTTGCTTTTAACATTACTGGAAAAGTCACAGGATAACGTCATTAAAGTATGTGCTTCAGTAACCTTCAAGAACTACATTAAAAGAAACTGGAGAATTGTAAGTATTTTGGGTATACAGAATTAAATACTAGTATATTTGATATGGTTTATATAAATTCTCTTAGTATATTCAGATGTAGATTCATGATAAACAGGCTCTTTCTCCAAAACTCCTGTTATTTAAGTTCCACATAACTTTCTTAAACTTTATTACTCAGGTTAAGAGAGTTAAGAGACAGACCTACGATGGGAAGACAGTTTAAATGGATAATTAAAGGAGTTTAAGATGGGTATGTGTTATGTTTCTGTAACCCCAGATTCTGAGGTTGAAACAGAAGGATACTGAGGTCTTGACAGCCAGGTAGCACAGTGAAATCCCATTTCAAAAAAAGTAAAATTTAAAGTAATTAAGATTTCCTTATTCATTCACTTATTATTTTACAATAGGGTCTTACTGTGTAGGCCTGGCTGGTCTGGAACTCACTGTATCACTATCTATCTATCTATCTATCTATCTATCTATCTATCTATCTATCTATCTATCTATCTAAATATCTGTTTATAGTGTGTGTTGTCTAAAGATAAAATTCTTATTTACAGTCTTTTGGGTTGATGACATAAGAATTTATAAAACAAGTCTGTAAAGATGGCCTGGCAATTTAAGAACTTATTACTCTTACAGAGAACCCAGTTTTGATTCTCAGTACCTGCCTGGCTTGGAACTGCCTGAAATTGAAGCTTCAGGGGATCTGATGCCCTTTTCTTCAAGGGGCTCCTGCTTGCAGATGGTGCACGTGTACTTATGTAGGCAAGACACAAACACAAATTGAAAAAAGTTAGAGAAAATGTTTATAAAACAAATATCTTAAAGTGTAAACAGATTTTTCTTTGGACTGCCAGCTCACTAATAAAAACATGGAGACTTTTAATTGTGAAAGTTCGATCTATAACTTTACCTTGTTTCTAACTAGTTCTTAAAACTAACCCATCTATATTAATTTACGTTGTATCTCATCGCTCCTTACCTCATCTGTCTGTACTGCCCATTCTGCTCTGTGTCTGGCTGGTGACTCCACTTTTCTTCTTCCTAGAGTCGTCTCTTTCACAGGAAGTCCTGTCTAACCTTTCCCTGCCTAACTTTTGGCCATTCAGCTCTTAAACCAATCAGTAGGCACCTTTTCAAAGACACATCTTCATAGTGTAAATAAATATTCCTCAACATTTCCCCCTTTTAGTCTAAATAAAAAGGAAAGGTTTAAAATCTAATACAGTAAAATTATATGCAATAAGAACAGTTATCAAAAAGAAATACATTTACAATGTTTAGTACATTAGTATTTAGCAAATTTAAAGAAAATACTCCATTATCTATTGATGGAGTCCAAGAGATATTATCTATTTCGTGAGTCCAAAGTTTTGTACCTGATTTATTTTCTATGTATTTATTTGTTTATTTATTATGTATGCAGCATTTCTTCCATGTATGCTTGCATGCCAGAAGAGGGCACCAGATCTCATTATAGATGACTGTGAGCCACCATGTCGTTGCTGGGAATTGAACTCAGGACCTCTGGAAGAAGAGTCAGTGCTCTTAACCTCTGAGCCATCTCTCCAGCCCCTCTACGAAATCTTTAGACTGAAAAGAGCACGTTCCTGTTTCATGCCACTTTATATTCCTCTCTAGTGCTGGGATTAAAAGTGTGCGCCACCACTATCTGGCCTGTATAGCTGACTAATGAGGCTAGCTTTGCACTCTGATCTTGAGGCAAGCTCTTAATGTTATAAATATATATAAATTATAAACAGAATATCACTATATTTGTGTGTTTGGAACTTTTTCTTTTAAGCTTTCTCAGATTCTGTGTGGGAATACATGCCCCATTTTGGATGCAATTAAAGTTTATATTATTCATTAAATATTGTTCTATGTGGTGAAGAAATAATTTTGAATCTTAGAAAGACCATGCAGTTTGCAGGCATGCTAGCTTTTCTGTACGGTAGGAGGGATGGAAGGGCTTTTTGAGGCTGTCTCTTTTTGTAGCATAGGCAGTCCTTAAACTCATGAGCATTCCTTGTGCCTCAGCATCCTTAGTGTTTGTCTCTATCTATAAAACCAAAGAGAGTCTATAATATCTTTTTTTTTTTTTTTGGCTTTTCGAGACAGGGTTTCTCTGTGGCTTTGGAGCCTGTCCTGGAACTAGCTCTGTAGACCAGGCTGGTCTCGAACTCACAGAGATCCGCCTGCCTCTGCCTCCCGAGTGCGTGCGCCACCATCGCCCGGCCTATAATATCTTTTTTAAGGTTTATTTATTTATTATGTATAGTGTTGTGCCTGCACACCAGAAGAGGGCACCAGATCTCATTATATTAAGATCTCATTATAGATGGTTGTGAGCCCCCTTGTGGTTGGTTGCCGGGAACTGAACTCAGGACTTCTCAAAGAGTAATCTTCCAGATTAGCCTCTGAGCCATCTCTCCAACCCCTCATTAATCTTTAAGAGGTGTACCTCTGAGTATACTCTTAACTAGTAACACAGTGAGTTTTCATAGGACAGATCTTTAAGATGAGAATCAAATTGTTGCTTTTAAAGGTGACTCTTGATAGACCAAGCATGATGGCATGTGCCTTTTATTGCAGCCATGGGAGACAGGCAGGTGAAACTTTTTTTAATTCAAGACCAGCCAGAACTACATAGAGACCCTATCTCAAAAAACAAGTAAATCCCCCAACAACACAAGATGACTACTTAATATGCATTGACAAATCTATAGATTTTAATCACATGCTGATTAGCTTACATGTAAACTGAAATCTTCCTTCTGTAATTGGAGACTGCGCTTTCTCAGCCGTCCAGTCCCAAGTAATCACACAGAAACTTAAATTAATTACCAACTATTTGGCCAGTGGTTTAGGAATATTCCCAGCTAGCTTTCACTTCTTTTTTTTTAAATATTTATTTATTTATTATGTATACAATATTCTGTGTGTATGCCTGCAGGCCAGAAGAGGGCACCAGGCCCCATTATAGATGGTTGTGAGCCACCATGTGTTTGCTGGGAATTGAACTCAGGACCTTTGGAAGAGCAGGCAATGCTCTTAACTTCTGAGCCATCTCTCCAGCCCTAGCTTTTACTTCTTAAATTAACCCATTTCTGTTAGTTTATATTTTATCATGAGGCTCCTGGGCTTGTATTTTGTTCCCTTACATGTTGTTTCCCTGGCAGCTGGTAGTGTCTCTCCCCGACCTTGCCTTTTTTTAAAAAAAGATTTATTTATTATGTATACAACATTCCTTCCATGTATGCTTGGATGCCAGAGGAGGGCACCAGTTCTCATTATAGATGGCTGTGAGCCACCATGTGGTTGCTGGGAATTGAACTCAGGACCTCTGGAAGAGCAGTCAGTGCTCTTAACCTTTTTTTTTTTTTTAACATTTACTTATTTATTATTATACAATATTCTGTCTCTGTGCATGTCTGCAGGCCAGAAGAGGGCACCAGACCTCTTTACAGATGGTTGTGAGCCACCATGTGGTTGCCGGGAATTGAACTCAGGACCTTTGGAAGAGCAGGCAATGCTCTTAACCACTGAGCCATCTCTCCAGCCCAGTGCTCTTAACCTTTGAGCCATCTCTCCAGCCCCCAACCCTGCCTTCTTTCTCCTTCTGCCTCTGCTTGGATTTCCCACCTGTCTATATTCTGCCTGGCTATTGGCCAAATCAGTTTCTTTATTAACCAGTGGTAATAAGACATGATCACAGCATAAAGAAGGGCATCCCACATCATCCTTGCTACCTGCCTGCGTGCCTGCCTACTTGCCTTCTTTCTTTTCTCCCTCCCTCCTTCTTTCTCTCTTCCTTCCCTTCTTTTTGGTGTTACTAGGGATCAACCCTAAGGTTTTATACATCCTAGTCAATGTTTTCCAGAATATACTCACACCCTAGACCTCAAATTATTTTCTAATTGTTCCTTTTCTTTCTCTCTATCTTTTTTCCCCCTCGAAACAGATTTTCTCTGTGTAGCCCTGGCTCTCCTGGAACTATCTCTGTAGACCAGGCTGGCCTTGCACTTCCTGTTTCTACTCCCGAGTGCTGGAATTAAAGACATGCACCATCACTGCCCAGCTTTTTTTTTTTTTTTAACCAGGTCTCACATAGCCCAGAGTGGCCTCAAAATATGTTGTGTCTCTGAGAATAACCTTAAATTCCTAACCCATCTGCCTGTACTTCCTAAGTGCTAGGATTCCAGGCATCACCATGCCTAATTTATTTTTTTAGTCCTTTAAACTGAACCTAGAACGTTGTGTGTGCTGTGCAAGCATTCTTCTTCCTATTATCCGTGCTCTCAGCCCGCCCTCTCTCTCTCTCTCTTTCTCTCTCTCTCTTTCTCTCTCTCTTTTTCTCTCTCTCTCTCTTTCTCTCTCTCTCTCTCTCTCTCTCTCTCTCTTTCTCTCTCTCTCTTTCTCTCTCTCTCTCTTTCTCTCTCTCTCTTTCTCTCTCTCTCTGTCTCTCTCTCTCTGTCTCTCTCTGTCTCTCTCTGTCTCTCTCTGTCTCTGTCTCTCTCTCTCTCTCTCTCTTTCCCTCTGTGTGTGTGTCTGTGCTCTTGGGCTCAAGCACGCACATGCAAGCACACCCGGCCACTTAGTGCAAGTGCATATACAAGAGGGCCACAGTACACATTTGGAGGTCAGAGAATAGCATCTGAGTTTGGTCCTTACCTTCTATGTTCATTTTGTTGGTTTTCTGCATGGTCTACTGTCCTGGGCTTCTAGGGCTTCTGCTTCTGCCCCTCATCTCTGGGTAGCACTAGGATAATAGATGTTCATGCTATAGATCTGGATTTATATAGATTTGGGGGATTTGCTTGAACTCAGGTCCTCACATTTGCCTGGCAAACATTTATACCCATTGAACCATCTCCATCCGTACATCCATTTATTTAGGGACAACATAACCCTTAAACTCACTGTTAGCAGTACCATCTCACTGAACCATCTCCATCCATCCATTTTTTTATATAGGGAGAGTATAGATTTTAAACTCACTCTTCGGTGAAGCAGTACCTGTCACTTATCCTTTATGTGCTGGAATTACAGATGTCCATCTTTATGTTACATCTAAGAAGTAAAATTCTTTTTTTTTTTTAAAAAAATATTTATTATGTGTACAGCATTCCTTCCATGTGTGCCCGCAAGCCAGAAGGGGACACCAGATCTCATTACAGGTGGCTGTGAGTCACCATGTGGTTGCTGGGAATTGAACTCAGGACCTCTGGAAGAACAGTCAATGCTCTTAACCTTTGAGCCATCTCTCCAGCCCAGAAGTAAAATTCTTAAAAAAAAAAAAAAAAGTGGATGTTTTTCCTGCATGTATGTCTGCATACCTCTTGCCTCCTTGGTACCCAAGGAGGCCAGAAGAGAGAGGGTATTAGATCCCTGGAACAACTAGATTTATAGATGGTTATAAGCCACTGTGGGTGTTGGGAACCAAGCCTGTGTACTGTGCAAGAGTAGTACATACTTTTACCTGCTCAACAATCTCCAGCTCAGAACCAGTATTATGTTTTGTTTTTTTTTTTAAGATTTATTTATTGTGTATACAGTATTCTGTCTGTCTCCTTGCTAGCCACATAAGGGCACCAGTCTTATTACAGATGGTTGTGAGCCACCATGTGGTCGCTGGGAATTGAACTCAGGACCTCTGGAAGAGCAGTCAGTGCTCTTAACCTCTGAGCCATCTCTCCAGTCCCCGGTTTGTTTTGTTTTCAAGGCAGGGTTTCTCTGTGTAACTTTGGCTATCCTGGAACTTGCATTGTAGACCAGGATGACCTTGAACTCACCGAGTTATACCTGCCTCTGCCTCCACTTCCCAAGTGCTGGGATTAAAGGCCTGCACCACCACGCCTGGCAAGAAACAGAATTCTTAATTATCATTAGGGAGTCAGAGAGCCCAGTAGTTTTTATGCCAGATATTACATTTAGAAAAGAAAATACATTTGTTTCCTTTCTTTCTTCTTCCCTCCCTCTCTTTCTTTTTGAAACAGTTTAAGATATTTTAAGACAGGTGGTAGTGGCACATACCGTTAATCCCAGCACTAGGGAGGCAAAGACAGGCAGATCTCTGAGTTCAAGACCAGCCTGGTCTACAGAGCAGGTTCCAGGGCACCCAGGGCTGTTACACAGAGAAACCCTGTTTCAAAACACCAAAAAGGAAAAAAATAATTTAATGTAGAATTTAAGCATGAAGCTTAAGAGAAAAAGAGATACTTGGAAAGATAGACCCTGAGCATAGACTTCTCTGGTATCAACAAAATACACATTTCTCTAAGGAAAGAGTTCATGCTTGTGCCAGATTATTAAAATCTGTTGTTATTCCTGAAGGAGGAGTCTGAGGAATGGCCGCATTCTCCATTTTCCTTGATAACCTGAGATAATAAAAATTAGTTGTCTTTTACCTGTGAACTCAGATGAATGTGAATGTGGATCCTGCATCACCTACTTGTTGATGTTTCTCTTTTAGGTTGAAGATGAACCAAATAAAATTTGTGAGGCTGATCGAGTGGCTATTAAAGCCAATATAGTACATCTGATGCTGAGCAGCCCAGAGCAGATTCAGAAGCAGGTGATGTTTCTTACTTGTAGGCCCATGAAGGTGGGTGCGCCTTTCTGAGGCTCTCTGCTAATTAAACCTTTCCTTCCCTAGCTGAGTGACGCTATTAGCATCATAGGGAGAGAAGATTTCCCTCAGAAATGGCCTGACTTGTTGACAGAAATGGTGAATCGCTTTCAGAGTGGAGATTTCCATGTTATTAATGGAGTCCTTCGTACAGCACATTCACTTTTTAAAAGGTATTAATATGCAAGTTTATTCTTTTAGTATATTCTTTCTGTTACATTAGTATAACTTTCTGAGTATGAACATCCTTGAGTGGCAAAGCATTATTGTGTTTGCTTTTTCTTAAGAATCTTCATCTCAGCAGGCAGTGGTGGTGCCTGTGTGCCTTTAATCCCAGCACTTGGGAGGCAGAGGCAGGTGCATCTCTGAGTTCAAGGCCAGCTTGGTCTGTAGAGCTAGTTCCAGGACAGTCTTGAAAGCTACAGAGAAACCCTGTCTTGAAAAACCAAAACAAACAAACAAAAAAGGACATTTATCTCACACTGCCCTATTTTCTATTAGGTAATTAGATATTTGTACCTTGAATTCAGAAGGCTGTCTGGTTGAAGGTGTCTAGTCGCCTGTCTTTGGTCATCTAAATTAACAGAAAGTTGTGCTCCTATACTTCCTCTTCCTTTTCTAGATACCGGCATGAGTTTAAGTCAAACGAGTTATGGACTGAAATTAAACTTGTTTTGGATGCCTTTGCTTTGCCTTTGACTAATCTGTTTAAGGTATGGTATGTCTTGAAAATTACCTAGTATTTTAAATTGATGAAATATGTGTATACATTTTAGAGATTTTCTTTTTTAAAGCTTGGTTGTTAGTGCCTTTTTTTTTTTTTTTAAGATAGTGTTTTTGTATCTTTGGAGTCTGTCCTGAAACTTGCTCTGTAGACCAGTCTGGCCTGAATTTACATTGTCTGCCTGTCTCTGACTCCCAAGTGCTAAAGTATTTCCTTTAGAAAAATTTCAACCCTGTGCAGATATGGGCATGGTGAGGAGTGAGCTTCCATGTTGTACAAGTATTATGTTACTGACACTTTTTTAGTCTGCTCCCTCTTTTTTTTTTTTTTTTTTGGTTTTTTTTGGTTTTTTTCGAGACAGGGTTTCTCTGTGGTTTTGGAGCCTGTTCTGGAACTAACTCTTGTAGACCAGGCAGGTTTCGAACTCACAGAGATCTGCCTGCCTCTGCCTCCCAAGTGCTGGGATTAAAGGCGTGCGCCACCACCGCCCGGCTCTGCTCCCTCATTTTTATAGGGATACTTAAAGACGAAACCAAGCATCCTAGAATTTATATCTGTAAATAGAGATTGATATTTTTGACATATGTGGAATTTAATTATGTTATTTTACAGAGCACGGGGTACTTTCTTTAGAATGTTCTTCGTGTTTATAAGAATTCTATAAAATTGAAAGAAAATTTAACCTTTTTTTTTTCAGACAAGATCGCACAGCTTAAGTCTGACTTTTTTGATGACAGAAATGCTTTTCATTTCTTACCTTCACAGAAAATAGTTGTGTCGTAGTCAGTACTCAGATACAGAACTTATATAAGGGTTTTTAGTGTTTGAATAATTTTTTTTCAAAAATTAAGGCAGTGTAATCAGCTTTCCAACTTTAGATTGGTAAAGATTTTTATTTACTATCAGTGTAAAAAGTCTTAGAGACTGGGTATAGTTCACATGTCTGTAATCCCAGCGCATGGGAAGCAGATGCAGGAGGATTGGAAATTTTAGGCCATCTGGGCTATCTTGAGCAGGTTCCGTCCCCATCAGTTTGGTTTCTATGGTGAGACTGTTTGGAAAAGAAAAATGCTTTATCCAGATTACAGTGTATAAAATGAACATATTTTTCTGCATATTCTGTTAGAAATGTTGCCCCTTTTCTTGGGTATTACAGTTCATTGAGAAAACCTTAATATTTTAAATTCTGCATTCCAGAATAAAGCAAGTAACATTTACTTACATAGAATATATGTGCAAAGTATAGGAATTTTTAGCATATAAAAATCCTGTTGTTTAATATTTATACATTCTCTACACAATAGGCATTCTTTCAGTGGCTTTGAGACGGGTTGTCTCCTTTTTTAGATTATTTTCCTATTTGTATATGAATGTTTTCCTGCCTGCATGTATTTGCACTATGTGTAAGCCTGTAGGATTCTCTGGAACTGTAGGTTCTTATCCACTGTGGTACTTTTAACCACCGAGTCATCTTTCTAGCCCTCCTCTCTACTCTTTATAATGTATCTCTGGTTAGCCTGAAACTCTCTCTGTAGACCATTGTGGCCCTAATTAAGCTCAGCATGCTGATTTTATGATACACTAAAACCATGTTCCTAAATTCCCTTCCAAGGCTACCATTGAACTGTGCAGCACCCATGCAAATGACGCCTCTGCCCTGAGGATTCTTTTTTCTTCTTTGATCTTGATCTCAAAATTGTTCTATAGTTTAAACTTTCAGGTAAGTTTCATTTGATTTCTTGCTTTGGGTTCTCGTTTTTCCTCTCTTACTCTCATTCTTTCTCTTTCAACTTTAAATATACAATCTACCCCAGTGCTCCTTAACCACTGAACCATCTCTGTAGCCCCACCCTCAAGCCTTTTTCTTTTCTTTTTTTCCTTTTTTTTTTCCTCTCTCTATTTTGTTAACAGTTCTTGGAGGTGGTGACGGGGAACAGCTTTGTTTTTCTGTGAAACTGTTGTCAGGACCTTTTCTCTCTATAACGGGTCTACTTTGAACAAGTTATAAAGATAATTCTAAGAAACTGTATATTTATGTCCATGAACAAGAGAAAGTCCTCAAAAATCTTAACATCATTTTAACATTAGGGGTTGGAGAAATGACTTGACATCAGAACTGGAATTACAGACAATTGTGAGTTCCTTTGTGGATTCTAGGAGCCAAAAATCACTTAGCTATCCCTTCAGCATCTCCTCCCTCCACCTCACACCTCTGCCCTAAATTTTAAAAGCATGGCAGAGACAAAAATTAATAAATCAATGTGATTTTTGAGTTTTTATTTATTTGTATGTGTGAAGTATGCCGTGTGTGTATGGGTGCCTGAGGAGGCCAGAAGTGGGCTGAAGTTACAGTAGTGGTGAGTTACCATGTGGATGCTAGCGATCTTAACCACTGAACCATCTCATTGTAGGCTTGTGAGAGGGGAAAAGCTCTGACAGAAATAAGAGCTATAGATATGTCAGAGGGAGTGCTGGTGACCACTGCACTACAGCAAGAAAAATCTGTCGTGCTTGTTATCAAGCCTGTTCTTAACATTCAGAACATGGTAGTGTTTGCAGTGGTCAGGGAGCCTTCGCCAAAGAAATTCCATTTTTTTTTTTTTTTTTTCCGAGACAGGGTTTCTCTGTGGCTTTGGAGCCTGTCCTGGAACTAGCTCTGTAGACCAGGCTGGTCTCGAACTCACAGAGATCCGCCTGCCTCTGCCTCCCGAGTGCTGGGATTAAAGGCGTGCGCCACCACCGCCCGGCAAGAAATTCCATTTTTATTAGGTGAAGGTTGACAAATGTCTTCAAACAATGTATGTGTTAAACTGGATGGCAAAATTTTTAAGTGAGTACTACTGAGTTTTTGTTGTTGTCGTTTTGTTTTGTTTATCTGAAAAATCAGGAAAAATAAGCTTGAGTTGTCACAGGTAGGAAGCCCATTTCTTCAGAAAACTGTACTGTACTGTCTATGCTAGAGAAAATCAGCAATTGTAGAAGAAACCAGAGTCTGGACTGTGGTCATCTTACAATAAACTCACTAGTTGGAAGGGAAAGAGGTTGGTAATGAGTATACTTTGTGAACATGGGCATCATGCTAGTCCTCGTCGAATCTCTTAAGAAATACGTGGATATAGACTGGGGAAACATAGTAGGTACAGTGGTGTGATTTTCAGAGGCCTGGGACTGCAGGACAGATATCAGCTGCCACAGTCACAGATGGACCAAAGTCTGTATGTGAACCCAGAGGCATGGCCAGATGTTTTATCGTAGTGGAGAAATAGGTTACTCTCTCCATTTTATCAAAGTTTCAAGTCCACAATTATTTTTTAGGATCTCCCTGAATTCTTTGAAGATAATATGGAAACTTGGATGAACAACTTTCATACCCTCTTGACATTGGATAATAAGCTCCTACAGACTGATGTAAGTATTTAAAATATTGTCAAAAGTTTTTTTTTCTTCATTAAGAATTATCTTGATGTATAGATGAAATACATGAGTGGGCCCTGGGTTCAAAACAGCAGTAAAGGAAAAAAAATTAGTCTGAAGACTTACTTGTGGATTATTACTAGATAAAATTCCACAAATGTAGTGACTATGTAATATGTAGGAAATTTTTTAACGTAATTGGGTCTACTTTCCTATAACCTCAGCAACGTCGGCATCAGAAGATTTGGAATTCAGTGTCATTCTCAGGTTTGAGGACACCCTGGATTATGAGATTCTGAAGACAGATGCTAAAAAGAAATCTCACACTAGCTCAGAATTGAGTGTAATAAAGGGTTATTTATTTAGGGATAGATCACAGATCACAGTCTTCTGTTCAATGGGGAACAGCAACCAAATCCCACAGCTGGAAGAGAGAGAGAACGCGTACATTCTATTACTCACTATTATTATTAGTGTGAGTAAGCTCACACTAATCTATTATTCCATCCAATCCTCCCCCCCTTTTTAAAAGAGATCCCTGAGCCTATACTAATAATAGCGAGTAATAGAGTGAGTATTTGTGGGCTATTATTTATAGGCAGTTTACATTGATTTAGATTTTTGTATATTGATACAAACTTAAATTATATTGAATATGTTCCTTGGGGAGCTTGTAAGATAGCTCAGCAGATAATAGCATTTGTTGCCATGCTTGATGACTTTCTATTTATTTTCTCTCCCTTTGAGGCAGGGTTCTTCTGGGTAGCCCCAGCTTTCCTGGAACTCGCTTGTAGACCTGGCTAGCCTTGAACTCACATGCAGTGGCCTCTGCCTCCTAAGTTAGGTTATTAAAGGCATGCTTCACCATTCCCAACTCAATATTTAGTTTATTGTTAATTTATTTTTTAGCATATATTTTCAAAGTTCGTAAGAGTTGAGAAATGTTCAATTCTGTGAAGGAGATAGTATGTGGATGAGAAACTGGTCCATACAGCTAATCAAAAATGTGCCGGAGTCACTTGGTTTGGACTCAAAGCGTGAGGGGCACAAGGAGAGACTGCACTAATCAGTTTCAATGCAGTTGGTGAGCCCTACTTAAAGTTATATTAATTAAAGGCTGCTATTTTAAAAATATTTTATGTGTGTTAGTGTTTGCCTGAATACATATATGCACCACATTCGTGCCGTGCCTGCAGAGGCCAGAAGAGGATGTTTGATCCCCTGGAACTGGAGTTACCAGTGGTTATGAACTTCTGTTTGGATACTGGCAAGTAAACCCAGGGCTGCAAGAGGAGCAAGTGCTCCTAGCTTCCTATTGTGTTCCCCCAGCTGTTAAATATTTTATAGCAAAGTGTTTATATAACCTTATAGTGTTAATTTGTTTGGAGATAGGGCATTGCACATATTAGTATACTTAGTAATAAAATGATAATCCTCTGTGGAATAGCATAATAGTAAAATGGGAGTGCACTGATGTGATTGCCTAATGGGTAAAAGCACAAACAGCTCTGACACAGAGGACCTGTGTTTAGTTCCCAGGACCCACATACTGGCTCACAGCCATCTGTAATTCCAGTTCTAGGGGAATTCAATGCTCCCTTCTGATCTCCACTGGCATCAGGCATACATGAAGCACAGGCATACATATAGGCAAAACACCTATGCACATAAAACTTGAAAATAATATAGTTTTTAAAAACCCATGCTACAGAAAGTATATATAATTACTGTTCAAGCTTCTATAGTATTATGTTTTCTGTTTTATATTTTTAAATTTTATTTTTTGTGTATGTGTGTTTTCCTCACACATGCAAATGTATATCACATCCTAGAACTGAGGTTTTCGTTGGTCATGAACTAACATTTGGCTTCTAGGAATTGACCTGGGTCCTCAGCAGGAATGGGAAGTGCTCTTCAACACTGAGATGTTTCTCTAATCTCCACATATTTTTTCAGTCTCATATTTGAAATGTTTCATTATCAACAAGGAGAAAAAAGGCTTACTCAGCTCAAATAGTGAGGATCTAGGTGTTGTGATGCTCGCCTATAATTCAAGTACTTGGCATATTGAAGTCAAAGGATCATTAGTTTGAGGCTAGCCTAGTACATATTGAAAAACTATTTTCAAGGAGGGGCAGGCAGTGGTGGCGCTTGCCTTTAGGAGGCAGAGTTATGTGAATTTGAGGACCGCCTGGTCTACAGAGCTAGTTCCAGGTTAGCCAGGGCTACATGGAGAAACCTTGTCTTAAAAAATGAAAAGGTAGGGGGCTGGAGAGATGGCTCAGAGGTTAAGAGCATTGCCTGCTCTTCCAAAGGTCCTGAGTTCAATTAGTAAATTGATTAGTGATTAGTAAATAATGGTTTTATCACTTGTTTCTTTGAAATATGTGATGCCTGCAGAAATACAGTACAATAGTTGATTTGGATTTAATTACGTTTTAAAGAAGCCTATGCCTGAATTACAGCTTCTCTCCTTCCTTTATATCAACCTAAAAGTTGTATGTTTTTGAGTTTTATCTTTTCTCTCTTGTGAGGATGAAGAGGAAGCAGGCTTATTGGAGCTTCTAAAGTCTCAGATTTGTGATAATGCTGCGCTCTATGCACAAAAGTATGATGAGGAGTTTCAGCGGTACCTGCCTCGCTTTGTCACAGCGATTTGGAATTTACTAGTTACAACAGGTCAAGAGGTTAAATACGATTTGGTAAGATGATATTAGAGACAAGAAATATTCCTTCCCTGTTTATTTCATTAAAAAAATTAGTTTTGCTTTTAAATATATTCTTATTTTTGTCTTTTGTTTCAGTTGGTAAGCAATGCAATTCAATTTCTGGCTTCAGTTTGCGAAAGACCTCATTATAAGAATCTTTTTGAGGACCAGAACACACTGACAAGTATCTGTGAAAAGGTTATTGTGCCTAACATGGAATTTAGAGGTAATTGTGGGAAAGTGGAAAGGATTTTCAGGGGATTAAAAGCTGTTCTCTAAAGTACAAACTGGTGAGCTAGGCATGAGATCCCCCTCCCCTATTGTTTAAAGGTGTTTAACATCAGTTTAATAAGATGTCTTCTGATTGCTATGATTTTGTGTGTGTGTGTGTGTGTGTGTGTTTATACTTTTTTCTTTTGGTATTTTGAGAAGGATTTCTCTGTAGCTTTGAAGCCTGTCCTGGAGCTCATTCTGTAGACCAGACTGGCCTTGAACTCAGATTCTCCTGCCTCTGCCTCCTAAATGCTGGATTAAAGGTAGGTATGCGCCACCACCATCCAGCTATTGTTTCAATTGTGAGTTTTCAAAACACATCTGGACAGGTCCTTATTCTGATAATGTCTGTGCTACTTGTGTTTATCCATGAAATATTTTATCAAATAATAGTGAATACAGTTGCGTTTTGTTTTAATGTACTTACTGGCAAAATAGAAGGCATTGCTAGAATGATGCCTAAAACTTTTGAATGTTGGAGATGAAGGTGGGTTTTAGGAATAGTAAATAAAGAATATTTATTGCAATCATGATTTGTCGATTACTTACTTTTTGGGGTGTTTGCTGTTAAAGTCACAGTGAAAGAAGACTTTTAGAACAGCAGTTCAGATGTAGATTGTGATGACATGTGTTCTCTGGAGGCCACCTCAAATTAATCAACTTTCTCTGTAGCTGCTGATGAAGAGGCATTTGAAGATAATTCTGAGGAGTACATAAGAAGGGATTTAGAAGGCTCTGGTATGTATTTGGTTTTTTTAGTTAATAGTCACCTAGCAAGCCAATTTTAAGGCTTTTTTTTTTTCTAATAAATGTGGGAAATAGCTAATAGTATCGTCTTTTCCTTCTCTAACTCTGACCCTTGTGTCTGTCCCCTCATCTGCTTTCACACTGATACACACAAAAAAGTATGAAGTGATCAAGGAAGACATTCAACATTGACCTCTAGCCTGTACACACTAAAAATGCCTGTGCGTGCACAGAAACATACATATATGTACACACCACATACAAAAGTTCAATGTCATCCTCAGCTAAAGTCATCATATGCTATATGAGACCTGTCTCAAAAGATCCAATTGATAGAGACTGGGGATATAGCTCATAGTAGAGCCCTTATATTGATTACATTGCTACATTGATTACTTGGGTTCAGTCCTTATCAAAAAGCAAAAATAAAAGTCTTAAATCTTTTCTCTTTTCAAATTATTTTTTGTAGAATTTATGATATAACCACTTTAGTTTCATTCTAAACTGTGTTTTTTTTTTAAGGGAAAAAGTACGTTCTTTGTGTTGCTGACAGTTTCTTAAAAATTGGACTGGTTGGTTGCTTCTTTTTCCCAAGATACATTTTCTTTCGATTTTATAGATATTGATACTAGACGCAGGGCTGCTTGTGATCTTGTACGAGGATTATGCAAATTTTTTGAAGGTCCTGTGACAGGAATCTTCTCTGGTTATGTTAATTCTATGCTCCAGGAATACGCAAAAAATCCTTCTGTCAACTGGAAACACAAAGATGCAGCCATTTACCTTGTCACGTCTTTGGCATCCAAAGCTCAAACACAGAAGGTAAATCTTTTCTTGTTGGTTTTGTTTCTGAAATAGCTTAGCAACTACAGGACTCAAGAAGAAATGTCTATCTGCTAATGCAGCCTCTTGCTCTTAATATACTCTCCGCACAGCTTCATGTGGATGAACTGCGTACTTGCCTCTTGATCCACACTGCCCATTCTTACTTCACTGTATAAAACATAATTAATTTAGCTAAACTAATTGGTTTAGGAACATTTATTGTCTTAAGACAGTTTTGTTTTATATCTAAAAATTTGGGCATTGAAGTGTTCATCTCTGGGCTGAAAAGGTAATACCAGCACACAAGAGGCTAGAGGAGAACCGTGAGCTCAAGACCCTCAGTGCTACGTAGTGAGATCCTGGTTCATGAAAGAAAAAGGAAAAACAATGAAGAGATAGCTTTTTGGTTAAGTCTACCATCTATTTTTCCAGAAGACCTGGGTTCAAATCCCAGCATCTACATGGTTCATGCCTTCCGTAACTTCAATTGCATGGGACCGGATACCCTCTTCTGGCCTCCTCAGGCACCTGACATACATGTGGGGCATAGACATAGATGAAGTAAAACATTTATACTCAACAATAATAGAGGGTTAAATAAAGCGCTCATCTCCTAAGTTTGTGCTATTGTATGCGTATATTGTGTTATTTTACTGTTATCTATTTTTTTTTAGCATGGAATCACACAAGCCAATGAACTTGTAAACCTAACTGAATTTTTTGTGAATCACATACTTCCTGATTTAAAATCAAATAATGGTGAGTTTTGTGAAATTGTTTCTTTTCTGTAACTTATAATGTTGTACCTTTAGTTTTTGCTGCAATAATATGGCAGAAGTTCAGGGCTCCCTGTCACTGGAATTTTCAGAGGCAGTAATGACGTGGTTTCCTTAGCTCCTGTCTATGTAAAATTAACCTGACAATACTTTGTTTGTTTTAGAAGAAACTAGGAGTAAGGAGACAGACTGAAACTTGGCTTTGTTATCCTGCTACATTTTTATTGTGTTTTTCATATAGGAAGGGAAAAAAAGTAAATTAAAAGTTCTAAGATGGTTGTGGTGCTGAACATCTTTAATTCCAGCACACATTTAAGTGCAGGAAAAACAAACACATTAAATCAAAATTTTAGCCAGTTGTAGCACATGGATTTATTATCAACACCCATGAGGCACCAGGTCTCTGAGTTCTAGGCCAGTTTGATCTAAACTTGAGTTCAGGATAACTGCAGCTACATAGTGAGACCCTGTCACATATGGATGGATGGATGGATGGATGGATGGATGGATGGATGGATGGATGGATGGATGGATGGATGGATGGATGGGTGGGTGATATGTCTGTAACCCCAGCATTTTTAAAGCTGAGGCAAGAAGACTAAGGAGTTCATAGACTTCTAAAACAACAGGACAAGCTCAAGGCCATATGGTGATGGATCATATTCTGCCTTGAAAAAACAAGGAAAGAAATCAAATTTAGTTTCAAAGTATGTGAAACTGGTAAGAAAAGTTTCCCATGTTTATGAATATGCTGATGTAAATTGAGATAATTCCTTAAACTTTTTTGGTAAGAGGAATGTATATAGCCAGGCACTCTGGAGCATACCTTTTTGTGTGTATGTGTGTGTCATCGGCGTTTATGGGGGTGGGAGTCATCAGTCTTTGGCCACTACCTTCCCATGGCCACTAGCATGTTGCTTAGCTCTTCCTGCCTCCTCTTGGAACAGATGTGCATACCCGTGTTTGTCCTTGGACACCTTGAGCAGCTCCATGACACATCACTCATAGGCTACAAAGCCTCATGTCCCGCAAGAACTTGGGTGCTTAGTGAGGTGCCCTTATTGCTGGCTGTGTGTCGGCATGCTCATGTTCTTTGTCCCCTTATGGTCCTTGCTGAGGCCCATGGCCATTGGCCATGGCTGCTGTTTTCCCATGGCAACCATGATAGGAAGGACAGTGCCATGCATAAACTCAGGATATCTCTGGAGTATGCTTTAATCCCCTTACCAAAAGGCAGCCAACTTTCTATGAGCACATGGCGCTCGCTCGCGCTCTCTCCCTCCCTCCCTCCGTCCCTCCCTCCCTCCGTCCCTCCCCCCCTCTGTGTGTGTGTGTGTGTGTGTGTGTGTGTGTGTGTGTGTGTGTATATGTATATACACATACACACACACATATCAAGTTGCAGACTAGGCAGAGTTACACAATGAAAGTATATATACACACAGGGGTCAACAGTAGTAGCTTCTATGCCTCCATTGTCCAGCTGGCTTTATGATTAGCAACAGCTGGCTGGTATTATATTATCACCAATTTGTTTTTCTTTCACTAGAGGAATTGAAAGCAAATCCCAACTGAATGATGTGAGTTCAGAACAGCTTAATTGTTGGGACACTGACATACATTGCGCAGCAGCCAAACTCCAGTCACTTGACCAGTAGTAGCTCCATTGTTTAAGCTCTGATGTCACTGATTTGTGAGTAATCTTATGTAATTGTGTTTTTGTTTTTTGTTTTTTTTTAATAGTGAATGAGTTTCCTGTTCTTAAAGCTGATGGTATCAAATATATTATGATTTTTAGGAATCAAGTAAGTAGTGCTTTTTCCCCACCTGGCATTTAATAGTTTTGTGCAGCAACTTCTCCAGTCTCCTGTGTGATCAGTATTTGACATCTGCATCTAACTAAAAAAAAATCCTCTTTAATAACCTGTGATTCCAGATGATGTTTAATTTCCCTTAAATGTCTTGTTTTTCTACTTCTTACCCTGAAAACTGAACTCATGGATTCACACATGATAACAAGCAAGTGTTCTCATGGGTTGATCTCTATAACCCACCTTAGTATCTTATGTTTTATAACAGTTTTATTAAAAATTTGGATGGGTGGTGGTGGCGCACACCTTTAATATCAGCACTCAGGAGGCTGAGTCAGGCAGATCTCTGAGTTCAAGGCTACCCTGGTCTACAGAGCTAGTTTCAGGACAGCCAGGACCACACGGAGAAACCCTGTTTCGGGGGGGAAAAAAAATTGGCCATACTAGGTTGTTTGTAGTTGACAATTCTGATATTGCCTACTTTGTCACAGACCTGCTCTACTTACCGTATTTGTCAGAGACTAGTCACTGAAATCGCAGAGTTGCACATTCTGCCTTAGCTGATTGCATCCTTATGGTAGTATTCTATTCCTCTAGTCTCTGTATTGCTATTTTGAAGTAATAAATTTATTTTGGGTAGGTAGGCATGTCACAGCACATATATAGAGGTCAGAGGGGTACTGGATGAAGTGGTCCCTCTTCCTGCCATGTGTATGAAACATCAGGCATGGCTGCAAGCACCTTTACCCAAAAATTCATCTGTATTTTGATCTTGTTGTAGTTGGTAGTTGGATTGGATGTAGCCTCCCAAGAGAAGAGAAATGTATTAGATACGTTTTGTTTCATTCCACCAGAGCAGACACAATCACAGCTGTCCACTTTTAGAAATAACATTTATCAGTTGGTTCATGTGAAGAAAAATTGCTATCACCAATTCATTTTTTAATAGCATTTTAATCTTTCCAGATATGTTTTGAATAATCTTAATTTACTCTTTCAAAACATGTACCCTTGTGATTTTTACTGTATCTTAACATCACCATTATTGCGTCAACGGATAGTATACTTATCAGTCTCTACAGAAGAAAACATACTCTTGTAGTATTACACATGCAGGCTTTAGGGGGTTTTAGCTGCCTATTTTGGCCAACAAGGTTTCTGTGTCTTGATATAGACTCTATAACCTCTGAGAATTTTTCTCAAATAACAGAATGTTCCAGGCTCCTCTTGTACATTTCCTTCCTAGAACTCCTCTCAAAGGTTATACCATAAGATAATTTTTCCCTTTGTTTTGAGTTTTTTCACTTTGTCTTCACAACATTGTCCTACTATTTTCCAGACTGGCCTAGGACTGACTATGAGACCAGGTTGTCCTTAAATTCCACATACTCCTTCCAAGAATTATAAATATGCACCATTATACTCAGCTTTTATGTAACATTGTTATTCTATTTATATTTCTTTAATTTACCCTAAAATGTAAGTATGTGGCTTCAAAATAACTACCAGTGTTCTCACTAAGGACGACAACCGAATGCTGTTTATTTGTGATTTCTAACGAAAATGTCTTTAAATTTACTTTACTATTTTATGTATGCCTGTTACCCTTGACGGTCAGAAATGGGGTATCAGCTTCTCTGGTACTGGTGTTATAAATGGTTGTGAGCCACCATATGGATGCTGGAAACTAAACCCAGGTCCTATGGAAACCATATTTCTAGCTTTTATCTGTGGTGTTTATACCCTTAGCAGATTATTAGATGCTTCAAGGATAAAGACATGCACCTGTGGCCAAGCTAGGCGCTCAGTTCTTCAAATTGTTGAAAGCTGTTTTTCCATATTTTGGTGTATTTGCTTATCTATTAGATTTTGCCTTTATGATTTTGTGTTCAGAAAAGAATTGGAGGGCTGGAGAGATGGCTCAGTGGTTAAGAGCACTTGACTGTTCTTCCAGAGATACTGAGTTCAATTCCCAGCAACCACATGATGGCTCACAGCCATCCATAATGGGACCAGAATCAGCACTCATATACATAAAACGCATGAATAAATGAATCTTTAAAAAAAGAAAAAAGAATTGGAGAGGAAAAAAATTCAGTGAGGTTAGTAGCTAGAGAAGTGGTTTACAACTTTCTATGTAACTCCAGTTCGTGGAGATCTTACTCCCTCTTCTGACAAACAGGCTCCTGTGTGCATGTATTATACACTCATACACGTGAATTAATCTATTTAGAAGGGTGGTGATAGTGCATGCCTTTAATCCCAGCACTGGGAAGGCAGAGGCAGGTCGTTCTCTGTGAGTTCAAGGCTCTGTTCCAGGACAGTCAGGGCTGTACAGAGAAACCCTGTCAGAACTAACTCCCCCCCCCCTCCCCAAAGAAACTTTTTAAAAATTAGAAATTAGTGGGTTTCAAACCATTCATATTTTGTGTTTTTTAACAATATATCATTCTACAGTACATCAGAGTTTGGGGGGGTGCTGTTTTTAATGTCAGTACACCCCATTTTTCCATTGTCTTTTATTAAAAAATAATAATCGGATTTAGAAGATTTGTTAATGTGTTTTTCAGGTACCAAAAGAGCACCTTTTAGTTTCTATTCCTCTCTTGATTAGTCATCTGCAAGCTGAAAGCATTGTTGTCCACACTTACGCTGCACATGCTCTCGAAAGGCTGTTTACTATGAGAGGTCCAAATAATGCCACTCTGTAAGTATTTGATTTCTCATTCATCCGCATACTTTCTAGCTTAGGGCCGAGGGTATATCTTCCTGCTTTGAAATGTCTTTGGATGTGTTCATAATGTCATTAGTCTTCAGAAAAATGTAGATGTGTAATTTTTGTTCGTTTACCTTCTTTCATTCCAAAAGGATGTAACACAACTTGTCAAATAGACTCATTGTGATAATGGATTAGAGCAAAGGAAAATAACAGTAGTGCGGTTAATGGAAACTGGTATGTCAGAGGGCCTTAAATAATGAAGAGGCTGCAAGTTTTATTTGTAATCTTCTAGCAGCCAAAGGAGAGAGGAAAACATGGAGGGAGACTTGAGTATTCAGTGTCCATGAGAGTGAGACTAAAGCAGAGGGCAGCTCAGTGTGTAGCAGCCTGTCTCTGCAGTGTCTCCTTGATCTCGGCTGAGACGTACAGGTCAGTTGAGTGAGTCATTCGGTAGGTGCCAAAGAAAATAGCTCTTGTGGCCTGATAAGGATGAAATGCAGAGGAGGGGGGGGTCTCTGTGATTTTTCACGCCGTTTTTCAAGCGTTATTTCTTGAAACCAAGCTCTAGGTAAGACATGGAACACAGTCGTAGGCCTTGTTCTTCACCCAGCCTTGAGCACAGACACTCTCAGTTACCACTCAGGATGAAAGGTTGCCCTGTGTGGCATCTTCAGGCCCAGATATGCATGCAGAGAGCACGTGCCGCACCTCCAAGAAAAGAGGGAGCCTGAAACCCTCCTGATTGTGAGTGTTGTTCTCCATAGTGGTAGATAGGAACCAAGAAGACTGCAGGTTGAGAAGATAGTGAGTTCACCTGGTGTGTGCTCAGTTACTCGGGTGTGCCTAATTAGGATCGTGACGTGCGCGTGTGAGCAGTTATTTATCAGTGTTGCGCACCAGTTCTCACTGGTTCGAGATGCTTGTTTATGCTAAGGAGTGTGCTGCAGTAGTGCCCAGGGCTCCGCACTGAAAAGCTCGACAGTTGGCAGTGACTGAAAGCTGTTTTTTCATCTATAGTTTTACAGCTGCAGAAATCGCACCGTTTGTTGAGATTCTGCTAACAAACCTTTTCAAAGCTCTCACACTTCCTGGCTCTTCAGAAAATGAATATATTATGAAAGGTAGGCATTTCCCTGGTGTACAGACCATAACTAAGTATCTAACCTCAGATTACAAGGTAAACACTTTAGTTATACATTAGGTTTCATACTTCAAGAACCAGGCACTGTTTGTCCAAAAAAAGTTGTTTTTTTTTTTTCTGTTACCTTATTAACTAACAGTTTTTCAAAAATGTTTTACTTTAGGTTGATGAAGTGCTACTCCTTGTGTAAAACATGTAGCAAAATTTCATTTTTCCTTTCCTAGAGTTACTTTCAGAGGGCAACGATCAGCTGCGCTCTGCTGAGTGGGAATGCTGGCAGCAGTAGTGATCTGCCATACATTGCCTTAGGAAAGTCTCTTGGTGCCAGCTTTATCTTCTGGGAGCAATCTGTCTTTCTCACTGTCACACCTCAAAGGCCTTAGTGCTCTTAGATCATGGCATTTGCTTGCCAAAGGAACTCCCTGATCTTCCAGCTCCCATTAGGATTTTGGGACTGTATATATGTGGGCTTCAACACCATGAGGACAACAAAGGGATCTGTGGTCTTTGTTACTGTGTTCCTAGTGTGCATGGTACATTACCTTTTCAAAAAATAGTGTCACATCCTTTGACTGCCTTAACTTAGGCTGTGTTGATGTGTGTGTGTGTTCAGGTAGAGGAAACACCTTGTGCACAACTTGGAACCAAGAGATAATAGATTTTGTTGCTTGGGACTACCATGTCGTAGCAGGGCTTTTTAGTAAACACTGAATCTGGAAATTAGTGTATGTAATGATAATAGTCATATTTAGCTTACCAGTGTATGCCTTTCCTATGCCACGTGTTTTTAGGCACCTGTTGATGTGCAGAGTTTTTATAGTATGGACTCTGTATTTAGCTTTTTAATGTCTTTAAGGAGATCAGTAGCCAGTGTTTTCTTCTACTTTCCTGTGAGCTGAGATTGTTTTTTTTTTAATATTTTTTATGGTTTATTTAATGTGCATTGGTGTGAAGGTGTCAGATCCCCTGCAACTGATCTTCAGACAGTTGTGAGCTGCCATGTGGGTGCTGGGAATTGAACCCAGGTCCTTTGGAAGAGCAGTCGGTGCTCTTAATCACTGAGCCATCTCTCCAGCCCTGAGATTGTTTATTTTAGATCTTGGCTAATAGTTCTTCCAGTGGTTTCTAATTGAAAATCATGAGATTGGGGTCTGTTACTGAATACTCTGGTTTGCTGTCCTTGCCACCCCAATGTGCCTTCCTCCTCCTTTACTTATCTAGTAATGTTTTTATTGTTCCTTGTTGAATTATTTAAACCTTGGTCTCATAGATGTGCTTTAATATTCTCCACCTAAATGTTGCCAACCTTTAGCCTAATATAAAAGAAGGGAGACATTTTTAAATGGAGGATGGTATATAGGGAATATTTAAGCATCTTAGATTTTTATTTGATTAAGTAGTGGCCTTTTCCTCCATTCACTTTTATTTTAATGATTAACTAAACCGTTTGTGCTGTTTTTATATTTTACAGCTATCATGAGAAGTTTCTCCCTCCTGCAAGAAGCCATAATCCCCTATATCGCTACTCTCATCACTCAGCTCACACAGAAGCTGTTAGCTGTTAGTAAGGTAACAGCCCTTAAGAATAAGATTGCATTTTAAAAACATTGACTGTGTATGTGGGCACACTGATGCTGTGATGTGAGTGGAGGTGAGAGGACAACTTGCAGAAGTTCTCTCCTTACGCCATGTTGATTCTCGATATTGAACTCATACTGTCAGGCTTGTCAGAAAGTGCCTTCACCCTGCTGGGCATTCTTGCCAGCCCATAGGATTGCTTTTAAATTTCCTGTGAATTGTTTGAGCTCAGTGCCCTTGGGCACCAGGCCAGGTGTAGTAGGATGTCCTGCAGCCTGAGACCAGCTCCCTGAATTACACCAGAGTTGCAGAAAGAATGCCTTCAGAGCAGCAGGGCTTACAAAAACGTCCTGTCTATCTGAGGGAAGGAGACTCACGTATCTCTGAGGGTCATGCTCTTTATTCCCAGCTCTTGTTCTCTAGGTACAATTCTCTCCTATATACACGTTCAACAACCAAACTATTTTCAATAAAAAAGTTACAAAAGCAACATCTGAGGGGAGTAACTATGGCAACACCTGGTTTCTGGGTTTCTGGTGTATAGGCTGTGACCTGAGGCCGGGGGTACAGTGCCCGACGAGACAACCTATTGAGGAATTTGCATAGGGAGTGGGTCTTTACCATTCAGACTTGGCAAGAGAAGCAGGCATGAGGTATTTTAGGTTGCTTGTGCTAATAACCTTGGTTAGACACCTGTAACTCTGTCTTTGTGTATATCTGCAAAGTTTTTAACTTAAGATCTGTTTACAGAGACAGTCTAGTTTGAATTTGCTCCTCAGTGTTTTATTTTTGTTTTGTTTGTTCGTTTGTCTGATTTTGTTTTTTTTAAGAGACTAGGTTTCACTGTAGCTTTGGAACGTGTCCTAGAACTCTGTAGACCAGGCTGGCCTTAATCTCTGCCTCCCAAGTGCTAGGATTAAAGGCGTGTGCCACCACCGCCCAACTGATCTTGAGGTTTTAAATCAGTTAAATGTATGTAGCTTGTTTTGGACTGGGGAGAAATGGTTTTCTTACATTAATCTGAATAAAGAAACAAAACAGGCTTCTAAGTGTTTTCCAGTCCTCGTGGAACAATAGGTCTAGTTATGAAGCATATCTTAGTGTATTTCTGTTTATCTGAATTATACAGCTTAGGAAGTTATCTTCCTGCTCATACAGATATGTGTGCCCATAAGATTGAGATGTAATCATGAAATTACATGTACAAATTACATGAAAATGCACAATAATGGGGAGATTCCACAGTTGTTTTTTGCACAGGTGAATTTATAGACAAAAGCAGCCAGTTTTCAGAGTCTACGGTCCTGTAAGCTTTGCTTGAACTGGGTTCTCCTCGATCAGAGAATTATTCATCTGGTGGGTTGACATCTGAATTATCAGTTGCCATCTACAGTATTTGCATCATGGCCTGCAACAGCTCAAACAAGGAGGTCTGAGCATTCTTCTGGCCTCATGTTGGCATGCTTTTATGAAAGTATGGGGACACAAGCATGATATGCTCTGAAAAAGTATTTGATTTCATAAGTAGTAGAGTTGGTACGGTATGATAGTTCACACCTTTCATGCCAGCACTCAGGAGGCAGAGGCAGGAGGGTCTTCTAAGGTTAAGGCCAGCCAAGATTGCATAGTGAGACCTTTTATTAATTTGACAGCAGACTGATTATCTTTTGCCTCCTTTCTTAGTGTAGAACTGCTTTGGGACTTCGGGAATGGAGGGAGAACAAGGCAGGGTTGTGTGAGCACACACACACCTTGTGCGTGCTCCCTTCTACTCTAGCCAGCTCATGGTGACTTTGCAAGAGCGCTTGAGAAGATAGAACTGCTGTTGTTGAGTTTGTAGACCCGACACACGGGTGTCCATGCCGGGCAGGGCCAGAGTGGGCTGTTCCCACTGCCTATAGTGTGGGTCTCTGAGGACGATTGGCTTTAAGATCACTCTTACAGACCTGGGGACTACAGCTTACCTAATCCAAATGGAGCTGTGAAAGACCTAGCTAGCTAAGTGGTAGAGCACTTCCCTAGAGTGTGCCAAGCTGTGAGTTTCATTCCCAGCATTAACACTCCCAAAATAAACAAGAAACAAACACTGGTTTAGTTCTTTTTTTTCCTTCGTTCTTACTGGTAATTTACTTGTTTTTCTGTGTATGAGTGTTTGTACTGTGTGCATACTTGGTACCCACCAAATTCAAAAGAGGGGCGTGTCAGATTCCTCAGAACTGAATTTTACAGATGGATGTGAGCCACCACACCCCGAGTGCTGGGAACAAAACCAGGTCCTCTGTAAAAGCAGCCAGTGTTCGGAACCACTGAGTCATAGCTCGAGCTCCACTATTTTATTTCATTAAGACAGGGTCTCACTGTGTATCCCTGGCTAGCCTGGAACTACTAGCTGTAGTTGGCCCAGAGCTCAGATGATTCTGCCAGTCTCAGCCTCCCTTGTGCTAGGATTAAAGGTGTGTTCATGCCCCCCTTTGATGCCATTTTAAAAGGAGCTAACATCTATTTTACCTGTTTTTAGGAGGATCAAGTGTGTTCTGCTCTATCTAGGTAATATAGTCACTTGGATTTTTCAGATGGTATTTCCTTGGTTTTATTATTTCAGAATCCCAGCAAACCTCATTTTAATCACTACATGTTTGAAGCAATATGCTTGTCTATAAGAATAACCTGCAAAGCTAACCCTGCTGCTGTTGTGAATTTTGAGGAGGCTCTGTTCTTAGTGTTCACTGAAATCTTACAAAATGATGTACAAGGTAAGCTAGCAGAAGTCTCTTCTTATGTGATGAGACTGTGGTTATACAGTGCTGCCCTACAGCTGTGCAGGCTGCCAGTAACGATTCTCTTTGAATTTCATCAAACAGAATTTATTCCCTACGTCTTTCAAGTGATGTCTTTGCTTCTGGAAACACACAAAAATGATATCCCATCTTCATATATGGCCTTGTTTCCGCACCTCCTTCAGCCAGTGCTCTGGGAAAGAACAGGAAACATTCCTGCTCTAGTGAGGCTGCTCCAGGCATTCTTAGAACGAGGCTCAAGTACCATAGCAAGTGCTGCAGCTGACAAAATTGTGAGTCAGGATTTCCTTAAAATAATTAAATTCAATAAAATGAGATGTGATTAGTAGGAATGATAATGTATACTTTGTTGATATCAGCTATTATTTGGTTATTATATCTGTAGTGGAAAAATAAGAGCCAGTAGGTTAATTTCAAAGGTTTACCTTGAATGGGTTATTATGGTAAGAGGGCGTGTCGTCTTCACCCCTTTACAGTTCAAAAATAAGAGCTAGGAAAGGCAGGGAATGGTTGCACACATAGAATCCCAGCTCTGGGGAGGTGGAGCAGGAGGATTAAAAGTTCAAAGTCATCTTTGGCTCCATGTAGCCAATCCTACATGATTCTCAGTCCACTAGTAAGAGCAAGAGAATGAAGCTGGTTGCATTGTTTGGTGGTAGCCGCTTTCCAAAATAACAGCCTATGGAACTTGTAGAATTAGTCTCCACTTCTTTGGGTTCTCATCTTTTTTTTTTTTTTTTAATCTGATTTGTTGCAGCCTGGGTTACTGGGTGTTTTCCAGAAGCTAATTGCATCCAAAGCAAATGATCACCAAGGCTTCTATCTTCTCAACAGCATAATAGAGCACATGCCTCCGTGAGTCATATTAACCCCCTGAGTATTGAAGTAAAGATTGTGTTACATGCTCATAGGACTGACCTGATGATCTGTGTTCTTCTCTTCGGGTATTTAGTGAGTCAGTTGACCAATACAGGAAGCAGATCTTTATTCTACTGTTCCAGAGACTGCAGAGTTCCAAGACCACCAAGTTTATCAAGAGTAAGCAAATCATTTGGAAAACTGAGGATTTTGAGACTCTTGGTGGTGGGCAGACCTTTTATCAGTCATAAATATTACATATAAATATCTGGGAAAATGTTTGTTTCCCAAACAATTGCTTAGTTTGAAATGCATTATCTTCCAAAGTTTGGCGTTTGGTTTGTGTAAGTTTAGGGAGAAAAACCCTTTTCAGTAGAAATAGTGATGTGGAGATTCATAAGACTGTGATCTGACAAGGAGGCTACTCTGGGGTGTCTTGGGAGCAAGTGCTGAACTGATACATACATTCCCATGGCAGGTAAAGAGAAATTTCTTAAAATTTCAGTTAATTCCACTAATAATACTTTGTCTTTTTTTCAACAGGTTTCTTAGTGTTTATTAATTTATATTGCATTAAGTATGGAGCGTTAGCATTACAAGAAATATTTGATGGCATACAACCAAAGTGAGTTACGACTTTGTTTATAAGAAGAAAATTATTTGACCTCTTTAGTATGAACTAGGGGTGTGTGTGTGTGTGTGTGTGTGTGTGTGTGTGTGTGTGTGTGTGTTGATGGTGACTTTGTTCTGGTTTGGGGATAGGTTTTGAAGCCTTCTGGACATAGAAAGGCCTCATTTCCCAAGTTTCTGACATTCTTCACACAGCTCAGCATCTACTAAGAGATGCACTGTTCAACAGCAGCAGCTGGTGGCAATCATAGAACCTTGCAGTTGGTGAAGCTTGGTTCTGACTTCACAGAATGTGTTTGATATTGTGACCTATAGGGAACTAGGAGACTAACAGAGAAGAGATTGAGGACAGCTGTTAAGGGGAAAATCATGTGAGAAAATATCCCAAAACTGCAGATTGACTTTAAAGTCAATTATCTTGGAAAGTAGTATAAGAAAATACAATTTCTAGTAGTAGGGGATTGTGGGGCTGTCTGAAACTTATCTACTGCCCTATGGGACCCTTTTGCACAGAGCAAAACATGTCCTCTTGGGGCTAGAGAGATGGCTCAGTGGTTAAGAGCATTGACTGCTCTTCCAGAGGTCCTGAGTTCAATTGCCAGCAACCATAAATCAGATCTGGTGCCAACTTCTGTCTGCGGGGATACATGTAGGCAGATCATTGTATACATAATAAATAAATCTTTTTTTTTAAAAAAATGTCCTCTTGATATAGGGCAGTAAAGACCCCACCTTTGATCTATTTTCTGTACTTAAATAAGGATTTTGCATTAATTAGAATGTGAGAAGTTTTACTTCCAGAATGTTACCAAAAGCATATTCAAGGACTGATTAAATGCACTGTCAGCATTTATGTGCTTATAGGTGTTTAAGCAAATAAAGACAGAAACTCCCTAATCCAGAACTGGCATACTGGTCCTTGCCAGTGGTAGGTGCTCTGGCTTTTGTATCTTAGCTGTGTCCTTAATTTTTCAAAAATTTCTTGAGCAGCTTTTCAAAAGAAAAATTGGCAATTTTTGAGTAACATTTTAAGTGTATAATTCTTCCCACCTGCCCTGCCCACAAAAGCTGCAAAGGTTTTGCTTAAGGGAAGGCTTATAGTAACTGTGTTAATCAAGGTACCGTGGCAGTCAGTTGAGACAGTAGTACTTTATTTTTATTTTATTCATTTAAAACCACTGAATAAAAACATCTAATTATTTCACTTAGTGCTTGTCTGATACTGAGTGATGTGTTTTGCTTTTATTAATAGAATGTTTGGAATGGTTTTGGAAAAAATCATTATTCCAGAGATTCAGAAAGTATCTGGAAATGTGGAGAAAAAAATCTGTGCAGTTGGCATAACCAAATTACTTACCGAATGTCCACCAATGATGGATACTGAGTACACCAAGCTGTGGTGAGTACTCCCTTCTGAGAGTAGGGGAAAGTGAAGTGTTCCCAAGTCTGTGGCTGCAGATTGTGTTCTGATCTAGTCAGTTTTAACATGACGTGTAGACACTATTGGTATCAGTGTCTCATACTACAATCTAAGCAGTTCTCCTACCTACAACTCCTAATGCTAGTGGCAGATCTGGTTTTTGTAGTAATAAAGGTGGCGGCGGGGCTGCGTCCCCAACACCCCAGCCGCCTGCTCAGCTAGCTTATGCCCCGAAATAATTACACAGACACTGTATTCATTTAATCACTGCTTGGCCCTTTAGCTCTGGCCCTTACTGGCTAATTCTGATATACCGATCAACCCATCTCTAATAATCTGTGAGCACCGGTCTTACCGGGAAGATTCTAGGTCAGAGCTCCATCGCGTGTGTCTGCCTGGGAGCGGGGCATGGCGTCTCTCTGAGGCGTCCGCTCCCAAGCGGAGAGCTGTGGAGTCTGAGCTCACTTCCTCTTCCTCCCAGCGTTCTGTTCTGTTTACTCCTCCCACCTATCTTCTAACCAATAAAATGGGCCAAGGCAGTTCCTTTATTAGCCAATGACCTTCCTCCATCAGGTTTTGGTTCTTAATTTGTTTTTTTAGACAGGTTTTGCTGTTGTAGAACTTGCTCTGTACACCAGGCTGGCTTCGAACTCCCTGCCTCTGCCTCCCAAATGCTGGGATTAAAGGAGTGCACCACCACCTTCTGACTAGGACCTTGATTTGTTTGTTTGTTTTTAAGATTTATTTACTTGTGTAGGTGAGCGCTCTATAGAAGAACTCATCAGATCCCATTACAGGTACTAGGTAGGTGCTGTGAACTGAACCCAGGACCTCTGGAAGATCAGCCATTGCTCTTAACCACTTAGCTATCTTTCAGCCCCAGCCAGTGGCCTTAGTTCTTGATTTGGAGGGGTATGTTTATAGATGTGTTCATGTGTGTATGAACACACCTGTCTGGGTTCATTTGCATATTGTCCACAGTTGACCTTTGGGATGTTTTTCTCATTCACACTTTATTGAGGCTTGGTCTCTTGTTCAACTAGAAGCTTGCTGATGCCACCCAGGCTGTAGTAATTGGACTCTGGTTCTCTCCGAGCTTGTTATTCAATACTGTTTATCCCTAGCCATTTTATTTTGGGATAGATTGTTACTATGTAGCATAGGCTGGTCTGGAAACCACTGCCGTCTTCATGCCTTCATTTCTTTTTTGTTTTGTTTTGTTTCCCCCCACCCCCACCCCCCCAGACAGGGTTTCTCTGTAGCTTTAGAGCCTGTCCTGGAACTAGATCTTGTAGACCAGGCTGGTCTTGAACTCACAGAGATCTGCCTGCCTCTGATTGCTGGGATTAAAGGCCTATGCCACCACCGCCCAGCTTGTCTTCATTTCTTTTATTTTTGGAATTTTGTGCATAAGCCATCTATCTGTCTGGGTGGTAGTGGCTCACGCCTTTAATCCCAGCACACAGGAGTCAGAGGCAGGTGGATCTCTTTGATCTTTGAATTCGAGGCCAGCCTGGTCTACAAGAGCTAGCTCTAGGTCAGTTAGGGCTATTACACAAAAAATAAAAATAAATACATAATTTTCTGTGCTTTTCTTTCTTTTTTACCATCCAGGACTCCTTTGTTACAATCTCTCATTGGCCTTTTTGAGTTACCTGAAGATGATACCATTCCTGATGAAGAGCATTTTATCGACATAGAAGATACGCCAGGATACCAGACTGCCTTCTCACAACTAGCATTTGCTGGTAAAAAAGAACATGACCCTGTAGGTCAGATGGTGAACAACCCCAAAATCCACCTGGCACAGTCACTTCACAAACTGTCTACAGCTTGTCCGGGAAGGGTAAGTGTCTGTGCTGTTTCATTCTTGGGGACAAGACTGGCCAGTCAGGACATCAGTAGCTCTTGCACCTTGGGATTCTAAGGAAACCTTTTTTTTTCTTTATTTATTTATTTTATTTGGTAATATTTTTAAAAACTATAACGTGCTATGCATGGTGGCTCACACCACCCATAGTCCCAGCACTCAGAAGGCAGAATTCCAGGACAGTCAGGGCTACACAGAAAACCCTGTTCCAAAAAATAAAAACAAACAAAAAACCTGCAACATACGCAGAAATTAGGTAAGAGATTATGGATTCAATCTAATCCTGGCCTTTTAGCTGCATTTAGCTAGTCTTTCAGCATTTTTCTACTATATTGTAGTTTCTTTTTCACCTATAGAAACAGCATGACAAACCCAGCTAAAATAATTACCAACATTTTTTGTTTTTTGTTTTGTTTTGTTTTTCGAGACAGGGTTTCTCTGTGGCTTTGGAGCCTGTCCTGGAACTAGCTCTGTAGACCAGGCTGGTCTCGAACTCACAGATATCTGCCTGCCTTTTTGTACATTTTGTAAAGTACTTGTTTTATAAGTACACAGAAGTACTTAATTAGTTAATTAGGCTGTGTTTTTTTTTTTTTTTTTTTTTTGCCAAACATGCAATTCCAGCTGAGTTGGGTGGATAGCTGTGAGTTTTAGGCAAACCTGGGATACATAATTTTTCTGTAAACTAAAAGAACATAAAAACCTTATCAGATGTTAGTTGTACAAGCTTTTAATCCCAGCACTAAGGAGGCAGAGGCAGGAGTTCAGGACAGCCTGGTTGCAGGACGTCTAGAGCTGTTACAGAGAACCCGTTTAAACAAAAACAACAAAAATCTTTTATCAACCATAGCACCCCTAACAGTAATTCTTTATGGGTCTACCATGTATATGTGTATATGTATGGGCCAGAGGGCAATCTACCTTAGTTTTTGAGATGTTTGTAGAGGTCACTTGACGACTAGTCAGGTTTGTTTTTTGTTTGTTTTTTTTTTTTTTTTCGAGACAGGGTTTCTCTGTGGCTTTGGAGCCTGTCCTGGAACTAGCTCTGTAGACCAGGCTGGTCTCGAACTCACAGAGATCCGAGAGATCCGCCTGCCTCTGCCTCCCAAGTGCTGGGATTAAAGGCGTGCGCCACCACCACCCGACTGACTAGTCAGTTTTCTCCTTCCGCTGAATGAGTCCTGGGGATCAAACTTCCTCTACCCATACAGTACCTTTTCTCACCTGTAAAGCCCAGCCGTTTTGAAGGAATGAAGTCAGTTATTTCTACCTCCTGTGGACAGGGACAAGAACTAGCTGCCTTTCCCCACCTGGTGGCAAGCATTCATTCAGGTGCCAGTCTGAGTGTGACTCAAGAGCCTCCAACACCGTGTGCTTCCTTCCCTCACAGGTTCCCTCCATGGTGAGCACCAGCCTCAATGCAGAAGCATTGCAGTACCTTCAAGGGTACCTGCAGGCAGCCAGCGTTACCCTGCTGTGAACGGCTTCTTCCTGACCCCATGGGCCCAGGATGGTTTCTTAGGAACCATGTGGACTCCTCAGCACAGCTCTGGTGAAAACAGTACAGGTTTTCAACCTCTTGGATTTGTGACAAACTCCATCTTACAGAGGACAGTAAATACTGCTCTAAGCAAACGAGGCTGTTTGTGTTGAACATCAACATAACTGGTATCTTGTCTGGTTTGTGGCTTCATGGGACAAGTATTTACAATACCCTGTATGGCCATGGGTTGAGCATTTGCACGGTTTGGATTATTTCAGATTTTTGGCAGACCTTCCCTGTGGAGACCTATTTGTTTCTAACTAAGCCCTTTCTTTTAAAGCTCGTATTTCTCTCGTCATTTGTACTGTTGTCTGTTTCTTTAAGCTTTTATTGGAAATGCGAAAAAGTAAAGGATCACTTGTTGACTTACCAAGCTGTGCACATTTCATAGTTGAAGTCTAAAATCAGCAATTAAAAACACAAAAATGTGCATCTAAGAGCATCTTCAGGACAAGGTTTTGGTGCTTTCTTTAAATCTTTCCAGTTTCCCCTCTGGACTTCGTGAGTGTAGCTCAGAGTCCTTTATGTAATTAGCTCTTGGCAAATGATGGAGTACAGATGGCACGGGTGCAGCAGTAACATTATGGGAGACATTGGGTGCTCCCAGAACTGACAATTCGGTTTTTTCTTCCTCAGTTCATCTGTAAACACAGAGGAAGTGTGTTTTGGGGTTGTTTGTGGAAGGGAGACTGCTGCTTCTGTGTCCGTGTGCTGACCATTGGAGGTCCTGTGGAGTTAAGACAGCTTCAGGGACTGTACCAGATGCAGTGAGCAGGCTCACTAACATGTCAGGTGGTGAGGTACACTGACAGATGGTAGGGGAGGTTTAAGTTAAGTCTGCATTGGCTGTCTGTGGCACGATTAATAAAAACCCAGAGACAGAATTTTGGAGCTCAACCTGAAGGTCAGAAAAGCAAAGCAAAGAGGTTCTTACTCCTACCTCTGTCCAATCCTGCCTCCAGGAATCTCAGAATGAGACTGTGTCCTCCAATCTTACATTCCTCTCTAGGGCTGGGATTAAAGGTGTGTATCATCACTGCCTGGTCTGTAAGGTTGATCAGTGTGTAGCTGTTTTACTTTCTGAACTTCCGAAAAGCTTTATTTATTAAAATACAAATGAAATATCACTACAGCTATCAGCTGTAACAGTTGACTTGGCCTCTTAATTATTTGTGCTTTACTGAGAAGCAGGTGTCAATAGCCATCTTCAGGCTGAGAGACAAATAATGCACACAGCCGTGAAAGCAGAAAACCTGTGGGGAACCAGCACTGAAGGCTCTGGTCCATGATCTGTTAGTGGAGGCCAGGGACAGGTTGTGAGCAGAGGCTCATTCTCACTGAGCTTGCTGACCACTACCACCCTATCTTTCTGATGATACCACGACCGACAAGTGCATCAAATGAGGGCCTTACTTGACAGAGTAATGTCAATGTGCCTTATAGCTGCCTCTGGGTCCATTCTTTCTCTGATAATGTGATCCTGTGTTTTTTAGCAAACAGACTGCTGTGGTTTTTTGTTTGTTGAGATGGGGTGTCTGTGTAGCTTTGGTTGTCCTAGGACTAGCTCTGTAGTTCAGGCTGGCCTTGAACTCAGAGATCCATCTGTGTCTACCCCCAAGTGTTGGGATTAAACTGCCAAACACAAAGGAACTTTTAAATAACTAATTTCAAAATATTTTTCTTTGTATAATGTTATTGAGGCAGTTTCCCACTAAACCTGGAGTTGGGCATTTTCTGAATGGCTGATTCTGTCTATACCCCCTGATCAGAATCCAGGTGTACCCTCATAACATTGCAATCATGAGAAATTCTCCCTTTGGCTTTTTACTGAAAGTCCTTTCTTCATTTGGCTTCGTTTTTGAGACAGGGCTTCTCTGTGTAACAGCACTGACTGTACTGGAACTAGCTCTGCAGACCAGGTTGACCTCAAAACTTGGGATTAAGTGTGCCCTGCCGCTACCCTGTAAAAATTATGCCTTAAAATTTATCTTTTTGCTGGGTGTGGGTGACACTCTTTTCTCAGTTAAATGGTTCAGTTGCTGGGATTCCCCATGACTCCTTCCAGTGTCCTGGGCTGCCTATCCACTTTCATGCTAAGCATGTATTGCTGGCAGCCTCCCTTTCTGTGCCCATTGGTATAAAAATGCATCCTCAGCCCAAAACCCACAGTGTACTAAGCTTTTCTGTGTTTCTTTAGTTAAAAAACTAAACAGGGAGCTGGGCAGTGGTGGCACACATCTTTAATCTCAGCACGTGGGAAGCAGAGACAGATGGATCTCTCTGAGTTTAAGGTCAGCCTGGTCTATAGAGCAAGTTCCAGGACACCCAGGGCTATACACAGAAAGCCTGTCTCAAAAAATAAGGGACCAAAACTGACCAGGTCACAGTTTATAGGAAATCTGGTCTTCAGAGCTCCTGTCATTCTTTGCTGATAAGTGTTTGTTGGTGATAGTATTTCTTGACTGATGCCAGTCCTCTGTCCTGCTTTCCCTCTTGATAAAGCCTGTAGTCTATCCTGCCTGCTGCTCTCTTCATCTCATCTTTATTGTGTTACTAGCTTCTCCAGGCATGGAAATTTAGCAGATGAGGTCACATTTTAGACTCCATTTGTATTGACTTTATTGCTGTTAAGAGTGTCAAAGCCGTGCCTGAGTTATTTTCATACACACACACAAACTTTTTTGCTTAAATGGGTTTAACATTGCTTACCCAAGCATATCTGTTGTTTTCTGTGGCAATAATCAGTTAAGCTACCTCCTTAAAGTATCAACAAAGATCCTGTGAAGACAAGGTCAAAAGTGTCCGAGGCAGTTCAGTGAAATAACTTTTATAGGACAATAAAACATGCAAGGGCAGGGAGATAAAAACATCCCTAGCCTAAAGAGGTAAAGGGGCCTGTGTAGCCATCGTGCCTTGGTGTCTGAAGCTAAGAGACTCCCTCACTCAGAAATATTGTGTAGTGTCTTAAAATTGTAACCTCTAGTGCTCTCTAGCCCATCAGGAGCCATGAAGTATGTCTGTGGGTAAAAGTGCATGTTTAGTTTTATATGACATATAAATGCTCATGGAGAGACATGGAAAGAGTTCAAAGAACACAACAGCATAGGCCACAGACAATGTGGCTGGCATGCTGTCTGGCTGCAGAAGGGGCACAGGAAGATCTATAGGCAGGTAGTGGTTACTGGAAGAAGGACGATTTTCATCAGTTGTTTAGCCATATTCTTGAGTTGGCAAGGTACCTGTGTCCCTGTAAGCCATGTGGGCATGAATCAGAATGGCTTCCTCATGCTCATGTATTTGAATACTTGGTCCCCAGTTGGTGAAAATATTTGAGTATGATTTGCCTAACAGTCTGTGCACTAGGGAGTCTCAAAAGGAACTACTGAATTATGGCAGATTTTTATTTTGAAGATAAAATGTCTCATTTTGCTGCATTCATATTGAATGTGTGCCATTAATTTTTCATACATTCCACAGGCAAGTGTACATGTAGCCTTTAAAAGTAAATTCTGTCAGCATGGTGCTGCAGGGCTTCAATCCCAGCACTCAGAAGGAAGGTAGATCTCTGAGATCAGTCTGGTTTTCAAAGCTAGTTTCCAGGACAGTAAACCAAGGCTGAGAAACCCTGTCTCAAATAACCACACACACAAAAAGTAATCCCTTATTTTAATCTTCAATCACTGCCAACCTGACTTCCCCAGCTGCCACATCCCTTCCTCATAGCCTTCAGTTACTGCTCAATTGGAAAAAGACTTTCTTAGTAGCTGTTTATTGATCAATAGTTTAATATAAAGAGATTTTTAGGTCTTCAGATTTTTGCCCAGACAGAATCACAAGCATTACAAATATTCTCCTTTTTGTTTTAAAAAAAGAGGGATGGGTAATGAACCAGAAGAGGTTTGATCTAGAAGTAGTGGTGTTTGAAAATAAATTAACCAAAAAAAAAAAATTTTAGTATTACCATTTATTGTTGACAAAGACTACTTACATTCCATGGGTGAAAAGGTTCCAGCTAAACCAAATGTGGAAGCAGTGCTCAGTCTGAGGTTGCAATGCTCTCCACCAGGGCCAGCTCACCTACCTGCATCTGTGCACAGCAGCACAGCACCAGGAAACCTTTCCCCTCCAAGGAGGTTGGAATTGACTGCATTAGGCACTCCAGAGACACCAGCCTGCAGGGTCTGGACCCACAGGTAATGTCCTGTAGTGTGGTAAAAAGCTACCTCCTTAAAAGACATGCCCACTGATGATTTATGTAATAAGGTCTGGGCTCATTTAAGTCTGCTGCTTAAAATAAAAAGACCACCTAAAGTTTAAATTTCCTAAGCTGTCCAATTTATACAGGGGATGGGGTGGGGGGCTGTAAAGGATTCTGGTAAAATCTGTTTGGCCAACCTGAGGGACAGACGCATCAAACAGGCCTGTGATCTTTGCTAGACTGATAGCATCGGTCTCAGACAAGTTTCTAAACTGTGCTAGATAAGTAGATGCAACTGAGAAACTGAAAAGAAAATTATATAGTGTCATCAACCAAAGGAAATAATGAACCAGCATCGCTGTTGAGAAAGCAGTGGTTCCAGTGGGTGGGCACTACACGGGGCAGGCTGAGCACGCTGCGTCTGTTCTGCAGGACAGGAAGAACTGGCTTTTCTCTGGTGCTTTTAGCTCCGGGGCCTCTCTGGCGTGGCTGTCCAGGGTTGTCCGAAGTATCCGAATGAGCCAGCATGAGAATAGGCCATGCTTTCTGTTTCTCTTTTATCACAATATAAAAATTGAAGGTGATGGGGCTGGTCTCTCTTGATGGCTGGCAGAGCACAGCATTGTCACTAGCAGCCCAGCACAACCAAGGCCACATCACCTGGCGTCTGTGTCTTCTTTGCTACTGCTGCCACCTTCTATATTCGTGTCTCAGCCCACTGGAGTTATCAGAAATTCCAAATTTTGAAAGCAGTTCTCAGTATTTTCAGTATACATGTTGGGATTTATAATGGTTTGTGGCCAGAAAAGGTTCAGCACCTCCCACACCTTTAAGGAAGAGAAAAATGACAATGGCAAGAATGTTGAAATGAGAACTAAAGCTAACTACATGTAGCTCCCATTTGTAGGAGCTGAGAACAGTCATCCTAGAACTGGAGGGAGGAAGGAATGTATTCTGTGTCTGAGGAAAGAGATAGTGCTCTGGGAATACTTGTCTGACATGACCAAGGACTCTGGGTTTAGTCCCCACCATCTTCATAAAGAAAAATATTTAGTTGAAAGGGTTATTTCCATAAACACAGGAAAGGCTGGAGTTTCTTCACTGGTCAAAAGCACTGGCTGTTCTTCCAGAGCATGGCATCTCAACAATCTATAACTCCAATACCCTTTCTGGCCTGTGCCCACAAAATACCCTTACACATAAAAAAAAGTAAATAAAAAGAAGAGGTGACCCTTAGAGAAGGTGTGTCACCATGTACCATTAAAATCATGTGATCATGTGACTACTGAGAGTCAGATAAAGAAGGGTACTTCTGGGGGCCTGCAGGTGTTAAAGCCAGAATGCAGTTCTGGAAAATACTTCCTCAGAGTCAACCAACAGTGGCAGCAATTTGTGCATATGCTCACTCACGCTGACACTGGTCCATTTCCTGTTCTCGGCATCTCTGTGCTCTGTTGGTCCAGTTCAGACAGCAACTTTAAAATGTTCAATGCAGCCTAAGAGAGGGGAAGGAAGAGTCAAATCACAGAACACAGGCTAAACTCACATGGAAAGGGACATCAACAAACTGCTAGCAACCTTTTGGAACTTTTTTCTTCCCAATAAAATATTTAAGTCCCCTACCCCAAACAACCAAGACAGGGTTTCTCTGTATCCCTGGCTGACCTGGAACTCACTTTGTAGACCAGACTGGCCTTGAACTCACAGAGATCCACGAGTGCTGGGAAAGGCTTGCGTCACCACCGCCCAGATAAAATGTTTGAATTTTTAAGATAAGGCACCAAACTGCCATTTTCCTCGGGTACCACATATTACTTTTGGCTTTTCACCTGACAGTGACCTACCATGCTCTCAACAAAAGACTCCCATGTTTCCCTCTAAATCAGAGGCGTCCGCTCCATGCAGCATTATCATCCAGTAAGTGACAAAGCTCATGTGTGCAGGCTCTTCTCTTTTGGGGTTTAACTTTATCTGAACCAGACTCTCTAAAAGGGGGCTTTCTACAGCTGCCAGAATAGGGGCTGAAGTGAGTAAAATCACAGAACTTTGTCTCTCTTCCTGAGACCACTAACAGCCCAGAGAAGGAATGTGCCAGGTGCCCAGTCAGCTTCTTGAGGCACCTCTGAGGCCCACGTACCATATCATGACAAGACTCCACATCCTTGCCGATGCCATGGCTAATGAGGGGCGGCTGCGAGGAGCAATTGATGAGAGAGACACATTCGTTCTTGTTGTTCTTGGGGAAGTCTTTGTATTCAACCTAAGGAGAAAGAGCACCGTGTGGGACACAGCCAGAGTCCTTCAGGAGCCTACTTAGGTTTTAAATGCTGCTTCCTAAGGAAAAATATCTTCTCTCCCTGTAGACCTAAAGGACAACTTGCTGGAGTTGGTTTTCTTCCCACCAACAACCAAACTCAAGGGTTTTTGTTTTGTTTTTTGTTTTTAAAGATTTGTTTATTTATAATGTACACACTGTTCTGCCGGCATTCCAGAAGAGGGCACCGGATCTCATTACAGATGGTTGTGAGCCACCATGTGGTTGCTGGGAATTGAATTCAGATCCTCTAGGAAGAGCAGCCAGTGCTCTTAACCTCTGAGCCATCTCTCCAGCCCCCAAACTCAAGATTTGAGGATGCGCCTTTACATGATGAGCCACCTTATCATACGCCACAACTATTCCTGTTGTTTTACTTCTGCGCAAAACCATACTGTACTTCCGATCTTTTAGACAAAGCATATGATCTCACTTTTTCTGGTTTCTGTGGTGCTAGGGACAGAACCCAGGATCTTGCAAACACTACAAAAGTGATCTTATGCAGAAAGAACCTAATTTAAAGATGCTATAAAAAAGACAGTCACCTGGAATCCCTGGGCTCTGGAAAGGTAGTATAGTTGCTCAGAGGGTCTTGTGCGAGGTCCATGGGATACGTGTCCTGAAGAGATGTTACTCTTTAAAATGGTCTCGGCTGTGGGCGAGGTGCCCCCGTACAACAACTCGCGAGCTATCATGGCAGTTACCGTGGCCTTGGCAGGATTCGGAGCTGCCCTGGTGAAATCTTTGGTGTGGTGTCCTTGACTAACCCCAACAGCCTGAGCAACCTCCGGCACCATGGGGAGGATTCCAGCTGGCAGCTGCTGATGGCTAAGATAAGGCATCCGGAACTCGTCCTCCTTATTACCTATAAGGGACATAGAGGTCACAGCCACCTAAGAAGTTACAGTGCCACCCTTCCCACCATCCCAGTCCTAGGAAGGTGGTGCCTACTGGTGCTTCACACTGTCACACAAGAACCATGCAAACCCAGACAGAGCACATTGGACCAAGAGGGTTACACTTACTAGTTCCATTTTCATCCCCATGGCTAGGTTCAAAAAACGTTACTTTCCTTCCGTCTCCTGGTTTCTTTACTGGGGTCTTAAGAAAGAAAAATAGCAGTGAGCATGGACAAGCACTGGGGTCTGTGTGCATAGTCTCTCATGTCCCCCACCACACAAACTCTCATGTCTGCCCATGATGGCAGTCACATGGAACAGCTCATGAATGCAGAGCTGACTCTGCCAAGGACCAGAGAATGCTGGCTTCAAAGTGCTCAGCCCAGTAGGGTCTACACTGGTGCTAAGAAATGTGTATGTCTTACATTACCCAGAACTAACATTCAGAAACAGTACTTCCACAAAGGACACAGAGCCATTTAGTGCATAACTGTAAGACACAAGGCAAGGGTGCTTACATGTACTCTACAAGGTTTTCAAATGAGAAATCTGAAGGCCAAGTCCAGGTCTATGCAAATTCCTTATGGAATGTCTGGGTCCCGGGTACTGACTTCACAGGCACAGAGGGAGCTATTTCTTGGTCACGAAATGGCAGAGCTCAGAAGAGACTCAGTCCTACTTTAGTCAACCCCAACAGGACAATGGCTGGAGCCAAACTATAGATCTGGCCTGTTATTAACCATGCTATCTAGTCCCAGAAAAACCAAAGCCAGATCCACAAGAGCAGAAGACTAGATCATGCAGACCCCTATGAAGCACAAATGACAGCCATACTTGTTCATTCCAATCCCAACTACCCATCAGGAGAGAGCAGGACATCCTCCCAAAATGCACATCCACCCCACAGTGACACTAAACAGACTTCAAACCACGCGCGGGACACGGTGAACTGGACAGGAACCTTCCCTCCTGCAAACACTATCAACGGACGAACCCCAGGGGGCAGGCTGCTTACTGCAGGGAAGATGAAGCCTTGCCCCAGGCTTGCCCATGCAGGGAGCTAGGCCACCTGGCAGTGAGAGTCCCAGCAGTCACCTTCTCTTCTGATTTGAGTGCTGGCTTGGCAGGCTGTGCCTGGGGAACTTTGAACCCCAGGATCTCCAGCATGTTCTCGGCAGCATTGCGCTTGGCCACCTTCTTATTGGTACCCGCTCCTTCTGCAGTGTGATTCCCAACCTTTACCTGAAGAAAACATCAAAGACCTGTGACTAAACCTTCTAAGACACAACAGGAACTGGTTGGTTGCTGCCAAAAGCCCGAGGATGACTTTACTACATGTTTTGTGTACTCTGAAACTATTCCTGTGATGGCCACAATCAAGTTAAAATCCAAGAATACTATATGGAAATGTGTGCCACAATCCCTTCCAACAGCATATTTACAAAGACAGGTATGTGTCTAGATCTAACCACAGTGAAGCCTCCTCCTCCACTCTCCTGAGGGCTGGCTGTTGGACAAGTTCCAGTATACTCTTTTAAAGCTGTTCCATCCACAGGTATCTGGCTGCTAAATCAAAATCTGCCAGAACACTGAGAGGGTTAACAGGGACTCCTTCTCTGGCCTAGGCAGAGTGGCCTAGACCAGTCACTTCAGGCAAATTGCCAGTCTAACTTCCTCTTACCATATGGATCCTCATTTTCTTGCCTTTGTTTCTGTTTGGTTTTTGAGGTAGGGTCTTGCTGTGTAGACCAGGCCAGCCTCAAACTCAGACCCACCTGCCTGGAGAGTACTGAGATTAAATGCATGCATCGCCAGGCCCAATGAACTACAACATGGCCTTACTGACAGTATGTACTGGTAGAGTATGGACCACCAGGGACTGATATAGTTGGGGAAGGGCTGTCCGCAGCTGCACCAACCCACCTGCATCACAAATTCCCTGCGACGTGGAAGGCCTCGCTCTGTAAGGAGCACATACTCCGGCTCCTTTTCCTTTTTGGCCTGCTGAATCTGTGCCAGTCTGCTAATAGGATTCATCCCCTGGCCATAATCCGGGGCTGTCTGTAGCTGAAGAGAAACAGTACAATACAGTGTGCTACGTTATATTTTCTATTCCACAGGAAATCAGCCACCCAGAGTCAGCAGTTGACAGGAGACAAAAATCTCAGTGTTGGTGTAATGGCTCAGAACCAAACCCTTTAAAAATTGAATGTGCCTTATAGTCATACTAAAACAACTTTTGTGTCATAGAAAATGGACTTCAACATTTCACTGTGAGGGGAAAGCACTCATGTCTTCACAGTAAATGAAAAGGAATATATATATATTCCCCCAAAATTTGCTCAGAAAACTTGCAGGATCCCCCAAGGACAGAATCCCTTTGCATGCCCCAACCCGGCACAAATGCAGTGTCTGCACGTGTCCTCTTCCACTTCCAGGATGAGGAAGAGGACTCCTCATGACTGCGACATTCACCTACTGGGATTTGCCATGTAAAGGGCTATGGGGCCACAGTGTTTGGTCAAGAATGACAGAAAGGGTAGATGGAGTCAGGGCCATCACCCATGTTTGACTGAATAGGCACATGGCCCACAATCTAGCTTTCTCAGTCACTAAAACCTAGAAACCACTGAAGCTTGTGTAAGCCCTTAACTGGAAGATGCAGCTCAGTGGTAGAGGGCACGGCCAGCAAACCTGAGGCCCTTATTCAATCCCCAGTAATGCAAAAACAAAACAATATTATGAATTAAACACATGCCAGCTGAAGCCTGGGAAAGGAGGCTCCTTCCTCAAAGCACTTGTCAGGTGACTAAAGTGACTTGACACCACAGCTGAAAACTGGTAAAATGTAAGAAAATGAGCAGTGGATGACCCAAGTCCTGCCCTTTAAGTGCCCAACAGGGGTCAATATTTTTTTGTTTTTAATAAAAATTTATTTTTATCTTATGTGTATGAATGTCTGGTTTGCATGTATTACCACATGTGTGCCGGGTGTCCACAGAGGGAAGGAGTCACATTCCCTAGAATTGCAGTTACAGACAATTGTGAATCACCATATGGCACTGAACCGGGATAGAGTCCTCTGCTAGAGCAGCCAGTGCTTTTAGCTGCTGAGCCATTTAACTGCTGCTCCAGCCCCCTGGGTCAATGTTTTTCATTGTGTTTGTTTTTTCAGAGACAGGGTTTCTCTGTGTAACAGCCCTGGCTGTCCTGGAACTCACTTTGTAGACCAGGCTGGCCCTGAACTCAGAAATGCACCTGCCTCTGCCCCCGAGTGCTGGGATTAAAGGAGTGCACCACCACTACCCAGCTGGTCAATGTTGTCTTTCTCCCGCCCCCAGACATGGGCTCGGTCATTGTTTTTTTATAGACCCATTAAGTTTCATTCAAATATCCAAAACTCTTCCAAAACAGTCTCTATGGGCTCTGGTACCCAAGACCTAGCCCTGTGTGTGCCAATTCCACCTTGAGCCCTGAACTAGAGGTGGCTCAAGACAAGAATCCACAGGTGGTCTACTACCCCACCCATTCCACAGAGACCAACAGGCTTTGATGCCCACCCCCATATTAACCTGACACTTGGATGTGTTTGTTTTCAACCATCTCTACTCCACCTGCAGCTCATGTGCTGCCTGGGAAGCATCTACTGCAAACTGTGGTGCTGGACAGCAGCCAAGCTTCTACCCTAACCACTGCAACACTGCAGCCCTGCCATACAGGCTCTCACCTTGCATGTGGGCTGACTTTTCTTCTTGATTCTGGGCTTCGCTCGCTCCACAGCAGGCAGAGGTGGCAGCCTCCTCAGCTGCTCCAGCACGGCCCTTGCTGCATTCTTCTTGGAGATCTTCTTGCTTTTGCCCTCTCCTTCCCCTACAAACTCCCCGACTGAAACCCTGGTCACAAAGTTCTTCATGTGGGGTGGGCCACTCTCCCGGGCCACCTGTGTCAGAGGGTAAGACTGAGTGAAAGCGTGACAGACACTTGTTAAAAGTGGTAAGGCACACTACTTGGCACACGTGTTTCAAAGAAATGCATGTGGAGCAGATCTAATAACCATCTGTGAACACATGCAGAATATCAAAGGGGAGAGAAAGGACTGGTTTAATTGACAGCAGAGGCTTAGAAATTCAGATGGTTGTCAGGGACAACCCCACAGATGACAATGGGAATGCTAATTTCCAGACTCAAGGGTATCCTCAAAAGGTCCCACATCCCAAGGGAAGAAAGAGACTCTCTGCAAGGACCCCATCCATTGGAGAGCCCTGACCCAATGCACCAGTGGGACAGTGGTGGCGCTCGGGGCTCTGAGAAGGACTCTACCTTTGAAAAGATGCACATCCTGATCTAGTCCCTCAGAATGAGAGCACTCAACTAGCCTTCCAACACACCAAGCTCATGAAGAACGAAGGCTGAGGACTGTCACAGATGAAAGGTGACCACAAAGACAAGACTGAAAGGAGGCCCTGGGCTGCACGGCAGAACAGTAAAAACACCCCCCACAACAGAGAGTGCAGGAAGAGGGTGTGTGTGAGGTGACAGCAGAGCTCAGCTTCCTGTACGATCACGGCATGGGCTTAAAGTCCTTCCAGTCACACATCTGTCTTGCTTCAGGCTGTCCTGTCAAATCTGACAGTTTTGAAAGCAGTCGAAAGAAATGCCCAGGAAACAAAGTTCGTCAGAGAAACAGCTGTCCATGGGAGAGGAGCCCACAGGTCCACACATCCTCAGATCAAATATATGTTGGCTTACTCTGACCTCAAAGCCCACACTGAACCTGACTGGAAATTAACTATTGTGTTCATTTATTCAACAATACCTTCTGAGAATCCAGTATGGGCCAGACAATCTGCCACAAGCATCAGAAAAGGCAGGCCCTGCTCAACCCACCAATAGATGCGGCTGTGACCCTTCTGACCTGACAGTCACTCAGCAGGAATATTTCAACCAGCACCACCTAGAGATGAACCACGATGGTTCCACATCATTACCTCATGTACTGATTTGCATGAAAATATTCCCACAGCCCTAGGCACTAGAACACACTTGGTACCCAGTTGGTGGCACTGTCTGAAGAGGTCAAGGAGGTGCTAAGGAAGTAGCACATCACCGTGGATAAGCATTGCGAATACGGAGTCTCATCCTATTCCACTTCTCTTTTTCCTGTTTGCCACTGAAGACACTCAGCACCTGTTCTTTCAGCCCCGCCTACCCACTTGCTGCCATGATGGATAGACTCTTACTGCTCTGGACGCAGAAGCCAAAACAAACTCTTTCTGCCTTGGTAGTAGTATCTTAGTACAGCAAGAAAAAAGTAGTAGGGGCTGGAGAGATGGCTCAGAGGTTAAAGCACTGGCTGCTCTTCCAGAGGTCCTGAGTTCAATTCCCAGCAACCACATGGTGGCTCACAACCATCTGTAATGAGATCTGGCGCCCTCTTCTGGCATGCAGGCATACATAGAGGAAGAATGTTATATACATAATAAATAAAATCTTTTTAAAAAAAGAAAGAGGGGGCTGGAGAGATGGCTCAGTGGTTAAGAGCATTGCCTGCTCTTCCAAAGGTCCCGAGTTCAATTCCCAGCAACCACATGGTGGCTCACAACCATCTGTAATAAGGTCTGGTGCCCTCTTCTGGCCTGCAGGAATACATGTAGATAAAATACTGTATACATAATAAATAAATAAATATTAAAAAAAAAAAAAGAAAGAAAGAAAGAAAAAAGTAGTACACCTTACAAGACCATCACTAGGGGGCACCCTGATGATTTCTCTTTGGTGGCTGCTTGACATGTCTCTGGAATGCTACCTATTCCTAAAAGCAAGTTGTGAATGTGGAAGAGGGGGTAATCTAATCCCCAGATGCCACCACAATAAAAGGCTCCAAAAAGCTCTGAGACTCAGGCAGGGCAGTGACCAGTAAAAATGGCTGACAAACTTATCAAGAATTCAGGGGTGATCCTGAGCAGGGATCTGGGGAGCCGGACACCTTAATCTTGGTCATCCTCTCTCCTGTCTCTAGAGCTGCACTCTCGTGCTATTCTACCCTAAGAAAGGGCATGTTTTCCTTTACTTACAGGGAACGCTCAGGGAGAGTCTGGGATACAGCTTCCACCCAGCAACTAACTAGCCCTGTCATTCTATGTCATGTCTCCTTCCTACCCTAGCCAGCCACATGGTGCCTCCCCAAGGGAAGACAGCATATAAGACAGGAGTATCTGATTTCTGAAGCAGGGAACAAGGACAGTTCTCACACAGGCTGGTCTGGGAGGCAAGCACAGATCACCCTGCCTCTGCCCCTGGTGGGAAGTGGACATCACCTGCCAGATCATAGGACAGTTACCCTAACCTGGCTATGGAATGAAGGTTAAATGGGAAACATGCATCAGGAGAAGATATGCATTTTATGAAATAAAATGAGGGGATCATTATAAATGCAGAATTAAAATATTCTACAAGATAACAGCTTCACGCTGCCAACACTCTGCCTTTAATCCCAACACTCGGTGAGGCAGAGGCAGGCGGATCTCTCTGAGTTCAAGGCCAGCCTGGTTACAGAGCTAGTTCCAGGACAGGCACCAAAGCTATAGAGAAACCCTGTCAGAGAAAAAAAACAAAAAACAAAAAACCAACAATCCTCCTTCAGGCTATTCCTGTTGGGTACGTGTTCTGCAGCCAGTCTGACTGAGCCTCCACCTAAGGAGACAGGATCTGGGAGGGAAAGTTGCTTTCCAGAGCAAGGGGAGGGACAGGGCCCGTGTGCAAGTGTGAAGACGACCTAGGGACAGAGACCCACAGACACTCGCAGGAAGACACAGTAACCCCTTCTCTGAGGGGACTGTCCAGCCCATCAGTATGAAGGGCCACCTTAGCTGAGCACTACTCCAGGATTTAGGAGCAAACGGATCCCATCATGAATCCTGACAGGATCTGGTAAAGACAATGTTGTGCATGTCTTACCTCAAAATTCACAGGCAAATTCCGCTTCAGTGCAATCTCAAACACTTGGCTTATTTCTGATTTATTGAGGTTTTCTTCTTCTGATTCTCTTCCATTCATCTACAGAAAAATACTTGTTAGAGTCAACTTTGAGGAGCCAAGTATGGTGATATACACCTTTAATCCCAGTAATCAGGAGTCAGAGGCAGGTGTATCCCTGAGTTCAAGGCCAGCCTGGTTTACAGGCTGAGTTCTAAGATAGCCAGAACTTTATGGTCTCAAAAAAATTAAAACATAAAAAAATACTCAATTTTCAGTTAATCATCTATAGTAACTGAGCCTCAGCTTTACAGAGTTAGCAATGAACCAGAGATGGAGGCCATATGGAATTGAACCTTCAGCCTCATGTCAAATACTGTACAAATTCAGCTAGTAAACGCACTATAATAAGCCACAGCAGTGCCTTGGGGTACAATGGGCCTGCCGGTGCTATAGAAGGCACCAATGCTTCCAGGGAGAGTAAGAATGGCCAAGTCCGGGGCTGGAGAGATGGCTCAGAGGTTAAGAGCATTGCCTGCTCTTCCAAAGGTCCTGAGTTCAATTCCCAGCAACCACGTGTGGCTCACAACCATCTGTAATGGCCTGGCCAGCAGGCATACACACAGACAGAATATTGTATACACAATAAATAAATAAATATTTAAAAAGTCCACAAGCCAGAGTCAGTCGGAGGAAAATCCCTCCATGGTAGGCGCACAGGCATACTACAGAGGCCCTGGAAACCATGTCTGTAAATAATGCAGAGGACCAGAATGCCCAGTAGCGCTGGCTCACACAGTGCAGCAGGCAAACAGCCAAGGCACAAACCAATAAAGTCTCCTCAACCAGGGTAGAGTCCACCTTGGTACCAAGGTTCACCAGTCCTCATTCCTAGCAGGAGGGCTCAGAGGGGGGCCCAGGCCACCTCTCTTTAGCTGGGAATATGGATTCTACAGAGTTTAACAGACTCTGGACAGCTAGCTCAACACAGCACCAGCAGATCCGGACCTGACCAGAGCTGCTAACTTGGCACTGTAGCTTTCTTTTGCCAAATTTGTCAACCTCTGTTTCCAGGATTAGCCCTAAGAGGAACTCCTGGCTGAACTTGCTAACAGGCTTTGCTGTGTGGGTCAGTTCATCAAGCAGACCCGCCCACAAGAGAGCGAGCAAGCTGTAAAGGTCAAGTAAGATAAGAGAAGCAAAGCTCCTGGGCACTGACCACTAACCCACAGACACCATCAAGGCAGACCCCACAGCAACACATGTTTATTCCAGATCCACACCAGTGCTTTCTCCTCCTCCTCCACAATGTGTTCGCTTCCTTCCTAGCGAGGGCCCTTTCATTGCAGCCTCATCAGCATTGTGTGCCCAGTGCCTGGATGGGTCCTTACTCCTCAACAGGAAGGGCCCTGGCCTTCTTTTCCTTATGGGCTGGCCATATTGCTCAAGCTGGACTCAAGGGACATTTCTGCCTCAACCTCCTAATCAGCTGGGAACAGAGGGGCACATCACTCCCTGGCCTTGTGCCGGCTTCTTATAGGGCACCTCTTAAAGCCTATTTTACAACCAAGTGCCATAGAAAGCTGAGCATCTAAAAGGTTTAGTTTGAAATTTAACTTTGTGTGAGGGAACCAGGCCACCTCAGACATCACCCTCAAGCCCCACCCTTCTTTGAGACACTCTCTCACTAGCATGGAGCTGCTCAAGCTCACTAATAAAAACATGAAGACTTTTAATTGTGAAAGTTCGATCTATAACTTTACTTTACTGGCTGACAATTTAAGAATTACTCTTCTTGCCAGGCAGAGGCGACACACACCTTTAGTCCCAGCACTTGGGAGGCAAAGGCAGGCAGAGCTCTGAGTTGGAGGCCAGCCTGGTCTAGTGAGTTCAAGGCAGAAAAGGCTACAGAGAGAAATACTGTCTCAAATAAACCAAAAAAAAAAAAAAAAAAAAAAATTACTCTTCAGTCACAGAAAAGAAAAACAAAACATTCAGATTCCTTTCCTAACCATGGAACTCTTAAATTGCAGCCCAGGGCTGATAGCATAGCTCAGTGTATGATTAGCATCAACCTTCCACAACAGGAAAACAAGACAAAGAAAGGCCCCAAATTCATAAACACTCCTCTCTTCCAGAAGTGGCTTCTCCACACTGAGAATGCCCGAGAAGCAGTTGGATTATACATGTACAAGAATTAAGCTGAGTTTATCTAATGTGATCTTTAATAAAAACAACATAAAACATGAGGCTCCTTGTCTCCCTCCTTTGGCTCCAGGCCTGCCTAGCCTATAAAACATGGCAGGAGCCAGGCTGTGATTTCTGGGAATGAGCCTTAAGAACCAGTTTCCATTTCCTGTCTTCAAGGATGCTTTTGTTTATTTATTTATTTATTTATTTATTTATTTATTTATTTATTTATTTTTAGTTTATATGCACTGGTATTTTGCCTGTGCATATGTCTGTGAAGGTGTTGGATTTTCTGGAACTGAAGATATAGACAGACACCATGTGGGTGCTGGGAACTGAACCCAGGTCCTCTAGAAGAGCTGCCAGTGCTCTTAACCACTGAGCCATCTCTCCAGCCCAAGGACACTCATTCTTCAGTCACCAAACTGTGAGGAAGTGCAAACAGTCCCAGCAGAGGGAACTAAACAGGAACTATGGTCCATGCAGAGGGAGTCATTTTGTCACTAGGCCCTCCCAATTGCTGGTGAACTTCCTGTGCCAAAACTAAGCAGAGCAGACAAAGCTGCCACACCTATAGCCCTGCCAAGCTGCAGGGTGAGCAAAAACCTGTACCGTGTTCTGGGACAGTGTGCTAGAAAGACAGCAATTCTCTAACTTAATACCACAAATCAGTGGGGTCTAGCTGGGTGTGCTGGCTTCACAGCTTTGATTTCAGCACTTAGGAGGCAGAGGCAGGCAGAGCTCTGTGAGTCTGAGGCCAGCCTGGTCTACATTGCCAGTTCTGGCCAACCAGAGCTACACAGTGAAAGAAAGAGAGAGAAAGAGAGCGCACATCAATCAGCAGCTCCAACAGCTCGGTGTCAGCCTTCCCAGCACACTCCCATCATGTCCACGTCATTAGGGCTGTGCCAGAGTAGAAAGAAAGGAAAGGCTGCTCGGCTTTCCTGTGGAGACATTTAGGAGACATCTCCAGGCCACAGAATGTCAATGGTTATCAGCCTATGACTACAGACAGCGTCAGCAGCAGCGGGCTGTCCCAGGCCTGTGTCCACCTACCTCCAGCCTCTCTGGTGGAGGCTCATTCTGCAGAGTCCTCAGTGCTCTGGCGGTAGCATCGTGTTTCACAGCTTGTCTTGTCTTTCCTTTCCCGTTAAACTGCTGTCCTCCCACAGAAAGCTCAACTTGGTAGAGTAACGGCGGAACTGGAAATGGGTAAAAGTACCTACAAATAGAGGGTGGGGGTTTCAGTCTCCGGTTGGTAAGTCACCCATGCCTTCTTCAGCAAATCCCACATTTCCTGTACTGTGGTCTCATCACTGTGTTTGCAGCACGGTGGAGGCTGCCTCAAGGCTCACACTGAACTACAGCTGCTGCAGAGGACAGACAGACAAGCAGGGGACGAGTCACACTGACGTCAAGCTCGTGGCTGACTCTCCATGCGGCTGTACTGGCAGGGTCCAGGACGAACTGGGTGCGCTCAGACAAACTCAGCTCACTTTATGCATTCACACATCTCCCAAGCAATCTGGGGATTTTAAGGGTGAAGCCTTTTAGAAAGGACCCTCATTTCTGCAATTTCAGTAACACCAAATTCAAGAGTTGGTTCCTTCAACTTCAAAGTCTGTATTTTTGAGGTTTTGCTACTTCCCACTTCATCAGAGGAAGGGAGGAAAATAAACGTCTACTTCGATCACTGATCTATTCACTAACATCTCACTCCTTACAACAAAGGCTTGCAGCAACACATCGGGATCTCATGTAGCCCAGGCTGGCCAGGCTACTATGCGGCACGTGATCTTTCTGCCTCTACTTCTTGAGCGCTGGGATTACAGGCATTCTGGAAGCACACTAGGTTTCAGTACTTCTCAGTGTTCATCAGTCTTAGTGTCTGACAAAGTACAACAGTCAACAAACAGCAGGCAGGGAGCATGTGTTGCAGGGCCCAGGGTGGCCGGACGGTGAGTGTGAGCAGCTGCTCCCCAGGAACCTGCTCCGGCCATCTGCCAAGACAGCACCAATGGCACACCCTAACCCCAATCAGGCCAAATCATGACTCCTGTCACAATTTATAGACATCCCAGCTATTTCCACCCCAGCACATACCTGGGGGGATAGGCACCTCCACGCATGCCGTAGCTGTAGGTGGACTGCATCCGAGAGTGAGGGTCCACGGGCTTATACATTGGTTTTCTTTTCAGTTTCACACAAAGTGCATTGAGCTCAGCGGTAGGACCTATACTTTCTGCAACACAAAATCATACAAACAACAGTTTCAGGCCCTGGACCCTGATGAGCATGCCTGTAAATCAGACTCAAGAGAATGTACTGCAAAGAGCTGAGTCCTCTACCCCTGGACATCCATTGGGAAACCCAAGAATCTACAGTGTACAGAACCACAGGAAAAACCTGGGAAAGACGAGGCAAGTAGATTGTCTGGAGAAGGCAAATAAGAACCAGAAAACACCCAGATGTCTCTGACTTGACATTACAGTGAGACTCAACTATGGTCCCAGATGACAGGAAACCCAGTTTCATTTTCATATACACTGAGAGAGAGATTTTACCTCAAAATCATCCATATGAGAAAACAGAGACTAGGGCTCAACAGGAAGACCACTTGCGGTCCAATCATGAGACCAGTTTAGATCCCTGCACCAACATAAGGAACCTGGCTCCCACACACACCTGTAACCCCAGCTCTAACAGGAGGATTACAGGCTTCCAACCTAGCTGAGAACATGAGCCTGAGCTGTAGGGATAGTCCCACCTCTAAGGCTTAGGGAGACAGTGACATGAGAAATCACCTGATGCTACCTTTGAACGCCACACATAGTACACACATCTTCACAAAGCGTTCAAACAGCCTGAAGAGATTACTGTCACTCCACACACCCCATCGTAAACAACACTGAGAGTGGGGTGGGCTAGACAGATGCTGAGCCATCAAAAGCACTAGGTGCCCTTCCAGAGGATCCAGGTTTAATTCTTTGTACCTACAAGATAAAACTATGTAATTCCAGCTCCTAAGGATCTAACACCCTCTGCTGGCCTCTGGAAGCACCAGGCAACAGTGGTAGGCAGGTAAACACTCACACACATAAAGCAGTAATTAAAAATGAGAAAACACCCCTTTTGGTCCTTGGAGATGACACAGTAGGTTAAGGTGCTTACTGTCTAACCTGAAGATCTAAATAAGCAATGCAGGCAAGTTGTCCGCTACCTCCACTTAGCACTGTCATACAAGTACCAAACATACACAATGAAGAAATAAACCTTTAAAACAAACACTTGCTTTCCTATAATCTCAGCACCAGGGAGGCTAAGGCAGAAGGATTATAAATGTGAGACCAGCCTAAGCTGCGTATCTCAAAAACAAACAAACAGTGCTGGAGAGATGGCTCGGTGGTTAAGAGCACTGGCGGCTCTTCCAAAGGTTCTGAGTTCAATTCCCAGCAACCACATGGTGGCTCACAACCATCTGTAATGAGATCTGGTGCCCTCTTCTGGCCTGCAGGTATACACACAGGCAGAACACTGTATACATAGTAATTAACAACAAACAAACAAGCACAACAAACAGAACAACACTAGCAACAGCAAGCTTGATCAGTGCCATGAAAACTACATTTAGGGGCTGGAGAGATGGAGTAGTGGTTAAGAGCATTGGTTGTTCTTCCTGAGTCCACAGATTTGATTCCCAGCAGCACCTGGTTGCTTACAAAGACCTGTAGCTCCAGTTCCAAGAAATCTAACACCCTATTCTGGCCTCCAAAAGCACCAAGTGCACAAGTACTACACACATATATTCAGGCAAAACAATATACATTTTTAAAAAAAGAGAAGCTGGGTAGCGGTGGCACACGCCTTTAATCCCAGCACTTAGGAGGTAGAGACAGGCAAATCTCTTAAATTCAAAGCCAGTCTGGTCTACAGAGTGAGTTACAGGACAGCCCAGGCTACACAGAGAAATTCTATCTCGAAAAACCAAAAGAAAGAAAAGAAAATTCACCTTTAAATGCCTTTAAGATATTATATAGAGAAAAATAAGAATGATTTTGATTTTATATTAAAATTGGCTCAACTAAATTTAGACTATGAATCAAATTCATAAGAATATGAATGGGCTTGCACAATCAGAAGGTCAAATGAGTTACTGTTCTTCCTCACAACAGAATTCAGCGTCTCTGTGTGTGTGTGAGAGAGAGACAGACAGACAGACATAATTGCATTTTAAGAACACCCTCAACTGCTGGGCAGTGTTGGCACACACCTTATATCCCAGCACTCAAAAGGCAGAGAGGCAGGCTGATCTGAGTTCAAGGTCTATAAAATGAGAAACCCTCAATCACTCTGAACAGCTGTGACTGAGAGAAGACACAGACCACCACAGAGAAATTAAAGGCAAAAAGGTTGACCTGAGATGCTCGGAATTTCTCCTGATGACCAAGGACTGGGGACTGTAACTAGAGCCCACCAGCCACAGCCTCCTGCAAGTGCCTCCCAAACACATCCCTAGGTTCCTGATTTGCTTCGGGCCCTTGTTTGAAGCACTATGACCTAGCAGGTTGCATGTAGGCAGGGTCTTCTCACCCTTGTTAATCATGGGGAGATACAGAAGCAACACTGCTGATGGACAAATTATAAGCAATACTGCCATACTGAGTTGACATGGTTCTACTAAAAACCTACGCTCTTGACAAACTACACAGCCTTACCCAGGGAAAGGCGCTTCATCATGCTTGTCCTCAACCTAAAACACTGCACGGGGAAGCATCTCCGCATGAGTCCTCTGAGACCACCCAGTCAGGGACCTCAGACTGAGATGGTGAGGAGGAATCTGCCATTCACAGTGGAGGACCGACGCTTAGGAAGCCATCAGGACATACTGGGCAGCCTCAAGACACATTTTTGAAAGAAGACTTTCTTAGCCCAGACAGACTGCCAGATTCCTCTCTTCCTGTGCTTTTAAGAAAATTCTTCCTTTCCCTAGCTGTGGCAGCAGCTGTACTGAGAACAAGCACAAACCACCTCCAGGGCTGAGGTCAACCTGGACCCTGGGCACTTCTGGTGGGTGTGGTTTAGAAGACTGCCCAGCAACGTAGAAAGATGTTTTTTCACTTCTCGTTGTGAGACAATGTCACATTATTGGGATGCACCGACAGAAAGAGACCCTTCAAATACAGTTATGCTGGTTTGTAAAGACTGGTTTTTATTTTATGTGTATGGATGCACCGACAGAAAGAGACCCTTCAAATACAATTATGCTAGTTTGTAAAGACTGATTTTTATTTTATGTGTATGGATGTTTTGCCTGTATGCATACCACATGTGTGCCTAGTGTCCGAGGAGACCAAAGAATGTGTAGTATCCCCTAAGTGGGGTGACAAACAGTTGAGAACTGCCATATGGTGCTAGGAACTGAACCCATGTCCTCAGGAAGCACAGTGACTGCTTTTAACCACTAAGCCACCGCTCTCGCTCCTGATTTTAATCAGATATCAGACAGACTGAAAGAACTAAAGGCAGACAAGAGGGTCCCAAGGGTTAGAACATTTATGGCAAATCAATCATAGCACTTGGGAATTGTTTACTCCAAATCCTACACAATCTCATGTGACTTAGAGTTTTAAAAGCCAAATACTCCAGGCTGGAGAGATGGCTCAATGGTTAAGAGCACTGGCTGCTCTTCCAGAGATTCAAATTCAATTCCCAACAACCACATGATGGCTCACAACCATCTACAGTGGGATCGGATGACCTCGTCTGTCGTAAAGGTGTACACACAAATAGAACACTCGTACATAAAATAAATCTGGAAGGAAGGAACGAACAAAGGAAGGAAGGAAAAGAAAGAGCCAAATACTCCAAGAGAGTATGTATTTTCTTGATCTACCTTGCAAGGGTAAAAGTAGAGGCAATTCGCTGGGCAATGGTGGCTCACTCCTTTAATCCCAGCACTCAGGAGACAGGCACAGGTGGATCTCTGTGAGTTCAAGGCCAGCCTGGTCTACAAGAGCTAGTTCCAGGAGAGGCTCCAAAGCTACAGAGAAACCCTGTCTAGAAAAACCAAAAAAAGAAGAAAAAAAAAGTGGAGGCAATTCTCAGTGAGCCAGGCATAGTGGTGCACATTTGGGAGGCAGAGGCAGATCGGTGAGTTCAAAACCAGCGTGGTCTAGGTCAGGACAGTCAGGGCTACACAAAGAAACCTTGCCTAGAAAACCCAAAAGAAATAAAAATAAAGGCAACTGTCTAAAATCTGTGAGCTTGTATTTTGAGCCACAGTCCCATGTGCAGTAGTACAGAAACCAGACAACCTTGTCTGTATAAGCCATCAGAGAAGGTTGGACAATCATTTACCCCAGAGAGGTAGGCCTTGCTCAGACACAAACTTGATTCAGGCTAAACCATGCTGACAGCTGACTCATTCACAAGATAAATTTAGATTTTTCTCCTTGAATTTTCCATGGTGGAAGAGACTGAAAATTAACCAAATTCATGGACATTAGCAGCAGTATGACTTCTAGTTTCTCAGGGATGGAAAACTGCAAAGCATTCTGGGAGTGTATGCTTAGAGAAGACAAAACCAGAATCATTCCTGAACCACCTATAGCCGAGAAACCTAGGAAAGTGAGTATGTACTGTGTCTTCATAGGGCTAGGACTACCGTTCATTTAAACAGCCCTGACCTAGCATACATTGCAGTTCCATACCCAGCACTGCAAACTAACAACAGAGAGAGCACACACCTAGGATGGGCACAACCGGAGCCTGACAAGGCACTGCTGCTGGAGCAGCCTGTAAGCCCACAAGCAGGGCCCCTGAGCAGGCTGCCATGCCAAAGCTCAGCTAAGGGTGCATCTCTAGCTCCCAGTCATAACTGCTGTTCTCAAACCTGGCTTCTCATTCCTTGAACATTCTTAAAGACTGCTGTTCTCCACTGTGATCTACTTTTGACAATTATCTAAGTAAAATGCCATGGCCCTGTGGGAGTCTTACAAAGTGAACCACGTAGGCCAGCCTGCTCTACAGAGTGAGTTTCAGCACAGGCTCCAAAGCTGTCCACAGAGAATCCCTGTCTTGAGAAAACAAAAACAAAGTGAACCACGTGCAAACGGAACAGCGCACACACATGGCTGGCAAAGTAGCTCAGTGAGGCTGAAGGCTGAGTTTGAGGCCTGGAAGGCAGGAAGAGAGCTGACTCTACAGAGCTGTCCTCCAACCTCCACACGCAAGGTATGGTATAGGTGTATACATGTAGGATACACAATAAATAATTTAGATCTTTAAAACTACGCCTGTTGCCAGGCATAGAGATGCAGGCATTTAATCTGGCAAATGGGAGGCAAAGACAAGCATAGCTTTGTAAATCTGTGACCAGCCTGGTCTGCCCAGTGAGTTCCAGTGAAGCCAGAACTGCATAATGAGACCCTATCTCAAAAAAGAAAGAAAACAAACAAAACAAAACCCAACTGTAATCCCAACATTAAGGAGGCTGACTCAGGAGAACTGCTTTGAGTTCAAGGACAGCCTAAGTTACCTGGAGTTCAAGTCAACCTGGACTTTGTGGTAAGGCACTTCTCCAGGCAAGCAAAGACGTGGCGGAAAGGTGTGGTGATGCACACCTTCAATCCCACCTGGGAAATAGAGGCAGATGCATCTCAATGAGTTTGAGGCCAACCTGGTCTACATATTTCCTGGACAGTAGGAGCTACATAAAGGGATCCTATCTCAAAATTAAACAAAAAAAAAAAAGAAAAAGCAGTAAATCCCAGGGGAATACAATGGTCGGTGCTTTTCCCTTAGGACAGTCAAACACATCTGGAGAGAAGTGAGGTGACAATCGGGAATGCCATCCTGTGAGGCAGGCTAAAGGATTCTGATGTAGCAGATTAAATTGTGGAACAGCTAAGCAAAAAAGAGCCAGGATCTTTACAGATCTGCACGCCTTTAATCCCAGTACTCAGGAGAGGGAGGCAGAGGCAGGTGAAGTTCTGAATTTGAGGCCTGTCTGGTCTACAAAGTGAGTTCCAGGACAGCCAGAGCTACACAGATTAAAAAATGAAGAACAGATTTACACATCAGGCAAATACGCTCAGAGAGTAAAGACCTTTGCCAATAAAGCTAGATGTGCTGAGTTCTGTTCCCAAGTCTTAAATTGTCCTTTGACCTCCACACACACAAGTGTCCACACACGCACATGCATGATTTATTAAAGTAAAACAATGTTTTTTAACAGACAGATTTATAAAATAAAATTAAAAAAATGAGACAAGCAAGAACGGTGTCCACAGAAGGGCAGCTATCCAGACAGGGCTGTAAAGTTTGTTACAGGTACCCTGGTGTGGAAGCACTCAAACTCACACGCATGTGTGCAATGATCTTGTCACACTAGGGAAGAAGGAAGCACCTGTATGTTCTTCCTCCAAATGTGTCAAGACTTTCCTAACTCATGACATCTTTAGTTATTTTTCATTTCCTAGTGACCAGATGTGAAAACCTTTAAATGCATCCCTTTTCAAAAGAAATCTATTTCTTTCTTTAGTTTCTAACCAGCCCTCCTTACGGGCTCTGAAGTACCCTACAATTTTCCTGACTTAAACTCACTTTAATTCAAAATAAAAATTAAGGGCCTACATACATGACAACTCGGTGAACAAAAGCTTTGGATGCCAAGCCTGGAACAACACGATAAGAGAGAACAGAGCCTCATCAAGTGTCCTGGTTGACACTTGACACAACTTGACAAAGTGCTGGAGGAAAGGGCCACCTGACTGCTTAGACCCAAAATAATCACACAGAAACTGTATTAATTAAATCACTCCGTGGCCCATTAGCTCTAGCTTCTTATTGGCTAACTCTTATATATTAATTTAACCCATTTTTATTAATCTGTGTATCACAAGGTCATGGCCTACCAGCAAAGTTGCAGCACAACTGTCTCTGGCGCCTCCCTGGCATCTCTAACTCCGCCTTCTTTCTCCCATGCTATATGCCAAGCCAGTTCTTTATTCATTAACCAATAAAAGCAACACATAGACAGAAGGACCTCCCACACCACAAAAGCTAGAGTCATGACACAGGAGAAGAGGGAAAATGCTTCTATAAGACTGGGCTGTAGGCAGGCCTGTGGGGCATTTTCTTAATTAGTGATTGATGGGGAGCGGGCCGTACATTGCAGGTGGTACCATCCTGGGTAGTCCTGGCTTCCATAAGAAAGCAGGCTGAGCAAACCAGTAAGCAGCACCCTTCAATGGCCTCTGCATCAGCTCCTGCCCCCAGGTTCCTGTCATGTTTGGAGTTCCTGCCCTGACCTCCTTCAGTGAGAACAGTAACTATGAAAGTGTAAGCCAAATAAACCCTTTCTTTTCCACGTTACTTTGGTCATGGTACTTCAATTAATTAATGAATTATTTAATCAAACAATCAATTAATGTGTTTTTGTGTTTGTTTGGTTGGCTTGCTTTTGAGACAGGGTTTTTCTGTGTAGCCCTAGCTATCCTAGCATTAGCTTAGTAAACCAGGCTGGCTGTGAACTCACAGAAATCCTCCTGCCTCTGCCTCCCAAGTGCTAGGATTAAAGGAGTGCACCACCACTGTCCAGCTCTGGTCATGTTATTTCATCACAGCAACAGTAACCCAAACTGAGACACCAAGTTGCCCTCTGACCGCCAAATGCATGCCACAGTATATATTCACACACGTAAATACACGCAAGTAAACATAAATGTATATATACATACATATATATATATATATTTTTTTTTTTTTGCTGGGCACTAGTGGTGCATGCCTTTTAATCTCAGCACTCAGAGGCAGAGGCTGACAGATTTCTGAGTTTGAGGCCAGCCTGGTCTACAGAGCGAGCTCCAGGACAGCCAAGGCTACAGAGAAACCCTGTCTCAAATAAATTATAGACAGACAGACAGACAGACAGATAGATAGGCAGACAAACAGACGGATAGATTTCAAGAAAAATTAATGAATGTTAATGACTCTGGTCTTGTAGTATCTGGCCACCCCTTTTTCTTGGTGAAAACTTTGCTGATGCCCTGAAAAGTGACTCAGACAGAAAAAGAGTTCATTAGTTCTGAGAAGTCATTCAAAAGGCAAAACTTTGATAGAACAATGACCATTCCAAGTGGTATTTCCTGTTCATGTCTTTCTGCCAGCTTCCAAACTCTGAAACAGAGGTTTGGGTTGGAGCAGTTACATGTCTGTCTACCCCACATCCAACCAAGGTTCCCTATCTGTTTTTGTTTGTTTATTTATTTATTTATTATGTATACAATATTCTGTCTGCATGTATGCCTGTAGGCCAGAAGAGGGCACCAGACCTCATTACAGATGGTTGTGAGCCACCATGTGGTTGCTGGGAATTGAACTCAGGACCTTTGGAAGAGCAGGCAATGCTCTTAACCGCTGAGCCATCTCTCCAGCCCCCAAGGTTCCCTATCTGGACACAGAAGTGTAGACAGCAATACCTCCTTCTGCTTCCTAAAAGGAAAGTGGAGCACCTCAGCACTACCTCTGGAAGCTGCCAGTCAGATGGGAAGCCAGATGAGGAGAGGCCGAGCTCTTCTTTGTTGTGCTGGAGGATGTGCTGCAGGGCTGTGAGCTGGTCTAAGTGCAGGTGTGGTGAGCAGGCAGCTAGCAGAAAGCTAGAAGACGCCCGTCCTTGTTTGGTGTCTGGCTCCCAGAGAGAGCAGCAGACACAATCTGAATTAGAACTTCACGATGAGACAGGCCACTCTCAGCAAAATGAACAACGTGCAAACTAACAGCTTTTGATGCAGCTAAGCCAGAGCAATGGAATCTAAATCTCTACATGAAAGTAGCGAGGGAAAGAAAATAAAAAGCTAAATTACAGAGGCAGAAGAGTAATTGCTGAAATGCCAGTCAATCCTGGCATTACCTCAGTTACAAAACAGTCCATGCAACATGTAGCTATGCTGATCAGTTAGAAGTCTACAGCTCCTCATGCTGCTGCATCCTGGTTTGCATTTCCTGCAGTGATTTAAGATGGTTTGCCATACCCATGCAATGTGTGGTCATATTGCAAAGAGAATCGGCGATGTGTAGGGCTTAATATTTATAGGATATGGAAAGACCTCCTTGTCTCAAACCTGTGAGAAATTGAAAGCAACCTGGGTAGTGACACCATTAGCAGGTCACTAGGAACTGCTGTTGTCTCCCATCATTTGACTTATAGGAGGCGTTTCTCACTATTGCTGGTTCTTTCTCTTTATTAGGAGGTTCATATAATTATAGATTCTAAGCCAGAAAATCACTGCACCAACCTTCAGGCTCACAATCCCGGAGTGACTTGAATAGACCCTGTGCTGCCCTGGGACCACAGCAGGTGCGAGTGAAGAGGCTAGGAGCCCAGGGGACTGCAGGATGGCAAGGCTGCAGGAAACAGGGGCTGGGGTGGGCTGAAGAGTTGCTCAGCAGTGGCTGTTCTTGCTGAGGACTCGGGTTCTATTCCCAGCACCCACATTGAGGCTCACATCCGCTCTAACTCCAGCTCCAGGAAGTCCAACATCCCTCCTGGCCTCCATAGCTACCATACTCACATAGCTGGAACAGACATCAATATATAGGCAAAATACAATAAAATAATTTCGAAAATAAAAAGTCAGGCATAGTGGCTCACACCTTCAATCCTAGCACTCAGGAAGCACAGGCAGGTGGATCTCTGAGTTGGAGGCCAGCTGGTATACATAATGAGTTCTAGACTAACAAGCCTACAGAGACCCTATCCCCAAAACAAAATAAAACAAAAAGTGGGGGGTTTGGAGAGTTGGCTCAGTGATTAAGAGGTCCGGCTTGTGGCCAGCACCCACATGGTGGCTCACAACCACATATAACTCTAGTTCTTCTGACTGCCGTGGGCACTGCACACACATCATGCACAAACATACATGCAAGTAAGACATATACATATAAAATAAAAATGTAAGAGTGGGAACAATTCCATACACACTTATGTCCATTTTTCACAAAGCAGAGGAAGTTTGAAGGGAGCTGAAAGTGCTAGGATTTTATGGAAACAGGCAGCCAGGCAGGCCTCCAGCACACACCAACTAACTAGCCGTGCACTGGCAGAAAAACCACACAATGATTTTTACCACCATGCCTCTCCCACAGATAAACCAGAGCAAGTAAGTTACTTGAAGCAAACCTCCAAAGAAGTGCCAAAGAACGACCTCGCGCCCTCATCCCCAGTGCTGCTGCTCCACACCACATGTTTACTCTGGGAGTGAAACAAAAAAGTTACCCACCCATCCAAGATGCAGACAAGCTGCGAGTGTGGACTCACGAGTGTGCCCTTGTTCTGGAGAAAGAGCTCCCTCTCTTTCCCTGGCTCACTCCTAGTCTCCCTAAAGTCTTTCTTGAAAGCTTTACTCACTGGCAGGAGCCAATCAGTTTACTCCTATCGTAAACACCAACCAGAGTCAAGAGCAGAAAATGAACTAAAACAAAGCCCGTCCCAACAGGATCATCCCAACCCGTGGCAGAACTTAGACTGAATGAATGCCTAAATTTAGAAAGGGTGGGGCCCAAAGGAATCCTTTTTTGCTCCTACTGTATAAAGCAGGCCCAGTGACAACATTTCCAGCTCCAGTCATAAATACGTGAGGATTTTAGAAGCTCAGAACAATCAGGCTTTCAATGAGACTGCCCCCAAAATGCTAGTCTCAAATACACCTCAAAGAGTTCAAATAAGCAGCTAAAAACTAGAGGGGAAAAAAGTATGGGTGGCTCAGTGAGCTGTGCTTGCCATGTGAACACAAGGACCTGAATCTGATCCCCAGAATTCACAAAAAGTCAAGACCAGTGGCAGAACACAGCTACTCATCCCAGTGCTGGGGAAGAACCTGGGTTTGCTGCCCAGATAGTCTAGCCAATCAGCAAGCTACAGAATCAAAACAAGAACATGTCCATAGAAGGATGGATGGACGGACGGACGGACGGACGGACGGACGGACGGACGGACGGACGGACGGACGGGCGGGCGGGCGGGCGGGCGGGCAGGCAGACAGACAAATAGGGTATATGGCAAAAGGAAGACACCAAGTGTCAAGCTCTGGCCTGGCCACCACTGCCTCTCATAACATATGGGACAGGGGGCAGTTAAAACATAATATACAGCCGGGCGGTGGTGGCGCACGCCTTTAATCCCAGCACTCGGGAGGCAGAGGCAGGCGGATCTCTGTGAGTTCGAGACCAGCCTGGTCTACAAGAGCTAGTTCCAGGACAGGCTCCAAAACCACAGAGAAACCCTGTCTCGAAAAACCAAAAAAAAAAAAAAAAAAAAACATAATATACAGCTGGGTGGTGGTGGTGCACACCTTTAATCCCAGCATTCGGGGCAGAGGCAGGCGGATCTCTATGAGTTCAAAGCTAGCCTGGTCTACAAACTGAGTTTCATGACAGCCAGGACTGTGTCACAGAGAAACACTGTCTCAAAAAACAAAAACACAAAAGAAAAAAAACCCACAATATACAACAACTAGATAAGCTTTAAATTCTCACACAGTCAGCACTAAAACTCACCAGGCAAGAGGCTGGGGGATGGAGGCTGGTGAAGCTGCACTTACTGTGCATACATAAAGAGGTCTCTAGATTCAGTCACAGACCCAGGCAAAAATGATGATAATAATAATAATAATAATAAATTTGCCAATCACTCTTTACTTACTAATGTAACCCTGGGTGTCATGTTTGAGCCTGAAGAGAGAATGAGAGGCAATGCTGTTAAGAGAACAACTCTGTTCCTCCAGGAACATCTAGCAAAGGCTGGGTATTTCTGATTGTCACATCTGATCAATGTAAAAGTGACCTCATATATCTAGAGGACAGAGGAACTAGAGCACCAGTACAACACCACAGCTGTAAATGGGAAAATATGCCATGTAGTCAGCCGCTCAGAGAACAAAGCTCTCCACTACTGGCATCTGTCGAGTTCAAAGCAGTCCTGAGGACCATGGCATTCCAACTGCTGTTAGCATCTTAGCATCTCCACCGCTGCAGCTATACAATCCTTCACACAAACCACCTTCCTTTAAACCTGCCTTTCAGGGTTGTTTCCTATCCAGTACATGAGGGCCTTGTGAGAGATCAAACTGTCACTCATAGACAAAGGAGGCTAGAAGCTTGGAACATGAGTATCCTTAGGACTCACTGGACACCTGACTGTAAGGGTCCAACTTCCTCCATTGTCCCGCATCGTCTACTGAAGGGCCTCAGAGCCCAGCTGGAGAATATGCTAGTCTTCCTTTCAGGCCAACATTTACTTACACACAAGCACTGCAACACAGAAGAATGACACGGAGGAGCTTAGAGCACTTCTTTCAAAAGATCTTCATCTGCTGAACACCAGAGTATCATAAAAACATGTATCTTTCATCTGAGCACTGGGGCCAGTCAGGGCTACATAGAGACCCTGTCTCAAAACAAACAAACAAAAACAAAAAAAGCCTCATACAATCTCACTGGGAAAAATGACAGGCATCCATAGTCTTAGCACTCAGCTGTGACAGGGTAGAGCAGATTCCCCTCTGTATGCTGTGAATACCATTGGTTAATAAAGAAGCTGTTTGGGCCTGTGATAGGGTACAGCAGAGCTAGGCAGGGGAAATAAAACTGAATGCTGGGAGAAAGGAGGCAGAGTCAGAAGGAAGCCATGTAGCCCTGCTGGAGACAGATGCAGAAACTTTACCTGGTAAACCACAGTCTCATGGCAATACACAGATTAATAGAAATGGGTTAAATTAAGATGTGAGAGTTAGCCAATAAGAAGCTAGAGCTAATGGGCCAAGCAGTGATTTAAATAATAATTTTAAAAAAGAGTTAAACACAGCTTAACACCACAGCTCCTTTAAGAGAAGTTTTTCTGATCCAGTGGTAGCAGAAAAAAAGCCATGCCTTTTTGAAACATCAGCTTTCTGGGCCATGCTGCCAGTGCGAACTCTGGCTCTTTCAAGAGGACAAGCATTTAAATGGGATTTGTGGGCAGCATAGGCCCACTGGTTACCAGAGTTGAGGTGGTGAGGATGGCTCCCACCGGGCAGTCTCAGAGGCAGTAAACATGCTTCCTCCATGTTAGACCAGGTGGAGCCAACAGGCAGGGCCATGTTGGCGCTAGCCATGCCTACTTAGCATTTAATTAAAGAAGAAAAAAGTAGTTCTGGTCAGAAAAGGATTACAGATATGCAATAAAGGCAGATTCAAATGAAAAAGACCTCTAAATGGGTCATAGTGTGTTTTAAAAAATGTACGTAGGCTTGGGAAAGAAGAAAAAGAGTATAGAGAGTTATAAAAAGAAGTAAATGGTTTTAAAATAACAAAACAAAGTCTTTAAAGAGACAGAGTACAGAAAGTCATAGATTAAAGGAATAAAGATAATAAAATAAATATTAAAGTAATAGGGTAAAAACAAGCCACTTAAAGATGGAAAATTCACAGAGAGTCTGGATTATGTATATTATTGTGTTTTCTTTGAATTTTTTGACTGTTAAAGAGCTATGTAATGAGAGACATTTCGCTGTATGGATAAGTTAAACTAACATAAAGGCATCCTGACTTCAGAATTTGAGTCTCAGGATATGTTGCTTTGGAAAAGAGGTTCTTCTTTTGTTTCCACAGAAGATGAAAACATAAAGAATCCTTCCAGACTAATGTGGTTTGATGGATCAAGACCACCCAAAAGGTCTCTGCGACACCACAAAAAATACTTTGCCCAACAAAAAGAAGGAAGCATCTTGGAGAGAACTATGCCCAAATTCCCTAAATGATTGTTTATAGATGTTTGTTTACATTTAAAGGGGGATATGATATAGAGATCAATACTTTGCATTGCCAGGCAGTGGTGGCGCACGCCTGTAATCCCAGCACTCGGGAGGCAGAGGCAGGCGGATCTCTGTGAGTTCAAGACCAGCCTGGTCTACAAAGGGAGTTCCAGGACAGGCTCCAAAGCTACAGAGAAACCCTGTCTCGAAAGAAAAAAAAGTACTTTGCATTGGTATAGATCTAGGTTTATTGACACTAATTTCAGGTCAATTTTGTTATATGTATATTTCTGCTCTTGATTAAGGTAGCTTGTGCAATTCATTTAAAAATGTAAAGTATAATTAAGAAATGTAGGTTAATAGTCATCTATAACAGTCAAGCTTGTAGTCATGTCAGTTAGATTTTCTAAGTGTACAGAGATATATTTCAGATGGCATTCTTCAGACCTTTCAAAGACTACAGAAGATGGCATTTAAAATGCTTAAGAATTTAGGACTTTTCATGACAATGAGACACATCTGCTCCTGGCAGCACCAATACATCAAAAAGGATGATGGGCATCGAAGAGGCTCCTTATGGAGTTTGTTAGCCATTTGGGCAGGAAACTGCTCTTGCCTGGACTGCTTGATGTTATGCTGTATGAACTGGACATGCAGACCCACAGAGAAATGACTATGGAGAAAGAAGGCTGAGTCAGAGAGATGCCATGTAGCCCTGCTAGAGACAGATGCTGGAACTTTACACAGTAGCCACAACCTCCTAGCAATATGCAGATTAATGGAGATGGGTTAATTTAAGAGTTAGCCAGAAATACGCTTAAGCTATTGGCCAAACAGTATTGCAAATAATATGATTTCTGTGTGGTTATTTTGGGGCTAAGCAGTTGGGAACAAACAAGCAGCCTCCTAAAACATAGCTGAGACAAGAGACTCATTTGATGACAACCTGAACTACACAGTGAGGTCTTAGCTAAAATAAATAGACTTATACACACACAAATACATACATACATACATATCTATATATATACAAACACACATGCAAAGAAATAATAATAAAAACAAGAGTAGAGCCTCACCTTAATTGACAGATACCACTTTACAGTGCAAAGCACCTTTTCTGGTATGGAGAAAGTACATGAGCATGTAAACCTCACAAAACCTTGTTTCTTTGTTTTTCAATTGCACGTAATGTGCTACAAAGTGGCAAGGTGCGAATATGTTTCTCACTCAGCAGTAAACGCAGGACCACCTGATGACACTGAGCACACTGGAATGATTTAATACACAAGGAACAGGTCAGAAGAGGCCAGAGTTATATGCAATGGCCATTAGTCATACTAACTTTCAAATACAATTTCCAAGTCTTTTGTTTTGTTTTGTTTTTTTGAGACTGGGTTTCTCGCCTTGGGCTCTTCTATAACTTGCTCTGTTGACCAGGCTGGCCTGGAACTCATAAAGCTCCGCCTACCTCTGCCTTCCATGTGCTGGGACTCCGCCCAGCCCAAGTCTCATTAGTAGTATACACCAAGTTAAGCACTTTTGTTGTAGTTTGGTGTTGTTGTTTTAAACAAGGACTTACTACACAGTCCAGGCTGGCCTGGTGGCAATCCTCTGCCTTTACTTCTTGAGTGTTGGGAATCACAGGCATGAGGCACCAAGATTAGATAAACCCTTAAGAAGAAATTAGCAGTGGTGTGTGTGTGTGTGAAAAATAATAAATCACTCATAATAAACATTACCTGGCCGGGCGATGGTGGCGCACGCCTTTAATCCCAGCACTCGGGAGGCAGAGGCAGGCGGATCTCTGTGAGTTCGAGACCAGCCTGGTCTACAGAGCTAGTTCCAGGACAGGCTCCAAAGCCACAGAGAAACCCTGTCTCGAAAAACCAAAAAAAAAAAAAAAAAAAAAAAAAACATTACCTGGTTACTGAAAGAGACACATGGAACAGAAAAGCTGCCGTGGCTGTGAACTGCTGACCCAGGGTAAGGGCTCAGGATAGACAACAACGCTAAATAGGGAGAAGCCTTGAAGAACACCAGTTGGGTGGTGGTGGTGGTGCACGCCTTTAATCCCAGTACTTGGGATGCAGAGGCAGGTGGATATATTTGAGTTCCAGGACAGCCAGCGCTGTTACACAGAAAAGAACACCAGCTATCTCCTGAGCTGTCATCTGCCACTGGACTTTACTAAAAGTGATACATTGACTATAGACTTATTTCTTGATAAAAAATAACTTTCACAGCCTGGTCTACAGAGCTAGTTCCAGGACAGGCTCCAAAAAGCCACAGAGAAACCCTGTCTCGAAAAAATCAAAAAACAAAAAAAAACTTTCAGCTGGGCATGGTGGTACATACCTTTAATTTTTGGGAGGCAGACAGGCAGATCTCTGTAAATTCAAGGGGAGCCAGGGAGGCTTGTAGTTCAGGAGATGAGTGATTCAAAAGGAAGTGGGAGAGAAATGGTCCAAAAAGCAGCTTACCCGTGAACACTAAACTACTACATCAGCCAGGCTCTTAGAGCAGGTGGGAAAGACAGCAATAGATACTGACCCTGGAAAATTCATTGTGCCCCCCCCCCAAGAAAAAAGTTAACTGGAATTCATTCCTCAGTATCATCACAAGAAAAAAAAAGTAGCAACCTTCAAAAGTTAATTAGAGGGCTGGAGAGATGGCTCAGTGGTTAAGAGCACTGCCTGCTCTTCCAAAGGTCCTGAGTTCAATTCCCGGCAACCACATGATGGCTCACAATCACCTGTAATGAGATCTGGTGCCCTCTTCTGGCCTGCAGACATACACACAGACAGAATATTGTATACATAATAAATAAATAAATATTTTTTTAAAAAAAGTTAATTAGAATCTTAGTGCTTTTTCCAATAAAGCAGAATATTATAATTCAAAAGAAAGTTGTTTTTTTTGAGGCAGGGTTTCTCTGTAGCTTTGAAGACTGCCCTGGAACTAGTTCTTGTGGACCAGGCTGGTCTCGAACTTACAGAGATACAGAGATCCACCTGCCTCTGCCTCATGAGTGCTGGAATTAAAGGCGGGCACCACATGCCTTTTTTTTTTTGAGACAAGGTCTCACTGTGAAGCCCTGGCTGTCTTAGAACTTATGGCAGTCATATCCAGTCAGTCGTCTGTTATGACTGATCAGTGACTTACTGCCTTTGGCCTTGTGCTGCCACAGAGGTGGTGTGTGATGGGTGACAAATCAGAAGGGATGAGTGTGCCTCACACAATAGAAGGGTGTTCTCTTCTCAAATGAAGTACGTGTACAATACTGCTAGGGTACCAACTCCTTCCCTCAGAAACATGTCTTGCCTTATTTTCCCATGTCGTTTTTTTTTGTGTGTGTGTGGGGGGGGGATTCAAGACAGGGTTTCTCTGTGTAACAGCCCTGGCTGTCCTAGATCTCACTCTGTAGACCAGGCTGGCCTGGAACTCACAGAGATCCCCCTGCCTCTCCCTCCGAGTGCTGGGATTAGAGGTGTGTGCCCCTGCACAGCTCCACAACATCTTTTTTGGAGGAGTGAGAGACAGGTTTCATGGAAACTGGAACAATCTCACTCAAGGTGTGCAGTCACAATTGGCCTTGGATTCCTGATGTTCCTACCCCACCTTCCAGACGCCAGGATTACAGGCTTAGGTTACTAGACTTGCCTGAAATCCATGCTTCCCATAAGTAGAATTTTTATGAAGTTTTATGTTTTACAGAATTCCCTGATAGAAATGGGAATATTGCTTGCTGATGCTGTAATGTACAGAATGCTGGGCAGCCCTCTCTGTCAGAGGCTACCATACCCAGCGAAGGCAGATTAGATTGGAAGCCGACAGTTCTGTTGCCCAATTTACCAACTCCACCCCGAGGCGCCATGACCCTTTACCTGGATGACAGGCAAGTAGTCAGGGAGATAAGGTCCTTTTAGTTCACTGCAGAGTAAACGTCAGTGTGGCAGTGTTTAGACAGCGCCTGTGTGCTGAGGATGAAGCACTGAACAAACAGAACACAAGAATGTTGTTTCTGAGTGCACACTCCTTTGTTTGGTTGGTTTGTTTTGTCTGAGGCAGGGTTTCTCTGTGTAGCCTTGGCTGTCCTGGAACTCACTTAATAGACCAAGCTGGCCTCGAACTCAGAGATCTGCCTGCCTCTGCCTCCCAAGTGCTGAAATAAAAATGTGAGCCACCATGCCTGGTAGTGAGATGCAAATGCCTCCCATCTGTGCTTCTGGAGTGTACTTTTATTAAAGAAATGAACACAAGACTCCTGGGGTTTGTCACCTCCACTTATAAGGTGACATCAGTTTTAAATCAGTCTGCACAAAATAAATAAGTAAATAAATCAACCTGTCACTAGTGTGAGAATGAAAATATTAATATTAGGTACTGGCAGGAATTTCCTTCAACTCCCTTGAAAACAGTTCACAGTGGTTTTTAGTTCAGAGCACTGAGCTGTCAGCAGGAGCTATTTAAGCCCTCACCTGGACCCTTTGACAAGCCCCCATGGAGCTACTTCTAACCCTACCATTTCCTGAGGGTGAGAACAAAAGATTTGGTCAACATTTTCCTGATGCAAAAGTTCAACAAACAATTAGCCTTAAAAACAGAGATTTTTCAGTCAAAACCTAATTGGAAGTAAAAATCAACGAAGCTCTTGACTTTTAAAAAAGATGAAGGCTGGGCATAGTTGCACACACCTTTAAATCCTAGCACCCAGGAGGCAGAGGCAGGTGGATCTCTGGTTGTTGGATGCCAGCCTGATTTACATGGCAAGTTCCAGGACAGCCAGGGCTACAAAGGAAGACCCTATCTCGAAAAGAGAAAACTAAAAAATAAATAAAATAAAATCAACCTTAACAGCTGAGATGGAGCTAAGCGGTGGGGCATTTGGCTAGGCCCACCCTCAGCACAGCAAAACCCACAAACCCCAGTGAGCATCATCTGAAGCGTGTCCTGTCTGTGCACCAACTGCCACGAGACAGACAAGCATGTTAGTGCAAGTGGGGTCGGTGATAATGGTACAGTAGGAAGGACCTAAAGCGCCAAGACTAAAATTTTAGAAACTTCGGTATGTGTTGGAAACTTTCTAATAAAATGTTGGGAGAAAGTAACCATAGCAACTCACAGGTCTTCTCATGTTCAGTCCTTTAGTATGCAATGTCTGTACTTCAGAGCAGCATAACACGACAGCTTTGATTCTAGTAAGGAGTTTTTGCTTTTGTGTTTAAAAACCCACGGAAAATTCCATACAGGTTATCCACTAACAGGTCTACTGTGAAACAAGTCAAGAAAATACTGTCAATAGTTTTTTTTAAATAATTTATTTAACTTTATTTTTTATTTATTTATTTTTTTTGACTTTTCGAGACAGGGTTTCTCTGTGGCTTTTGGTTCCTGTCCTGGAACTAGCTCTTGTAGACCAGGCTGGCCTCGAACTCAGAGATCCTCCTGCCTCTGCCTCCCGAGTGCTAGGATTAAAGGCGTGCGCCACCACCGCCTGGCTACTTAACTTTATTTTAAGTGCATTGGCGTAAGACATCAGATCCCAGAAAACTGGAATTACAGACAGTTGTGAACTGCCATGTGAGTGCTGGAAATTGAACCTGGGTCCTCTGGTGCTCTTAACCACTGAGCCATCTCTCCAGGCTCCCACTGACAGTTCTGAAGTCTCTAAAACGCCAGGCTAAGAGAAGGCCTTGCAAGCAACTCCAAAAGCTGTCAACTGAGGGAGCAACAGTATCATTTAAGATGGCCCCGCACAGCATGGAGGTCATAACACCCCTGGGAGGGACCCGTGAGGAGAGCAGTCAGACTGCAGCGCACACAAAAATACCAAAGAAGAAAACTAGTAAAAGTTCTATGGTTTTCAAAAACCTGCAGCCTGGAAAACCAAGCAGGTCAATTCTGAAGGCACCTGTTCCCCCGAAGCTGGGTAAAGAGCCTCCAGGAAAGGTGCCCACACTGGTTCCTGCTGTTTGAGCTGCCATGAGTACAACCGAAATGATGCTCTGGTTTAAACAACGAGCCAGGGGATCCATGAGTCAAGTTCATGGCTAAACTTATAAATGTTTTATGGGTGAAACATAAGAACATGTATTTTGACTACAGTAAAAATTATAAGTACTCCAAAGTTTTACTTTAAGTCTAATGGGAAAGACCAAGTGGGTTTGGGATTTTGCTGTGGGAACTCCTTCAACCAAAAACCTTTACGATACTGGCCTACTTTGGGCATGGTCTTATGTACTACATATGCAGACAAAAAGGAGGGCTTGACTGCTGAAGTCGAATCCAGCCCTCCTCCCACCCCCCGCACACACACAGAGGACTGTAGATCACTACTCTTTCTGTGAGTTTATCCCCTAATAAATTCTGTGAGTTTTACCCCTAATAAATAAACTTTTATTATACTCCATTCTGGGCTATTGAAAACATTTTCATACTGCAACAGGTTTTGTTTTGGTTTTTTGAGAGAGGGTTTCTCTGTGTAGACTTGGCTGTCCTCAAACTCACAAAGATATAACAGCCTCTGCCTCCCAAATGCTGGGATTAAAGGTGTGCGCCACCACCACCTGGTAGACCAAGTGTTTTTAAATATCTTCTTCCTTCTTAGACATGGAATTCAGGGATTAAGAAGAGGCTCCTAGGGGCTGGAGAGATGGTTTAGCAGTTAAGAGCACCGGCTGCTCTTTCAGAGCACCTGGGTTCAATTCCCAGCACCCACATGACAGCTCACAACCATCTGTGACTCCATTCTACGGAATCTGACTTCCTCTCATGGATATATTTGCAGGCAAAACATCAATGTACATAAAATAATAATAAATAAATTATTTAAAAACAGGCTCTTAAATTGATGTGAAGAGGCAGCCCCTCTTCGCCACTCAGGCTGTGACAACTGGAGCGGCAGAGCACTGGCACTGACCAAACTGATGTACACGTGCAGCCCAGAAATAACAGTCACAGAGAAATTGAGTAACAGCAGCAAACATTTACAACATTCTGGTCAACCTCAACGTTGGAAAAGATCTGCTTTTAGACAAGGGAAATACCAATCCCTAACCTGGTGTTGCACACTGCTCACAAAGCTAAGGATCTTAACACTCAGCCAATGCGTTGCTTGTAAACACTGCAGGGGCCCTTCAGACAGCAAATCAACAACACATGATTTGTAGTTTTGCAATACTAGAGATTAATCCTGGAGCCTTGTGAGTGCTAAGCAAGTGTCCCACACTGAGCTACAGCCCCCAAACCCTTTTCTTTTTACTTCTAAGACAGGGTCTCTCTGCCTGCCTTGGTCTCCCAAGTGCTAGGATCAAAGGCATTCAACACTGCTCAACATTTCAATTGTCATCAACAGCTGAGGAACGACCAACTCGGTTCCTGAACAGAAAGACAGACTGAAATCTGGGCTCTACCTTGAGGTGGGGAATCTGCTAACTCTACAGCTGCTTCCCTGCTGTGCATAAAGCACAGGTCAACAAAGAAGCCAGATAAAAGAAAGAAGGTGGTGGCGAACGCCTTTAACCCAGCACTCAGGAGGAGAGGCAGGTGGATCTCTGTGAGCTCGAGAGGCCAGCCTGGCCTACAAGAGCTAGTTCCAGGATATGTACCAAAGCTACAGAGAAACCCTGTCTTGGGGGGCGGGGGGACGACGGACGGACGGACAGACAGACTGTCCCAGCACTCAGGAGGCAGAGGCAGGCAGATCTCTGAGTTTGAGGCCAGCCTGGACTACAGAACGAGTGACAGGCTAGAAAGCTACACAGAGAAACCCTGTCTTGAAAAAAAACAAACCAAGCAACCAAAAAAAAAAACCTATTGTACTCAACAATTTATGCTAGAAACTATTTCCCAACTGTTACAAATTTTAGGAAGAGTCAAAACGAAAACACAGAGGCTGCCTTGCATTATTGAGATGGCTGTGATATAACCATCTCCAATTACTAAGGAAATTGACTGCCCCAAACAATCTGGTGGTAGAGGGGCTGAAGAGATGGGCAGGTCAGGAGAAGCATCATGCACAGAGATACCGTCTCTGGAAGGTAGAGAGCCACCACGGAAGAGCAGCAAGACACCAGAGGTTGACCTCTGGTCTCCACAGGCACACAGGGTCATGCACATGTGTACACTCTATCACAAACACAAAGGTAAAACACACACACACACACACACACTAATATACACAAAACAATCCTAAAGCATAGAAAAGTCATTGAGCACAGCAAACACACCATATTACTTCCATAAATCTGCATGTGCCTGTCTTTAAGGAAGGGTACGCCAATGTCACTAAGCAGATTTAAAACAAACAAAAAGCAGACACTTTGAGACCGCTCAGCATATAAAGTGCTTGCACAGCTAGGAGTCCCAACAACCAATTGAACCCCAAAAGTTGTCTTCCGAAGTCCACACAGCTGCTGCTGCTGCTGCTGCTATTACACTCAAAAATAAAAACAAAAGAATTTCATCTTACTAAAAGAGAGAAAGGCTGAGTCAGAAAAGATGGTCCTCTAAAACTCACCAGAACGGCCAATACTGGTCCCTCCACACTCACCAACTACAGTTTTTAGTTTACCCTTCAACAAGTAATGAAGTCGAAGTCGTTCATAATTTACATTTGGTAGGCAGAGATGCCTAAAAGACCAAGATCCTTGTTTCTATCTCTGCTAACACCTTCTCAAGAATTACAGTTGCCAGCAGATGAAAACAGACGGACCTGAAAATGGGCCCCCACATCACGCCGGGTAAAACGGAACAAAATAAAGCTTCCACAAGAGCCAGCAGTGTTGGCACAGGGAGGGAGGTGCGGCCAGGGCTTCCGGGAAACTGCTAAATGCGACCCCGGAGTGAAAGAGAAGTTCAGTCAAAGAACGTGAAGAGCTGTGGATGCGACCAGGAAGGCAGGGCTTTCACACCTTTGCATACTCCATCTCCAGAGCCTAACACACAGGAGGGCTCCAGAAAGGTCTGCTGAACCCAACGGGCGCTTGTGCCAGCAACTTCCACAGAAAAAGAAATCACAAGGTTCTGGCTGGTGACCGGGAAACATGGGACAGATTATTGAGCTTGGGGGAACAGACGAAGTCCCCACAGTTGGTTCTCCAGAAAGGACAGCTATGTCTACATCCATACTTTGCCTGCTACCGTGTCCCCATTAAGCGCGCGCCCCTTTCTGATGCTAGGCAAGCACAATGCCCAGGCTCTGGCAGTGGGCACGCGGGTTCTTCTACCTCGGAGGAAACCCAAATGGGAAGGTAGGTCAACTTCTGTCCAGTCTGCACCCTAAATTATACCTTCATATCACGCTAATAAATTATGCAAACCGTTTATTGGGACACGGTGTGGGTCTGGCACGCTGATAAGCTCTTTACACGCCCCATTTCACTGCACCTTCACAGTCTGAAGAGGCAGGGACAGGACTGGGACGGGATTAGTCTTCTACCTCCCCCAGTTTCCCCTCACAACTGAAACACAAAAGAGTATGAAGTGACTTGCGAAGGGGGCAGAGCCGGGAATTGGCACCATGTCCCACGGCTCGGCAGTGGCCGCAGCACTGTGCACTGTGCAAGGCGCCGAGACCTGGGGGCTCCGGATCAACCCAGCCCCTGCCCGCACCCCCGCCTAACTCGGGCACCGGGCCCACGAGCGCCGCGGAGGGCCCGCCTCCTCCGGGAAGGCCCCGCGGGCGGAGACGGGCCTGGGCCGCAGCTCGCGCGCCCGCGAGGCCTCGCCCACCCGCCGCCCACCTCCCGCTGCCGCCGTGCCTACGGGGCCCTACCGAGGCCCGGCCCGGCCGCCTCACCTGGCTGCTTCCCCGGAGCTCGTACCCGGCCGGCGGTCCTGGGAGGCGGCGAGGAAGAGAAGGAGCAAAGGAGGAGGGCGAGGAAGAAGGGACCGGGAAGGAAAGAGGCGGTGTAGCCGCGGAGGAGGCGGGAGCCGCCAGGCCGGGGATCAGAAGAAGGGGGATACGACACAGACGCGACGACCGCCAGCGCAAACGCTGAAGAGCGGCTCCGGCGCCCGCAGCCCGGCAGGAAGTGACGGGGGAGGGGCCGCGCCCGCCCCCAGCCCCCGCCCGCCTCCATACCGGCCCCACCCCCACCGCGGCCGGGACCACAAGTCCCGGCGGGCGCCGCAGCCTGCCTGCGCCCTCTAGACATGCTGGTGCGTCAGGGACCGGCATGGTTCCGTCTGGTCGGGGCATGCTGGGAGTTGTAGTTTTGCAGGAGCTCAAGCTGGGCCGGGAAAGCAGGCCTGTCTTCCTTTCTCTCTCGGCTTTGTGTTTCCCCCTATGCAGACACTCCTTCTTAATGTCAACATTTGTGAACCTGCTGCCGTGTGCAACGTCAGAAGCCAAGAAAACGGCGAGGGTGCACAGGTCCGTGCTCTCGTGGAGTTTACATTCTAATGCAGAACAGGTGTTTACTGGTTGCTGGCACGGGACTCTAAACAGAGTGTGATTCTGTGGACAAGAGGCTGGTGCGGTTTTATTTGATGTGGTCCTGGGGATTGAACCAAACTTCTACCACTGAGTTCTATCACCCGCTCACCATGTAGGTTTTTGTTTTGTTTTGTTTTTAAAGATTTATTTATTTATTTATTTATTTATTATGTATAGTGTTCTGCCTACATGTATACCTGCGCCAGAAGAGGGCACCAGATCTCGTTATAGATGGCTTGTGAGCCACCATGTGGTTGCCAGGAATTGTACTCAGGTCCTCTGGAAGATCTGTCAGTGTTCTTAACCTCTGAGCCATCACTCCAGCCCCTTGTTTTAATTTTTTAAAGTGTGTATGTGAGTGTGTGTTTAGCTTACTTCAAGTGTGTGTTATATAAGAGAAACAAGATTGAAAAGCACTTCTGAGTCCAGATAAGCGGTTCCCAAATTTGCTGGAAACTTATTACACTGGACTAGTTCTACATGTTAGAGGGTCAATAGCAAGAAGATGTCACCGAAGAAAGGCCTCTTTAGAAAGCAGTGGGAAAAGCTGGAAGTCCTGGCTCGCACTGCAAATTCCAGCACTTGGGTTCAAGGCCAGCCTATGGTACTTATTGAACTTCTCTTAGAAAGAGACTGCTGCCAGTATGTATATACTGCTTGTAAGCCCCGTGTGGGTGTTGGTAATCAATTCCAGACCCCTTAGGAGAGCAACGAGTGCTTCAATCACTGAACCATCTCTCTGGATCCCAAGAATTTATCTTTTAGTAGTTTATATGTTTTTCTTTATGTCTTTGCCTGCGTGTGTTTTACCTGGGGCTGAGAGCAGAAGAAGGTGTCAGGTCCCCTGGAAAGAGAGTTACAGAAGGTTGTGTGTGGTTGGTTGGGTTTTTTTGTTTGTTTGTTTGTTTGTTTTGTGTTTTGTTTTTCAAAACAGAGTTTCCCTGTGTAACAGTCCTAGCTGTCCTGGAACTAGCTCTTGTAGACCAGGCTGGCCTCGAACTCACAGGGATTCACCTGCCTCTGCCTCCTGAATGCTGGGATTAAAGTCCTGTGCCACCTCCGCCCAGCAATGTGGTTGGTTGTTTTTTTTAACTCTTACTCTTTGACTCTTTTGGGAGCCCACTACTCAACTCCCAAGTAAAGACAGAAGGATCACCAAGAGTTCGGGGGAGATAGTTCAGTTCTTCCTATAAAAGCCTGGGGATCTGAATCTATGAAAAAGCCAGGCTCTAAGGTGCCTATCTGTGACCCTGGTGCTAGGGAGAGGAGGGTTCCTGGCACTCACTGGCCAGTCAGGGTAGCTGAATTGGTAAGTTCTAGGCCCCAGTAAGAGACTCTTTAAAAAACGAGTTTGAGCTGGGTAGGGTGGCCCGTGCCTTTAGTTACAGCACAGGAGAGGCAGAGGCAGGTGGATCTCTGAGTTCAAGGCCAGTCTGGTCTACAGAGTAAATTCCAGGAGAGACAGACAGAGCTACACAGAGAAACACTATCTTGAAATATATATGTATATATGTAATGTATATAAAATAAGGAGTTTGAGAGGGATTGAAGAAGATACTCAACAATGACCTCTGGCCTCCATACACGTGCACACAAATGTGCACCCAACACTTATACACATGTAAGAGCTCAGGTCTACCCAGTCTTGAGATAACTTGCATGATTGTTATTTTTGGGTTTTGTTTTTCAGACAGGATCTCACTCTGTAGACTAGGCTATCTTAGAACTCACTCTGCAACCAAGAACCCACACTCATGATGTGTAGCTCACACAAATTAATTTCTGTTTTGTACATAATTTTTTTGAGACAGGTTTCTTTGTGTACTCCTGGCTGGCTTGGAACTAGCTCTGTAGACCAAGCTGGACTTGAACTCAGATCCACCTGCCTATCTCCAGAGTACTGGAATTAAAGGCATGTACACCACTGCCCTGCAGTATGTAAGTTTTAAAATGTAGTTTCCTGTAGTATTTTGGTTTTTGTTTTATTTCTGTCTGTCTGTCTGTCTGTCTGTCTTTTTGAGACATTATCACTCTATATTGCCCTGGCTGTCCTGGAACTCACTCTGTAGACCAGGTTGGCCTCAAACTCACAGAGATCCTCCTGCCTCTGCTTTCTTAGTGCTGGAATACACTACCACATGGGGTCAAAAATACTCCTAAAGGAATTTTTTGAAAATGTTATTTTATGAGTGTTTTGCATATATGTATGAGCGCCACATATGTGCCTAGTGCCAGGGAGGTCAGAAGATGCTATCAGAGACTAGAGTTACAGGTGGCCATGAGCTACTACGTAGGATCTGGGAAGCGAACTCAGATCCTCCATAAGAGCAGCAAGTGTTAACTGCTGAGCCAGTTCTTAAGCCCACGTTTTTAAAAAAGTATTTGTAGCCCAGCGGTGGTGATACATGGCTTTAAGCCCAGCACTCAGGAGGCAGAAACAGGTGGATATTTGTCAGTATGAGGTCAGCCTGGTCTACAAGAGCTAGTTCCAGGACAGGATCCAAAGCTACAGAGAAGTCCTGTCTCAAAAAAAGAAAAAGATGGGCTGGAGAGATGGCTCAGTGGTTAAGAGCATTGCCTGCTCTTCCAAAGGTCCTGAGTTCAATTCCCAGCAACCACATGGTGGCTCACAACCATCTGTAATGAGGTCTGGTGCCCTCTTCTGACCTGCAGACATACACACAGACAGACTATTGTATACATAATTAATAAATAAATATTTAAGAAAAATTATTTGTGTGTATATGTACATTGTATATACGTGTATCATGACATGTGTGGAAAGAAAAGACCGGGGGGTGGGGTCAAACTCTTGTCAAGTTTGGCAGCAGATGCCTTAGGATAAAGACATCTAGTCTGGCCAACAGCATCTCTGCTTCTTCCTGCTGAGTACACCAGGCTACCTGGCCCACAAGCTTACAAGATTCTCCTGTCTGCTTCTCATCTCCAGGTCTGCGTTACTGTATTTTATGTGGATTCCGGGGACCCCAACTCACGTCCTCACCCTTCCAGGGCACATCCACTGAGCCATCTCCACAGCCCTGGGTGTTTTGTTTTGTTTTTTAGATGCAGCATCATATAGCCCAAGTTAGCCTTCAGTTTGCTATGTAGCCTAGGACAACTTGAATTTCAGATACTTTTTTTTTTCCCCGAGACAGGGTTTCTCTGTAGCTTTGGAGCCTGTCCTGGAACTAGCTCTTGTAGACCAGGCCGACTCTGGTAGACCAGGATGGTCTCGAACTCACAGAGATCCACCTGCTTCTGCTTCCCGAGTGCTGGGTTTAAAGGCGTGTGCCACCCCTGCCTGGCCAGATATTCTTATCTCCATCTACAGAGATGCTGAAATTAAAGACGTGTGTCACTATGCTCAGTTTATACAGCTCTGGAGATGGAATCTGGGGTTTTGTCCATGCTAGGACCACAACCCACCAAACATGGAGGTTTTATCTCTTTTTTTTAATATTTATTATGTATACAATATTCAATCTGTGTGTGTTTGCAGACCAGAAGAGGACAGCAGACCTCGTTACAGATGGTTGTGAGCCACCATGTGGTTGCCGGGAATTGAACTCATGACCTTTGGAAGAGCAGGCAATGCTCTTAACCACTGAGCCATTTCTCCAGCCCCTGGAGGTTTTATCTCTTACCATGGTCAAATGAAATTGCCAGGGGCTCGAGAGATGGCTCAGAGAGGTTAAGAGCTGCTCTTCCAGAGGTCCTTAGTTCAATCACCGGCAACCACATGGTGGCTCACAACCATCTGGTGCCCTCTTCTGACCTACAGGCAGACAAGCAGGCAGAACACTGTATACATAATAAATAGATAAAGCTTAAAAAAAAAAAAGCTGGGTGGTAGAGACAGGCAGATCTCTGAGTTCAAGGCCAGCCTGGTCTACAGAGTGAATTCCAGGGCAGGTGCCAAAGCTACAGAGAAACACTGTTAAAAAAACAAAACAATAACAACAACAACAACAATAATTTAAATAAATTAATTTTAAAAAATTGCCAATATCCAATGATTTCTACCTAAAGCAAGAGATTTCAATAGTTCATCTTAATGCATGGGAGTGGATTTTAAATTACTGGATTAAGCAGGGCAGTGGTGACACATGCCTTTAAGCCCAGCACTTGGGAAACAGAGGCAAGCAGATCTCTGAGTTTGAGGCCAGCTTGGTCTACAGAGGGAGTTCTAGAACAGCCAAGGCTAGAGAAATCCTGTCTTAAAAAACAAAATAAAAATAAAATTGCTGGACTGAGACTACCTGGGACAGTCCAGTAATCAAGAGAATGTGTTTTATTTTGTTTTTCAAGACAGGAATTCTCTGTATAGTCCTTGATGTCCTGAAACTCACTATAGACCAGGCTGGCCCCAAATTCACAGACATCCTCCCGCCTCACACTCTCAAGTGCTGGGATGAAAGGCATGTGCCACTGCAAATGCCCTGATTATCACGTGACAAAACTTTTCCTGGGCCAACACAACACACATGTCCACTCACCCCAGATAAGGAATCTGCCACAGAGCTAAGTTAAGATACCACCAAAGCCAACTTGGTGAACCAATGAATTTTATTGGGGTCACTTACAGGAGCAGAGATGACTCAAACGCAGCTCCATCATCAGGGCCCACCACAGCATGGGCAACAACTCACAAAAGCTGGGAACCTGGCGCACACTGCATAGGTTGGAGAGTCTTCTTTCCAGGTGCCTCCGTCGTCGGTCTAAACCTCTCCCAGCAACTGGACTGGTTTTTGCTTCTTTCCGGCAGCTGTTCTGTCAGGTTTCAGTCTTTGTAGCTTTTACTGATTATTTTGGCAAGGTGGGGCCTAGTAGATCTTCTCAGGTTCAGGGGCTTCCTGAACCTATTTTGAGTTCCTTACCTTCCTGCCTAAGGAGCTCCCTGCAGGATAGAATGTTTCAACCTCAAAAGAAATCGTTGCACAATACTGAACAAGAGAATATAATACCTGGAGCTGGAGAGATGACTCAGCAGTTAAGAGCATTGCCTGCTCTTCCAAAGGCCCTGAGTTCAAGTCCCAGCAACCTCATGGTGGCTCACAACCATCTGTAATGAGGTCTGGTGCCCTCTTCTGGCCTGCAAGCATACATGTAGACAGAATATTGTATATATAATAAATAAATACTTTTTAAAAAAGAATATAATACCTGTAATGACTGAAAATGCCCTGTTGTGTCCCCAACTTCCTTCAAGGGCCTGGGAAAAGAGTGTCTTCATAAAGACATAGCAAACTGCTGCTGTGGGATATTTGTACACTGGGTGAAGATGCATTGCTGTGATTGGTGTGATAAAGAGCTGAATAGCCATTAGATAGGCAGGAGGTATAGGTGCAACTTCCAGCGACAGAGAGGACTCTGGGAAGAAGAAAGGGGGAGATGCCAGGAGACAGAGCAAGAATGTGCAGGAAGAGAGGTAACAGCCACCAGCCATGTGGCAGAATGTAGATTAATATAAATGGGTTAATTTAAATTGTAAGTGATGTGGGATGCCCTTCTGTATGCTGCGAATATGTGTTGCTTTTATTGGTTGATGAATAAAGCTGCTTTGGCCTATGACAGGCAGAATAGAGCTAGGTCAGAAAGGCAAACCGAATAAAGGGAGAAAGAAGGCAGAATCTGGGAGACACCAGCAGCTACAGGGGAAGTAAGATGTGAAGTAACAAACCACAAATCTCGTGGTAAAATATAGAATAATAGAAATGTATTCATTTAAGTTATGAGAGCTAGTTGATAAGCTTGAGCTAATAGGCCAGTTTGTAATTAATATTAGGCCTCTGAATGCTTATTTGGAAACTGGTGGGTGGAAGAGAGACTTCCAGTTACATTTAGGATCTAGTGGGACAAGCCTAAGCTATAGGCCAAGCTTTCGTAGTAAGTCTCATGTCATTATTTTGGAGCTGGCAGGACAGAGAAAGACTTGTTACAAAGTGCCAAGAATAAAGAATAAACTTTGTATCTAAGAATAAACTCCTCTTCGGCCCACTGCATTGATGTGGATTCCCCTCTGTATGCTGGGAATATCTTTGGTTAATAAAGAAGCTGTTTGGGGTCTATTGCAGTGCAGAATAGGGCAAGGCAGGAATTCCAGGCAGATAGATGTAAAGAGAGAGCAGGTGGAGTAAAAAAGAAGTCACATAGCCGCCACAGGAGACCGACGCGGGATGTTGGAAAGAAGCATACTGGTAGGCCACAACCACATGGTGATTCACAGATTAATAGAAATGGGTTAATTTGGTCCAAATGAGGAGCGGAAGGAGAGGGAGCACGAGCAAAGTACTCAGGACCGCGAGGGATGCACCCACACACTGAGACAATGGAGATGTTCTATCGGGAACTCACCAAGGCCAGCTGGCCTGAGTCTGAAAAAGCCTGGGATAAAACCGGACTTGCTGAACATAGTAGACAATGAGGACTACTGAGAACTCAAGAACAATGGCAATGGGTTTTTGATCCTACTGCACGTACTGGCTTTGGGGGAGCCTAGGCAGTTTGGATGCTCACCTTACTAGACCTGGATGGAGGTGGGCGGTCCTTGGACTTCCCACAGGTCAGGGAACCCTGATTGCTCTTCGAGTTGATGAGGGAGGGGGACTTGATTGGGGGAGGGGGGAGGGGAATGGGAGGCGGTGGCGGGGAGGAGGCAGAAATCCTTAATAAATAAATAAATTTAAAAAAAAGAAATGGGTTAATTTAAGATGTAAGAACTAACCAATAAGAAACGAGAGCGAATGGGCCAAGCAGTGTTGTAATAATAAAGTTTTTGTGTGAATGTTTTGGGTCTGGGTGGGCAGGGAATGAGCACTCTCCACTTACACTGCTTGGGGCCCATCTGTTCATCAAGTTGGCTACACTTAGTTGCCCAATGTGTTTGTCCTAACTCCCACTATGAAATCCCAGAATAAAATGGGAAACTCGCTTAAAAGATTAAAAACAAGTAACCTGTAAACATGTTTTCTGTTGTTATTGTTGATGATGGTAATGACAATGTTGTAAAACTCTTTCTTTCTTTCTTTCTTTCTTTCTTTCTTTCTTTCTTTCTAGACAAAGTTTCTCTTTAGCTTTGGTGCCTGTCCTAGAAATAGCTCTTGTAGACCAGGCTGGCCTCAAATTCACAGAGATCAGCCTGCCTCTGCCTCTTTTTAAAAAAATATTTATTTGGGGGCTGGAGAGATGGCTCAGTGGTTAAGAGCACTGCCTGCTCTTCCAAATGTCCTGAGTTTGATTCCCGGCAACCACATGGTGGCTCACAACCATCTGTAATGAGGTCTGGTGCCCTCTTCTGGCCTGCAGACACACACACAGACAGAATATTGTATGTCTCTGCCTCTTGAATGCTGGAATTAAATGTGTGTGCCCACACTGACCAGCATAAAATTCTATTTCTTTGTTGTTTGTTGTTGTTGTTTGTTTGTTTGGGTTTTTGTTTTGTCCTTTTGAGACCAGAGTCCAGGCTGAACACAGAAACAAAACTGTTTGTAGTATCAGCAGGCCAAATAACCAGGTCACACATGGGCAATCCTGTCGCAAAAACCTGGGGGATGTAGAAATGCTGACTCCGCTCCAAGCAGCAGATTATAGGCTGTGGGCCACAATCAGAACCCTTGGTTGATATTCAGAGCAGGGGAGGAGGGGGTACCACTGACATTATTAGTGGGTAGAAAATGCTCCAAGCACCTCACAAGAGACAGGCTCCCACCAGCCACAAATGTCAAAGGTGCTAAGATGGAGAAAAATCTTCGTTGTAATTATTTTTGGTTATTTTATGTGTGTGAATGTTTTGCCCACAGGTGCGTATGTGCACCATGCACATGCTTTGTGTCCTCGGAGTTCAGAAGAGGGTGTCAGATCCTCTCGAGCTGACATTACAGATGATTGTGATCCAGGTCTGGGTGCTGGGAACCAAACCCAGTCCTTTGCAAGAGCAGATAGTGCTTATAGCTGCTAAGCCTTGTCAACAAATCCTACTCTGTATGTATGTATGTATTTACTCTTGGTTTTTGGAGACAGTGTTTTTAAACAGGGCTGTGCAGCCCTGGCTGTCCTGAAACTAACTCCATAGACCAGGCTGGCCTTCAACTCATAGAGACCTGTCTGCCTCTGCCTCTGGGGTGATGGGATTAAAGGCGTGCACTACCACTGCCTGGCATATTATTTATTTTTGTTGTGGGGTGTGTGTGTGTATGTGTGTGTGTTTCTGTAAGTATATCTTTGGGTGTTCACCCATGCATGGGTGTGTGAAGAAAAGACTCTTATTCCATTGCTCTCCACCTATTTTTTGCAGCATGAACTCTCACAAAAAACGGCGTTTACTGACTGACTAGACCGGATGGATGGCCAGTGAGCTCCACTCATCCACCTTTCTCTGCCCGGCTTCCCTCCTCCCGGCATGTGGTTACAGCCACATACCCCCACTCCATCTCTAGCCTGTCCTTTCTGTGGAGGCTGCCTCATAGCCCACATATAACATTAGTATACAAGTACTCGGAGGACAGCACCCCAAGGAGGCATCATGGGAACAGAGCCTTTGCCATGAAAAGGAGGCAGCCCTGTATTAAACATGGGAAACAGTATTTTAGACAGAGGGAACAGACCATGCAAAGACTGGTTTGTGTGAGGGTAGGGGGCACACATGAGAGACAGAAGTTAAAGCTGGAGGGGCGGGTGGATAAAGCGTGCTGCCTGAATTGGGATTATGTTCTATGTGTAGTGTGTTTAAGCAGGGGCCATGGCAGTAGTCAGTGTTTTTCTTTCATTTATTTGGTTAATTGTATGCATGTGTAGCGTGTGTGTGTGTGTGTGTGTGTGTGTGTATACATGTGCATTTGTTTATGCACATTAACATGGATGTGGGCGTGTCTTGGCCACTGTCTTAGGATTTCTACAGCAACTCTTTTTTTTTTTTGGTTTTTCGAGACAGGGTTTCTCTGTGGCTTTGGAGCCTGTCCTGGAACTCACTCTGTAGACCAGGCTGGCCTCGAACTCACAGAGATCCACCTGCCTCTGCCTCCTAAGTGCTGGGATTAAAGGCATGCGCCACCACCGCCCTGCTCATCAACTCCTATAAAGGAAAACATTTCATTGTGGTGGCCCGCTGACAATTCAGGGGTATAGTCCATTATCATCACGGTGGGACAAGGCAACGTGCAAGCAGATAAGGTGCTGGAGCTGAGAGTCCTGCATTTTGAATGACAGGCAACAGGAAATTAACAAACAGTGGGTGTGGCTTGAGCATATATGAGACCTCAAAGCCCACCTCCACAGTGACACACTTCCTCCAACAAAGCCACACCTTCTAATAGTGCTACTCCCTAGGAGCTTATCGGGACCAATAAAATTCAAACTACCACATCACTGTTCTGTTGCTGTGAAAAGACATTAGGAACATGGCAGCTCTTATAAAAGAAAGCCTTTAGCTGGGCGGTGGTGGCACACGCCTTTATTCCCACCCAGCACTTGTGGGGCAGAGGGATCTCTGTGAGTTCACCTGGTCTACAGAGCAAGTTCCAGGACAGGTTCCAAAGCTTACAGCTTCAGAGGTTTAGTCCATTGTCATAGTGGGAAGCAAGGCAGCATGCACGAAGTCATGGTGCTAGAGAAGGAACTGAGAATTCTACATCTTGATCCATTGGCAGCAGAAGGAGATGGATTTTGTGGTTGGCTTGAGTCCTTTAAACCTCAAAGCCCACCCCCAGTGACATACTTCCTCCAATAGGCCACACCTCCTAAACCTTTAAAATTGGGCCAACTCTTGGTGATCAGGCATTCAAGGCTATGAGCCTATGGGAGCCAATCCTATTCAAACCACCATAGGGGTCCACGTGTATAAAGGACACAGGTTGACACTGGGTGTCACCTTATATATTGAGGCAGTCTCACACAAAACCTAGACCTCTCTGACTCTGGCTAGTTTAGTTGACTAGCTTGGACTCAGGATCCTGTGTTTCTGTCTCTCAAGTGTTGGGACTACAGGTGACAGGTTTTTTTGTGGTTTTTCAAGACAGAGTTTCTCTGTGTGTGCTTCTGGCTGTCCTGGAACTCGCTCTGTAAAGCAGGCTGGCTTCAAACTCAGACATCTGTCTGCCTCTGCCTCCTGAGTGCTGGAATGAAAGGTGTGTACCACCACTGCCCAACTACAGGTGACTTTTATGCCTGCTCAAATTCTACATGGATTCTGTCCTTCATTCTTGAGGGAGGAATGAAAAATCAGGACTTTCCCTACTGTACCATCCCCTGAGCCCAGGTCATGCTGTTGTTTAGCTATGGTCCCCTAAAGCCCATTCTGGCTTTGAATTCCAAAGGATAGCCTTGAACTTCCTATCCTCTTGTCTTGTTGCCTTACCTCTTAAATGTTGGAATTGCAGGTGTGCACTAATGTAATCGGAGGTTTCTCTCCCGCCCGGCAGTTCCCAAATATCCACTCAGAGGCCTAATATTGTTATAATTTTAAAAAGTGGCGGGAAGAGAAGTCATGTCATACAACAGGACTCACACGGGAGGGTTACTGGAAGAGGAGAGATAAGGGGAATAGAGGGGAGCAGATATCGGTCTGGGGACAAGAGTGGCTGAAGAGAGAGGGGGAGGTGAGCAAGGCCTGCCTTTTATAAGGGAACGTAGCAAATGTGCACAGGGAGTGCTCTTAGTGGCTGCAGCTGAGGATGTATCATGTCAGGACCCCGAGGGCAGAGCTATGTAGATGCCTGAATACTAACAATCCTCCCATTTGCTTATCATAAAAAGGTGAGGAGTTAGAAAGGGGTAGCAGGTGAGGCAGGGATGAGAATGCTGTGTTCTCAAGACTGCTTCCTGCTGACCTGGGGGCACTATCTTTGGGGGAGCTTGAGAAAGCTGAGGTGCTGGCCATGTCCTGAGGTAGCTGGTTGTTTCAATTTGCTGTCCATGCTATGTGGGGCCGTTTGGTGCCTCTTGGACCTGTTTGAGGAGGATCCAATCGACTCCCCGGAGCTCACAGGAACTTAAAGCATCTCTCCCATTCCCATTACTACAGTATCAACTGGAGTCTCTCTCTCCGATTCACCAGGAGACGCAGGTGGTTGCTTACTGAGGACATTCAATAGTAAAAAGTGAAACAGAACAAATTTGTATCACACTGGTAAGGCTGTCTCCTGAGAAGACAAGGAAAAGCAATGGGAAAGATCACCAGGGTCAAATGGAAACAGGAGTTGAGTTAAAAAAAAAAGGGGGGGGTCCGGGCGGTGGTGGCGCACACCTTTAATCCCAGCACTCGGGAGGCCGAGGCAGGCTGATCTCTATGAGTTCGAGGCCAGCCTGGTCTACAAAGGGAGTTCCAGGACAGGCTCCAAAGCTACAGAGAAACCCTGTCTTGAAAAGCCAAAAAAAAGGGGGTGGTGGTGGTGGTGGTGGTGGTGGAGGGAGAACCAGTGTGTGCTGAGCAACAGGAAGCTGGCTTATCCATCTGACCCACACAGACAGCAAAACAGACAGGATTTAGAGAAAGAGAGCAGACAGACACAAGCAGGTTTGGAACAATGAAAAAGAAAGAAAATTGAGAATTCTTTCTTGGTCCCATGACTGTTTGGTCCCAGGAATACTGAGACCAGATTTAATTTGAAATGAGTGGTCAGTGGTCTCCAAAAGACACTCCAATGGTAATGAGGAGATATAGACAATGACACAGTACCCATGAGTAAGGCAGAAAAGTGAGACCCAAGGGTCTGCAATCTTTAGCATCCTGGGAATTCAGAGAGGATCAGATTAAGTAGGCACAGGCTGTCCCGTGCATCATCATACAAGACTGGGGGCCGCGGGCTCTGAGCCCAAGAGAGATGTAGAAGCCTGGTACCAGGACTTCAAGAAAAGCCAGAAGGTGAGGAGAGAACTGTGCTCAAGAAATGAAGCCTCACATTCAGGGGACTGGTCAGAGGTGGGTAGCCCAGCAAGAGACCCAATTACCAGTACTGAATGGAAGGCAGAGCTGCCAGTGAACAAGAAAGCAGATTTGTTGCAGGTAGAAGAGAGCAGATCTTTTGAGGGTGGAGTAGGTGGGTAGGGTCCTGGCCCAGTGATTGTCTTTCAGTAGGTTGTGCCACTAAGCAAACATACAGCACACAACAGAGTTAGTGTAAGAGGTTTATTGGGGGAGGGGGAAGCAGAAGAGTGAAAGGGTGATACCTCCTTCCATCTTTCAGATCATTGGGAGAATGTTGCAAAGTCCCGTAAAATATCAGGATATAGGGTGCCGAGAAGTAGCCATTTTGATTGACATCTAAGGAGTATTAAGACCATGTCTGACTACAAAGGTGGTTGCAGTTCCCATGAGTGAGGCAGAAGAGTGAGATCCAAGAGTCTGCAATTCCTAGTGTCCCAGGAATTCAGAGAGAATCGGATTAAGTAGACACAGGCTATCCTGATTGTCATCATGTAAAGAACAGGGGCCAAGGGCTCTGAGCCCAAGAGAGCTGTGGTTGCCTGGTATCAGTACTTGATGAAACCATGCTCGAGAGACGAGCCTTCACTCGTGGGAAATGGCAGGAGGTAGAGAAGAGGGGGCTCACCAATCATGCTGATGTTGGATGGAGGGACCACGATCCTTTAGTTGGAGAAGTAAGGCTGTCATATGTAGACCCAGTTCCAGGGTCCTGGCATGCCTCTGGCAGGCAAGAGGAAGCACCAGGAGGGCCTGCAGAGTCTTCTGGCACCAATGCTACAATTTATTTAAAAACTGGTAGAAATAGAGGGGGTGTCTGACCTGGCCTAGCGCTGTAGTCAGATTGATGACTATCTTTTTGGGGGGAGAGGGCTGAGAAAGGTTTCTCTGTAGTTTTTTTTTTTTTTAGTTTTTCGAGACAGGGTTTCTCTGTAGCTTTGGAGCCTGTCCTGGCACTAGCTCTTGTAGACCAGGCTGGCCTCGACAGAGATCCGCCTGCCTCTGCCTCCCGAGTGCTGGGATTAAAGGCGTGCACCACCACCGCCCGGCTCTCTGTAGTTTTTGGTGCCTGTCCTGGAACTAGCTCTTGTAGGCCAGGCTGGCCTCGAACTCACAGATCTGGCTTTGATGACTAGCCTTTTATTTATTTATTTATTTATTTATTTATTTATTTATTTATTACGTATACAATATTCTGTCTGTGTGTATGTCTGCAGGCCAGAAGAGGGCACCAGACCTCATTACAGATGGTTGTGAGCCACCATGTGGTTGCCGGGAATTGAACTCAGGACCTTTGGAAGAGCAGGCAGTACTCCTAACCACTGAGCCATCTCTCCAGCCCATTTAATGGCTATCTTAAATGTCACCATAGATCCTTCATCCAGCAACTGATGGAAGCAGAAGCAGAGATCCACAGAGGAGCCACCATCTGGCTAAGATTTTTAAAAAGATATCCCTAGTCTGTAAAGAATGAACTAAAGGTATCAGGGTTTGGTGGTGCATGCCTTTAATCCCAGTACTCAGGAGGCAGAGGTGAATTTCTGTGAGTTCTTGGCCAGCCTGATCCAAGATAGCCTAGTTTATGTAGAGAAACCATGTTCCAAAACAAACAAAAAACCAAACCAAACCAAAAACCCAAAAACCAACCAACCAAACAACAAAAACCCAAAACGGCAACAATGACAAAAAAAACCCAAAACAAAAAGTAAATGGTACCTGGCTGGGCTTGGTGGTATATAGGCCTTTAATCAAATTAAAAGTAGAGGAAGGAGGATCTCTGTGAGTTCCAGGGTAGCCTGGTCTATGTAGCAAGCTACAGGCTACATAGTGTAACCCTGTCTCAAAACAACAACAACAAAATTCATAAAGCATTTTGTTTTTATTTCCAGCACTCTGGAGGTAGAGACAGATGCATCTCTGTGAGTTAGTTCGAGGCCAGCTTGGTCTACATAGCCAATTTCAAGGCTACACAGAGAAATCTTGTCTCATAAAACAAAACAAAAGCCAGGCGGTGGTGGCACACGCCTTTAATCCCAGCACTTGGGAGGCAGAGGCAGGCGGATCTCTGTGAGTTTGAGGCCAGCCTGGTCTACAAGAGCTAGTTCCAGGACAGGAACCAAAAGCTACGGAGAAACCCTGTCTCGAAAAATCAACAAACAAACAAACAAAAAACCCAAAAAGTATGTGATTGAAAACAATCACACAAAAAAAACCCAATGTGTTTATTGTTGTGGGAAAAAAAACTAAGAACTTAAGAAAATAAAAATTCCTTACAATTCAACCACTCCAAGACAATTATTTGTTCCTGTGTTTTCTGTGGCAATTATTTTAAAAACTTAAAATACAGCAGTGTGGTGGTGGTGCAGGTTTTTAATTTAACACTTGGGAGGCAGAAGCCGACAATCTCTGGGAGTTCGAGGCCAGCCTGGTCTACAGAGTGTATTCCAGTATAACCAGAGCTACACAGAGAAACCCTGTCTCAAATACCAAAATAAAAAGTTTTTTAAAAGATATTATCTATTATTTACATTTTTATGTGTACAGGTATTTTTGTCTGCATGTCTATGTACCAGGTGCATTTAGCGTCCACAGAGGCCTGAAGAGGGCATTAGATTTGGGATTACAAATGGCTGTGAGTCCCCATGTGAGTGCTGGCAATCGAACCTTTGCAAGAGTAGCCAGGATTCTTAACTTCCGAACCAGCCCTCTATGTCTCCAGCTCCCTGTTTATTACTATTATTGTGCGTGTAGAGGGGCGTGTTCTCTTGGACAGGGTGCGTAGTTCTGAGGACAAATCTGTGGACTCGCTCTTCTTCCACATTGTAAGTGTCGGAGATTGAACTCGGGTCCTCAGCATAACGTGGCAAACGCCTTTACCAATCCGAGGCATCCGGAGGCCTTTGCCACCATTTCTTGTTGTTATTGTTTTGGTCCCAAACGTACGCATACTTCTAATTTTTCCCTCAGCCTTGCACACGCTCTCAGGCTTCATTTTTCTCCCGAAATTTGACTGTGTAGTATTCTAATTTAAAAGAGCCCCATCCATTTATAGTCACCATCCGAAACCACGCCCCCAAGCGGCGACGGCGTTCTGGGAACGCTTCTTTAGAACGGAAGTGACGTAAAGTACATGCGCGTGACGGTAAGGCGAGCGCCGAAAAGGCCGGTGCGGTCGGAGGACTGCACTCGCTTCCGGAAGTGGCTGCTTCCTCAGCATGCTGGCCGAGCTCGGATTCATCGGGACCATCGGCGAAGATGACGAGGTGCCGGTGGAGCCCGAATCGGACTCCGGGGACGACGAGGAGGAGGTTGGAGCCGGCAGACGGATTGGCGGGGGAGGGAGCCGTGAGCGGGAGCAGCCGGGAAGGAGCTGTGGGCGCCAGGCCGTCCTCAGCGTGCTAAGGTGTCCCCAGGCAGGCTGTTTGACCCAGGCTGTGCAGAGGCGACCTCCGCCCCCGAAGTCAGTCTTGCTTCCTGCCTATTCGGGGATGTTGTGTTCCCATCTGTCCATCCAGCCTCCCAGGCGGCTGTCGTGGCATTGGGCGGTGGGGATGTAGTCTTGAGCGAGTGGCGAGAAAAGAAAACAAAACGACGTGGCCTCACGCTGTCATCTGCCTGCCTGACATGGCCCTTCGGATGGCCCACGGCCTCTGCAGTCGACTTCCGAGAAAGCAACAAATACTTTAAGGCTCCGCTCTTTGCCCCTCACGATGGAGCCGTGAGGTCGTTTTTGACCGTTTGCCCTCTGACCATCCGCACTATTCTCTGTGCCGAGTCACACCTGGCTACCTGCAGCCCTCTCTTCGTTTGCAGTTTGGTCAATGTCCCCTTCTAGTCCTCTCCTCACCTAGCAGCAGGGTGGGCTTCTCATGACGCGGTCCCGTTGGACCTGCCCCTTCCTCCCAACCCTGCAGCTGCTTCCTCCCGTGGCTTTCAGAGTAGGTCAGGCTCTGTCCTTTCTGCACGCACAAGCCCTCTTCACGACAGTCCATTCTGCATGCCCCCCTCCCGGTGTGTGTGTGTGTCCATGCTTGAAGGCATATATGCACCTGCAGGTGCAGTGTGTGTTTTTGGGGGTGGGGTGGGTACGGACACTGTTGGCAGGCCAAGGGTTAATGCACAGCGAGTGTCATTCCTCAGGAGCTGTCCACCTCGTTTCTACAGACGCTTCTCCCCCTGGAACCTAGAGCACCAGTTAGGCTAGGCTAGACTACTGACTGTCCACCGACAGGTGTGTTAAAAACCTCCCAGGACAGTTGTAAGCTGGACACTTCCTTATCATCTGCCCGTGTTTGCCTTACATTGCTTTTTTATCCTGCCTGTTGATTTGAACCAGGGCCTCATACACGCTAGGCAGGCTCTCCCCGCTGATCTGGGCTCCCAGCTGTGGGTTTCTTATGGTAGGCCTCCTCCCTTCCTTCCCTCTTCCTGTTCTGTTCCTCCGTCTCAGCCTGTTACTTTTCCCTCTCCTCTTTGCAGGGGCCCATTGTGCTGGGCCGCAAGCAGAAAGCCCTTCAGAAGAGCCGTAGTGCTGATTTCAACCCTGACTTCATTTTCACTGAGAAGGAGGGCATGTATGACGGCAGCTGGGCCCTGGCTGATGTCATGAGCCAGCTCAAGAAGAAGGTGAGACTGATGGAGATGTGTTTTGGGTGATGGACAGTAAGTGGGTATGAGGACAGACCCTTATCTCACAGCCTTTTACCTTTATTTTATCTTCAGCAGCATTTGGAACCCTTTGAAAATGGGTTGTGTAGGTTTGATGGGGTAGGGAGAGGAGGCTCCAAGTACCCCACAGTTCTCATGAATTGCCAATAGTGGAGAGCACTGTAAAGTAAGTGGTCTTATTGTAGTTAATCATCAGAAATATATTAGTTTGTCTCCAGGTGGCATTTAGAATATCAGAGATAGCTTACTCTGTTTGATGACGGGGTGAGGGTACTTGTAACCTGCTGACCTAACTCTGATCCCTGGAACCCACGTGGTGGAAGGGGAGAACTGAGTTCCGCTGGTTGTTTGTTGACCTTCACATGCTCTATGGCTATTGTTTGCCACACCTGCTTCAATAAATAACTGAGCTTATTTTTCCTGTATTTATTCAATGCCCATACCTGCGCATGGTGGCACATGCTGTAATCTTAGCACAAGAGGTTGAAGTTTGTATGTAAGCGCACTCCATGCATGCAGTGCCCATCGAGTCTAGAAAGGGTGTCAGCTCCCCTAGAACTGAAGATATATATTTGTGAGCTGCCCTGTGGGTGCTGGGAATAGAACCCCGGTCCTCCAGAAGGGCAGCAGTATTCTTTACTGAGCTGAACTATCTCTAACACTAGGATTGATTTTATTTTTGTGTGTATATGGGTTCCCACGGAGGCTAGAACAGGGAGCTGGATCCCTTGGAGCTGGAGTGGGCTGCCCAATATGGTTGTTGGAAATGGAATTCAAGCCCTATAATTTGAGTAGCAAGTGATCTTAACTGCTGACCTATCTCTCCAGCCTCTAAAATAGTCTTTAAAAAATGTGTTTGTATTGGTTCTTAGTAATCTAGCTTTTTTTCCTTATTAAGCAATTATTTATTTATTTTGGTTCTTCAAGGCAAGGATTCTCTGTGTAGCCTTGGTTGTTATGGAACTCACTTTGTAGGCCAGGCTGGTCTTAAACTCATGGAGATCCTCCTGCTTCTGCCTCCTGAGTGCTGGAATAAAAGGCATATGCCTTTTCATTTTTCTTTTTTTCTTTTTTTCTTCGAGACAGGGTTTCTCTGTGGTTTTGGAGCCTGTCCTGGAACTAGCTCTTGTAGACCAGGCTGGTCTCGAACTCACAGAGATCCGCCTGCCTCTGCTTTCTAAGTGTTGGGATTAAAGGCGTGCGCCACCACTGCCCGGCCAGACAAGCCTTTTCTATCCTAACATTTGAGGCCTGGCCCTGTGACATACTCGTCGGTGTCCTTCTACATATATGTTTTCTTTTTCCTGTCTTGATTTTATCTGCAGAGGGCAGCCACCACCCTAGACGAGAAGATTGAGAAAGTACGGAAGAAAAGGAAAGCCGAGGTGAGAGTGAAACCCGGCTGGTGGGGGTTGTTGATGAACTCTGGGCTGTGTCTTTGGCCTCACTGAGAGTGGTGGGTGGCAGGGACAGTCTGGGTGTTTATTACTCTTCATTGCCCAGCCACACAGCCTGTCCTGGCTATTGAACTCAGTATGGCTTCTCTTAGGTTCTGAATTTCCTGTAAAGTAGTCACCTCTACTTTATTTTTCCCCAGGAAAAGGAAGCCAAGTCTGGGAAGGTGGAGGAGAAAGAAGGCAAGGCGAGCAGTGACCCGAAGGGGCAGGAGGATCTGGGAGGAAATGAGGCAGACTCCAAGGATGAAGACTCTGAGACCGACTACTCCTCTGGGGATGAGGAGGTCCTCACCAAAGCAGGTAGGCTGATGTCGAGCATGCCCCATGGCTCTGTGGGAGCTGTACCGTCTCCCCACAGTGCCGGATGCCCCACCGTTGGTTCTCTCTTCACTTGACACTGTCCGGTGCTTATCCTTTGCAGGCAGCTGCTCCTTTCCTTACCCTCAGCTCTGTGCAGTGCCCGTTCTCCTACAACTCACCCGCTTGGGGTGACTCAGGTGCACTGGGTCCAGCCATGTATTGGGGGTCAGTGAGCATTTTGGTAGAACTCACTAACGTGTCAGCCTTGTGTTGAGAGCCTACTGCTGTCTGCACTGTACTGGCCGGGCTAGGGTCTTATCTGTTACAATGGAGTAGTTTTGCTACGTGACCACATGGTGTCCTTATCTGTGAAAGGAGGATGGGAGATCAGCCTCCCCAGATGTCTGTGGACAACACTGAAGCCATGGGAAGAAGAGGCAGGTGCAGGGTACCAAGGGCCATGCTCACCGCTGTGTTTTTCCTGCAGACACACTCAAAGTGAAGGAGAAGAAGAAGAAGAAGAAGGGCCAGGTGAGCCTGGGTGTGAGGTCGTTGGGCAGTTCTCTTTCCCAACCTGAAAGGACAGGTAGGCTCGGGTGGCTTTGCTAAGTCCTCTTCTGCTGTCTGATCTGGTGCAGGAAGCAGGAGGATTCTTTGAAGATGCATCTGAGTATGACAAAAGTCTCACCTTCCAGGACATGAATCTGTCCCGGCCCCTCCTGAAGGTAGTAGCTTTGGCAATGGGGGTTGGTTCTTTTTTGATTGATTTAATTCTCTCTGTGTGCATGATGTGCTCATGTGAACTATCTGCATGTGTGTGTGCTGGTGCCTGTGGAAGTAAAGAGGTTCATTGGAATCCCTGAAGCTGGAGTTACAAGTTGATTGTGAGCTGCCGTAGGTGCTGGCAACCAACTTCAGATCTTCTCAAGAGCAGCAAGTGATCTTAACTGCTGAGCATACATTTTAGATGCCCATTCATTTTGGACAGGGTTTCATAGTCCAGGCTTGCTATAAAGTTACTGTGTAGCCAAGGTGGGCTTTGAACTCCTGATCCTCCTGCCTTCATCTCCCAAGGACTGGGATGCACAACCAGCTGATAATTATGGGTTGATTCTTGCAGTAGTCCCCATGTATGGTTCTCGTGTTCCTCTTTGACTTGGCTCCGCTGCAGAGAGCCCTCTGACGCAAATCCCGCCAGCTCTTAGGGCCTTTCTGATGTACAGACTTGTTTCTCTTCTGATCCTTTTTGAGGACAGTTGTAGCACTCTTCTTTTTCGTACTTCCTGTTCCCTCTGTTTGGAAGACTCTTCCTCCAGAAGTCTTCTGGGGTATTCAGTCACCCCATTGGGGTCAGTGAATCATCCCTGTTGTGACTTGCACTTTTTCCTGCTTGTCTCCAGCTCCTATGTGACTGCTTTTATTAGTCTCTATAGAATGGGTGTTTGATTTTGGTCTGTTTCTTTTTGCTGGTTCCCAAAGGCTTTTCTTTCTGTCTCCTGCTGTCCTGGGTGCAGCTGGTGCCTTAGGCTCTGGAGGGAAGGTACCCAGGAAGTTGTGTCCCTTGCTGTTTGCTATGACTCCCTCCCTTTCCACCTACCCTCTCTGACTAACTTTTCTCCTCAGGCAATTACAGCCATGGGCTTCAAGCAGCCGACCCCGATCCAGAAGGCGTGCATCCCTGTGGGTCTGCTGGGAAAAGACATCTGTGCCTGTGCGGCCACCGGGACAGGTGACAGGGTAGGCGGGGCAGGAGGCCAGAACACACTTGGCTTTTTAAAGATTTATTTTATTTTAAACATGAGTGTTTTGCTTGCATGTATGCTTATGTACTTTATGTGGAGGCCAGGAGAGGGTGTTGTATGCCCTGTAACTGGAGTAGTAGACTGTAAACCGTCATGTGGATGCTGGGAACCCAACCCAAGAGTACCAAGTCCTAACCACTGAGCCATCTCCCTCTGCTTGCCTTTTTGAACTATAGAAAAAGTTTATAAAGCCAAATATGGTGGTGGGCTATATAGAAAGACTATCTTAAGAAGAAAAAATCTGGCTGGTGTGGTGGTGGTGCACCTCTTCAGTCCCATCACTCGGGAGGCAGATGTAGGAGGATCTCTGAGTTTGAGGGCAGCTGCACAGGGAAAGCCTGTTCCGAAAAACAAAAACAAACAAACAAACAAACAAAAAAACAGAAAAAAGTCTGTAGAAATCTGTACTTAATTGGTGATTTGGTGGGATGTTTTTTGTCGGGGGGATGACACAGGATTTTTCTGTGTAACAGTTCTGGCCATCCTAGAACTCTGTAGACCGCCCTCACTGCCCACCTGGCTGTACCACCACTGCCTGGTGATTTTTTTTTATTGGGGGGAGGGGGCTTCAAGACAGGGTTTCTCTGTGTAACAGCCCTAGCTGTCCTGGAACTAGCTCTTGTAGACCAGGCTGGCTTTGAACTTACAAAGATTCACCTGTTTCTGCCTCTCAAGTGCTGGGATTAAAGGCGTGCGCCACCACTGCCTGGCTTCTAGCTGGAGACTTTTGTTGTTAAAATTATTTTATTTTTAGCTGGTGTGGTGGAGCACATCTTTAATTCCAACCTTTGGAAGGCAGAGGCAGGTGGATCTCTGATTTGGAGCCCAGCCTGGTCCACAAAGCAAATTCCAGGACAGCTAGAGCTGTTACACAGAGATACCCTGTCTCAAAAAAAAAAAAAAAGGAAAAATTTATTTTATTTTAAATTATGTGTATGTCTGTAGGTATGTGTTCACGTGGGTGCAGGTGCCCACAGAGTCAGAAGAGAATGACAGGTCCCCTGAAGCCAGACTTAGCAGCAGTTGGGAGCTGCTGGCTTGGGTGCTGGGAACTGCGCTCCTCCTCTAGAAGAGCAACATTCACTTCTAACTATGAGGCCAGCCCTTCAACTGGAGACCTTAGCAGCCTTTATAGCTATGGGATGCCAGTTTGTCTTCCTATGCTCATGCTGTAGAATGTTGAATTTTGGGACTGGGGAGGTGGCTCAGAATTGAAGAACACTGGCTACTTTTGCAGACAACCAAAGTTTGGTTCCCAATACCCATTTGACAGCTTAACAACCACCTATGACTACAGTGCCAGGGAATCAGACACCTGATCTCTACTGGTCTCCATGGTACCAGGCACATACATACAGGCAAAATTCTCATACATATATAAAATGTATAAACAAGTAAGTGTTGGGGTTGGTGAGAGAACTTAGTGGTTAAGAACAGGGGCTATGCTTCTAGGGGACCAGGTTCAATTCTCAACCCCCACATGGTAGTTTATAGCTGTCTCTAATTCCAGTTCCAGAGGATTCCGTGCCCCTGTTTGGTCTCTGTGGGCACACATGTGGCATGCATTCACAGGCATATACATACATGTAGATAAACAGATCTCTAAAATAATAAATATCTAAGTCTCTCAGAACGTTGAGCCTTGTTTCTGGCATCCACTGGTGTTGGGATGGGGCAGGATGACAGTGGGTCCTTTGGAGAGCAACTAGCCTGGTAACAGCTGAGCCAGCTCTCCAGCCCAGTTACTCTTCATGTCCTTCCCTTAAGTTTACATTGATACTGTTTGGCATCAGGAAAACACTTGCATGCATAAGGCATGTTCCCATAGGCAGAGATGTGGGTTCCTGTAATCAGGTGGAACCAAAGCATGGAAGGTGCTGAACCTGCTCTCTGCTCTCCTGTTGTCCTCCCTCTAGGCAAAACTGCAGCCTTTGCATTGCCTGTCTTGGAGCGTCTGATCTACAAGCCCCGCCAGGCTGCGGTCACTCGAGTGCTGGTGCTAGTCCCTACCAGAGAGCTGGGCATCCAGGTACACTCCGTCACCAAGCAGCTGGCCCAGTTCTGCAGCATCACTACCTGCCTGGCTGTGGGTAAGTGAGGGCCACTGCGAGACACAATGTGATGCATGGAGAATGAGGTGTGTTTCACCCCACCCCCAGTGTCAGGAAAAGACTCTTTTGTGGATTGGATCCACCAAAAAATCAGTTGACATATTTTCATAGTGGATAGAGGCAGGGGAAGACATTTCATTAAGATTTAACTCTTTGTTTTGTTTTATATTTTTGAGGTAAGGTTTCATTCTGTAGCTCAGGTTGGCTTAAAACTGTGTAGCTCAGGTTGGCCTCAAACATAGCAGCCCTCCTGCCTAACCTTCCTGCTACTAGTGAGATTCCAGGTATGAGCCACCACACTCAGCAGGACTTAGACTCTATAGTTTGTGGAGCTGGGGACAGAGTCTAGGGCCTTTCGCATGATACTGCGTCACTGAACTGTTGAGTTGGTCTGGTGGTTCAGAACACTGAGTTTCAGTTCCCTGCCTCCACGTGGTAACTTACAGCTGTCTGTAACTTAAATTCCAAGGGATCTGACATTTTCTTCTGACCTCTGAGGGCATCAGCACCAGGCATGCATATGGTACACATAACACATACAGGCAAAAGACTCATACGTATAATACAGTGAAACAGACCTTTGAAAAAGCCTGGTGTGTGGTGCCCACCTTTAATCCCAGTACTCAGGAGGGAAAGGCAGGTAGATCTCTGTGAGTTGGAGGCCAGCCTGGTCTACAGAGGGAATTCCCGGACAGCTGCACAGTAAGATCGTATCCACAAATCCAAAGAAGACTTAACCTTGAGAAATAGAATTCAGCATTGGGGATAGAGGTCCTCGGTAGAGGGCTTGTGTAGTTTCTACCAGTCTCTGGGATCCATTCCTAACACACAAACAGTATTATTTTCCATAAATTATGGTAATTCTCATACTTGGGATGATGAGGTAGAGTCATTGCCAGCCTGGGCTACAGGGTGAGACTCTGTCTCAAACCAGGAAAAAAAAAAAAAGAATGACGAGGCTTTAGACTTTTTCTTGTTACTGAACCTTACTGTGAATAATAGTGATTTGGGAGGACGTACCTAGTCTCAAAGACTGTCTTACTCCCTGTGTGTGCTGTGCAGGTGGCCTGGACGTGAAGTCTCAGGAAGCTGCTCTCCGGGCAGCGCCAGACATCCTCATTGCCACACCTGGCCGACTCATCGACCACCTTCACAACTGCCCTTCCTTTCACCTGAGCAGCATTGAGGTGCTCATCCTGGATGAGGCCGACAGGTGGGCCTGAGGGGCAGGGCCTGGGGGCAGGGCCTGGGGGTCCTGCACTGTCACCCTGTGGTACTCTAAGGCTCTTGGTCACCGGCATGTAACACCATTTAACTGTCCACACTGGATCTCTGTCCTCTTTAGGTCAGGTTTCCATGCGTATGCATGTGTGCTATCTCCCCACCCCTTCCTCCTTTTTCCCCTCTCTGGAGTGAGCTGCTTAAGAGGTAGGAGAGGTCTTTCCAGGAATAGTGCTGCATGCCTTTAATCCCAGCACTTGGGATGCTGAGGCAGGAAGTTTGAGCTAAGCTCAGGATACACAGTAAGTTCCAGACCAGCCTGGACACAGAGTGAGACATTGTCTCAAAAAAAGGTTAAATAATGTGAGCTCTACCATTTCCCAATGTTTGAGAATGGGACTGAGATTCTTGGAACAAATCTTTTTCTTGTCTGTGCCTGGGATTAAGAATGGCATCCATGCAGGACACTACAGGGAGCAATGCAAGCAAGCCAGTATAGCTTCCACAGGCCATCGCCAGGGCTGCTCCCTCCATGTGTTCACCCCTCCACACCTCCAGCTTCTCTCTTGCTCCTTTGCTTGCTGACTCCTTCATGTCCCAATTGAACCAGTGATGGAGGTCAGTTGGGCAGATGGTTCACCCTCACTGTGAATCCTGGAAGAACTAAGCCGCGCCTTACATGTGCCTCTCCTCAGCTCAGCTGAAGGCAGTCCAGTCCTCCCAGCTGTTCAATTCTGTGTGTTTCACATCTGTATCTGTGGTACACCCATTGGGAAATCCTTAGCACCCACCGTGGGGCTCTTCACAAAGCACTATCTCTTTAACCTGCTTCAAGCTCCTTTAAGTTCTTACCCAGCAGTCTTGTCCCGAGGATGGCTTATCAGTCGAGTCACTGGGACACAACCAGACAAATGCAGAGAGCAAGGCTGAGGGGATATTCTGGTTGGAGACCAAAGATGTGTGATCACCAACTGCAACACAGAAGTATTTGGGGAACAGTGAAGGAGATTCCGTCTTGCCCAAACACTCAAATGTTTGACACTTTGGTTATATAGGAGCAGGTTAATCAGTAGTATATGCTGGGACATTTGGAATAAGTGATCATGATCTCAGTAACTTGCAGAATAGGAGGGTAGAGTAGCAGCGATGACAGGGTAAACGTGAGTCGTTGGCCTATGTGATGCCGTGACCCTCATTCTTGACGGAAGAGCTGCTCTTCAGCCCATCTGTCCCCTCTTCCAGAATGCTGGATGAATATTTTGAGGAGCAGATGAAGGAGATCATTCGAATGTGTTCCCACCACCGCCAGACCATGCTCTTCTCAGCCACCATGACAGATGAGGTGGGTGTGCCTAGTGGCATGCAGAGGATCCCAGCTGGGCAAGCCCTCTTCCCTTGTTCTCCCACCTTTCCAAGCTATGCAGCTCTGACCCTGTACTTGGCAGGTGAAAGATCTGGCTTCGGTCTCCTTAAAGAACCCTGTGCGGATATTTGTGAACAGCAACACAGATGTAGCTCCCTTTCTTCGGCAAGAGTTCATACGGATCCGGCCTAACAGGGAAGGGGACCGGGAAGCCATTGTGGCAGGTAAAGGCCCAGGGTAGGACTGAAGAGGTGGCCATCTGCACTCACGCTCTTCTCTTTGTCCTTCAGCCACCTCCATCTATTCTCCTGAGCTCAGACAGCAGCATTGCCTCTCACCCAGCCTGCTGCCTCCCATTTCCCCCACTCCATGATGTTGACCACATTTGAGAGTTGGCGTCTCTGTCTTTGTCTTGGCTTGTACAGTCTGCCCAGTGCTGGCTCACTCTTCTCCCTTCAGCTCTACTGATGAGAACGTTCACCGACCATGTGATGCTCTTCACCCAGACTAAGAAGCAGGCCCACCGCATGCACATTCTTCTGGGGCTGCTGGGGCTGCAGGTGGGCGAGCTCCACGGCAACTTGTCACAGACACAGCGACTGGAGGCCCTCCGGTAAATACTCAGGGTGCTGCTCTCTTGGGAAGGCCTGGGGAGCTCGTTATCAAGGGAATTGGACCCTGGGGATTGTGACAGGGAGCACAAACAGCACAGTGCCCCCACTTTAACAGGTGACTAGTGTCCGCCACCACACCTGTGGTCCCAGCTTCTTGGGAGACTGAGGTGGGAATCAATGTCTCAATACATTTAGGTTCAGTCCGCACACTCTAAGGTTGCATGTAATCAGAACTCTCCTGGCCTTTGAGCAGGGCACCCTCTGTGCTCTCCTGGGCATCTATAGCAGGAAACACATGGTCTGTGTGGCTTCCCCAGAGACGCTCACCTGTCAGTCGATTCCGACTCACACTCGGGCAACAGTCACTTCATGAGCTTCAGTGCTCCAGCAGTTTGCAGTTTGTCGCTGAGTCCTCAGCAGAGGAGAGCTCCAGGAAAGGGGCCCTTCAGGACGCCCCTCATTCCTGACTGTGTATGTGAAGCGAGGAAGCTCCGCCCACTGAGGCCTTAGCCTCTGCTCTGTGCTGTAGTCCACTTAGACTGTTCCCAGTCTTGAGTGTGATGGGAATTGCTGCCATTTAACTGTGTGCCCACAGGCTGGGGTGTGGCTCTGTTAGAAGGCTTGCTCAAGTCCCAGTGTTACATTCCCAGCTTTTTTTCCTTGTTCCATCCACACCATAAATTAAAATATATGATGAGCCACACACTGCTGCTTGGACTCTATGAGGATTTAATGGTAATTTTATTTTACTTTTTTTTTTTTTTGGCTTTTCAAAACAGTGTTTCTTTGTGTAGCTCTGGCTGTCCTAGAACTTGCTATGTAGACCAGGCTGGCCTCAAACCTGGAGCTCCACCTGCCTCTCCCGAGTGCTGGGATTAAAGGCATGTACCACCGCTGCAGAGCTCCAACTTTATTTTTTTATTGTATTTTTATTTATTTGTGCTTGGGCATGTGTCATGGTGTCAGGATTACTCGCAGGAGTCAGTCCTTAGGCTTAGAAGCAGGTACCTTACCTGCTGAGCCATCTCATGGTGTTGGGCTCAGGCAGCTTACTGAATATCTCTGTGCTCTTTCTAGGCGCTTTAAGGATGAACAGATTGACATCCTGGTGGCTACAGATGTTGCCGCCCGTGGGCTTGACATCGAAGGTGTGAAAACAGTGAGTGCGATTTCTGCTGCTTACCTTTGGTAGGAGTCTTGCTGGGCCTGCCCACCACACCTCACTGATGTTTGCTCTGATTTCCAGGTGATCAACTTCACCATGCCCAACACTGTCAAACACTATGTGCACCGGGTGGGGCGAACTGCACGTGCTGGCAGGGCTGGACGCTCTGTCTCTCTGGTGGGAGAAGAGGAACGGAAGATGCTGAAGGAGATTGTGAAGGCTGCCAAGGCTCCAGTGAAGGCACGGCTCATCCCCCAAGGTGAGGAGCACAGGGTGCTGGGCTCAGGCAAAGGATGATGCCAAGAGCTCTGCAGTCGACACCTCCTGAGTCTCCTGGACAGGCCTCCTCCACACCTTGGGTGTCTGTGTGTGTGCCAGGGAATGATAGATGGTAAATGTAGGGTCCAACTCATCAGAACTTCCTTAGAAGTTAAGAGAGGCCTCTGTGTCATCAACGCCCCTTTCCTGTTGGTTGGTAGGCGGGAAGGTGAGGTTGGCACTCACTCCTTTTTGTTTGTTTTGGTTTTTGAGGTAGGATTTCTCTGTATAACAGGTCTGGCTGTCCTGGAAATCACTTTGTAGACCATGCTGACCTCACACTCACAGAGTTTCCTCCGTCTCCTGGGTGCTAGGATTAGTGATGTATGCCACCATGCCTGACTTTGGCTTACCTGTAGTGATGCTGCAAACTTGAGTCCGCTTGTTGGAATCAGTGAGAATAATGAAATCTGTAATCCAGGAGCTCATCCCTGTCTGTATTGGGGCAGGGCCTTCAGTGTCTCCTCTATCTATGGATGCCTTTTTTTTCTAGTTTCTTTTTAATTTGCTTTGAGATTTTGTTTTTATTTTATGTGTATGGGTTTTTTGCTTGCATGTATGTCTAGGTAACACATGTATATGATGTTCTAGGAGGCCAGAGAGAACTACAGTTACAGATGATTGTGAGCCACTTGTGGGTGTGGAAACCAGTTCAGGTCCTTGAAGATCAGCCAGTGCTCCTCCAGCCCCCTTTCTCCCATTTCATTTTAGGTTGTCAGGAAATAGCTAACTGTGTGCTCAGTTTTAGTGCTGCTGTCCCAGTAGCCAGGAATTGAGCAGGGAACGGAACAGCTGGTGTGAGAGTCAGTGAGTTGATAATCAGTGTGGCTGAGGGTGACGGGAGGAGAGGGGCCTGTTTAGAAACGCTACTCAGAGCAGGGTGTGGAGTGATGCCCATACTCCCAGTGCTTGGGAGCTATAGGCAGAAGATGAGTTCAAAGCTATTCTCAGCCACATAGCAACTAAGAGGCCAGTCTCAACTACATGATGCTCTCTTAAAAAACGACTGCTTAGCAAAGGCCTCTGAGCAGCTGGCTCTGAGCTAAGTCCAGGCTGACAAAGTAAGGTGGCCATGAGCCAGCGCTCTGAGGACTGGCTCCCTGACTGATCAAGGGCAGCAGCTCTGGGCAGGAATAAACTTGGTGTATGAGTGAAGGAAGGGAAGTCAGGGAACCAGGACACAGTGAGCTCAGGTAGATGGGGCCATTCTGAAACATTGGCAATTCATTCGAAGAGGAACAGGAAGCCATGGGGGTGGTTACAGGGTGGCTTTTGTTGTGGTTTTAATCTTTGTGTTTGTGGGTGGATGATGTGTGTGTGTATGTGTAGGGGGCACATGTATGTGTCGTGCATTTCTAGAGTCAGTGGACCTCAGGTCTTGGCTTCACTTTCTACCTTATCTAAGACAGGTCTCCTGTACATGCCAAACTAGTTGGCCTTTAGCATCTGGCGACTCTGATTTTAGTTCCCATCTGGCTGTAGGAGCAATTGGGATCACAGATGTGTGCTTTTGTACCTCACTTTATATGGGTTTAGAGATCTGAACTCGTGTCTTCATCCTCGTGTGGCGTCTCCCCAGCCCTTGTTAACTTTTGAGATGAGTTCTGGTTCTGTTGGGCTCGGCTGGCCCAGACTCCTGGGCCTAAGTAGGTCTCTCTGCTTCCTGAGTAACCAGGGATATAGGCCAGCATCACAGGGCCTCGTTCTTAGTGGGAGGTATTCAGGAAGGAAGTTCTGTGTCAGTAGGTAGGCGTCTGCATTATACTCACAAGCTGCCAAGTAATCACCCTCAGTTTTATTCTTTTTTGTTTTTGTTTTCTCAAGACAAAGTTTCTCTGTAGCTTTGGTGCCTGTCCTGGAACTAGCTATGTAGACAAGGCTGGCCTTGAACCCACAGAGATCCGCCTGCTTCTGACTCCCGAGTGCTGGGGTTAAAGACGTGTGCCACCATATCCCAGCTTCTCAGTTTTATTCTTTATTCGATTCTTGTAAGATGTTATCCTCAAATTCCGGGACAAGATTGAGAAAATGGAGAAGGATGTGTATGCGGTGCTGCAGCTGGAGGCAGAGGAGAAAGAGATGCAGCATTCAGAGGCCCAGGTGAGGCCGGGTGGCCGTCTCCCTACCTGCGGCTCAGTGGCAGCTGCACCGCTCACCGGGCAGTGGCTGCTGCAGCTCCGCTAGTGTCCTCATGCCCACCCCACAGATAGACACAGCAAAGCGGCTCTTGGAGAAGGGGAAGGAGACGGCAGACCAGGAGCCCGAGAGGAGCTGGTTCCAGACCAAAGAAGAGAGGAAGAAGGAGAAGAGTGAGTGCTGAACCTTAGTGGGGGAATTGCTCGCCATGCAAAAACCTAAGGACCTGAGGCTGAATATCTAGAACCTGCCTCACAGCTTTTAAAATTAAAATGGCAGCATGCTTCTTTATCATCTGAGTAGATTATTACGGGACTTTTCCCTGCTAAAGGATAGTGAAAGTTCTTCCAGTTTTTGCCATGGGGATGTCATGAGAAACTTTGAACATGTGCCCTCTAGTTCAGCAAGCTATTTGCTTTGTAGGATAAACTACTGCAGGTGAAGAAGAACTATGCATATTTCTAATTCTATGACAATTTCAAAACTATCTCCCATATAACTGTGCCAGCAGTTTCAGAAATCCTGCCCCTCTCTGATGGGCCAGGCAGGAAGGGTGAGTGTGTTAGCCTTCTTTTTTTTTTTTTTTTTATTTTATTTTTTTTTTTGGTTTTTTGAGACAGGGTTTCTCTGTAGCTTTGGAGCCTGTCCTGGAACTCCCTTGGTAGACCAGGCTGGCCTCGAACTCACAGAGATCCGCCTGTCTCTGCCTCCCAAGTGCTGGGATTACAGGCATGCACCACCACCGCCCGGCTGTGTGTTAGCCTTCTATGGTGGAACTAGGGCTCTGTTAATTGGTGGAAGGTGCTGAGTACTGGGTAAAACCTGTCTTTGTCCTTTGTAGCAGGAGTTGAGACAGTGAGCACCTTCAGTGTAATGAGGCTCCTGGGGCTTAGTGAACTGGAGGTAACCAGCAGAGGAGTGTATGTGGAGGAGAGAGCAAACCTCGGCTGTCATTCTCCCAGTGTCATGTGTCAGGGCCTTTCATTGGCCTAGAAACTGAGCAGATAGGCTAGTCTGACTGGCCAGTGAGTCCTAGTCTCTGCTAACCAGCCTCCCCCCCGCCCAGGGTTTCTCTGTAGCTTTTGGTTCCTGTCCTGGAACTAGGTCTTGTAGACCAGGCTGGCCTCGAACTCACAGAGATCCGCCTGCCTCTGCTTCCCAAGTGCTGGGATTAAAGGTGTGCGCCACCACTGCCCAGCCCTTTTTCTTTTTTGAGACAGGGTTTCTCTGTGGCTTTGGAGCCCTTTTTTTTTTTTTTAATGGGTTCTAGGTGCCTGGGTTTACATTTAATCTACTTGTGGATGGATCTCTGTGAGTTTGAGTTTACACAGTGAGTTCCAGGAGGCTAGGGCTACATAGACCCTTTGTCAAAAAGCCAGTTAAAAAAAAAAAGTTGGTTTTAGGTATTAAATTCAGGTCTATATTCTTTTAAATTCGTATTCTGTCACAGTTTCATTGTATATATTTGGATCATACCCTCCTCTACTGTTCCCTTCTGCTTTGAGGTCTGCTTTTTGTGGCTGCTGCATTTAATTAGGTCACTGACTAGAGCATGGATGGGGGCTATTCCCTTGGAACTGGGGCAACTTGCCAGTGGCTGGCTGCACCACTGAGGAATCGGACTCCCCCTCTCAGCAACCATCAACTCAGCAGCCCCTCTTCCTGTGCCATTCTTCTTATGTGGTAGACACTTTTCTACTGGGTGTCAGGCTCCCTAGTTAGCTTTCATCTTAAGCTTTAAGGACATAATGAAACCCCACACTCTGTTCTCACTGCAGTTGCCAAGGCTCTGCAGGAGTTTGACTTGGCCTTAAGAGGAAAGAAGAAAAGAAAGAAGTTTATGAAGGATGCCAAGAAAAAGGGGGAGATGACGGTGAGTGGCCTCCCTCTGGAGTTAGGTACCATGCAGCACTGGTCTGTTCTGTGCTCATCCCTCACTCTGCCCCCAGCCAGAGGAGAGGTCCCAGTTTGAAATCCTCAAGGCACAGATGTTTGCAGAGCGGCTGGCCAAGAGGAACCGCAGAACCAAGCGAGCACGGGCAATGCCTGAGGAAGAGCCTGCAGCAGGTCCTGGTAAGAGATTCATTCTACCTGACATCCTCATCATGGCAGGAGGAGTCGGTGGGGATATGGTGGTGGCCAAGCTTTGGAGAAAGTGGGATCTATTGGTGTATATGGCCTTTCACTGGCTTTGGAATCCTCACCTAGAGCTTCAAGGGACTCAACAGCCTCCAAACTCATTTTTCTCTGTGCAGCCAAGAAGCAAAAGCAGCAGAAGAAGTCTGTGTTTGATGAAGAACTCACCAACACGAGCAAGAAAGCCCTGAAACAGTATCGAGCTGGGTAGGGTTTTAAGTGTTCCTTTAGCCCTTGGTATGCAACAAACTGAGGTGTCTGCATCCTTGCCCACTTCCAGCTCTCCTAGCTAGAGCTTTATAATGCCGTGAGTAGGGTGCTTCTCTGCCCCCAGGGCCTGATGTGCAGGAGCAGGAGAGGTATTCCTTGTGAGTTCCCTGATCTGGATGATCTCAGTCTAGGCTGGGTAGGGAAGGCCTCTTCCTGCTGATCTTAAACTGGTGGCTGGCTTCCAGAAATGTGTACTGTTTTGTAGAAGACCGTGGGACCTGACTCCGAGGCACTGAAGCTCACATGGCTGCACCCATCCCACCTATGCTGCCCTTTCTGTGAAGCTGAGATGGGTGCCGTCACTCACGCTCCAGTCTGCTCATCTCACATTTCCTCTCTTACAGCCCTTCTTTTGAAGAGAGGAAACAGTTAGGTCTGTCTCGCCAGAGAAGAGGGAACTTCAAATCTAAGTCCAGGTAATGTTGCGTTGTGGAGGGCAGAGGCCGTACCCTTGGGGCTGGAGAAGCAAGCAAACGCAGAACTACTCCTCCCTTCTGGCTTTAATTTTGTTGTTTTTCTTTATAGGTATAAGAGAAAGAAGTAACCTAGTGGCATGAAGAAGTTGGTGGGACAATTTTATATCCCTTCCCTGTGGGAAGTCGTCTTGGTCTGTTTTTTTCCATTTGTAAAACAATAACAACAAAATCTCCTGAACAAGCTATGTGTGTATTTGGTGTTTTAAAGATGTTGGCTGAATTTCTATCTATCTAGGAGCTATTTCCTAGTGTTTCGTCCATGTCTCCTTTTTTAAATTTTGAGAGTGTCTCAACTGTGTATAGCCCAGGCTAGCTTGAAACCTACTATTCAGGCCTCATACACTGCCATGCCTGGCTGTGGATCCCTTTCTGATTAACTTTCCTGACATTTCAAATGCAAGATGTAATTTTGAGCTCACACTCCTTCCCTCAGTTTGGAAATGACCAGTTCTCCGGCTGCACATACCCTGAGCCCATGCATACTTGCCAATGTAGGGTTCTGTTTAGAAAATCAAGGCTTACACTGGGTGGTGGTGGCGGCGCATACCTTTAATCCCAGTACTGGGGAGGCAGAGGCAGGCGGATCTCTGAGTTCGAGGCAAGCCTGGTTTACAGAGCGAGCTCTACGACAGGCTCCAAAGCTACACAGAGAAATCCTGTCTTGAAAAACAAAACACACACACACACAAAAAAAAAAAAATCAAGGCTCACCTGGTCTGGTGCTGGGCTGTGGTTCAGACCAGACTATGCCTTTGGCAGAAAGAGCTCCATGTTAAAATCTAGGTGCAGGGGCCGGGCAGTGGTGGCGCACGCCTTTAATCCCAGCACTCGGGAGGCAGAGGCAGGCGGATCTCTGTGAGTTCGAGGCCAGCCTGATCTACAAGAGCTAGTTCCGGGACGGGCCCCAAAGCTACAGAGAAACCCTGTCTCGAAAAACAGGTGAGAAGGCTTAGCCAGTAAAGGCAAGACTGATGACCTGATCTCCATCCTGGGGCCCCACAATAGAAAAAAACCATCTCCTTCCAACAAGCAGACCACACAACCATAAACAATAAATGTGTTCTAAAGAGCCAAGTGCAGAACTCTATTAGGAATATCTACTAGTGTGTAGACTGAGTGAACTCATGAGACATCTGCTATATGCTGAAGAGTGTCTTACCACCAGCTAAATGACCCCCACTACAGGAAGTGATGCATGCTTCACCATAGACAGTATCCTACCCACAATTCTACGGCCACCCAAGTTGTTACTGAAAGTTAGGAAGATAGACAAGCCACTGGGGTGGTGGTGGAACACAGCTGAAGCCCTAGGTTCATCAGTTACCAGTACAGTAAAAACCAATCACAGATAGAGTCCACTGATTTTTTTTTCAATCATTGTTTTTATTAATTGGCATTATAGGATAAAGTGCATAGTAAAGACAAAAAAGGAAACACATACTTACGAAAGGGGCTTTTGTGATCAATATTAGAAAGGACCTGAGATGGCTAAATTTGTTCTAAGGAACTGGACAGAGGTGCAGATGCAGGCCTGGGGCCGGAGCCTGCAGAAGCTGCTGGCATGCTAACCCTGCCCAGGCAAAGGCTGCAAGGGAGGGTGCTGGGACAAAGACTCACAGGAGGTGCTGCTGACACTGAGTGTGCAGATAGCACCACCACCAAATCTCTCCTACAGAGGCCAAGGACACACATACCACCCTCGCTATTTGCCAGTTTCAGGAGGGTGCAGGGGCCACTCAGCCTATGCCTACTGTAGAAGCCCCACCCCCAGGGACCCCACCAGGGATGGAAACTATGTAACTGGGTCAAGGGGAGTTGAGTAGGTCACAGGCCTCCATCTCCAGAAGGGCAGGAGCCCAAGGAGTAGGGTGCCAGAATTCTTGCGCTCCTTGGGTAAGTCGTTCCTAAAGCTCTGGGCTGCTGTTATAACAATGGAAATTAGTCTGCAAGTTAAGGCTTGGCCATGAGAAGCAGTGCACCCTGGGAGCACGCAGAAGGGCTGACCATGCCAAGACCCAGTTACCCTAACAGCCCCAGGTGGAGGCCAGATGTTCCCAGGAGTCCTGCTTGCTGCAGCAGAGGAGGTGAGAACTGTGGGCTCTGCTTAGAGCTGGAGGTAAAGTGCTTATTCTAGCGCAGGGGTTCATCTAGAATCACATGTGGGCAAGCAAGCCCTAAAAGTGGATCCTTAAACAAGTGCGAAGACTAAAGGATACTAACAAACTGGTTCCTCCGCAGGGGAGCCAACCCTGCCTGGCTCTGAGGTTGCAGGGCAAAAGGCATTGGGGTGCCATCTTCTACATCATCCTGCGGATCTCCTCAAAGTTCATCAGGTTGTTGGCTGTGTCTGACCAGGCAGGGTACTGGGCTCCATCCATCTCAGGGGCCAGCTGGTTGCTCCTCACCAGAGTATGATTTTCACCGCCAATCACCTCCTTGCACTCAGGACAGGTGCTCCTCTGCATGGCTCCCCCACACTCAGTGATCACATAGATGTGGCCGTTGGGGCACTTGAACCAGTGGCCACGAGAAACACCCAAGGCAGTGACAATCTGCACCCGCTCTTCCTCTGAGATGCCCAGGCAAGAGCAGGGAAGTGTGCTTTTCAGAGCATCCATCTTTTTCTGCACAAGCTGTTCGTCTTCCTGGGTGAACTTACATGTTTTTTCCAGAATATTCCGGATGCTGGAGACCTCTTCTGCTATGCTGCCTTTCACCTTCTCCTCTGCCATCTTACAGCGTATCAGGAGGGTCACAAGATAAGTGAGCCTCTGGATTTCACTCTGGAGGTCGCTCAATTCCTGGCTGCTGAAGCTCAGGCGCTTCCTGGCCAGCCACTCATAGACCTGTTCGAGTCGAGTCCTCACTTTGTGATGTTCTGAGTAGTGCACCTTTTCCAGGGACCCCTCCAGATTGGCCAAGTGGTCGTAGAAGCTGATGGAATTTTCCACAAGGCCCAGGTCCTTCACTGACAGGTTTTTCTGGGCCAGCTTCTCTTGGAGCATCAGGAAATTTTCAGGATGCAGCTGGAGGAACAGAGTCTTGCTCTCCAGCAGGGCCTTAAGTTGTTCCTGGCTGGCTGCAATCTCCCCTGCAGAGCCCTGGATCTTTTCCTTGACAATTTCTATCTCTTCCAGACGCTGTTTGATGCTTTTTCCATACCTCAGATTTTTGCGGATGGGTACCTGGCAGATGGGGCAGACCTTCAGCCTGATGGCGACTTCATCATCCTGTTCATTCATGTAGCGGTCCAGGGCTTGCACCTCGAAGATGTGGTTGCAGTCTTCCAGTTGCACAAAGCGGGCATCGGGCTCATCCTCAAAGCCAAAAAAGATTTGGGTGACCTCATCCGGTTGGCAGACACGGCACTTCTTGGGACAAGGCTCCCCACAGAGACCAATGCAAGGGTGGCCGCAAGCCAGCATCTTTGAACAAGGCACGTAGCATGGGGGCCGGTCGCAGGGCTCTGAGCAGAGTCTGGTGCATTGGTAGTGCTGACAGCGCCAGACACAGGGCTCCACACAGGGGCTGCACAGCTCCCCACACTTCTTCTTGCACTGGCTATGGACACAGCGGTTCTGACATGTCCGCTGGCAGGGTGGGCACTCACGGGTGCAGGGCTCCTGGCACTTGTGTGAGCAGATGAGCAGGCGCTTGCAGGGCTGCTGACAGCGCTCATGGAAGCGCCCTTCAAAGCAACTGTTACAGGAGCCTGGGCAGGGATGGCCACAGTCTAGGACGGTGTCACACTTGGCGGTGCACTTGACTGGCAGACCGTATTTTATACATTCCACATCGCCACACTTCACCTGTTGGCTGTGCCCACACTTCAGTTTCACAGTGACCTTTTCTGGACATAGCCGCACACAATCCTCACCACACAGGTGGCTGCATCTGTGACCACATCTTAGGACCTTGGGGCAAGGCTCCTGGCAGCAATAATCTGACTCTGGCATTGAACAAGGGACCATCTGTTCGTGACCACACCGAACAATGATTTTGGGCACTTTTACCTGACAAGACTCGTGACACTTCTGGAAGCAAACAAGTGGGCACCGGTGCCCATCTGGGCAGATGACTTTCTGGCATGGCTTCATGCACTGGAACTCCTTGTGGGAGGAGTCATATGGGTGGCAGGCACGTGTGCACACATGCCCACAGGCCAACCGGAACTCACAGGGCAGGCTGCAGCCTCCTTCTGGCACTTTTTGGAAATCAGAAGCTTTGGATACAAGGGTGTGGGTGTCAGGGTGATTCTGGCAACAGAGGCGGAGGGATGGGCCTATTTGGTTGTTCTCTCGAAGGGTATGGATGATCTTGCTCCACAAGGGCACCTTGGCAAGCATCTGCATGTTCCCAATGCAGTACATCCCCTTCTTGGCCCGGGACAAGGCTACACAGATGCGGTTTGGGATCTGGAGGAAGCCCACCTTCCCCTCTTGGTTGCTCCGCACTAATGAGAGGAGGATGATGTCATTCTCTTCCCCTTGGTACTTGTCCACCACATGAACCTTGATGCCAGCAAATGTCTTGGCAGGCATGAGTTTGCGCAAGCAGAAGAGCTGCCCAGTGTAGGTGGTGAGGATGGTGATCTGGGAGGGGCGATACTCCTGGCACAGCAAGTACTGGCACAGCTCCACCACAAAGTGTGCCTCGTGTTGGTTCTGATGGCTTTTGCCTTCTTGGATCTCCTGCTCAGGAAAGCAGTGTTCCACAAAGTAAAGGTTGGAGGAGACCCCCTGAGAAGCAAGGCGACATGTCAGAGCGTCCTTGTGGTGCCTCCCCTTCCCTTCAGCACTGGGACTAAACTCAGGGCCTCACACATGCTAAGCAGGTGTTGTACTCTGAGCTACACCCCAGCTCTTGGCACGTGTCTCAAGGACACTGACCACTGGCCCTCAGAAGAGACTGCTTTCTGCGCCCTCTACCTCACAACCTTTACTTCTGAAGTCAGTCACCAGGGCACGGAGCTGGAGAAGGAGAAAGTCTGTCTTAGTTTTCCAAGTATCTGATCACTTGCCATGATGAAGGCAACAGGCAGCAGCGGGTGATGAGGAAGGAGCTGATGCTCTGAGTGCTCATGTGCCGACTGTTGCACAGGCCCTTCCTCAGCACTGCTGGGGACAGGCAGGAGCCACTGTTCTTACCACACAGAACACCTGCAGAACGCTCTCTCTCTCTCTCTCTCTGTTTTTTGAGACAGGGTTTCTCTGTGTAACAGCTCTGGCTGTCTTAAAACTAGCTCTGTAGACTAGGCTGGTCTTGAACTCAGAGATCTGCCTGAGTGCTGGAATTAAAAATGTGCACCACTATCGCCCAACTCAGATTCTATTTTTCTTTTTATTTGTGTGTGGGTATGAGGGGGTGGGTGCATGTGTACGTCCATATGCGGGTATGTACACTGATTGTGGATGCCCATGAAGACCAGAGGATGCAGAGAGGCCAAGAGATGATCAGTGTTGGATACCTGGGACTGGTGTTGTGAGGTCCCCAGTGTGGGTGCTGGGAACTGAACTTGGGTCCTCTGGAAAAGCAGCACAGACTTTTTTAGACAGAGTCTCCCTATTATGTAGCTCTTGCTGTCCTGGAACGTAGACCAGGCTGACCTCCAAGTCACAGATCCACCTGCCTCTGCCTCCCAAGTGCTAGGATTAAAGGCGTGTGCCACCACGCTGGTTTCAGGTCACACTCTTAAGCACCTGAGCCATCTCCAGCCCCTCTACTACTTTCCTTTCCAAGGAAAGGAAACTTCTAGGCTGACACCATCAGAGATGACCAGGTAGGACAGACTGACCTTAATCTGCTCATACTTGAGAACAGAGGGATGGTTCTCCAGATCCTGGTAAATGTGGGGGGTCAAAAGGCGGGCGATTTCAGGACGCATGCGGTGCTGAAACGACAGATGTTGGGATCAGCAACAAAAGCAAGACAAAGGGCCACATCTCTGGAGCTGCAGCACCAGCAGGAAACCTGCAGAGGGAACACTGAGGCGCACTGGGAGAAAGCATGATACAAGCGGCTGGGTCCTGAAAAGCAGGGGACCTTGTAGTGGCTGAAACCGTCTTTCTGATGGGCAATTTCAGGTAAGCCAGCTCTAATTGCTGGCACGTGGCACAAACCAGAAACCTTCTAGACGTCTGTAGCAACACAAACCCAGCCGCTCACCTGGTGATTCAGACGGACGAAGGGGATGTTCACTTTTACCAGCCGCTCAAACAGGGACACCTCAAGGTTGAAGTTCTTGGCCAGATCATACACGTTAGCACTGGGACGTAGCTGGGGAGAGAAACAGATGAGAATTCTCTGCTGGAACACACTGATCACCCGCAGCATGTGTCTGAAGCATAGTCTTCATAGGTGGACACGAGTCTCGGTGCTGACAGGTCAAGGATTAATAGTGACGAGGACTGGAAAACCCAGGCGATATAATGAAGAGCCAAGGGTGGAAATTCTTTAGCTTGGCCTCTCAACAGTGACATCTGAGTTGACAACAGCATGGAGGAAGCTGCCAGTCATTTATCCATTTGAAAAGCAAACCATGAAAAGGGACAGGAAGGACAGTGAATGGGAGCCCTGAGCAAACGAAGTGAGCCAGAGACACAGGACAACACCCACTCTTGATTTTGAGAAGGTCTCGCTAGGTTCAGCTTCTAGACCCAGGTGTGGTTGTGCATGATGCTGTAATCCCACACTTGAGAGTTGGGGGCAAGGGTCAGGAGTATAAATCCATCCTCAGCTACAAATTCAATTCAAGGTTACCACGGGCTACATAAGACCATCTCAAAATCAAAGAAGCTTGATTTTTGACATCAAGAGCAGTGAAAAGCCCCTGGGGGGTGGGGGTAGAGAGTGACATGCTCTCATTTACAGGAATTGTGAGGTTTGGGCTCAACTGAGGCAGGCGTATCAGTATGTAGCACAAGCTTGTGGCCAAGCCTGGCTAATTTACTTTTTGTTGTTTTTTATATTTAATTGACTTTGGCTCCTTTTCAGGGGACAGACCAGCAGGTAGCAAAAATGGAAGTAAAAGACTAAAGAACTTTCTATGCAATTGTCCATGCAAAGGGCTGGAGAGATGGCTCTGTGGCTGGTTAGAGTACGGGCTATTCTTGCAGAGGATCCAAATTCAATTCCCAGCACCCAGGCAGCAGTCATAACTGACTGTAACTCCAGTCTATGGGAACCTGTCACCCTCTTCTGGCTCCACAGGCACTGCAGGTATGTGCACGATGACATACACGCAGGCAAGATACAAACATTCACCATACACATTAAAGAAAAAGGACACTGTTTAAATCTTTTTTTTTTTTAAAAATCTTTTTTAAAGGCACGGTGAATTTGAACTAAGCAAGGTAGTACAGTTCTACAATCCCAGAAGCCTGAGGCAGGAGGATTACAAATTTGAGGCCAACCTAATCTGTATGGCTGGGGAGGGGCCCTGGGTGCAATCTCTAGCAGTGGCACTGTGCAGGAAAAGAACGTGGGATTCAAGGAAGAGCAGGCATAGAAAGTCACCAATAAGCTCGAGGACTGTTACACAGAGACGCCAGAGTCCCCTGTCCTATTTTCCAGAGAACACCCCACCTTCTAAGAATTCTTGCTTTACCTGCTGGTGGTCCCCAATCAGAATGAGATGCTGGCAAGCTTTGCTTAGCGTGGCAATGGTGTGGGCCTCAAGAACCTCGGCAGCCTCTTCTACAATGACGATCCGAGGCTCTACTTGCTGAAGGATCTGGCGGTACTTGGCAGCACCTCAAATCAGGAAAGATGAGAGAGGCTCCTTTGAGCTGGGGCACAGAACCCAGAGGGCTACCTCTTCTGTATCTTTCCTGGGCTGACAGATAACTAAGCCCTCCTTCTCATCTGGGGCTGAAGTGGCCACTAAGCAAGAGGATGGGCACTGAGTGAGAGGGTGGGCACTGTGTGGTCCTGAGCTTTATGCTTCTTGATTATTGTTTTGAGTTTTAAGCTCTGCAGCAACAAGTAGGAGACCATCACCAAGAGTTCCCAGGTAAGGGTGGCTTCACCCCTCTCTGCAGTTTTCTTCATTTGATGGGATCTGGACACCACGGCGAACTCGGCTTCAACAGGTAAAGCCCCCATCTTCCTACCTGTGGTTGTCATGCCCACAACCTGGGCATCTTTAAGGATGTGCAGGTCTTCCTGGAGTCTCAGTTCAGCCATTCTGTCTGCTGATGTGCGGTACTGGCGTTCATAGCTGAGGATCCTCCGGCGAGTGTCAGCTTGGTACATCTGTAGCCACAGCCTGGAGAATGAAACCAGGGAAAGGAAGCCTTTCTTCTCTAAGTGTTTTTTGAGGAAATGATATACCAGTTTCTGAAGTGAATCCTAAAGCCCTACAGAGCTGACAGGCCAGGCAGAGAGAATGAGACTCAGAGTTATAGAAAACAAGAGAAAAATGGCTGGGTGGTGGTGGTGCATTCCTTTAATCCCATTATTTGGGAGGCAGAGGCAGGCGGATCTCTGTGAATTCCAGGGCAGCCAGGGCTACATAGTGAAATTCTGTCTCAAAAAAAAAAAAAAAACAGAAAAAGAAAAAAGAAAAAAAAAAACAAAAAAGAAAGAGTCTAAAATGCCACATAAAAGATGTTCAGAGTCCTTGGGATAAGGAAGAAGCGCAGGCACAGGGTACAGACAGCTCTGCCGTCAAAGCTTCCCAGTGGCTTTCTACTTTTCACCTCAACTGTATGAGGTCCTGCCCAATCTGACACATTCCCCATCCTAGAACAGAAAAGGAATTCTGTGGGAAATGACACAGACTGACTAGGCTTGGGCACCATACCCGTACCTATAAAGCTGCCAGCGGGTGTTCAGGTCCAGTTGCCAGATGTCCTGGATGGCATTGGCCTCAGCCTCAGTCATGGTGTTCAATTTGCGAAGCTCAGCCTTCACTTTTCTCTTCATTTTCTTTTTCTGGGTACGCTGGGTCTGTAGACGTCAATACCAGGCCAGAGATTGAGCAGAGGCCCCAGCACAGAAGTGAAGGAGTTACCACCCCAGCAGACATTGTCTCATTCTCTCAACAGCTACTCCAACATGAGAAGCTGATCAGAGGCTCTAGACCCTGCCTGGGTCCCAAGCCTGTCTTGTCTTTTATCAGGCAGTGTGACCTAGGTGCTGGCTGTCGACTTGGCAACATGAAGAACCCTGGGAAGGACTTCCCCTGGTCAGCAATGGCTGTCATTGGCTATCTTTACTTATGTTTGACCTTCTAATACCACACACAAAGTCTTCTATAGCGTCACAACATTTTCTAACAGGTGGGTTTGTGCCATACCTCCATCCTTCCCTTTCCCTGCTTCTCCTGCCTGAGCTCGCCTGGACTATCACCTGTTTCTCTTTCTGAAGTGAAGTGGGTGTGTGTCATCAAAGCAGAGGGGATTGGGCTCTCGGTGGATGCTGCCTAAGAGCAGGTGTTTAGTTCTTGGCCTGCCACAGGCCGACTACAATGGCCCAATGCACTCACAATATCTTAGGAGAAAGCATTCCCTTCTGGATCTGTCACTGAATGAGGTTACAAGATTTTAGGAAGATTGGTGTGTGAAGCAGCTGTCACTAAAGTCCCCACCCCCAAGTGACACAACAGAGAAAAGCACAATACACAGTTCTGAGAACTGGGCTCATATCTCTGCCCCACGCAATGCTGTTGACCCAAACCAGTAAGGTACAGAGAGCATCAGGTGAAAACTACTGCATCCAAATTGTCCTTCAGAGACCTTCATTCTTAGTAAGGGGTTCAAATCGGTATTTGGAGTAGCCAGTCTCCTGCTGTCACAGTAGCACAGAGTAAATGCTGCTAAGGGCCAGGTCCTAGGCTTATTGAGGACGAAGCCTGCACTCCTGTCTTGCTTCCATCCTCTATGTCTACACTGGCTGCTCATGAACAAGGGAATGAGGCACTGTCAGTATGTACCACGTTCTCCTGAAAACGGCAGGGGAGCACCCTGGCACCTGTTTCTTGTCTAAGTTGCTAGTTCTTGCGGGTCCCCTCTGACTGACTGTAGCTTTTCTGTCCCCAGCTGTGAGGATGACCTGAAGCCGCAACAGTCACAGGAGTGGTCCAGCCCTACAGTGTCTGCTTCAGTAGAACCTAACTCAAGCCTGCTTGGTAAACCTGAATCCTCTTCCCCATTCTAGGCCTTAGGGGAAAAAGTGAGTTTACCTCCCACTCTTCTGCAACTTGCTCCTGTCCAGCCGTAGTTCCAGGCCCATACTGGTCTAGCCTCATGGCCAAAAGGATTTTAGACAACTCCTGGTCCGCCCCATTCTCTTCCTTTTTTCTTCGCCGGGGTCTCACCACCTCTTCTTCTTCAATTACTCGGTCTGCTTCAATCAGGTCGGCTTCCTCAGCGATGTCAATCAGGGAAGACTCCTCTTCCCCTTCCTCCTCCTCTTCCCCTTCTGCCTGGGCTAAGAGAGGAAGCAGGAGGAACAAGGACGCCGATAAGAGCTCACACAGTTTCACAGCAACAAGCAGGGGAAGGGAATGTTAGGGACAGATACCTAACATTTTTTGTATGTTTGTGTTGTTACACTTTGTGATGGTTTAATAATCAGATAAAAAAGGCTTTTTTTTTTCCTTTTTGGAGACAGAGTCTCATTGTGTAATCCTGCTATGCTCTATGAAGACCAGGCTGGCCTTGAGCTGTAAAAGATCTGCCTGCCTCTGGCCTCAAACTCACAGAGATTCACCTGCCTCTGCCTCCTGAATGCTGGGACTAAAGGCAAGTGCCACCACTGCCCAGCCAAAACTGTTTATTTGGTTTTTTTTTTTGAATTTTCGATTCAGGGTTTCTCCGTAGCTTTTGGTTCCTGTCCTGGAACTAGCTCTTGTAGACCAGGCTGGCCTCAAACTCACAGAGATCCACCTGCCTCTGCCTCCCGAGTGCTGGGATTAAAGGCATGCACCACCACCGCCTGGCTCCAAAACTGTTTTTTAAGAAAGGTTTTACTCTATCAAATATACAAATGAGGGTAAGGAAAAATAAAATGTAAATGTGAAAATTACTTACTTTTAATGTGTATGAGTTTTTGCCTGCATGTATGTCTGTGCACCACAAGTGTGCCTGATGTTGATGTTGGATGCTCAAAGGCTAGACGTTTGTGAGCTGCCATGTAGGTGCTGGGAACGAAACCCATGATCTTAACTGCTAAGCTCTCTCTCTAGCCTCTCACTCTGTACAGTTTCTGTTTCTTCTCTGAGTCACTCTTGCCATATAGCCTAGGCTGGCCCCTGACTTCTGGGATTGTAATTGTTCACAGCCATACGTTAAGCTCTCTGCTTTTTTTACAGTGACTTTTATTATTGTCAATATGTGCATATGTGTGTTGAGAAAAATTCTCACATAGATCAAGCTAGCCTTGAAGTTGTTATACAGTTGGGTTTTTTGAGACAGGGTTTCTCAACAGTCCTGCCTGTCCTAGAACTCACTATGTAGTCAAGATGATTTTGAACTCACAAAGATCTCCCTCTGCCTACCTAGAGTTGGGATTAAAGGCATATGTCACCACGCCCAGTTTCAGGGGTGCAGAGGATGTGCATGAAGGCCAGCAATGTGCCGAGCTCTAACTCCCCAGGTCTAACAAGCACTTCCATGTCGTACTCAACAAGAGCACTCTGTCATTTCTACTGTGCCTGCTCGGTGTGCGCCTCGCTTCCCTGCAGTCTTCTGCTGACTGACTCAGACTTGTTAAGCATGGGCACCGCATTGAGTCATGTGGTTCTGGCTTTCACCACACTCCAGCTGAAGGTACGGTGGATCACATGGACTTCTTACCTGTGCTCTCAGGTGCTGCTGGAGGAGCACTATGAGTGAAAGAACCCACACCAAGTCCCAGCCATTCAAGCATCATGGAATGCTTCGAGGGCTGGACACAGACCCAGTCCGCATCCTGTGAAGGAAGAATTGTCGGTCGTGAGACTTCTATGACAACCGGTTTGAAGACAGTGTCTCCTCAGGGAAGTTAAAATTCTTTCCTCTGGGCAGAGGTGGCATGCACACCTTTAATCTCAGCCAGGTCTAAGGAGTGAATTCCAGGACAGCCAGGACTATACAGAGAGACCCCATCTCAGGAAAAAAAAAAACACAACCAAAAAACCAAAAAACCAACAAAAAATTTCCTGAGGGCAAATCTCAAGAGCAGGTTCTTTCTTAATCTGTATGAAGTTCTGGGTTCTAACCCAAGCACAGAAAATCTAAACCAAACCTTAAGGTTCAGAGGCTATTAGGTTGCTGATACATATCTGTGATCTTAACACTCAGGAGATGATGTAAAGGGGTCAGAGGTCTAAAGGCCAGCCTCAACTATATAGTGAGTTAGAGACCAGTATGGGCTACCTGTGCCCTCACCTTAAAATAAATAAATAAATAAAATAATAAATGAAATGGGGAGACTACAAAACTGGAACATTTAATACTATTTACACAAAATGTTAAAATCCAAATATCTAGTCTTTCCTGACAAAGTCAAGAGAACCCTAGCAACAAGAATCCTTTGTACCAAATGGCAGTGAGCAGCTGGAGCTGAGCTGTACCTTTCAGATGGTCACAGGCTTCTCTGTCCCACCGTTTCTTACCAGCCCAGTGAGACAAGGCCAGCTACCTTACAGAGTCAGTCTTGGTGACTCCTAGCAGGGCCCTCTGAAGGCTGGCAGTGTAATTGCTTACTTGGGATCACACAGGCACAAAGGCCACAGTATATGCTCTACACCTGTCAACTCCCAAGTCCTTGAAATGAAAGGTTATGATTTTCTTCCATATGATACTTATAACCGGGCACAATGTCATAAGCCTATAATTTCAGCATCTAGGAGATGAGGGCAGGAGGATCAGGAGTTCCAGGTCATCTTGGCTGTGGATTACATAATGAATGCAAAGACAACCGGAGATATATGAGACTGTCTCACAAACAGGCTAGAGAGACAGCTCAGCAGTGAAGAGCACTGGTAGACTTTCCAGGGGCCTGAATTCAATTTCCAGCCAGCATCTACATGGTGTTCACAACTGTTTCTAACTTCAGATACAGGGCATAGTGCTTTCTTCTGGTCTGTGTGGGCACCAAGCATAAAAGTGGTGGACACACATACATGCAGGCAAAATACCCACCCATGCACATAAAAATAAAATTAAACAAAAGCAAAGCACACCTTTAATTACAGAACTTGAGAGGCAGAGGCAGGTGGATCTCCTAAGAGTTTGAGATCAGCCTGGTCTAGACAGTGAGACCCTATCTCAAACAAACAAACAAACAAACAAACAAACAAACAAACAAACAAAAAAACAGTTGGCCAGTGGCGGCACATGCCTTTAATCTCACCACTAGGGAGGCAGAGACAGGCGGATCTCAGTGAGTTCGAGGCCAGCCTGGTCTACAAAGTGAGTTCCAGGACAGCCAGACTGTTACACAGAGAAACCCTGTCTCAAAAAAACAAAAACAAATCCCAGCACTCGGGAGGCAGAGGCAGTCGGATCTCTGTGAGTTCGAGGCCAGCCTGGTCTAGAAAGAGCTAGTGCCAGGACAGGAACCAAAAGCTACGGAGAAACCCTGTCTCGAAAAATCAAAAATAAAATAAAATAATAAAAAAACGAGTTCCAGAGAGAAACTCCAGAAACACTTGAGTTCTGAGGGTTACAGATATTAACTTGTTTGTCTATACAGTAATCCTCTAACAATGAAGTTGATCAGTAAAACATTTCCATTTTTGCTGGTTTTGGAGACAGCATTTCAAGGTGCATCCTTAGAACTCACTATGTTACTCCAGGCTGGTCTGCAGCCTGCAGCGATCTTCTTGTCTCTGCTGCCAGGAGCTAGGCATGTGCCACTGTATCTACTGAAATTGCCACATTTCTCTAAGCCAAATTTACAAGTGCTAGCAGCTTCACAGTGCTCAACTTAATGCTACTGTTTTTAGTGTGTGTGTGTGCACGCACACACTTGCAGGATCCTGCTCTCCAAACTCCAACATAATGTTAGCCTCATCTTGTAGCAGAATAACTTGGCATATAAAATCAAGTAGCTTGTCAAAAGCAAAGCCTATCCCAGCAGGTGTACTACAGAGCCTGGGTCCTGACAGGGCCCTTGACGGCCTCATTTCAAGAGGATACTCTTCACCAGCAGCATCAGACCTGCAGACAGATAAAGGTCTGGTCTGTGGCTTCTGCTGGAGTTGCCTCCATGTGCTGAGCATCCTCCGGGCAGCCCTACCTGCACAGGTCCACTCATGAGGCTGTCCCAGTGCTGGGGCGAGATGTACTTCTCCAGGTACTGCTCCCGAACGACACCATGCATAGTGCATTCCAGGGTCTTGGCCCCTTCAAGAAGTTCTTGCTCTGATTCCTTCATCCCTGTCACAATCTGCCAAGAACAGAAAGAAATACGATGAAGAAACATTCTCTCCCAATGCTAGCCTCTGCCCTGAGAAAAAATAAAGAGAAGAAAGAAAATACAAGAATGAATAAGAAACCGGGCGGTGGTGGCACACACATTTAAGCCCAGCACTGGGGAGGCAGAGGCAGGAGGATCTCTGTGAGTTCGAGGCCAGCTTGATTTACAGAGCAAATTACAGGACAGGCTTCAAAGCTACAGAGAAACCCTGTCTCGTAAAACCAAATAGAAAGAAAGAAAGAAAGAAAGAAAAGAAAGAAAGAAAGAAAGAAAGAAAGACTGACTAATAAACACACCAGTGAGTCGACGACAGTTTCTCAAGTACATCATGCGGTCTTGAAACCCACGGACGAGGGTTCAATGGCTGCCCAGGCAGTTAGCAGGGCAAGCAAAGGAGGACCCAGTAGAAACAGGCCCCAAGGTGCTCTAGATCAGACTTCAAGCCTCACAGCCTCTTTTCCTCCTTGATAATAAGACCTGGGTTTTTTTTTTCTCTACTTGTTTAAGAGACAGGTTCTTGCTACATTGCCCAGGCTGGTCACAAACTTCTGGTTTAACCAATCCCTCCTGCCTCAATTATTTCCCTAATAGCTGGGAATAAAGGTTGATGCCACTGTACCCAATTATTTATTTATTTATTTATTTACTATGTATACAATATTCTGTCAGTGTGTATGCCTGCAGGCCAGAAGAGGGCACCAGACCCCATTACAGATGGTTGTGAGCCACCATATGGTTGCTGGGAATTGAACTCAGGACCTTTGGAAGAGCAGGCAATGCTCTTAACCTCTGAGCCATCTCTCCAGCCCCCCAGTTATGATTTTGATTGGGCACCCTGGTCAGATAAAAGATACATGCACCTTTAATCCCTGCATTTGAGAGGCAGAGGCAGGCAGATCTCTGCGTTTTGTGGCCAGCCTGGTCTACAGAATGAATTCTAGGATATCCAGGACTACACAGAGAAAACCTGTCTTGAAAAACAAAGACACTTCATAGTAGGCTGTATTGTAGATAATTGGGGGTAGCAGACGGAAGGTCCTGGTAGGGGCAAGAAATGAACTTTTTCACCCTTTGACTTGAGCACCAAAAGATTAGCAGAATGAAAGGCTAGAAGGAAGCTGGTCCTTCAGAGGGCTGAGAAGTTTGCCAGAAAGCAGCTGCTTTGTTAGGTGGGTTGCTTAGCCCCTCAGCTATTCCAGTGTTGGGACTTACGCTCATGTAGGCCCTTCGCAGGTGCATGGGGAGATTGCGGCGGAATTCCCGCTTGTTCCTCAGCTCCCTCAGGGTGAACTGCTTCAGGATTTCACTGCTGCTCCTTCCACCCACTCGCACAATGCTGGTCTTCTGACACCTGTAAATGCCTGTGAAGAAACACGCAGTATTCCAGGGCTGAAAAGAGCAAGATACTGACCTGACCTGGTCCAGATGAGAGTTGTGTGTTCTAGGATCTTATCTCAATTGGTCCCTTAGGGAGCAAACCTGTGCTTACAGAATGTTCACTCCACTTGTGTGAGGAGGCTACAAATAAAGTGTGGGCTGCCAAGCAGGAAAGTGTAGCACTTAAGAGCATGATGACAGCCTGGCGGGAAGGAGTCAGATCTGTGGGATTATTTCGGGGGGTTAAGCTAGCTGGGCAGCTGGAACAACAAGCAGCTGGTGCCTCCTGTTACAGAATGGTGCCCAACATGGGCTCCAGGCAGCCAGGGCTACACAAAGAAACTCTGCCTCAAATAAACAACAACAAAAGGTGTAAGGCCATGACCTAAGACAAATGGAGAGAGCGCTCCGGCTTTAAGACTTAAGGCTGCAGAGCACAAGCGGATGGTCAGGCACTGAACTGGTGGCTGCTCTGTGTAAGACCAGAGACAGCAACAATGTCCCTGTGTGGCTACAGTCTGAGTAAGTAAGAGCCCATCTCTGCAGCTCTAGCACAGCAGCAGAAGCAAATGGCCAAGACCTGGGGCCCATTCCACACATGGAATGGCTGCTTATATGGAAACTCAGCTTTTGATCTGCTTTCCACTGCTCATTAAACCACTGATCCTAACACCCACAGCTCTACTGCTGAAGGACCTGCTGCTGGAAACTCCAGAGGATCTGAGCTGGCTGCTAGGCAGAGTCCACCAGGGCTTACATTGGTGGAAAAAGCACAGAGAAATACAGAGCAAGGTATTTCAAAAGGAAGGATGCATACTTACTTATTCATTGGAGCAAATAGCACTAAAAAGATTTATTTTATCTTTATTTTGTCCCCTGGAGTTGTTACCACAGGTAGATTGGAAGGTGTTCAATGTGGGTGCTGGGAACTGAAGTCATGTCCTCTGGAAGAGCATGCAGCCATCTCTCCAGCTCCTAATGAGTACTGTCTTGAGTGACTAACATGTTGTGTAAGTACAGGAAGAATATTTATAGCCCTTAATGTTTAGAGTCCATAGCACAGACCAAAAGGAAAAAAAAAAAGAACAAACTGGGCTGCTCTTCTAGAGGACCTGGGTTTGATTTCTAGCACCAACACAGCAGCTCACCACAACTGCTGTAACTCCAGTTTCAGGGCCCTGGATTCCCCTTTAGTGTCTGACAGCACTAGGCATTCACGTGCTATCACAGACATACATGCAGGCAAGCGCCCAAACACATGAAATAAAAATAAATTTTCTTCAAAAAATCAAAATTAAGGGCTGGAGATATGGCTCAGTGGTAAAGAGCACTGGCTGCTCTTCAAGAGGTCCTGAGTTCAATTCCATCTCACAGCCATCTTAATGCGACCTGATGCACTCTTCTGGCCTGCAGTTATACATGCGGGGCACTCATACATAAAATATAAACAAACAGATTTTTTAAAAATAAAAATAAAAAAATACAAAAAGAACAGAGAAAAGGGACATAACCTGGGCAATGGGGCAAGTGTACTCGAGACCCGAGTTGGTACAACCTGGGTTGAATGCACTCAAGCTGAGTGGGGAAGGAAAAGGGGATAGCTAAAGGAGAAGAATCCTTGAGGACTGAAAGTGACTGAGGCCCCTGGGCTTGGGAAGCAGAAAAAAAAGACAGAGAGCTCACGGCCCAGTACAGGGAAGATCAGTCAGCCATGCGTCTCAGGGGAACTACTAGACAAAGACTAGAAAGCCACTAAGGTTGCTGACATGTCGTGTGTGCATGTGCCTGCTTATCTGTGCACGTGTGGTGCTAAGGATGGAGCCCAGGGTCTTGTGATGCACCAGGAAGTGCTCCTCCACCGGGCTGTATCTCCAGCCCCAGTAGAAAACAACTTTGCATGGAGACATTTATTACCTTCTAGAAACTGGTCCAAAGCATGATTAGTATAACATACAACCAAGATGGGGAACTTCTGGGCACTAATTTGCCAAACAGACTCGTTGCGCAAAAGGGCCTGAACAATTTTTAGACCCACGTAAGTTTTGCCTAGAAAAGAAAAAAAAAAGACAAGTTACAAAATGGACATTTTTTTCAGTTTAATATTTTTATTAACTTAAAAGGTGAACAACTGTTTCAAATCTTGTTAAACATATTCATCTGAAATTTGCTTACATGGAGAAAAGACAGAATTTCAAATACCAGTCCACTATCTGCTTCAAAACATTCTCATTACCCAGATATGTTGGCACAGACATGTAATCCCAACTCTTGAAACAAAAGAGGCAGGAGGATTGCTGTGAACTCAAGGTCAACCTGGACTTCATAGTGAGACTCTTATAAAACAAAGAATTATTCCTCCTTTTTCCATGAGAATGCATTGGAAGGCAAAAGATTTTATAATGCTATATGAGCCGGGCAGTGGTGGTGCACACTTTTAATTCCAACACTCAGGAGGCAGAGGCAAGTGGATCTCTGGGAGTTCAAGGCCAGCCTGGTCTGTAGAGCGAGTTCCAGGGCAGGCTCCAAAGCTACAGAGAAACCCTGTCTTGAAAAACAAAACAAAACAATCAGCTATAAAAACAAAAAACAAACCAACTTTCTCTTTCTTTGTTTCTTGAGACAAGATTTCTCTGTGGAATGGCCATGGCTGTCCTGGATCTGCCTGCCTCTGCCTTTCTTTTCCTTCCTTTCTTCCTTCCTTCCTCCCTCCTTCCTTTCTGAGACAGGCTTCTTGTAGTCCAGTGTAACCTGAAATTTACCATGTAGCAGACACTTTTCTAGAGCTAGGATTATAGATGTGAACCACTGCTTGATTATTTGGTGCTGGCTTCGTGCATCCCAGCCATACATGCAACCTGTCTAAATTACATGCCCAGCCTACATGAAAAATTCTGCTATCTTTCACTTTTAATTCTAATAATGAAGATAGAAGGCACAAGTGGTCATATTACAGTTAAATAACAATACTCCAGGAAGCCTTGATTTGTTTCCATAGTTACTCCAAACCATGCCTTCCCCTTTCCACATCCCTCTCCTTACAGGAGTCTTGGGCTGCTGACTCCTGTCTGTGTGCACACTTCACTGACTTACAAGATGGGGACTCTACAAGTAACAACTGCCATCTCATCGTCCTGCCTTAGCCTCCCTGTCATCACAGGATGCCAGTCTCACAATTTAGACCCTGTAAAAGGACTAACAGATTACTTAGAATAAATTATTTATTTATGTCGGGACAGTGTCTATGCTGCCCAGGCTGATCCTCACCTCTGGAGCCCAGGTGATCCTCCTATCTTCCAAGTAGCTACTACAGCAGGTATATGCTCACTTATAAAACATTTTTAAAAATCCATTTGTTGTTGTTTTGAGGCACCATGTGGCCTTGAACTCTTGTTCCTCCTTAGGCCACCTTCCAAATTGTAGATTCACAGATGGGTCACGGCAATGGCTCAATTTTTTCCCCCCTCTCAAGACAGGGTTTCTCTGTCCTGGAACTTTACTCTGTAGACCAAGCTGGCCTCACACTCAGAAATCCGCATACCTCTGCCTCATAAGTGCTGGGAGTTTAAAAAAAAAAAATCTCAGGGCTGGAAAAATGGCTCTGTGGTTAAGAGCACTGGCTGCTCTTCCAGAGGACCTGAGTTCAATTTCCAGCAACCACACGGAAGCTCACAACTGTCTGTAACTCCAGTTCCAGATCTGCCATCATCACACAGACACGCAGGCAAAACACCAATTCGTATAGAATAAAGATAGTTTAAAAAAAAACTTAAAAAAATTTAAAAAATACATTGAGATGGTTTGAAATGTAAGTAGCACAGATGAGTCTGCTGGAGAGTCTTGGAGCCACATGGTCTTACTGGAGTAATCCACGTTAGGATCCCTGTGTCCCCAAGCCCATACAGGGACAGGGAGCCTCCTTCCTTCCTTCCTTCCTTCCTTCCTTCCTTCCTTCCTTCCTTCCTTCCTTCCTCCCTCCCTCCCTTCCTCCTTCTTTCCTTCCCTCCTCTTTCTTCCAAGATTTATTTATATATGTATACGAGTACTCTGTCTTCCTGTACATCTGCACAACAGAAGAGGGCATCAGATCCATTACAGATGGTTCTGAGCCACCACCATGTGGGTACTGGGAATTAAGCTCAGGTCCTCTGGACCTGTGCTCTTAACCATTGAGCCATCTCTCCAGTCCCTCTTTTATTTATTTATTTTTTTAAAAAAACATACAAATAGCCGGGCGATGGTGGCGCACGCCTTTAATCCCAGCACTTGGGAGGCAGAGGCAGGCGGATCTCTGTGAGTTCGAGACCAGCCTGGTCTACAAGAGCTAGTTCCAGGACAGGAACCAAAAGCTACAGAGAAACCTTGTCTCGAAAAAACAAAAAAACAAAAACAAAAACAAAAAAACCCCATACAAATAACAGCAAACTCTTTTCAGTGTTTATTTGCTTTTTCCATCAATGTATGTTGGAGATAGTTTCCTGTTGGTACACAGAGACACATTCCACCTGCCTTTGAACAATTTTCAGTCAGCTCCCCCTTTTCTTTCTTTTTTTCTTGGTTTTTTTGAGTTATGATTGAGTGCTGGGATTAAAGAAGTGCTCCACCACCGCCCAGCTTCTTTTCTCTTTTTAAAGACAAGGTCTCATGTAGCCTTGGCTAATCTCAAGTTTATTACATGGCTGAGGCTGGCTCTGAACTCCTGATTTTCCTGTCACTGGGCGCTGAGTACAGAGATCAGAGGAGTGTGCTGTCAACCCAAGCACCCACTGCCTGACGACATTCACATTGTTCCCTATCTTATCTGAAAGGATCTCACCAATATATTCCTGGCTGGCTTGGAACTCACTATGTAGAACAGGCTGACCTCATACTTAGAGATCAATCTGCTCCTGTCCCTCCTGGGATAACAGATTTATGTCACTATGCTTGGCTCTTATGTGGTAAATTCTTTTTTTCTTCTTTTCTTATTTTATTGTGCATTGATGTTTTGCCTGTATATATGTCTGTGTGAGGGTGTCAGATCCCCTGGGAACTGAGTTACAGACAGGTGTGAGATGCCATGTGGGTGCTGGGAATCAAACCAGGCTCCTCTGAAAGAGCAATCAGTGCTATTAAACAGTACGCCATCTTTTCAGCTCCTGTGGAAAACACCTTCCATATGCTTTTTGTAGACTATGGTATACTTGGGTCTGTGATGAGGGAAAAATGCAAATACTTCATTATTAGACTCAATAAAGTCATTAGCAATTGGCCATAAATTAAGTCCAAATTTCTACACTGTGTCAGGCTAAAGTAGACAATGTCCTTAAAAGCTTCAAGCTGACTGAGGGAACAACAGGAAAATCATTTCAACATGGTACAGGGAGCAACTGATTCTTCCTTTTGTTTTCTTCAAATAGTACATTCAGAGTCCTTTAGCAGACACCAGACCCATGAGATGCAACGTCAAGGGAAAGAAACAGGACTCCTACCTTCCTGGGCTGTCCACACTCATGGTGGAAAGATAACAGTCACACAAACCACTGTAAAATCGTGAGTGTGGCAAAGGAGAAATTTGAAACCAGAAAAACATGATAGCTTCTGAACTCACTGAGGCTGGGTAGCCTTCTCCAGAAAGACAGGTAAAGAAAGAGGGTGACTGTACAGGCAGGCTGCCCAGTCTTATCAGTGAATGAAGGCCAAGGTCTTCTTCCAGCAGAACAGCTTAGATCAGTGGACAGCAGAGATATGTGGCAGAAAATGATTGAAAGTAGGTAATGGCATTGCTGGGGGAGGAAGACAATGTTAAATCCTGGCTGCCTCTGTAGGCCTGTGACGGACAGGGAGACTCGGGAGGAGGGAGAATCTTGGAAATTCAGCATGCTTTATGCTTCCTCCCTCTTACAGGAGACACATGCTGGAATTTTTCACTGTGTCTGTGGCTAGTGTGTAAATTCTCTGGGTCTGAAACGATTACTAAAGTGCACTCATTCAAGTGACGGTGGGAGAAAACGCTGCTTGCAGCACGTGGGTTCACAGTGCCCAAGACACCGGGGAAGAGCACCAGAGACGGCAGAGAAGGAACATGAGGAGTCCCATACGTGCAGATGCGTACAGCTAGGAAATTAAAGATGGGGTATTTGGTAATTTTTGTTTTGTTGTTTTTGAAACAGGGTTTCTCTGTACAACAGCCCTGGTTGTCCTGGCACTCGCTCCCTCGACAGGCGGGCTCTTCTTTCTAAGACAGTGTCTTGCTGGATGAGAATTGAACACAGCCAGGCTCACCTCAGCCTTCTCAGTGCAGAGGTTTACAGTTCTTAGTCACTACTAATGTCATGGCTTTAATCATTTCTCTTCCCCCACACCCTTTTTTTTAAAAAAATATTTATTTATTTATTTGTTATGTATACAATATTCTGTCTGTGTGTATGCCTGCAGGCCAGAAGAGGGCACCAGATCCCATTCCAGATGGTTGTGAGCCACCATGTGGTTGCTGGGAATTGAACTCAGGACCTCTAGGATGAGAAGCAATGCTCTTAACCTCTGAGCCATCTCTCCAGCCACCCCCCCCACCTTTTTTTAAAGACAGGGTTTCAGGCCAAGCAGTGGTGGCACACACCTTTAATCCCAGCACTCAGGAGGCAGAGGCAGGCAGAGCTCTGATTTTGGGGACAGCCTGGTCTACAGAGCAAGTTTCAGGAAGGCTCCAAAGCTATAGAGAAACCCTGTCTCAAAAAACAAAACAAAACAAAAACAGACAGGGTCTCATGGTATACAGCCCTGGCTGGCCTTGAACTCACAGAGTCACCTGCCTTTGCTTTCCAAGTGCTAGGATTAAAGGCATGTGCCACCTTGCCTAGCTTTTCTTAATTTTTTTAAAATTCATTTTTAAAGATTTATTTTTAATTATGTGTGTCTGTGTGGAGACATTATATGAATGTACAGTCGATCTCAGAGGCCAAAAGAAGTAAGTCATTGGATCTTCTGGAACTGGAGTTATAGGCCAGCCTGGTCTATACTGTGAGATCTAAGACAATCAAGGCAATATAGTGAGTTCCTATCTTAAACAACAAAAACCAAAGCTGCCGGGCGGTGGTGGCGCATGCCCTTTAATCCCAGCACTCGGGAGGCAGAGGCAGACGGATCTCTGTGAGTTCGAGGCCAGCCTGGTTTACAAGAGCTAGTTCCAGCACAGGAACCAAAAGCTACGGAGAAACCCTGTCTCAAAAATCAAAAAAAACAAAACAAAACAAAAAAAAAAAAACCCAAAGCAACAACAACAAAATTAAATTACAAATGTCTATTTTTCTTGATACAGCAATGGCTGTCTCTTCTGCACACACAGAGTGGAACCGTGCCACACAACTCATGATACGCTGATACAACAGTCTATGAGTACTGTGCTGGAGTCTCCACGAACACAGCTCATACAGTAATAGGAAACATCTCCGTGACAACACGAACAGAGCTGACTACAGGACGGTGTTACGGCAGGAAAACTGAACCCAAGTGTATGTCCCTGGAAGGATACACAGGAAAATCGTTTTTATCATTTGCTTAAGGAAGGGACTGGGGTGGTGGGAGCCAGGGACTTTTAAAATTATGAGCTGCTATTTCTTGAAAGGTAACACTAAAATTAGTGAGCCAGAAAACTTAACATCTCAAACGAATAAAAACCTGATACCATGTAGCTTGGCCTGAAAAGACTGACACCACCCAGAATCCACACTGGAAAGGAAGGACATCACAGCCGAGCACCAACACGCCCCTTCCTACATCTGCACGTGTTATTCCTTTAGAAAGAGACAGCTCTCTGCTGGGCCGTTACTCCCAGCACTAAGGAGGCAGAGGCAGGCGGATCTCTGTGCTTGAGGCCAGCCTGGTCTACAGAGTGAGTTCCACAACAGCCAGGGCTGCACAAAGAAATGCTATCTTTAAAAGCCAAAAAAACAAAGAGAGAGAGAAAGCTTTCTAGTCTGCTTCATGAATTTTTTGTTTTGGGGACAGGGATGGAGTTCCAGCTGGCCTGGAACCTTATAGTGGCAGGAAAGCCATAAAGTCCTAATTGCCTGTGGAGGCCCACAGAAGTGGATCCGCATCCGTTTCCACCTTGAACTAAAGGTCAGACAGTTCAGACCGTCTGACCTAAGGTGTAGCTGTAGGAAGTCTTACACAGATACAGTGTGGTTACTTAATGTTTAGGGTATTGAAGAGGTAATTACATTTATTTGTTCTTTATATCATGGTAAAGGAGCCCTTTACCTCCCTCCCCTTTCAAATTCGGGTAGATAAGGACAGATTATTCACTGGATGCCCTCCCAATTCTATCTCTTGTCTATTTCTTTCCTCAATCCACATTCCCCTGCTCTGGAACGTGTACAGACCCGTGGGGCTGGACCCAACAGACGTCACCTCAACACGGGACAGACCCAACAGTCCTTAGCTTCTACCTCAAGAAGAATGCTGGGATTGCCAGGCCCACTTCATGAGTTGTTTTTTAAACAGTCCTGGCTGTCCGGGAACTCACTATGCAGACTAGGTTAACAGAGACTGAACTCACAGAGAGCAACCTGTTTCTGCCTCCTGAGTGCTAGGATTAAAGTTGTGAGCTACCACACTTGGCCTCATTTTTTTTTTTTTTAAATCATGAACTGCCTTTTCTTCATTACTACGTTAAAGACCTACCTCTGCTTCCTTGGCTAGTTCTGAACATGTTTTTGGGAAGTTAATTTAGCAGTCTTTGCATATCCATTAGCATAAATATGCTCAAACAATATTACATACAAGTCAGTGTATACAAGCACAGTCTTATGTTTGTTGTTAAATAAAAAATGTATACATAAACTCAGAAGTACAGATACAGGTCAAATGCATGGCTAAGCACAGCTACTACCCCAGAGCAGGATAGGAATGTATGTGGGGGTCCTGTGTGAGTGCAGCAGAGAGGAGCCAGGACTCTCCATGTAAGCTACCCAAGTTCAAGTTCCAGTCCCAGGTCTGCTCACCTGTGTGATCTTCAAAACACCCCACAGCTCTTAAGAGGTAGTTTAACTGTTCTTTTACTTAGTTTTTCCACTGCAAGTTGATTTTATTTACCCAGTAGGGCCGTTATGACGATGAACTAACATACGTAAAAAGCAGGTCAAATGGTGCCTGGCACATCATGGTATGATAATCTATTCACTACTACTTAATTTAAAGCAGCATAAAGCCAACAAACTCTCTCTGACCCCAGCAGTCTTCCTGCGATATTGAGATTCTGGTCCATCACTACGCTTGCCTATGGTCTCCACTGGGAGTTACTACGAGTGGCCATGTCATGAACAATATTCATTGCATTTCAGGGGAAGTATTTCTAAATGAGGCATTCTAGAAACCTAGAGCGACATTTCCCTTGCCTGATGCTCTGCGAGCCTCTTACCTGTTCCAGGGGGTCCTTGAATGATAGCCAGCTCCCTTGTGAGAGCAAACTGTAAGGCTTCCATCTGGGAGTCATCCAGCTTCAGTGATTCTTTTGAGGGCCATTGGCCAAAGTCTAAGACATTAACTCTAGAATATCGCAAGACCTCAGCACCCCTCTGACGCTCCCCATTGGCTGAGGGGTTCTCCATTAGTTGGGTGAAATCATATCTGCCACCCATTAGCAAGTATCTTGGCTCCTTTACTTGGGAGTCACACTCCACAATGTTCCTCTGGAAGGGGACATCTTCCTCCTGTATCTCCTGTAGTCCTTCTAGGACATGTCTGTAAGCCTCAAAGTAGGCCGTTGTCTCTACCATGAGGAAGGAGTCTGAGGGATGGACGTCTGCGAGCAGTTGCTGGCTCTGCTCATTGAAACACAGCTGGACAATCCCTCGGCAGAGATCTTCGTGCTCCCGGTTTGAAACAGTGGCAAAAAGAAACGTCTCAAAGTTGTCCTTGGACATGCACACTAATGACCCATATAGGAGTCGCTTGGAATTCTGCCACCGAACAAACTTCAATGGTTTTGTGTCAAACTGCACTTTGTACACAATGCCTGATGCTGAGCACATCGGGGTGATAATCCTAGCATCAAAGTAGATTCGGATGTCATCGAACTTCCTCTTCCTCAGACACTGGTCCTCAAAGCTTTGTAGAAGCTCCAAAATGCCTTCTCGAAGGGGTCTAACAAAATCCTCTCGCAGGAGGCGGAAGTGAGTGTCTAGGTAGACAGCGGTGCTCTCGTATTTCCCAGAAATGATGTTGGGGCGAAGGAAGGGCCTCTCATCCAAGTGCACTTCGTTGTAGGTGGGGTAGATGGGCATGGCCCGGTAGCTCTCAACCTGGCCTTCTGCCTCAGACTGCACTAGAGTATAGGTGTCCACTTTCAAAGTGCCCTCTCGTCTCTTTTCCTGCAGATGTTCAATGATGATCTGCACCTTCTCTAGATTCTTCTCAGTCTCCTCTTCTATGTCAACCCCAGAGGCTCTCAAAGCATTAAGAGAAGCTGGCAGGAGAGAAATGAGCATAGAAGTTTCTTGCACGGAGCTGGCGGGAAAGACACTGACGAGGTCCTGGAGGAGGGAGATGATGTTGCTTAGGTGTTCTGGATACTGGTTTCGAACGTCAGGGATGGGCTCAGTGATCATTCCCACCACATAAGCCGGCAGGCAGACTCTGAGGAACTTGGAGTTGTTCAAGATGCCCAGCACATGCAGGATGCTCTGACGGTCTATCTTGGAGCTACAAGCCTTTCGGAGAACTTGGCAGATCAGCTGAAGGAAGCTGGGTTTCATGGAAGAATAAGAAAGCAGCTCCTTGAGTCCTACACTTGTGGCAAGTGTGATGGCCACTTCAGAGGGCTCTTTCTGCAGGAGACTCTCCAGAAACTTGTAGCCAAGTCTCTTCGTCTGCTGTGGCTGCTCTGCGGGCTTCTGCTGTGGGGTCCGCCACTGCTGGAAGTTGTCGCTGGACCATGGTGGTCTGTGGTTCCTACCCTCCTGGTTGTCATTTCTCCTCCTGGTATCATTCTGGCCTTGTCTCTGGTCTCTAGTTTCATCACTGGTGTGCCCCTCTTGGTTTCTTCTTCCCTGATGTGGGTTCCTGCCCATAGCCCTAAATCTCTCTTCCCTCAGTCTAAAAGGAACAGGAGGGTTGCTGGACCTGGGATGCCTTCCAGCATGGTTGGTTCCGCCTCGGAGTGCACTGGCTGCTGGGTTACTGGTTTGATTTCTAGCTCTTGGTGGTAATTCTCCATCTATAGGGCCTAAACACAATGGGGATGTTGGGTTAAGCACCAAGTCAAGAAGTGAGGAAGTCCAGTAAAACAACAAAGAACATACTTCCATCCTCCAGAACAAACAAGCAGCTCAGATTTTGCTCGGAGAGATTTAGAAAATTTCTTGGCAAGGACTGAGAAATGGGTGGCACAGCAGTTAACAGCACACACTGCTCTTCCCCAGTTCAGTTCCCAGCACCCACACCAGGTGGTACAAAACTACTATAACTCCAGCTCCATGGGGATTCAATGCCTATGGCTTCTGCAAGCCCCTGCACACAGGTAGTATACATAGTCCAGATAGACAGACAGACTCTGTGTATGCTGAGCTAAAAAATACTTAAGTCTTTGCTGTTGTTTTCTGAGACAGGGTCTCATTATTTAGCCCTGGCTGTCCTGGAACTCACTTTGTAGACCAGGCCAGCCTCGGACTCACAGAGATCCACCTACCTCTGCCTCCCAAGTGCTAGAATTAAAGCTGTGTACCACTCCACCCAGCTAAGTCTTCTTTTTTAAAGTTTCTTGTCAAATTGCATAATAAATAAAAAACTATAGAGCCAAGTGTGGTGGTTCATATGTGTTATTCCCAGAGACTAAGGCGGAAGGATCAGGAGTTCAAGGCCAACTTGGACAACCCAGTTTCTTAGAAACTAGCTTAAGCTACATGGCAAGACTCTGGTAGGGGGGCTGGGGCTGTGGTGTATCAGCAGTGGTAGTACACTTGCCTTGAAGCCCTGAGTTCTATCCCAATGCTACAAGAAAAGATGATTACTATTGCAGTGTAGATTATGAAAACACTGTTTTCCTCAAAGAAACAAGAGAGAAACTGGATGAGCACCTGCTGAGTGCTTGCTACATGTTAGAGAGTAAATGAAATATTTTACTTGGTGTCTCATGCTGAGGCCTAACTTTCCGAGGGTTCTAGTCTTTGGCCAGCAAAAAACAAGTCAGCACACAACAGTCAAAGAGCAGCTTAGCTCCACCACTTCCTCATTGTGGAACCTTGTATAATTTCTAGGTTTCTCAGCATCTGACTGCTTTGGATAAAATGTTTATAAAATGTCAGATAAGGCTGGGCAGTGGTGGCTCACACCTTTAATCCCAGTCCTTGGCAGACACAGGCAGATCTCTGTGAGTTCGAGGCCAGTTTGGTCTACAAAGTAAGCCAGGGTTGTTACATCGAGAAACCATGTCTCAAAAAGCCAAAAAGAAAAAAAAAATCAGGTAAGTACTGGAGTACTGGCTCAGTAATTAAGAGAACTGGCTGCTCTTCCTAAGGATTTGGGTTTGATTCCCAGTACCTACATGGCCGCTAGCAACTGTCTATAACTCTAGTTCCAGGAGATCTGACACCCTCACAATGTATATCAATGCACATAAAATAAATAAATCTTAAAAATAATAAATAAAAGTAATTTAAAAATGTAAAGTAAATATTGCCAATGTATACCTCAATATTTCATGTAGACATAAACATGGGAAATTTATTTGAACACATATTTATTTAACATATATTATAAAATGCTTGGAGCTGTTCTTAGGACTGTCCTGTGGTTCCTGTGGCTACTCTACAAGGACAAGTGGAAACAGTGACGGAAACTCTACCCGACCTTTGCCAGCACAGGAAATGCAACTTGAATTAAAAAGAGGAAGACAGCACTCCCTCTTCCAAGACGTTTTTTATTTTAATGCCTAACCAACAGACTGTAGAGAAAATGAAGTACGCACATCCAGTTTCCTTACAAGAAAATGAAACTTAAACTTTGATTCAGGAAACTGAAACTCCGAACTCAGGTTGTGTGTTATCAGCCACTCTTCCCCTCCCCCATCTATTGCTGTCCTCACAAAGGAAGCCAGAGAGGGAGGGTGGTGTCCCACAGTGCCTGGGGCCTGGGAGCCAGCACCCTACGCAGGGGGCTACCTTTGCTAGATAGACAAACTCACAATCCCTCTTCTTTGCTCTAAGGCTGGTTCCAGAGATACTTACTTTAGCAGAGTGGTATGGAATTTACAAAACACTGGCTGTGCAAAATTTCACAGCTAGTTAGGAAAGCTACAAATACATGCAATACTTAAGATGATGGACCATCTCACTATATCAGATGCAGAACACACTTAGCTATTTTTTTGTGGTTTTGCTTTTTGATACAGGGTCTCACTGTGTAATCCTGATTAGTCTGGAATTCACTACATAGAATAGACTGGCTTAAAATGCATACATAGAATTTGGTGCCTCTAACTCCCTACTGCTGAGATTAAAGAGATATACCACCATGCCTGGCTAGGTACTTTTTTTTTCTGAAATAGGGTCTAACCCAAGCTGGCCTTTAAATTTTTTAAAATATATAATTTATATATATATATGAATGTTTTGTCCCACGTATGTCTATATGTGCATTAATTCTCATAAAATATTAATATTTAGAATATGATTAAAATAAGAAATAAGAGCATTATATTTATTAAGTTGGCATTAAATTAAAAAAAAAAAGTCAAGGTCAGTGAGACATCTTTTTTTTTTTTTTGTGGTTTTTCGAGACAGGGTTTCTCTGTGGTTTTGGAGCCTGTCCTGGAACTAGCTCTTGTAGACCAGGCTGGTCTCGAACTCACAGAGATCCGCCTGCCTCTGCCTCCTGAGTGCTGGGATTAAAGGCGTGCGCCACCACCACCTGGCTCAGTGAGACATCTTAATAGATAAGGGCACTCACTACCAAGCCTGAAGATCTGAGTTTAGTTCTGAAGACCCACACGGCAGAAGGAAAAACTCTCTGACTTCCACAGGACGGGCACATATACACATAAACAAACAAATGTCATAAGTTACTGACTGGTTTGCTTTTAAATTTCCTAATGATGCTATTAGAGATTACAAAGTAGTTTTCAGTGACCCCAAGTTTCTACTGGACAGCCCTGTTGCAAACCAGGGATCATGTTGTTTTCACATGCCATCACTTGTTTCTTCTCACCCTCACAGTGCCAGGGACCAAACAAGAGCCTTATGTGTGGCAGGGGGTGAGGCAAGCACTCCACCGCAGAGCTGAACCTCTCGACCCGGGTTTTTAAGACAAGGCTTTATTATGGAACTCTGGATGGCCTTGATCTCACTGTTCAGCTGGCCTCAATCCCTCAATGCTTCCATCTGATGGCATGGCAGGCCTCCCATCAGTACCCATTCACGGCTCTCAGAGGTAGGAAGTTTTACAGGTCATTTGTGCTGTAGCTAAGGTCTTGTTTGTTTGTCTGTTTGGTTTGAAGACAGGGTTTCTCTGTAGCCCTGGCTGTCCTGATACTCTGTTGACCAGGCTAGCCTTGAACTCAGAGATTAGCCTATCTCGGTCTCCCATGCCACCTCTGCCTGGTTTCCTTATTTGAAAAACACAGGCTTTTCCTTTCCACTGGGTAGAACCCTGCTTACCTCTGTGGTTAGCAGGGGGATTCCTGGGCCTGGCTTCCAGATGTGGTCTTCTGTCTTCCATGTCTGAGCCACCGGATCCTTCTACATTCACCTGACTTGAAGTTATCTGTAACAGCACAGGCTGAGAATTACCAGTGCCCTTCAAACACAGCAAACGCCTAAACACCGTGAAGCCAGCCTTTCTGCCTGTCCATGTTAATGATTTATTAACTAAGAGTAAGTTAGTAAATGCAGATTTTAATCAGAGGCACAAACACTCATCCTTGTGGATTCCCAACCATGATATAAACTAAGTTCACAATTTAGGCGATTCCAAGAGATCCAACAGTGCATTCCTGGGCTCTCCCTGTACCTGCTTGTGGACAGAGTGTCATCAACTCCCAAACTACTGTTTGGTTTGCCTTCAGCAAAGTTACTTAATCCATTGCTTAGGTTTCGTTTCCTTTCTTACAAAATGATTGCTGGGCAAAAGGAGCCGTGTTTGTCAATTCCAGACTCGATACTAGCCAGCTAGAGAGTGCACGCCCACCCTTTCATCTCAGCTCCTGGGAGGATCAGAAATTCAAAACCAGCCTCCACTGAATCTGAGTCCCACGTGGACTAGGAGACCCTGCTTCAACAAAGTACTAAAGTACCCACCACCGTACCTGGCATTCTTACGACACAGCAGTCTATAAATTCCTGCTCCCTACAGCTTGGAAACAAGGAAACATTGGTGCTATTTCCTGGGGACCAGCCAGAAGTCAGCAGTTCTCACCCTTCTTCCATCTCGATAATTTCTGACGCTGGGGGAAGAGGAAGCCCCTTCAGGGAACTTCTCAATATAACTCACGCATATCATGTGGGTGCAAAGGGGGGTGGGGTGGCGGTGACTCAGTTCCCAGCAAAAGGATTTTTGAGACTGTCCTCACAGTTTTAAAATATTCATAGTTGGAAACTGTGAATAGATTTGGCATTGTATGAGAGGTAGCTTTTATTCTTATCTGAAAAAGAGTCTCTTTTCTTCCCGCTGGGAATATTTTTGTGGTGTCTTTTCTTCTCAGCTTACCAAACCCTGTTCTCTCACTGCAGGCTCAATGGTTAGTGTCTGTTTTTAATTTTTCTGGGAAGAAAAATTTCTTCTTCTTCATTTTGAAAAACACTAAAATAGAATGCCAGCAGTTTGGGAGTGTAGAAGAAAAGTGCTAGAAAGGGAGGGGCACACAGAAGAGGGGACTGCTTTGTTTAGGGTTTTGAGGGGATCAAGGCAGGAAGGGCAGGAAGAAGATCCGCAATGGTTAAGCTGTTGCCAGGATAGAAATTAGGGAGCGGTAATTATGGGGTAAGATGAGAGAGGTGGAGCAAGAGGTGGCAGCTGGATTGTTTCAAGTCAGAGAAGTCACCACACCATTCATCCCTTAGCGCAAGCTGGAGAGATCTGGGGGCTTCTAGAAGTGGGCAGAGCTTAGGGCATTCTGCAGATGCTAATGAATGCAAAAGGAATGAAGCCAGAGGCAGCGGATGGCTGTGGCAGAAGTGGGGACAGACAGGGATGAGAAACGGAGGTGGTGAGATCACCAGGATGGGGACTGTGGGGATGCAGTGGAGAGCTACTGCTGGTGAGTTCACGGGATGCTCAAGAAGTCTCCTAGGGGTGCCTGGGTGCTGAGATGAAGGGGCACTGGGGGGTGCAGGGTGGTGACAGGTGAGCTGAAGGGGGGGAGGGTGGCAATGGCAGTGGCTAGGGACTCAGCAGGTGATGATGGGTGCTGGGGGAGGAGATAGAAACTCTGACAGAGCAGGGATTTAGGGGTAATGGGGCTGCTGATAACTGGTAACAATACTGAGGATTGAGGGGGATGGTGAAGCTAAGGAGGGGGAGCAGGACTCTTGGGGTGGTGAAGACAGTGGGAAAAAATTCTAGATGCTGAGGGTGCAATGAGAAAAAAGGACAGGTAATCCAGGGATGACGGAGAATTTAGGGAGCAGTCAGGGGCTCCGGAGGCTGTAGGGGAACTGAGGGAGCAGTCAGGGACTCCCGGGCTATAGGAGAACTGAGGGGGCAGTCAGGGACTCCCGGGCTATAGGAGAACTGAGGGGCAGTGAGGGACTCCCGGGCTATTAGGAGAACTCAGGAAGCAGACAGGACTCCGGGGGTTGTAGAGGAACTGAGGAAACAGACGGGACTTCAGGAGCTATATAGGGGAACTGAGGGAGCAGACAAGGACTCCGGGGGTGATTGGGCGCTGAAGGAAGGGGACAGGGACTCTGGGGACTATAGAGGAACTTAGGGAAGGCGGCAGAGACTCCAGGGGCTATAGGGGAAGCGAAGCGAGCAGGGACCCTGGCGGGACTGTAGGGAGAATAGGGGGAAGGGGACAGGGACTCTCTGAGCTAAAAGGAAACCGAGGGAAGGGGACAGAAATTCCGGGGGTAATGGGGACGCTGAGCAGGGCAATCAGGGACTTCAGGGCTAACCTGACACCGGCCCGAGGCAGAGTCGGGCACTGGTGATCGCGGCGCCGCAGGAGCAGGTGCGGGATGGGGCGGAGGCCACTCACCGGCTCTGGCGCGTCCTCCACCGGGATAGCACTGAGCTCCGGGCCCTGGCAGGTCGCGGCCCCGCCCGACGCCGCGCACTTTCGGTTTCCAGTCCCCGCAGCCCCTGGGCGGGGCGAGGAGCCGGGTGGGCGGCCCGGAGGAGGAGGTGGAGGCCGCACAGGACGAGGAGGCGGCGCCGCCGGCGCCAGCGAGAGGCCGGGCCGAGCTCGGCGGTGCCCCCGCCCTCGGGGCGGGCGGAAGGGCGGTGTCGCCTCAGCCCCCGCGGCGGCGGCTGGACTGACGGCTGCCGTGGGCGCAGCAGACGGGAGGGCGCGGCGGGGGGCGGGCTGACTGCGCCCCGGGCGGCCGCAGGTCTCGGCTGGCCCCGGAGCAAGGGGGACGCGGCGGGCGGCTCGTGCGTGCCAAGAACGACATGGCGCGGAGGCTGAGCAGCCCCGGAGGCCCAGTGAGCATGGGGAGGGGCTAGACGCGGGAGGAACTACCATTAGCGAGCTGGGGCCTGGCAGCTCGGGACTCTATTTCCCAGAGGGCATAGCGGCCGAGACCGGAAGCGGCGCGCCTGAGGCCCAGTGCGCAGGCGCTCGATTTGCCTTGGTCTATATAAGGAAGGTCGGCTCTCATCCTCGTTCTTTCGTCCCTGAGATACTTCTTTCGCAGTGTTGTGCGTCATGTCTCGTCCTTGTTGGAGTAATGTTCAGATGGTGAGTTGAGGCCCCACGGTACAATTTTCTGTTCATCTTTTGCCAAGTTTATGCTGTGGTTGCTGTAATTGGTCATACTCTCACGGTGTGACCTGTCTAGCGCCAGCCCCAGCTTGACCTTCGGGGAAGTGGTTTAGATGGAAAAGACGCCTTCTGGTTGGGCCTGAAAAGCACTTGGCTGGTGTAAATGATGACTTCGCTTTTTTCCCCGTCATATCGACAATGCTGATTTCTTAAACATTTTTGCCAGTTAATCCTGATACGCCAGCCCCAAAGGCCTTAGTCGGCTTTGTTCAGACCGAGGCAAAATGGCGATTGACGCCTTTGTTTTGCAGGTTGGCATGGTTAAGCGGTGCAGAACAGGGGTTGGAGGGAGAGGAGACGTCACCTTTGGGCCTCCAGGGAGATGAGACTCCGTCTATGATCTTCGACTTCATAATTTCTTAAGGTGCGATTTGTCTTATGGTTTAATGTATGAAACACGTGCTTTTAAGAGCCTTTTTTTGGGCTGTGGTACGGAATTCAAACGCAAGATTCAATGCTGGGAGTAATAGGTTTGGACAGTGGGAATGGGCACGTGTCTTGCCTCTGAACTTTTCCTACTGGTAAATCCTAATGAATGGATAGATTTAAGAGAAACTTGTAGAATGCCTGCTTTCAATTTACATTCCTTCTATACCTCCATTTCTAGGGGATGTAATCTGTGCTTGCAGATCCCCCCCTAGTTGGTTTATTTTTTGGTGACTTGAGTCAAATGAGAGATGCCTAAGGAAAGGGAATCTCGGTTGAGAGAGAATGATCCCGTGAAATTGGTCTGTAGGCAGGCCTGTGGCACATTTTCTTTGTATTGAGATTGTCTAAGAAAGTTATAGCTTGAGTTCACGTGCCTGTAATTTCAATGGAGCATTTTTCAAAGTGGTGTGATCGTAATTCTCACCCAATCTGTTTAGGTAGAATTTGTGCTCTGGGACAAGTGTCCTAACATATGCTAAGTCACGGCACTCAGGAGGTCCAGGCCGATGACCAACTTGAGGCTACTGCTGTATGCCTTAGTGGGACAACACAGATTATTTGCACGTGAACAGTGTACCAGCCGAGTCAGTTGTGCACTTAGGGTTAGTTAGGTTTATTGCTGCACTCGGTGGCCCTTGAGCGTGTTACCCACCGGTATTGGGGAACAGCCAGCTTTCCTGAGGGACATTCTCGTGTAGGTGAAAGATTCCTGGACAATGCAATGGAGAAGGACATTTCAGAAATTACAAACTTTGCATTTGCAACTGTCATTTGTAAGGGGGATCCTGTCCTACTGACTATCCACACGTGCAGGACTAGGCTCAGGGGTTTCCAGGCATGTATGATGACAGAACTTTTTTCCCCATCAGATCGACCATGTTGATCACATCTTCTAAGCCAGTTTGCCTGACATGCCTGTATGAGCAGCGCCTGCTGCTGCTGCATCTCGTGGTCCAGGCAGCTGATTTGTTTTACCTGCATTTTGTCTCAGGTTTGCTGGTGGCTGGTAGGCATTGAATGGAGGATGAATTCTGGAGTGGGAAAGGACTGGTAAGTGGTTTACCCCTCCCCTGGGCATAGAAGCTCTAAGTTGTCTTTCAGTACAGAGTTGTTTGTGTTGACATAAATTTGGCTGATGCAGCTGATGACATAACTTTTTTCCCCGTCAGATCGACCCTGTTGATCTCAAACTAATAGCCAGTTTTGTCTGATGCATTGGCCCTGGGAATAATTTCTTGGTTTGGCCTTGAGCTGTTTTCGTTTATGATAATGGCTTCATCTATATACTTTATACAGGCCTGAGGTTGCCATGGATGCCAGTGTGTTCTGATCTTCCTTGATTTCAATGTCCTGAAACAGGTGAGATTTCGGTTTTGATGGTTCTGAACCAATTCTGGAGATGTTAATAGGTGTGTGAACTCTTTTTGGACATCTTGATGTTCTGGATGCCGTTGAGGTTCCCAGTGGAGTTTTTCTTTGGCCTTTTGAGCTCGCATTAAGGGTGCATTCATTCATTTGAACACCATGTTTGAAGGGGGGGGGGTGTTTCAACAAAAATTTTGCCCCTGGTGTCTGATCTTAAATCATAAAAAATGCGGGCTTCAAGCAGATGCAGTTCATATCAGGCAAGACTATCAACCTTTTGTTTTCTGTTTTCTTTTTAGGTACTTCTAGAAAACAGATCAGCAGTTTCCGGCTGGCCCAGTCCCATAAGGATTTTATACATTTGGTCCCAAGGGCTGTGTGTGACCCGAAAAGGACTTAACTTTTTAGGTTGGGATGTGGCGTGGTATGCACTGCTATTGAAAATACTGAATGGTACAGACCTATCTGTAGAAATAAAAATCTGACCGGGTATCTGTTTGCATTTATTTGCTTCTGGGTGGGACCAGCAGCTGCTTCCTGTGAATATAACGTCAGTGTCAACCAAGTGGGACAGTACCCTGGAGTTAGGCCTGTTAGTGGCCACCCTAATGCCAACTTTATTGGCGGTCAACCTGGTTGTGGGTAACCTTTCGCAATGGCCTGGAGTGGGCTGAGTCCACTCCTAGTCATTGGTGATTTCACCTTGATTTGCCAGGGTGGCCTTTCATGTCAGCCCCATGCTTATTTCCAGGGTTCACTTTCATAGGGTCTCGCCCTCTTGTGCCCTAAGTGGGTTCTGCTTTCAGAGCTCTACAGCATCCCCTTTTCTGCGTAGAATCCAACATTTCTCAGTTTGGATCACTGCTGTCCCTTTAATGTATCCAAGCATCTCAAGTTGCTTTCCAGGGTCATTCTGTGGTGCTTAGTAAAGAAAGCCATGATTTCCTTTACAGCCATCAAACAGCTTTTGGGATCTCAGGACACTTCAATTCACAGTGCTAAATCTAGACACCCTATGCTCCCAGTCCCAGGAAAGCTTCCTGTGAGCCAGGCTGATGTCTGAATTTCAGAAGACAGCCCTAGTTGATAGTGAAATCTGTTTTGTGGAGTCCAAGGATCTTAAAATTAGAAGTGACTGTATTTTAAACATGGTGTTTCTGAAAATAAACCTGAGAGCTACTTTGGAGCTGAGTGGGCCATGGGCTTTTACAGGTGCAGCTGCCCTGTGAATTGGTTAGTGCAGCCCAGTTTTTCCCGATTTACATAATGACCACCATGCTGCTTTTTTAAAAAAGTTATCCGCCAGGCTCCATACCAGTGACTTGGTGACCTGGTAGAGTCCAGCTCCAGCGGGGGTTCTTGTGCCAAGGATAAAGAATGAAAAGTCTGGCCACCAGCTGGTCAGTCTTTCAAGGTGACCTCGTGCCGTCTTCATGCGAGTTCTAATGCATCCAAATGTGGGCAGTCATTTCTTAGTCATTTTTCCAAGAATCATTAATCTTAGTTTCTCTTGCCCACTTTCTTCGCATCATTGGCCTTTACTCCATATCAGGATTCAAGCTAAACGTTTGTCTGGCTAGATATAGCTGGTAGCAAGCTTGTATAGTTACAAAGTAAGAGTTAAGCTCTGATTAGTTCTCACTGTGAATTCAGTATATTGTGCCTAGGATATTGCTTTTGTAAATGGATTACAGTTATTCTATTTTTTACAGGTTCTGAAAATAGTAATGGTTAATACCTTTGACTGTTGGAACTAAATTTCTATACCTGGCAGTTTCTGCGTGTGCTTTTAAGGGAAGTGGGAGTTAATTCCTTTATTGATATATTGGGGGGATTAAGTGTTCTTCATGTTCTGGTGCCAGATATGTCTGACCTTTTATGGTCATATCTTTTCCTTACTTGTTTATGAGTTTTTGATGGCATCTTTTAAGATACTTTCCAAGTTCTTTGGAGTATCACTTTTTGGAACTGGAATAAGCAATAATGAGAAACCGGTTTCAGTAACAGACCAGAGGAATTTTTAATTTTTCCGTAAAGACTTTTGTTACCAGTAAGCTCAGGCATAATCATGACTAACCAGCAAAACTAAGAATTACCATAAGAATAACACAGAAGGGGGCTGGAGAGACGGCTCAGTGGTTAAGAGCATTGCCTGCTCTTCCAAAGGTCCTGAGTTCAATTCCCAGCAACCATAGTGGCTCACAACCATCTATAATAAGGTCTGGTGTCCTCTTCTGGCCTGCAGGCATACACACAGACTATTGTATACATAACAAATAAATATTTTAAAATAACACCGAAGCCTGAAGCCCCATGAGTTCTCTCTAGCACGTGAGTTTGCAGTGTTGCTTCCATTAGTCCCTGCCAAATGGATGGGTTTCTCCAGAGGGCCTTGCCCTCTAAAGAGCTTCATTTGCAAAACATTTATACACCGTTCCCAGGGGTGACAGCATGACTTGTGCTAATGACCCGCCTTAGCTTTATGGATGAGGGAAGAGGCAAATGTTCTGTGTCTGGGGCAGGACACCTCTCCCCTCCCCTCCTGCTGGATCCTCTCAGGAACATAACAAGGACAACTCACCCTGTGCCTTTTGGGTTCCTAACTAGAGCTTCAGAGGGAGTGAGAGGGGTCAACCCTAGGCTCTGCCTGCCTCAGGCTACTCTACCTGCCCCCCTGGGAATAAAGGCAGAAGCCACAACACCTGGTTTTTCTTTTTTTAGAATTTTGTGGAGGCTGCAGAGATGGCTCAGATTAAGAGCACTTAATAAGAGCCTTTCCTGAGGTCATGAGTTCAATTCCCAGCAACAACGTGGTGGCTCACAACCATCTATGAGATCTGGTGCCCTCTTTGGCGTGCAGGCATACATGTAGCCAGAACACTACAATAACATCTTTAAGAGATTTTCTTTTTCTTTTGGGGTGTGTGGGGAGCTTGTTTCAAGACAGGGTTTCTCTACACCAGGCTGTCCTGGAACTCTGAAGAGACTGCCTGCCTCTGCCTCTGGAGTGCTGGTATTAAAGGCGTGCACTACCAACCTCGCCTGATGTTGTTTTTTTTAATAAATTGTATGTATATATGTGGGTATGCTCACATGAGTGCAGCTGCCCACAGTTGCTGTTGGAGCCCCTAGAACTGGAGTAACGGGTGGTTGTGAACTGTAATGTGGATGCTGGGAACAGACTCCGGTCTGCCAGAGGAGTGCACACTCTTAACCACCGGGCCACTTTCATGGCCCCTATGATTCTCCTGTGGGACTCTGGTCATTTCCCATGTGGCCCCTGCAGATACAGGGGTCCCTTGCTGTTTCCAGTTGCAAGCTTTGTACTGGCCCCGTGTCTTTCTGGAATTCTCTTCCGTGGGGCCATTCACTGTTTATACCTTAGAGGTAGGCAGGCATAAGATTAGAAACCGAGACTCAAATAGCTTCTGCCTGCTGCTTCCTGAGGCAACTTGCTGGTTGGTCTTGCCTGTTCTCCATCTCCATCCTGATTTTTAATGCTTCCCCACAATGCAGGGAGTGTTGCCTGGAACTAGTTCTGTAGGTGTAGATCAGGCTGGCTTCAAACTCACAGAGATCCACCTGCCACCTGAGTACCAGGGTTGAATGCATGCACCACCCAGCCCCAAGACTTTTTTTTTTTTCTTGGTTTTTCGAGACAGGGTTTCTCTGGTTTTGAAGCCTGTCCTGGAACTAGCTCTTGTAAACCAGGCTGGTTTCGAACTCACAGATATCCGCCTGCCTCTGCCTCCCGAGTGCTGGGATTAAAGGCATGCGCCACCATTGCCCGGCCGGCCCAAGACAATTTTAAAAAATAATTTTTTATTTCATGTGCATTCATGTTTTGCCTGCCTGCGCATCTGTGTGCAGGTGTCAGATCTGAAACTGGAGTTACAGGCATATGAGCTACCATGTAGGCCCTGGGAATGGAGCTGGGGTCCTCTTGGAAGAGCAGCCAGTGCTCTTAACCACTGAGCCTTCTCTCCAGTCCCAAGCCCAAGGCATTTTTGACAGATACCCAGAATGTTTCATTTGCTGGAGAACTTTTCTCAGGCCTATCTTCCAGGGTGCTGACCCGCCCCACTTTCGTGCTCTGCCTAGGAGGAGTGCTGAGCTGGAATGTAAGCGTCACAGAGAAAGAGAAGCCTCAGGCTTTACCCTGAACTGCACCATTCACAGGCGGAGCCAGGCCAACACGTGGCGGGAACAGCCGGTGTTGCATCCTGGGTTGCACAGCGCAGCCAAACAGTTGAGGAAAGGTCCCTTGTGCCTGACACTCCTCTTTTTTTTCTTTGAGTACACTTGGTTACACAGAAAGTCAGGATACTTTATTGTCCTCTGAGTTAAAAAAACCCAACAGCTTGTTTGTCTTTTTTTGTTTCGTTTTTGAGATATGGTCTCCCGTAGCCCAGGCTGACCCCCAGCTCACTAGGTTGTACCAAGGATGACCTTGACCTTCTGAGTCTTCTGCTTCTACTTTCCAAGTGCTGGGGTTGCAGGCCTCTGTCCCCACACCTGGCTTCTGTGGTGCTGGAGAACCCGGCACTTCCTGTCTACTAAGCAAGCACCAACTGAACCTGATTCCTCACCTTGCTGCTGCATTCCTAACATCCTGGGGTGGGGTGGGGTGGGTGTCACGCTGTCTGCACAACAAGGGTCAAACTAGGTTACCCTTGAGGTTTGTGTGGGCTGGTGGGAGGCCATTCCCTTAAAATGCTCTTGGTGCTATTAGTGAGGAAAGAGAGAGCAGTTACTGACTGAAGTAGGTTCCTCCCTCAGCCGCCAGGGAGCTAAGATTTAGGACAAGGTTAGGAGAAACCAAAGAGCACAGGTGGCCCACACTCCAACAGAAGCTCCATCTGTCCTCAGCTCCACGACACACTGGAGAGGACTGTTTACCTGAGCCTTGGACCTCAGCTTGTTCTGACGTCATCCGGGAGCCACGACTCAGAGCCGTCAGGCATGCATCCAGAGATGTCCACTCCTCTGCCCACGGACGTGGATAGAGACAGACCCAGCAGGTTAATTACCCAGATGGAAGCTGACAGGGGATGCCCTGCTGGGCAGAGATCAACAGCTCTATTCCTTTCTCGGCAAGCATCCAGGTTGGCCTGGAGTACAGAGCCAAGGTAGCTATCGGGAAGCCCTTGTTCTGAGGGAGCACATTTGCCATGATCTCAAGATGAAAAATCACTTCTGGAGACCACTGGCTCCAGTCCAGGAGGGGATTTTGTTTGGCAGAATGACCTGGTCAGGTTGCCGATGTGGCAGGCTTCCTGAGCGTTGGACTGAAGCCTGGGGACAGAAACTGTATACACACTTAAGTGGAACATGCTTGTTGGGCCTGTGAGGCCGTTCAGTGGTTAAGAGCTGCGGCTGGCCAAGCCTACAAACCTGAATTCAATCCTCAGGGCCCACGTGGTGGAAGGATGCCTCAATCTCCCATGAGTTATCGGCATGTTTACATAATGCAGTGTGCTGGGCGGTGGTGGCGCACGCCTTTAATCCCAGCACTCGGGAGGCAGAGGCCAGCCTGATCTACCAGAGCTAGTTCCAGGACAGGCTCCAAAGCTACAGAGAAACCCTGTCTCGAAAAACCAAAACAAACAAACAATCAACAACAAAAATAAACAATGCAATTTAACAATGGAAGAAAAGGTTGTTGTAGACAACCTCAGCCACCCCATAATGTATTTAAATCATATTCACCCTCCCTACCTGTATCCCCACTTGCCCCTCCCACTAACCCCTTTCCTCGTCTAAATCGCTCCATCATCTACTTTTGCGTCTTTTATGTGTGACCCATTGCGCCACTAGTCTGTTTACAGGATGGAACATGGGCACCTTGAGAATGCTACACCATTGAAGGGATTACTGGCTGTGATGGTTAAATATTGGCAAGTTGACAGGATCTAGGTTCTCCTAGCAGGCAAGCCCCCAGGCATGCCTGTGAGAACTTGTCTAGATCAAGTTGACCTAACCGAAAGGCCCATCCCACCGGCAGGGGTCACAGACTGAGTGAAAAAGACAAAGGGAGCAGAACATGTTTTTGCTTCCTGACTTCAGAGGCGATGCGACCGGCGCATTCCGCCCCTTGTTGCGAAGATTCTCTGGCCACGGTGGGCTGTACCCTCGAACCGTGGTCCAAAAGTTATTTCTGTCACAACAAAGATACATGTAACTAACACATTGCCGTGATAGATGTTTGGAGATAAGACCCCTACCAGGCTGATGGGAGATGCCCCTCTCTGCTCTCCGTATCTCTTTTCAGGCCTTATCCTAAGCAGCTGTCCCTGTGGTAGCCAGAAAGGCTATAATGGGGACGTCTCAGGGATACACACACGCCACAAATCCTTTTCTCCAGTCCCAGAGAATCATTTTCAGGGAGACCCTTAATTGGCCCTGCTTGGAGCGCAGGTTCATCCCTGAGCCAATCACCGAGGCCAGGAAGATAGGGAGCCCTGATTGGTCCGCTCTGGCGTCGGGCGTGGCTACTGGATCAGGCACCTTTGGAGGTCTGCCTTTGGGGCTCCATGCAAGAACCAGGAGTCCCCTACCAGTTAACTCTAATAGACAGAGCCCTCAAGAAGACAACTCTTCCCAGCAACGCGGGCTGCTAGCAGGCACAGAGGGGCAGAATAGGTGGGGCCAGGCAGCTTTGAGCCGTCTGGAAGAAGCCTATCTGTGCCTTCATGCTGCCCATCGGTACGGCCACCAGGGGGCAGCATCCCCTCGTGGTCACCACTGTCTCCTCAAGCAAGAGGCTCTTTCCAGCAGGGGGCGCTGCTTATCTCCTTGTTCTCTGGGATAGAGGCGGCCGGACAGGGCCGGGGGCGGGAAGGCAAGAGGTGAGGGGCAGATCCGTCTTACTTCGGATACCTTGGAATGAGGAGCTTTGAAATTTTCTTTTTGAGACAGGGTCTCACCTAGCCAAGGTTAGTTTCAACTCACTAGCTGGGCAAGCCTGACTTTGAACTTTGATCCTCCTGCCTTTACCTTATGCATGCTGGGAGAGTCGTCTTTAACGACTATTGTGGCATTTTTCTATAAATTAGTATCCTTTGCAAAATACAACGGCTAGCTTTCAAACCTCCCTTTTCCATTTGACTCTTCAGGGTGCCCCATTTTTATTTTTATCAGCTGTGTGACTTTCGCTTCTTGGTTTCTTGTAGTCTGGGGTGACACCTGCCTTGCAGGCTTTCCCCACCCCATCCGATGAGGTGATTTGTTCAGCAAATCTTATGGAGTTGGGTGCTGTCTGAGGATTGAACACAGAGGCTAAGAAACGGAGGCTGGGGAATGGCTGTGTTGGTCAAGGGCTTGCTCTGCAAGCAGGGGCAGTTGAGTTTGGGACAAGCAGAAAAGACTTGTGTGTGTGCTGGCGCCTGGTAAGCATGTCACAGGTCTCCCCATTCAGGCCTTTTGAGACCAGGGCTGCTCATTTTGGTTTTATTATTTGAGATTGTGTCCTGTGTAACCCAAGCTGGCCTCTAGCTGACTGTTACCGAGTGTGACCTTGAACTCTTGACTTGATCCTTCTGTAACCAGCTCCTGAGTCCTGGGATCACAGGCGTGTGATTTAAATATTTATTCTCTCTCTCTCTCTCTCTATATATATATATGTGTGTGTGTGTGTGTGTGTATGCGTGTGTGGGGGTGTATGTATGGTGTTTTACTTGCTTGTATGTCTTTGTACCATGTGTGTGCCTGATGCCCTTGGAAACTAGAAGAGGATGTTGGCTCTCCTGGAGCTGGGTTACAGATTGTTGTGAACTGCTGTGTAGGTGCTGGGAATTTAACCCAGTTCATCTGCAAGAGCAGGGAATGCTCTCAACCACTGAGCAATCTCTCCAGTCCACCCCTCCCCTAGAACTCAGTATATAGACCAGGCTATGCAGATTTCTGCTTCCCAAGTGCTGGGATTAAAGGCTTGTGCCACCATGCCCAGACAGGCATCTGGTTTGTTTTTTTCTTTTTTGAGACTTTTTTTTGTAGCTTTGGAGCCTGTTCTGGAACTAACTCTAGTAGACCATGCTGGCCTTGAACTCACAGAGATCACAGAGATCCACCTTCCTCTGCCTCCCAAGTCCTGGGATTAAAGGCATTTGCGCCACCACCGCCCAGCTGAGACAGTTTTACTATGTAGCCCAGGCTAGTAGGATTCTTGATCCTTCTGACTCCATCTTCCCAGTTCTGGGATTCCATGCCTATCTTATCTTTGAAGATGTGGGTGATGTTTACAGGATGTTAGCTAAAACATAAATGAACAAGTGTTTGGGAAGGAGACACACCCCATCCAGACCAGAGCCTGGCCAGCCCTTAGTGGTCTTGCTGTCTCTCCCACCTCTGCACAGAGAAGGCCAGTCTGCCTTCCTAAATCCACGGCTCAGGCTCCTTCACCAATTCCTAAACATTGGGGACAGCGTCATTTGATATAACTGAGATAAAGTAGACCGTGTCCTTGGGCATACTGTTCCTCCTTTTGCTTACATGGAGTTGGCCAGGCGGATCTCTGTGGGGTGTGTGTGTGTGTGTATGTGCATGTGTGTTAGCTAGCATCTACGTGTGCATGCTTCTGCATGTTCTTGTGAACATGTTGAATGCACAGGTGTGCACACCTGGAGGTCAGAAGACAAATTTCAGGAGTCAGTTTGCTTCTTCCTCTCTGGCTTCTGGGGATCAAACCCAGACCATCAGACATGAGCTGCAAGTCCTTTACTTGCCGAATCACCTTGTCAACCCCAAATAAATTTATTTTAAAAGGAAACTTACATTGCAGGATGAACTGTATACTTTGACTGCAGAACCTAGAAAGGCTGTTGCTATGGTTTGCCTAACATACCATGATTATTGGCTTTTTGTTTTGTTTTTGTTTTTTGAGACATGGTTTCTTAGTTGCTTTGGAGACTGTCCTGAAATTCGCTCTGTAGACCAGGCTGGCCTCAAACTCACAGAGACCCTCCTGCCTCTGTCTCAAAAAACCAACCCCCCCCCCAAAAAAACCCAAGACATTTTCCTGTTCTACATATTTGAAGTCTTGTGCCTACTAAGTTACATCCCTAGCTCAACAAAATGATCATCTTTAAGAAATTGTCAGATGTATTTTTTTTTTCGAGACAGGGTTTCTCTGTAACTTTGGAGCCTGTCCTGGAACTAGCTCTTGTAGACCAGGCTGGCCTCAAACTCACAGAGATCCGCCTGCCTCTGCCTCCAGAGTGCTGGGATTAAAGGTGTGTGCCACCACTGCCCGGTATCAAGATAGCTTTTCACAGGCATGCCCAGAGGCCCACCTCCCACGTGACTGTAGGTGTCACCAAGCTGACAATTGAGATTATCACAAAGGTTGTGCTCAGCAAGTTTGAGGTCAGTTTGGGCTACCTAAGACCCTGCCTCAAAACCAAACAAGGATACCGTTACAAGTACAGCCAGACATTTGGCTTCTCAAGATGCTGAGTATGAAGCCTCCTCTTTGTCCAGCAGAAAGGCAGTGAGTATTGGATTAGATGACCAGGATCTACCAGACGCTGGGGAGGCTTTGGCTCCAGAGGACCACAAAGCCATGAGAGGCTGCAGACAGCAAGAGAGCTCTCTGTTCTTGGGAGTCAGTGGCGTGGTGTCAGCCTCACTGAGGTCTCACGCAGGCACGTACCACCTAGCCCTCCCTGCATACCATCCAACTCTGTAACCACCACTAGAACTACATTAGTCACTGTTGCTGTGAAGAGACACAAGGCAATTTATAAAAGAAACATTTGATGGGGGATGGCTTACAGTTTCAGAGGGCGAGTCCACGACCATCATGGCAGGAGGGCAACACGGGAGCAATAATTGAGAGCTTACATATTATCTGCAGGCAGCAGAGAGGAGAGACAGAGAGAGAGACAGAGACAGGGCCCAGCAGGGGCTTTTGAAATCTCAAAGCCAACTCTGGTTGCAGTGCGCCACGCCCATCCGCGCTCCATGCGCTGCCAAACAGTTCCTGAACCGGGCAAGGGGCTGGAGATTGAAACACACAAAGACACACAGAGACACGAATCATCCTTGAAACAGGAATGCCTCAAGAATGCCCCCTTTATGGTGTACCAGAGCCGCTTATATAGAGATTCTTAACTGATAGCCACGCCCCAGACACGCACCAGAAACCACTCTCCTGCCATCAGGAACTCCTGAGGATCTCGTGCTCAGAGCAGCTGCAGGCTGTCTCAGAGCAGAGGAAAACAAGTTGTTTACAAGAAATTCAGGATCTGGGGGTTCATAGTTCCCAACATCTAGTGATGCACCTTCCCCAACAAGGTCACACTTCCTAATCCTTCCTAAACATTTTCGCCAAACCATCAAATACATGAGTCTTTAGGGGGCTTTTTTTTTTTCAAGGCAGTTTCTTCATGTAGCTCCGGCTGTCCTGGAACTCGCTCTGTAGACCAGGCTGGCCTCGAACTCACAGAGATCCACCTGCTTCCACCTCCAAGTGCTGGGATTAAAGGCATGTGTCACCACTGCCTGGCTCTTTGGGGGATGTTCTTATTCAAACCACAAGAACACCATTGTGAAACAGCTTCGCTCCCAAAAGAAACCCTGTCCCTGTTGGAATCACCCTCCCTCAGATCTCTGACCTTGTCATTCTTAAATGATAAATCTGCCAATTCCAGCCATTTTGTAAAAATGGAACCATATGTTGCGCGGTGGCGCACGACTTTAATCCCAGCACTCGGGAAGCAGAGTCAGGCGGATCTCTGTGAGTTCAAGACCAGCCTGGTCTACAGAGTGAGTTCCAGGACAGCCTGGGCTACACAGAAAATCCTGTTTCAAGAAACAAAGAAACCAAACAAATAAATGGAACCATGACATTTGGCCTTTTCTGACTGGCTTCTCTGACTTAGTGAGATGTTTGTGGGGTTCACTCTGGGGCTCACTTACTGCATACTCTGCCCTGGACCTCTGTTGAGCCCCCTCACATCACAGCCCCAGTTCAGGGCCTCTGGTGGGGGGGGGGGGTTCAAGGTTCTGTCGGGTCGCCTGAGATGATAGCGAGGAGACACGTCCAGCTGTCCTTGGCTGGTCAGGAAGGGCTTTGAGTTGCTGCTACTTGATCCTGCCTGAGTCAGGACCCACGGCTGTTCCCGCTCTGGCAGTGAGTCACCACATGGGCATCTCCTCTGCACCTGTGTGCCAGTCTGGGGTCAGGGGCGGGGCTGGAGGGACAGGACGATGCACCACCAGGGGCCAGCAGTGATGCTAGTCACATCCTGGTGGTGGCAGAGGTGGCTACCAGCAGCCCTAGGTCTCGTTCCTTCCAGTGGAAAGCGCAGGATGAGGGCAAAAGTGAAAGCCCCAGCGTTATTGCTTCAGCTTCCTGAACCAGTGGGGTAGGGGAAGGAATGTGCTGCTCTGATTGGTTAGGACTGAGCCAGGTGTGTGCCCTTGACACGCAGGAGGGGACAGTTTTACTTGAACCACACAACCTGAGAGTGGGGAAAGCTGGACTGTCAGTAGGAACTCGGGGTCCGGAAACCAGAGGCGGAGGTGGATGGACAGACAGGTTCCAGGCAATGGAGTCTTTATGGACAGCAGAAGGGCTGCCACCCAATCCGCCCATCACGTGTGTGCACATGATCCGGAGAAGAGTGCTTTCTTTCCCTGAGCCTCAGTTTCCCCATCAGAACAGAGACAGTTCAGAGCTCTCCTAGCTCTAAACTGGGAAGGTCAGATTACCATGAAAATCCAGCAGCCCAGCAGCCCAGGGCAGCAGATCTGAGCTGGGGGCTGGGACTGTGTGGCTTTCAGGGGACTCTGGGGATGAGCCTGGGGCCTACAGCTGGCCTCCAGTCTCTGCCCAGCCCACAGGGAACAGCCTGTGATGAGGAAGGAGGTTTCTGAGGAGGGCTTCGCACATCCCTAGCATTCTTTAGCTATAATCGCCTCCAAATGGTATGATCTCATCCCTGAGCAGGAAAGGCTGGGGGGGGGGGGGGTGGACGAGCTGGCTGCCAGCAGCTGACACAGTTTGTGACTAAAACCGCTTCCCTCTGGGAGGCAGGGAGAGATGGCCACGTTCTCGAAGACAATGTAAAGTTTTGGTGGGGGGATGTTGACATAAAGAATAGTGGAGGTTCCTCCTTTTCCAGCTTTGAGGAGGCCCATGGTGTCTCCCCAGGGGGTCCAAGCCAGGTGTGTCCTGATCAATGCTTACAGTGAACTCAACCCGGCGTAGGCCACGGACAACCCCCAAATGTTGAGGTGGAAGCCTGGCAGCCCCTCAAGTGGCCCGTCCCTTCTGGATTCCTGGGCTCATTTAAATGCCCATACATTCATTTGGAAAGATAGACTTGCGGGAAGCCTGTCACGGCACCATCTGCTAGGCGTTTGTCACGGCCGCGTTACATAATAGGAAAGACATTTTTTCAGGAATCAGCGCTGCCGCATTTAGTAATTGGATCGCCGGAGAGCAGCCAGGCCCGGGCATTTGGCACCGCAATTCAAAGATGCCACAGGCTTCTCTCCGGGGCGTGGCCTCCCCAGATTCCAGGCCGTCTCGGCAGACACCTGAGTGCAGCCCGGGGCTGGGAAGCAGACCCGGCCTCAGCTCTCCTAGGTTTTCTCACTCTCCCTTTCTTCCCTGGTTACGTCCCTGGTTGCTCTCCGGTATCGGCAAGAACCAACTGACTTCTCTACAGCCCCAATTTCCATGACCCAGGGCACCAGCCTAGATGCTCTCTATCTGAGCAAGGGACAATGGAGCCTAACAGTAAGGGTCATTCAGTTCCTGGGGCACAAGATTTCTCATAATACTGCGTGAGGGTGACGGGTGAGAGTCAGGGGCTTGGCTCCCAGGCCTGTGGGGAGTGAGGGACAAGAGCTAGCTGTTTTGTAAAGCCTGTCTGATCCCAAACAGGTACCAGGCTTGTGTTCTTTTTCCTCTCCCTTCTATTAGACTCAGCAAGTAGAGAGGAAGTGGCCTTGACAACCGGTCAGCCCACAGCTTCCTGCGTCACCAAGGACGCAGGTTTGCTGCAAGACTGGGACGTGAGGAACTGGGAGGGGTGCTGGCAGAAGGGGGGGGCAAGCACCCATTGTGATGCAGGATATTCTCATTTTTCAGTTTTCCTAGAGCTGGAAGAGCCTGGTGTTACCACATGGTGTGTGCGTGTGTGTGTGTGTGTGTGTGTGCGTGTGCATGCATGCGTGTTGGGGGCAGGTCTGTGTGGAGCCAGGGTACCTCGATGTCAGCTTGACTACTCCTTGAGCAGGTGACTTAACCTCTCTGTCCCTTAGTCCCCTCACACATAAGACACGGATGGCTCATGTGGGGACACCATGGCACTGGAATGCGGTTTGTATTGTGTCTCCTGTGTTTATTTATTTATTTATTTTTGGTTTTATGAGACAGGGTTTCTCTGTGGGTTTTTTTTTTTTCGAGACAGGGTTTCTCTGTGGCTTTGGAGCCTTTCCTGGAACTAGCTCTGTAGACCAGGCTGGTCTCGAACTCACAGAGATCCGCCTGCCTCTGCCTCCCAAGTGCTGGGATTAAAGGCGTGCGCCACCATCGCCCGGCTTTTTTTTTTTAAATATTTTTTTTATAGTTTATTTAACTTTATTTTTATGTGTGAAGGTGTCAGATACCCTGCAACTGGATCTTCAGACAGTTGTTAGCTACCATGTGGGTGCTGGGAATTGAACTCGGGTCCTCTGGAAGAGCAGTCAGTGCTCTTAACTACTGAGCCATATCTCCAGCCCTTCTCTGTGGTTTTGGAGCCTGTCCTGGAACTAGCTCTTGTAGACCAGGCTGGTCTCGAACTCACAGAGATCCGTCTGCCTCTGCCTCCCGAGTGCTGAGATTAAAGGCGTGCGCCACCACCGCCCGGCTCCTGTGTTTATTTTATTTTTATTTTTGGAGGCAGAATTTCACTAAGCAACTCAGGCTGACCTTAAACTCTCCATCCTCCTGCCTCGACCTCTGGAGTACTTGATGTTCCAGGTCTGTATTGCCATGCCTCACTCTATTCTTCAGTTCTTTATGTAGGGGTGGGCAGACGTGTGTGTGTGTAATTAGGTTTATCTATTTTATGTTTATGAATGTTTTTGCCTACATGTATGTGTGCACCGCATGCTTGGTACCCACAGAGGCCAGAAGCGGGCATCATCCCCTGGAACCAGAGTTGCAGATGGTGGTGAGCCACCATGTGGGTGCTGGGAGTCAAACCCAGGTCATTTGCAAGAGTAGCCGGTGCTCCTAACCACAGAGCCGCTGCCCTCGGCCTCCACCTTCATTTGTGAGGCGGAGCCTCTCACTGGGCTCATTGATTGGCGTTCAAGCTTCCTTGGGATCTTCTTGTCTGCTTCCCTAGCATTGGACTTACACAAGACTTTCTTATGTGGATGCTGGAGATTCAAACTCGGGTCCTCACGCTTGTACAGCAGGTACTCTCTAGCTGAGACGCCTCCTCTGGCCTTGTTCTTTACTTCTTGAGATGGACTTGCATTTGTTTTGAAACTATCTTCCTACTAGGGGTCGTGGGGTGCTCTCACCCCAATTTCTCTTATTCCTTCAACAACTATCAACTGAATACCTACTGTGTGCCTGGCACAGTCTCAGAGGCTGGCATGCAATGAGTAAAGTCAGCCAAAAGTCCTGTCCAGGTAGGTAGACATTAAAAGTGACCAAAGGGAGAGTCCGTATCATACCGTGTCGGACCGCATTCAGATGAGGAAAGGGGCTGGGGTGACAGCTATGCTTAGGAGTGCTGATGAGTGCAGAGATTTTAGACAATGCTAGGGATGCCAGTGTGTGAAGGGAGACTCCCCTGAGCAAGTAGGAGTTGTACCAAATTTGCAGGAGGTGAAGGAGAAAATTATTAGTTATTTGGGGCAAGAAATTCCCACCTCCTTCCAGGCAGAGGGAACAGAAAGTGTGAAGGGCTGGAGGCAGGAACATGAACTTAAAGCTGCATTGTTTTTCCCTTAAAGATGAAGATTTTTGGCCAGGCAGTGGTGGCGCATGCCTTTAATCCCAGCACTCGGGAGGCAGAGGCAGGCAGATCTCTGTGAGTTGGAGGCCAGCCAGGTCTACAGGAGCTAGTTCCAAGACAGGCTCCAAAGCTACAGAGAAACCCTGTCTCGAAAAAACAAAAACAAACAAACAAACAAAAAAAGAATATTTTTCTTTTTTTTTCCTTTTACTTATTTTTTTTTTTTTTTTTGAGGCAGAGTCTCTCTATGTAGCTCTGACTGTCCTGGAACTCGCTCTGTAGATCAGGCTGGCCTTGAACTCACAGAGATCTACCTGCCTCTACTTCCCAAGTGCTGGGATTAAAGGCAGACACTACCACACGCAGTTTAAAGAAGATTTCTTTTATTTTTAATTGTATGTTAGTGTGTCTGTGTGTGGGTTTGTGCATGTGAGTGCAGTGCCCACAGGCACCAGAAGAGGGCACCAGATCCCTGGGAACTGTAATTACAGGTGATTGTGACTCATTCAATAATGTGGCTCCTCTACAAAAGAATGTACTGTTAACTGTGGAGCCATCTCTCAGCTGTTCTATTTCTGTGTCTGCGTGTGTGACATCATATGGCACATGGTGGCTATGGGTTGACACATGGGTAGTAAAATACATATGTCTATACTTGTGACTCAGGGGTGTCACGCAGCTTGCAATGCAGGGGGACTTCCTGAATCCAGACAACACAGTGCCCTGAGTGCATCTGCAAGTGAGCAGCCAGACACGCCTGCGACCCCTCCCACATGTGTGTATTTGGGATCTTTTGGATATTGCTGGTATGCAAATACACATATATGGATATTTAAGCTGTTGGGCATGGAGGAGCATGTCTAATCCTAGCATTTGGGTGGCAGAGATAGGGGGACTAGGAACTCAAGGTCATTCTTAACTACATATTGAGTTTGAAGCCAGCCTCGGCAACTTGAGACCCTGTCACAAACCAACAAATAAAACACAAAAAACAGAACTGGGGAAATTAAGAGCACTGGCTGTTCTTCCAGAAGATCCAGGTTCAATTCCCAGCACTCATCTGTAACTCCAGTTCCAGGGGATCTGATGCCCTTCTCTGACTTCCACAGGCATACTTGGGGTGCACAGATATTTATGCAGGGAAGCCACCATGCATCTAAAAATACATAAATTAAAAAAAAAACAATATAAAATGATTTTAATGTTAATGAACTCATTTATTGCAGGCTGGGCAGGTTTCAAATGGTAGCATTTCTATTGGTCCTTCAGCTCCTTCAGTCTTTTGATGGCCGACTTCACCGTGACAGCAGAAGTGGTGTTGTAGGTCCAGGCCCTGCCAGGCACTGTTTTCATGCAAGAACCATCATGCCAATGCTCATCTCCATTATCGGTTTTTATATGTGTGTGTGTGTGTGTGTGTGTGTGAGTTCATGTGCCCCACATGTGTGCAGGTACCTTCTCAACAGAGAACACCAGCTGCCCTAGAACTGGAGTTAGAAGCAGGTGTGAGCCGATTGATTGTGGGTGCTGAGAATCAAACCCTGAACCTCTAGAAGAGCGCTCAGTGTTTCTAACTACTGATTCATCTCTCCAGCTCCTGAAGACAGGGTCTTCTGAAGCTCCGGCTGGCCTTGAACTTTCTATGTAATTGAGGATGACCCTGAACATCTGATCGTCCTGTTTCCATCCTCCCAGTGCTGGGATTTCAGACATGCAGGGGATACAAGCCGGAGCTTCATGCATGCTAAATGTTACTCTCTCGGCTGGTGTTGATGCCTCATTCTCCAAAGGTTTTCGTGTTGGCACTGATGATTCGGAAAGTGGCATTGACATCAGTGATCTGGATTCGCTGCGTCTTCTCTGCATTTGCTCATGGATCAGAGGCAGACACGCCACTCTTGTTGCATTGGCCGAGTACTGGGAGGGAGGCATGGCTGCTTCCTGTGCCTGAGCACATCAGCATGTGACCACAATCCACGCGTCTGAGCGTAGTCTGTTCCCTTAGATAAGATTTAGCCCAGCTCAGGGAACTCTGATTGCTCTTCAGGCTGATGAGGGAGGGGGACTTTACTGGTGGAGGGGGAGGGAAATGGGAAGCGGTGGCGGGGAGGAGGCAGAAATCTTTAATAAATAAATTAATTGGGGCTGGAGAGATGGCTCAGTGGTTAAGAGCATTGTGTGCTCCTCCAAAGGACCCGAGTTCGATTCCCAGCAACCACATCGTGGCTCACAACCATCTGTAATGAGGGCTGGTGTCCTCTTCTGGCCTACAGACATATATGCAAACAGAATAGTGTGTCCATAACAAATAAATAAATATTTAAAAAAAGAAAAAATAAATAAATTAACTAATTAAAAAAAGATTTAGCCCAGCTGGGGTGGCGCATGCCTTTAATCACAGCACTCAGGGGGCAGAGGCAGGAGGATCTCTGTGAGTTCGAGGCCAGCCGGGTCTACAAAACTAGTTCTAGGATATAGCCAGGGATACACAGAGAAACCCTGTCTCAAAACAAACAAACAACCCTAAAAAGACCAAATGTAGTGATATCTCATTTGTAGCTTAATAAATAAAGCAGTCATACTAGTCAGCCATACAGGTGAGGGCAGTGGTGCATACACCTTTAACCCCAGCAGCCACAGTTAGCCATAGAGTCCTGGCTGTGGTGGTGCATGCCTTCAATCCCAGCACTAGAGAGGAATATAAGGCAGGATGAGACAGCGACTTTCTTCAAAGAGGTAAGAGCTCTCTAGAAGCTCGGCTGCTTTACTTTTCCTTATTTTCAGATTGAACCTGAGTATGTGTCTATGGATTTTTATTACTCATGCTACAACCAAAACCAAACCAGAACAAACAAAAGGCAAGACTTTGAGGAAGGTGTTGTAGCTCCTGCCTGGAATCATCACCCTTGGAAGTGGAGGCAGGAAGATCAAGAGTTCAAGCTATATGATGAGTTTGAGGTCTGCCTTGGCTACATGGGACCCTGCTTCAAAACAAAACCAGAAATAGGAACCCAAACTAAACCAAACCAAACCCCTAAACCAAACCAAAACAACCCAGGGACTGGGATGTGGCTCAGGGGCAGAGCATTGCCAACACACACGAGGCCCTGAGTTCCGTCTCCAGCACCATGAGCGATAAAGAAACAGACAAGGGGCAGGCTGACTGCATGCCAGGACTCTGCCTGCCTCTCTGATTTCATGTTTTCCTTAAAGCCGTTCCAACGGGAGGTATCTGCTGTTTCAGTCAATGACGTGTGTGTGTGTGTGTGTGTGTGTGTGTGTGTGTCTCCACGGTCTTGCTGTGTGACCTCAGCAGGCGCTCCTCCAATACAAGCCTCAGTTTCCTCACCTGCAAATGATGGCACGGTGTTGCCTGCCCACAGGGTGAAATGAGGTAGTGGGTAGAAATGGGGTTCTCAGACCGGGCCTGGTAAGGGGTGATGAATGGGAGCTGTTATCATGGCTCTGTTTCTGAGGGAAGGAGGGGGTCGGGGCTCCCAGCAGCCCTTGGCGACACCTTCATCCGTCTTCTGCCAGACGCCAGGCCTTGGCGCTCCTATCCAGGCAGCACTTAAGGAGTCGCTCCCAAGTTTCTCTTTTAATTTTCATTATGTAAATTCCACATTTCCTGGAATAGGGATCTTGACTGTCTGCACTCATTCGGAAATTGAGTCAGCAAAGGCCCTCATTTATATTAATGGGGCCTAGAGTCTGCTTCGAGGGGAGCCCAGTCAAGGATGGATGGTGGCGGTTGCCCTCCGAGCCACCCAGGCGGGACTCGCGCTGGCAGGGGAGCAGCTGCCTCTGGCTGGAGGCTGCAAGTCAGGATGAAGGGACTCCTCGCCTGGCCTCGTTCCAGCCATTGCTGCTCACTGTGAGGACAGAGCGGTAGGCAGTTCACCTTGCCAAGAGGTGGCATCACGGGTTCCCCGGCCCCTCCTATCTTCTACCCCCACCCTCTCCCTCACCCATCCCTCCAGTTATCTTGAATCACAGGGTTGAACTGAGGCTGGGAATCTTTCCATAGCCCACTGCTCCCCTTCAACAGCCCCTGGCTGCCTGGCACAGGGGTCATTGCCCGAGAGTCAGACAACGGGATTTGTTCCTTTACCTCATATCTATATAGCCTGAGTCCCCCACCAGTCTTGGGAGCCTTTTGCCATTCCGGGGTTCCTCTCCCAGCCTGTCAGCAGCTGGATCTGAATGAGAGAACGGCATGCAGGTGTGCACAGAAAGAGCATAGGCAAGCCTGCCAGGCCCTGCTTCCTCTGGTGTTCCATGGTGGCAGGGGCGCGGGGACAGGAGGACAATTTTAATCAGCCCCAGGCAGCTCCAGGCTCAGCAAGCTGACTCTGCACAAATGCTCTGCACATAGCTGCTGGAGGCCAGCAGCTGACAGGAGAACCCTGTCTCTAAAGTGGCCCTGAGCTCATGCCATGGGCATGGGCGTTCCCACTCCTGGACCTAGTCGGGAGGCTAGGCAGTCATGACAATGGAACCTTTATTATGGAGGACTTAAGTGTGTTCTTGGGAAAATGCAGGAGGACGGACAGGGGTCAGACCCTGGTGGGGTCCCAGAGAGGGACAAGCTGCTTCCAGATATCTGTGGGCTGGCTAGGACTAAATTGGACCCTTTGCCCCCACGCTGTAATTTCTTAGATTTTGCTTTGTTCTGTTTTCGAGGCAGGGTTTCTCCGTGTAACCCTGCCTGTCCCGGAACTCTCTCTGTAGACCAGGCTGGCCTCAAACTCAGAGATCCTCCTGCCTCTGCTTCCCAAGTGCTGGGATGGAAGGTGTGTGCTGCCAGACTACATTTCTCAGATACTTTTAACCTTGAGTTGCAGGAAGAGGGATGGTTTCCACCCATATTCTCTCTCTCTCTCTCTCTCTCTCTCTCTCTCTCTCTCACACACACACACACACACACACACACACACGCACACACACATCAATGAGAATTTTATGAGTCTCACTTCCTAATTCTGAGTGCCGTAATGCTGGCTTCAATGCCACTCTCTAGTCTGTCTGTTTTATTCCTTATGCTATACTGGACTTTACTCCTAAGAAGGAGCAGTCAGTGAATACTGCTCTCGACAAGGACCTGATTGATTCCCAGACTCCACATGCATTGTAGGGTAGTCCACCAATGTCTGCAAACATCGCTCCAGGGGATCTGATATATGTGCCCATACCCACGCACAGATACACACATCTACACGCAATTAGTAAATAAAATAAATCCTTGGAAAAAACTGAACGTGTTGGGAGCTGATGGATGTTATACTGAGAAGGCACGGGGTGTGTGTGTGTGTGTGTGTGTGCGCACGTGTGTGTGTGCATGTATGTGTGTGCATGTGTTGTCAGATCAAAGGGTTATTGACAAGTTGACACCTGAAAGAAGCCAGGGCGATAAGCCAGTCACATTTTCAGGCCCTTCCTTTTCCAAGCAAAGTGAAGCTACCAGCATGGCCCCTCCAGGTCCTCAGACTCTGAGATTCACATGGCTCGTCTGGAAACATTCTCCCATGCAGAAGGGACAGCCAGAGCAAAGGCCCTGAGGTAGACATGTACTTCGTGGACCAGAAAACTGACAGAGGGCTAGTGTGTTTGGCAGTGAAGGAGGGAGAAGACAGGAGATACAGAGGGCAGAAGTGCCCTCTGAGGGGGAACAGGGTGGCAGCATTTGGTGAGTGAGGTGGGCATGTCTGAGAAGCAGGAAGGAGATGACAGGAGGCTCTCAGTGCAGGGGCAGGAGATGAGGGCCTGGCAGGACTTACCAAGGACTTGGGCTTTGTGCCACATGTGATTGGGGGCCTTGGGAGCTTTCCGAGGACACGGTGACATGCCCAGATTGACAGCTTGACAGGAAACCCTCTGGCCATTGTGCTAAGGAGAGCCTGGAAGAGATGCAGGGCGGAACTGAGGAGCCTGGCTGGGGGTGCTGAAATCATCAAGCCACGAGCGGTGTGGCTGGGGAGGTGGTGTTGGAGTGGAAGGCAGATCCCAGCTCTGTGGAAAGCTGAGCCCAGAGGAAGCGCCCACCAGCCATTTACTTCAGCATGGCTTGTTACAGGGGAAGTCAGGGCAACTACAATGCCTGGCTGTAGGAGACCAGCCATTACACAGCCTCGTGGGAGGACTCGTGAGTCTCTTATGGGATGAGGCCCACGATGCACCCAGTGAGAATGTGAGGGGCAGGGAGGGCTGGCCACCCCCATATGTTTGTGTGTGCGCAAGCACATGTATGTGTCATGACCCTCTCCACGAAAAACTAGAGCTGTAGACAAGGATTGCACTGGAAATGGAGGCCTGAGGCAGGAGGGAGATTTTGACTTTGATGTTTGATCCTTTTCTAGTGGGCCTCAACTGGAGGTAATTTTGCCTTCCCTCCCATTCTGCACCTCGCCCCCACCAAATCCTCAGCTGGAGATGTAACTGCGGGAGGGTGCTCTTGGCATCCCAGGATGCTGGGATGCAGTGTGAGCCATCATACCTAGTCTGTGGAATGCTGGGGCTAGAATCTGCATGCGAGGCCAGCACTCTACGGATGGAATCACATCGCCAGCTAGGAGGAGAGCTTCTGAGCTCGGCTTCCAGTCCCAGGGGAGAAGATGTCTGCAGTCAAGGCACTGTGACCTTCGTCACCCTGTACAGCTGCTCCTGACTTTGGGGACCATAAAACCCACAGGAAAGCAGGTGCTCCAAGTTGCTAGGCACTGGGGTAATCTGGTTCATCGCGGCTGGAAACAAATGGATAGTCTCCATCTTGGTACTCACGACAGAGAGCCCAATACCAGTGGCTGTTTCTGGTCCATAGTTCTGTTCAACCTATAAGCTGTGTCTGGACAAAGACTGTGGTCAGTCTGTGGCTGTGGTCAGCCTCTGGCTGTGACTGGCCTGTGGCTGTGGTCAGCCTGTGGTTCTCTGTGGCTGTGGTCAGCCTGTGGTTAGCTTGTGGCTGTGACCAGTCAGTGGTGTGGCTGGCCTGCACACATACCTCTACTGGCCAGCACATGTAAAGGAACTAGAATTCATCATCAACACTTAAAAGCTGACATCTCTTGTAAAATACACAACTTTCTGATTCCTTTTCATCATTATTATTTACTTATCTATTTGTATGTATGTGAAAGAGAGGGGGGTCATGCTACAGCATGCCTGTGGAGAGAAGTCAGAACACAGCTCTCCTTCCACCATGTGAGCCTAGTGGTCAAATTCCGGCCCCCAGGCTCGGCAGCAAGTACTTTTACTCTCTGAGCCGTTTTGCCAGCTCCCTATTTCTGGTTCTTGTAAGATGTGGCAGGGCTATCCTACATCCCTAGGCGATAAGAACCAGCTGGACAGCGTGGTGGTGGCTGTGTCCTCCAGCTGGCCATGCCCACCGTTTCCCTTATTCCTGGAATCCAGGTAGCTTTGCCCATCTGCCACCCTCTTGGCCCTGGGGGTTAACGCCGCTACCATCTTTGGCTTTTGTTTTGTTTTGGGTCTGTCTCCTGGAGCGCAGTTGCCTGGAGCTCTGAAACTCCGGCTTCCACTCCCAGGAGTGCTGGGTGACAGGCGCCACCTTGCCTGATCTACAGGAAAGCATTTTTATGGGAAAAAGGCGCCTAGGTAGAGCAGACATGAGAGCCACGCGGCTCTAGGTTTTGATTCACGGGTACTGTCCAAGAGCTTGTGTACTGGGGATGATAAACCAGTTGCATTTTCGTGCTCTTTCTTCCAGGGAAAGTGAAGCTCCCAGCACGGACCTTCCAGGTCCTCAGACCCTCAGTCTTTCTTACATCCGAACCTCCTCCCTCTCCCACAAATAAGCCAAACACCACCAGGCTTGTTTTCTCCGGATCTTTTATTGAACGCTGCAGACTTCATTAAGGGACCATTTGCTTGGAAATTCTTAAACATGTGAACGTTTTTTTTACAAGACAGGACAGCAGCCGGAGGTCACACAAGGGTCACAAGTCCATCTCACCACATGCAGAAGACAACACTGGGGTTTGGTTGGTTTTCTTGTGTGCACACTCATGTGCATGTATGGGCACATGCACACCAATGTACATTGTCACATGTACAGGAAGGACTAGAGCCTTCCACTGGTGAAGGTTCAACAGGACCCATGAACACAACCGGAAGAAAAGTGGCTGAGGACCCTGGTGGATTATGGCTAATATGATTGGCTTGGCCCCCTTGGAGAGTGGGGCAATCAGAATGGCTTTGCTGGCAGAAGAACCCCAGCCTTACGCTATAGGGTCCTGGGAGGGGCAGAGGGTCTGAGCTGATGGGATTGGCATGCTTGTCAATGTAAGCGAGCCTTTGGGGCTCAGTTAAAAGGAGAGACCATTGGTTCTTACAACTCAGGAAATGAGATCTGGTTACAGACACTGGCTCCCATCTTCCTGCCCTTGCTAAGTCCCAGGCCGCCTCCTACCTTGGACCCTTGGCTTGAACTACTGGATATCTACCGTGGTCTCTGTGGGACCTCCCTGTGAACTGAAGTAGAGCAAGCAGGAAGGCAGCAGGTGCTGGCCAGTCTCAGGGCAAGAGGCTCTGAGTAGACCATGGCCCCCATCAGTTCAAGGCTACCAACCTCAAATGTGTGCTTTGCTGTGACTCCAGACACAGTCATAGAAGACATGGGATCAGCAGGGGCAGTGCAGAGAGAAAGGAAGTCCCACTCTTTTCTTCCCAGTTAGCAATCCCCGAGCCAGGTGAGGCTCCTTTTTACTACGCCCCCATCCACTTCCCACTCCCACATCCATGTTCCCCAAAACACAAGCCGAATGATCATCGTGTGCCACAAGCTTCTGGTGCAGAAAAGGGGGGTTCCCTGACCTTTAGCTTAGACCCAAACCGAACAGACCTAGAGAGAAAGAGGATAGCTCCCCTGTACTCCCTACAGTTAAATCTGGCTCATGGATGTCGCTGGTCTCAGAAGTCTCAAACTCCAGGGAAGCCCAGAGGCTGGGAGCTGCACAGTTGAGCTAGACCCTTAGGGTCCCTTATGTGCAACCCTGTCTACCCAGAGCTTTGCCTAGGGAGGCAGGAAGTACGTGAGCTCTGTGTGTGTGGCTTGGAGCACATGTAAGTGGGACAGAATTGGGGTTCCTTACTTTCCCCCAATTGCACTGTAACTGCAGCTGAGTGTCTTGGGCAACACCTCTGTGGGCTGAGATTTTGGAAACTGGTTTCTGTTTAATTCAGTTTTAGAAGAAAGTGATTCAGCCAACCTTGGCCTACTGGTCTACCTTGCCTTTCAAAACCACTGAGACCACCTGGGCTTGGATTCACTAGGAAGTTCCCATGCCACCTCCTCCATACCCATCATGCCCAGCGAGGAAGATCTCACCAGCTCTGTGTTGAGTGAAGGTGAATGGCAGGAGGCAGGTCCTTTGGGGATGGATGTGGGGAGCAGCCTCTCTTCTTGGAAGCAGCTGGAACTTTGTTTCTTGAAAGCAGAAATTACGGCTACCTCAGTCTTTTTTATTTTTCTGAATTTGTTTTGCGGGTAGAGATCTTTGAAAATCTTGACTAGGTTCAATATTTTATTTAACAGGGAAACAAAAAGCCCTTTTTGGAATGGCGTCTTTTGGGATTGCCTGGGCAGTGGGTGGCTGGCTTGTGGGGTGATCACTGCGTCTTTTTGGTGGGCACAGGATCTAGGGGAGGGGGCTGAAGCACCATGCGGTGACCAACCACAGGTAGGACTTTGTGGATTGACCCTTTGCTGGCCAGGGAAAGGGCCAGGTGAATGACTGACAGGGTCAGGCTTGTGAGTTGAGTCCCCTGCTGCAACCTTCTTGTTTTGGTGCCTCCTCCTGGGATGGCCCCGATCCTATAACCTTAGGTCCCACTAGCTGTGCTCCAAGACCTTGTCTATGTGGCCTGAACCTGGGCCCAGAATGTTCAAGACACCTATGCAGATTCCGACACGTGCACATAAGGCCATGGACAGCAGTATGCACGCACACACACACACACACACACACACACACACACACACACACACACCAAGAAAGAATTGCTTTGAATTTCCAGTCCAGTTTTGCGATTATGCCAGGGCCCATTTGTGTATTATCTAGACTCCCTGTGAACACCTGCAATACAGTGGGTAGTCAGGAGCTCCTTACCCAGCATGCATTGCATTCTATGAGCAGATCAGCTGACTTATGATAAAGGGCTCACTGGCTTTAAGTGGAAATTGACCAACTCACGTTAAATGGTTACTCTCTTGGGCCAACTCCCTGCCCATGTTCTCCTGCTAGCTTTTAGATTTCTTCAGGACCTTGGCTAAGGGGGACAGAGGTAGGGCTAGAAGTGGAGAGGAGAGCTCACTTGACTAACAGCCCCTTCCAAATTCCATTCAGATTGCCGTTCGGAAATTTCTAGAGAAATCCTACGGCAAGGAAAGAGGATCAGAGCATACCCCCTCTTTCTTGGGAAGACAGCCAGTGCTTACTTATCTGGGTAGGAAACCTGGGAAATAACAGGACAGTACTTTTTAATTTTGTTCTTATGCAAAAGTTACACACACACACACACTCACACTCACACAAAAACAAAATCTTGTCTGTTTTATTTGGCTCTGGAACAAACCAGACTACCAGGAATTTTAGGGTTGGGGAAACTGATTAGAATCACATTCCAAAATAATACATTCAGGAACTGGATATAGCTCAGGGGTCAGGCGCTTGTCCGACACAGCCAAGGCCCTAGTTAGATTCCAAACACCACAAAACAGAACAAAACCAAAGGGAAGAAAAGAAAATCCAACCACCAGGATAATGAATTGTGTTTGGGTTAGCATCCTCTTGGGGTTCTTTCAGTTGGGGACATCATCACTGTTAGAGATGGAGAAGGTCCTGGCTCGATCCAAATCTCTGATGCTGGTGAAGCGGAGGCAGGCAGGTGACCTGTTGAGCATGGGAGGCAGTCTGGTTGGCTTTCTTTGCTGTCCCAAGTGGGTGACTGGTGGAAGAACCCCTTGATTCCACGTGGTGTCTGCCCATCACCTGCCCCCAGGCTCAAAATCGCCTCACACACGAATGTTCAGAACTGACCAAGGACTAGAGGCTTGGAAAAACGGAAGCTGGAAAAATACTCACACTTGGCGCTGCTGGGAAGGGCTGGGCAGGACGATCGCAGCTTTGGGCTGTCACGCCTCAGTTTTTGGCTAGAAGGCTGTCTGGTCACTGGTTTTTGGTGAGATTGTGAGAAATGGATCGGAAATGCAGCACATTCATTCTCTGAGGTTTGCCAGAGCCTGCACAGCTCTGGTCCCTGGATCCAGCTGGTGGCCCTGGGAAGCAGGATGGTGGAGATGGGAGCGGCCTGGCCAAGAGGACTCAGGAGTGTTCCAGAGCTCAGTGATGCCCGGAAGCAAGTTTGTTTGCAGGAGGGTCTTGGTTCCAGTATTTTGGGAAACTAGAAAGCTCGGTCCTTTAAGATCCTGGGAGGGCAAGGCCTGAGCTCCTGGCAACCCAGGTCCCAACTACACCTCTGCTTCACCTAGCTTGCTCCTGAACACCTGGATTCTTAAGAGTGACAGCCAGGGGGACACAGACCTAATGAAGAAAGACACAATGCCCCCCCCCACTGAGGGGGGCCAGGAACTCAGTCTTCTAGGATGTCAAACCTCAGTCTTTCCTCACCTCCAGACAACCAAAATCCAACAGAAGAAAAGAAAAAAACAGCCCAAGGGACAGTGGGAAGGAATAATGGGGAGCAGAAAAGACCAGCTATGCAAATGAGCAACGATAAAACCCCCAAATATTACTGTTACAAAAGAAATTAGACTAAATTGTCCTATTATAAATATACTAAAAATACATATTATATATATATTTTATCTGAACAAAAAAATAGACTACTCTGAGATGTGTGGACGTCCTAGGATATAGATGCTTCTAGAGCCAGAAACAATGGCAACAGAAAATGCAGAGGTAACTCTTATTTCCAGGTGTGCCCAGGGCTGGTTTGGGTGGCCCTGGCCTGGTGACATGAAAGCATTTGAGTGTTGTCATAGAAACAGTAATAGGTTAGGAAATGCCTGGGGCTGGAGTGTTCCAATGTCCTTCTGGCGACCTGGGAGTCCCCCTCGTTCTTCTGCCAACTTCTCAGCTACACACGTACAAAGCACATCTCCGAAGAAGCATGCTCTAGAAGCTTGCCTGTGCAATCTTTGATTCAGCGCAACCTGTGGTTTCTTTCCTTGAGAAAAGTTGGCAGAGAAATAAGGAAGAGATATTTCTGTATCTATATCTATGTGTCTATCTAGCTATATAGAGGAACCTGGCTTTAGGGACCCTTGTCTGGGATGAATTTTAAATATGCTCTTGCTCATGGACTAGATACATTCCAGCCATGACCAGAGTCAGACAAACGCATAATAGTTACAAAAGTCGACAGTACATTACAGTTGTATAGACGAGGATGCTGTTGTGTCTTGAGTGGTTTTTTTTCTTCCTTCTTAAAAACGTGGATCTTCTCAGGAGAAGGGACCGAGATGAGGCTGCAGCTATGGAACACAGAGGAGGTGGACCAGAAGGCGAGGCTCAATTGTTGGGAGCGAGCAGAGTGGCTCAAGGATGGCTTCCATTTCCTCTCTCCTCGATGACCACCGTTCTCTCCTTTCTCTCTTTCTCCTCTCAATGTGCTTAAGATGGAATCCCAGAGAGAAATCCGCGGCCCGAGACCTGTTGTTTTGGGGCCATCCATGATGGAAGGGTGAGAGCACTGATCTGTCCTCCCCTCTGGGTGGGCACAGATGCCCGATGCCCTTTCTGATGATGGGATGGATCCCGGAACTCGAGTTCTGCTGGGTTCTTGACAGTCCTGTTGGCTTCACAACTGGACCATAAGTGAATCTCCACCTCCAGCCCTCGATGTTATTCAGGGCACCTCACTTCCTTTTGCTCCGGTTGGCTCAGGACAGGTGGAAATGGACCACCAAGTTCAGGGGCTTCTGCCTCCACACCCTGGCTTCCCTTTTCATGACTGAGAACCATCTGTCAGATTCAGCATCATCTTGGTGACCCTTCTCCAGCTTCCCCAGTGCATGTAAACGCAGGTACCCATGTTGGGTGTGTGTGGAATGAAACTCGGTTCCTTTTTAGCAGGCGGAGGGCTGGTAGGAAAATTTACAGTACTAACTTGAGTCACACGTGGAGGAAAAGCTGTATTCCCACGGCACACACACGTGAGTGGGGAAGAACAGAAACAACAACAACAACAAAACAAACCAGCAAAATCCAAAACAAAGCAGAAAACATTTGCGCATAGTTTACTCTGAGTTGAATTTCTATAGGAACTCGGTCGGACTCTGTTTATTCAGCTGGGAAGGGGTACTCTGAACTCGTCCTTCATTGACTCTGTAAAATGCTACTTTAAGGTCAGACAAAACGCAGGAGGAAGGGACAGCCAGGTCCTGCACGACACCAGGCAGAAGGGGCCTTTGGTTACAAGGAGAAGTCGCACCAAGTGTTTCTTAAAAAGAAAGAAGTCATTTCTCTTCTGTACACCTGCCTTCGGCTTAACCAACCAATGAAATGCCTTGATTTGAAGGAGGGGGCGGTAACTTCCTTCTGGCTATATATGGCTATGTTAAGACATGTTTACTTCCTGATATGTAAAATAGACTCTATCATCAGTAGGAGTTTTTACAGATAGCTCTAAAAATATCTGAATCGGAAATCACAACTATTTACTTTTTATCAAAAAGCATTTGTTTTGTTTTCCCTGAATTTTCACATCTGTGCTGCTGGGTGACGTCTAGGGTGACGGAAAAACAAAGAAGAGACGTGAGCGATGGTGAACACAACGGACCCGACCCGTGGTCACAGCAACAGGCCCCAGCACCAGGCCGAGCTCAGTCTTCTCCAACCACACAGCAAATGCACCCTCCGGAGGGAGAGCACTCTGGTCCCCGGAGATGCTGAGAACTGTCACAAACTGTAGAAGACACTTTGTTTAAGGTTGATGTAATAACCCTTGAGCGGTCTACCTGTGACAGGTGGCCTGACCTCAGCCATGGGAACGGGAGGCAGAACATTGGGATGTAAGAGTGCTGATGGGTGGATCATGCCATTAAACTGTTGGGCAGACCAGCCGTAAATCATACTGAGGACAGGTGATCAATACCATGTCATTGTTCCATCAGGAAGACACACGCCTGTCACTGTTCTGAGGACAGAAAGGAGGACACTACAGCCTCTGGGACATTACCCACTACCACTAGAGTAAGAAAACCACACTGCTCCGTGTACTACCGACAGGCTGACCGATAACACCATCTTTACTGATAGACAAGCCATAGCTACAGCATCGTGCGGACTGGTGTCACTGAGGAAGGGCCAACAACACCGTGCCACTGGGTTACAAGTAGGCAGGACAACGCCAGGTCAACACGCTAGGACAGGAAGACTGACACCAGGAAGTACGTCAGAACCTCTAGGGATACACACGGGTACTTATTGCTTTTGGCTGTGCCGTCTGCCTAGATGACTGCGGGAAGGAGCGTCAGGCTTCCAGGACAGACAGGGACACAGAACACACAATGGCTGGTTGACAAGAAAGAACAGTACAATACCCAACCCCCAGTTGCTGCGCCCTTCTGAGACATGTGTGTCTCTTTCACACGGGATTTTAAGAGAGCCCTGCCCCGAGGGCTGAGGACCCCTTCTGACCCATGATGGATGAGGGGTGATCCTGCGGGGCCATGGAGGAGCCCCGGACTCTAATGCGGTGACAGTGAGACCCAGTGTGGCCAGAAAGGGGCACAAGTAACACCCCAAGTGCAGGGCCACCATGGGCCCACGGGAAATAGTGCTTGTTTTAAAGTGCAAGATCTTGACACTGTCCCTGGTAGAACCTATTAGAAAAACATAAAGTGCTTTTATTAACTTATTATTATTTTTTAGTTTGAATACCACAGGAAACAAACAAAAGAACAAAAACAAAACAAAACAAAAAAAGAACTTCTCTCATAGTAGGTATATTCCTATGTTCCCCGCCACAACGAAAAGTCGTCAAAAGCCTGCACAGGGCAGTTCAGGGAGGGCTCTGGCTTTTTTCTTTTTCTTTTCTTTTTTTTTTCATGTAGAAAATGAAATTTATTATTTTTTAATGCCGTTCTTCAGCCACACAGTCTCTTTGAATAATCTATCTTGTTTGCATATTTGACGCTCACCTATCTTTTGAGTTCAGGCTAGTGCTGTCTGGAACGCTCATTCCTGTGACAGCCCTAAAAGCGGTGGTCTGGTTTATCCCCCTGGCTGCATGCCAACCGTCTGAACCCTTCCTCGGTTGCCAGGTGGGCAGAAAGAATGGAGTCCGAATTGTCAGCTCACCCTGACAGCGTCCTAGAATAAAGCCCTGGGTGCCACAGAATACTGACTCATTCAAGCCGCTTGCCTGGTTACGGGTTATGCGCTGGGACCATGGCTGATAGAGCAGAGGATTCCTCACGATCAAAGTGTCCCCTGTACCCTTCTAACAGCACGGTCTTGCCACGGAGGGCAGGTGTTCTTGGAGGTGGCTAGGCAACACCAGTACTACTTGGTCAACCCACTCTTTTGCTAGCAGCCCCTTGCTCCAATGTCCTCATCCAGCTGAAGCCACCAGAGATGGAGATGGCACACTCAGAGGTTGGGAGAGCCTCAAGAGGGAACTAGGAAGTGGGTGGCCTAGGCTAGGTCTTAGTGGCTGGGAGCTCTGCTCATTTCATCTCTGGAAGGTGCTGTTAGGAGGTATGGTCCCCGTGACTCGGCTGGCTATGTGTCCCATAGACCTGTCATGGCTCTCAGGGTCTCTCCTGTTGTTGGAGCTCTGCGGGGGGCCTTGTGTCTCCGAGGTCATGTAGAACTCAGTGGCAGCAAGCCAAGCATCCCCCCTCCTTGATTTCTTCTGCAAACTCCCTTCTGTGGTGGGCAGCTCAGATGCTCTGATCCCGAGTGCTCCCGTGTGCTCCTCCCCCAGGCAGCATGTGTACATCGGGGGAGGTATGGTTCTCCAGCTTGCACTTCTCTTGAGCTCCGGGGCCTTTCCCAGTCAACCCTTCTGAGGAGTAGACACAGTTCGGCCTTAGGAACTTAGGGGAGGTGGGCAAGGGGGAGCTTTCGAAATGATTCTTCTCTGTTCTAGTTCCGATGCTGAACTTGGGGCTGGTGCTCCCGTGGATACTCTTGGGAGGACTGGAGTCCACGCTGTAGAGCGGCTGCCCCTCATCGTCTGTGTCTGTGTCTATGTACTGGTGGACGCCCGCCTCAAAGTTGAATGCTATTGCTGTGTGTTTCTCGGGGGAGAGAGGGGGTGTCCTGGCACTTGCTGTGGTGTAGATGGAGGACTCTGGGCTCAGCACAGGCTTGTCTAAGAGTGAGGCGCACTCCAGTCCTGCGACTGCAGCTGCTGCACCCCCTCTGTTCCTAAGAGGATCGTACATCCCCAGAGAGGGCAGCAGCGGGCTGGGATCGCCCTCCATGAAGTTGACCTTGAGCGCTCGGAGCTTCATGGGGTTGTTGGTCTTCATAGAACTCCTGGGGCTCTCAACGAAGAAGCCAGAGCGGCTGGCCTCAGGAGTGGGGTTGGCCTCGATGAGTCTCCCACCACTGGCACCCAGAGCCCCTCGCCAGCCTACCTCTGGAGCTGTGCTGCCCCCAGCCTTGCTGGGGAGGGAAGCCAGAGGACTGTGGGAGAATCTGGTGGCTTCAGGGAAGTCCGTAGCACAGCTGATGAAGCTGTCGATGCTGGACATGCTCCGCATGTCGATGACGCCTTCTGTGCGTGTGGGCAGAGGGGCCACGGGGCTGGGCATACTTTCCATCTCCAGCTCCTCCTTCGGCATACTCTGCGGTGCCATCTCCTTGGTATTGAGGATAGGTTGGGACTGCGTCTTGGCCATCTTATTGTACATGTCTTCCAACTGCTGGACATTCAGGTGCTGAGGACTAGAAGACGATCTGGCCTTCTCAGGGGACCCCTGCTCCTTGGTTTCAAAGGACTTGCTTGAGCTGGTCTCAGATAGTGCCCTCTTGGTCCATTTCCACTTGTTGGGAGACAGGTGGTTATCCTGCACTTTGTCCTTCTTAGCCATGCTCTCTCCGTTTTTCTCCACCACGATGTCCATCATCTCGATGCTCCGGGCGAAGGCATCCTTCATGTTCATGGACACGATGCTGCCATTCCTCTTGGCTCTCTCCAGAGCCTCTCTCCGCTTGATGGCTTTCTCCTGCCGTTTCTGCTCCTTGTAGAATTCCGAGAAGTTATTGACGATGATGGGAATGGGAAGGGCGATCACCAGGACCCCAGCGATGCAGCAGAGGCCACCCACGATTTTCCCCAGGAGAGTCTTAGGGTAGATGTCTCCATACCCAACGGTTGTCATGGTGATAGTGGCCCACCAGAAGGAGGCAGGGATGCTTTTGAACTTGGTGTCATCCTCATCCTTCTCGGCAAAGAAGACCAAGCTGGAGAAGATCATGATGCCCATGGCGAGAAAGAGGATGAGCAAGCCCAGCTCGTTGTAGCTCCTGCGCAGTGTGAACCCCAGGGACTGGAGGCCGGTGGAGTGGCGGGCCAGCTTCAGGATGCGAAGGATGCGCATGATGCGGAAGATCTGGACCACGCGGCGCACATTCTGGAACTGCAGCACGCTCTTGTTGGATTCCGTGAGGAAGATGGTGACATAGTAGGGCAGGATGGCCAATAAGTCAATGGCATTGAGAGGGCCCTTAAAAAACTTCCATTTCTTGGGCGAGGACAGGAACCTCAGCAAGTACTCCATGGTGAACCACGCAATGCATACCGCTTCCACGTGTGCCAGCTGTGGATTATCCGTGCTCTGGCCAAACTCGTCCAGGCTCTGTAGCTCGGGCAGTGTGTTGAGAGACAGGGCAATGGTGGAGAGGACGATGAACATGATGGAGATGATGGCCAGGATCTGCAGGGAGAAGAGAGAGCTCGGTCAGCACCCAGCAACTCCCTGTGGGGAGAGGAGAGGGCTCGGTCAGCACCCAGCAACTCCCTGTGGGGAGAGGAGAGGGCTCGGTCAGCACCCAGTAACTCCCTGTGGGGAGAGGAGAGAGCTCGGTCAGCACCCAGCAACTCCCTGTGGGGAGAGGAGAGGGCTCAGTCAGCTCCCAGCAACTCCCTGTGGGGAGAGGAGAGGGCTCGGTCAGCACCCAGCAACTCCCTGTGGGGAGAGGAGAGGGCTCAGTTAGCACCCAGTAACTCCCTGTGGGGAGAGGAGAGGGCTCAGTCAGCTCCCAGCAACTCCCTGTGAGGAGAGGAGAGGGCTCAGTTAGCACCCAGTAACTCCCTGTGAGGAGAGGAGAGGGCTCAGTCAGCTCCCAGCAACTCCCTGTGAGGACAGGAGAGGACTCAGTCGGCACCCAGCAACTCCCAGTGAGGAGAGGAGAGGCTCGGCCAGCGCCCAGCAAAGCATGACCTTCACACATGGTCACTGCAGCATTCGAGGGCGTCTCCATATCTCGCCAGTTACTTCATGGTTGACCGACTTTAAAAAGACAATTTCTGCAAACCCATTTATGACATAGATGTGAAAACTGAGGCTAGAAAATGAAAACAATTTCAAGGTAAAAACTCGTGGCTGGTGCATCGTGTTGCAACCATGCAGCTTTGTGGAGGGAGCAGCCTGGACAAAAATGAGACGGAACGAACATGGCTGCCTCTCAATGCAGTGCGATTTATAAGAATGTCAGGGGGCCGAGGGTGACTGTGGGCATAGTTCTGGGGTGCAGTGCCGGTTGCGCAGGGCTGAGTACGGAGCCAAGCACTTTCTATGGTTTATCTCGTTGTTGTTGTTTTTGCTGACAGGGTCCCACTTGTTACCTTGTTACTGGGGCTTCTCCCTTCCAGGATTCCCATCTCTGCCTCCCGAGCCCTGGGATGATGGGTAATACCAGCAAGCACAGTCCTATCTCACTGCACTAACGTCAGCCCATTAAGTGTTATTCACTCCACTGAACCCAGACGTGGAGACATGCTCTTGTAAGCCCAGCACTTGTGAGGGTCAGGAATTCAGGGCCAGCCTGGGCTTTATGAGACCCCATCCAGCTCTGCTGAACTGTGAGACTTGACACATGAGGGGCTGAGGAGATGGCTCAGTGGTTAAGAGCACTGGCTGCTCTTCTAGAGGATGGGGTTCCATTCCCAGTTTTTGTAACTGTCTGTAACCTTTTTTATAGGGGGAACCAGTGCCCTCTTCTGGGCTCTGTGAGTACTGCACACATGTGCATGTGCACAGACATACATGTATGCAAAACACCCAAACACATAAAATAAATGAATAAAATTACAAAATATAGGATATGGCAGAGCCAGGATTTGGACCCAGGTCCCTCTGATTCCTCAGCACGAGAGCATGTTGAAAGTCACATGACCAGGGGTGGGTGGGTGACGGGACAGCTCAGTGGTTTAGTGTACTTGTTGATTTTCCAGAGGATCTGAGTTTGAGTCTCATTATCCTAACCATCTGTAACTCTATTTCCAGGGGATCTGATGCCCATGGCCTCTGATAGCAATGCCCTCATGCAGATATACCCACCATGCACACACACACACACACACACACACACACACCTGATAACAATGCCCTCATGCAGATATACATGCACACACACACACACACACACACACACACACACACACACACACACACACACACCTGATAGCAATACCCTCATGTACATATACCCACAGACTCAGATACACCTACACATAACTAAAAATAAGAAATATAAATGTCAGAAGAATGCAAAGGATCATTTGATAACAACAGAAAACCCAAGATCTTGCAGCTCACTTTCCTACGGGCACAGATGTCCTAGATGTGTCTAAGGATTGGAGGGGAATATGAACTTTGGGGCCTCGGTCCTCTGCTTTACCATACAGTCCCTGGGTCAGGAAGAGAGCTCAAGGGCTGTTGACAGGGAAGTGGGCAAGGGCCCTACAAGTCTGGGGACCTGAGTTTGATTCCTGGCACCCACATAAGGGTGGAAAGAGAGAACAGACTCCATGAAGCTGTCCTCTGACCTCCACACACACACTGTGGCACATGAGCTCTCTCTCTCTCTTACACACACACACACACACACACACACACACACACACACACACACACACAGTAGAAGAGGGATTGCCCAAGAGAAGAGGCTTGATGAACAATGAATCCATCTGCGAGTAGATATAATGAATGACTTCGGGAGTCTTTCTATAAAAATATAAATCTAGAGACATTAATTTCCACTTAATACATTTCCCAGACTTCTCAATGCAAAACTGAAACCCTTAGTCTGTCTGTCACAATGCCTGTATCTTCTCATTGGCCACCTGTCCCTCTGCCTGAGAATGGGTGGCTCACAGGTTTATATTCTTGCCTGTTGCTGACTGGATTTGTGGTAGACAGAAAATTCAGGCCCAGTCAGCTCACCCTGGGGAATCTGTGCTCAGGGATCCAGGAAGAGAATGGCTTGGGGGTGGGGGAGAACTAAATGGTCACAGGTGCCTCCACTAAGCTGTAGTTGAGAGGCCAGAAAAGATCAGAGAGGAGGTCAGGGTGGGGACTTCGTTGTCAGAGTGTTGGCCTAGCACGATTGTGAACATCTGGAATCCCAGCATCCTGGAGCTGGGGCAGGAGGGGCAGGAGTTCAAGGTCATTCCTGGCCATGTAGTGAATTTGAGGTCAACCTGGGTTATATGAGACCCTGCTCCCTCTCTCTCTCTCTCTCTCTCACACACACACACACACACACACACACACACCAATACATAAAATAAAACCAACCAATCTCTCACTCTCCTGAAGCAAAACAGCAAATGGAAAACAGGCCTGTGTGGCCCCCATCCCTTCTCTGACATCATCCCTGCTTTCCCTAGATACAAGGGCTACTCCATTGTCAGATCTCCGCACCATACTGCTGTACCTTGGGGATACTGACATCTCGTTCCAGTCGTGTGTGGGTGTGTATGTATGTGTAAGTGTATGTTTATGCGTGTCTCTATGTCTGAGTGTGTTTGTGTGTGTGTGTCTGTGTGTGCGCGCGTGCACGTGCAGATGTGCCCATTGCTGCCCATAATCTGTAAGTGCTGGGGAAGAGGACTGACCCTCAGTCTTCTCTGCATACCCTGCTGCAGCTCAGGGCGTGGCATCAACACACGACAAGCTGAGTGCCTGTGACTGGCAGAGGATTCGCACACACTGGCCAAGGGAGGAGTGGGAGCTCACCCTGCCCCCGCTTTGCTGCGCTGTGAACCTGAGCAACGGGCCACAGACGGGGTGTCACCCTCTTCCCGTGACTTGGCTTTTCTGCAGCTGTCGGCACGTCAGGACCCCCAAACAAAGCCTGTTTCTCTCAGCCTGACGCCAAACTCTGCGTGTTCCCGTTACCTGCACTCCTCTGTGAAAAACTCACACGGACCTACTTAATTCCAGCCACATTTTACAAAATGGTATGCAAACCTTCCCGTTTTGCCTGCCTAATGACAGATGTATTAAACAGCCAAGATAAATATGTCACCACTCCCCAAGAGCAGCTGTGCCCAGCTCTGCCACCCTTGGCCTAGGGCGCTGGCAGTGTCCTTGTTTGTACAACAAGGTTACTTCCTAGGGGGGTCTTTCCCTAGGGGACACTTAGCAATTTTTCGGAAGCATCTGGTTGCTATGGCCCATGAGGGAGGTGTGACTGGCATCAGAGAGGCAGAAGCCAAGACCATTACTCCACAATGGCCCCTAGGAACAGAGCATCATCCAGGTCAATAGTGCTGAGGGGGTGAAACTCTGGGACACATCAATGGTAGCCCCAGAGTGGAACCTGTGACATCGCTAGTCCAGGCTAGGGACACAGTGGTCTTGAGGTTAGGCAGTATAGGCACAGGCCTTAGGCTGAATCCTCCTGGCACCTGCTCCCATCTCTGGAACGGATGTTGGGGGTCTGTCCCTTTAAGAGCTGGGAGATTCTCTTTGCTCAGTGGCTGGCAGGGGAAACCTTTTCCTATTTCCAGCCCCAGAGAGCTCTGGGCAGACTCCGCATAGAGAAGGCCTTTGACAGAGGTGACTATTGACCTGGCTATTGTGCGCCCACAGTTTGTTGCTCCAAGGCTGAGTCCCTGTGCATCAGAGGCAAGGCCTCTGAGCCCTAGTCCCAGAGAGGGGCATTCACCCCTGGGGGGTTCTGCTGCTGTGGTGGGAGGAGGGGGGCATTCACCCCTGGTGGGGGTCTGCTGTGGTGGGAGTGGGGAGCCCAGGTCCCAGCCTCCGTGTGCCTACACTGACGCCATCAGCACACATGTGTCCAGGCAACCCAAGTGTCCCTAATCTCACCGACAAGGTTGGGTTCTTCCACCAAAGCCCTTAGAGTCAGAGCCACCCTCATGCCTGGGGAACTTCCTAATGTTAGTTAAGTCCTCTGTGCCTGGTTTCCTACCTTGGCAGGATGACCATCTCTGCAAGGCTGAGGTAGAACCCACCGAAGGCCCCTAGATCAGTGGGTGGCACAGTCGCTCTTAACTGTTACTGCTTTGATTTCTCCACAGCTCTGTATTCCTTTATAAGAGGCTGGGCACTCGGGTACAAGCCTCAGTGATTTTATTCTTCAGCTGTGTGTCCTCGGACAAGTTACTTTCCGTCTCTGAGCCTCCAGTTCCTTGTTGAGTGGGGTGGAAGTAACTGAGCCCTTGCCCACAGCAGTCACTAAATCCATCTTTGCCATTAGGTCACCATCCAGGTAATCTCTTACCAACCCCTGCAAGCGTCATATGAACACAAACGTACAGGTCCTGGAGTGGAGGGCCAGCCACCACACAAGGTCCTCCTGGTCCTGGGAGCTGGGACCTCACTGGCTCAGAGCCGGACTCTAGGTTCCAGATTTGGAGGAAGGGGCCAACCTGGGGGGGGGGGGACTGTGCTCACATTCTCTTCCCACGAGGAAGTTCCAGGCCTTGGGGTGCCCTGGGTGTGCCAAGCAGGAGAGGGATGTAGGGGGGACTCAGGGCTGCTTGGATCAGGTTTTCTTCAACTGTTTCAGTCTGGTGACTGTTCCCACTGTTGCTGCCACCTCCCTGCCCTTCCTTTGCCCTCCCAATATGGTAGATGAGATGGCATCGAGTGTCCAAACAGCCTAGGGCTCAACCCTTCTGTATGAGGAGACTCTGGAGAGAAAGGAGAGGCCACATCCATAGTCACTTGGCCACCATGGTCAGCAGAGACACAAGTGTCCCTGGCAAATTACTTAGGGCATTTGAGGCTCATCAGTTGCTTCTTCTATGTGTGTGCGTGCATGCATGTGTACATGCGCGTGTCCATGCGTGCTTGTGTGTGTATCTAATAACTGTTCCTAAGGGCAGTGTCTATAAACTCATGACCAGACCAACCAAAGATTGACTATCCAGCTATCGGAATGGCCCTGAGCAAGCTCCTTAGATCACGTCCTCAAAAGGCTCCGGAAACTGAGAGACACGAGACAGCAGAGGTGCCACTCTCAGTACATCATCCGTCCATGCCTGCCCAAGGCCACACAGGACCAGCCCTAATCAGTCAAAGAAACGAAAGGGACACGGGGGGCCCAGCCTTTACCTCTGAACTACTGGGAGAAGGGGAGTCTGGGGGAATCGTCTTTAGTTGTGAGCCTGCTGCTGAACCCAGCTGGCTCCGAGAGATGGCTCCAAGCCCACAGTCACACAGACAGCCTGGCTTAATCTTGGTGGGTCTCAGAACTAAACAGACAGGGACGTGAGAGAGATGTGCGGGGTGGGTGGGGTGAGAGGGAGGTGGGGAAGGGCAGTGGTCAGGGTTTAAGGTGAGCATATGTAGAGATATTAACAAGTGATAATTTAAAAAGTTAAAAACAATCATCGAATTGTACATGAGAAGCAGATAAACTGTGATATGTAAAGCAAGCTTTAATAAAATAAGACAGTGTCATTTTCTGGCTGGGAGATGTTTGGTGCACACCTTTAATCCCAGCACTCATGAGGCAGAAGTAAGCAGATCTTGCTCTGTAAGTTCGAGGCCAGCCTGGTCTACGGAGTGAGTTCCAGGGCAGTCAGGGCAACACAGAGAAACTCTGTCTCAGAAAAACAAAAGTCATTTTCTGCAAAGGCTATCTGTTGCTTTTAGTCCCCATGGCCTCAGGGGTGTCAGGGAAGCAGGGCCTCTGTAGATGTGATCTCAGGCTGTGGGGCTCCCCAAGAAGTGCTCAAGGACACAGGAAGTGGCTCCTTTTATGGCCCTTCCGCTTCCCTGGCTTTAAAAAGCGGGGTAGGGGGTGAGGGCTGTAGAGGGGGGATTACATCAGGGAGTTTTAATTGGAAGGGTCACTGGAGCAAATCCGATTAAAGGGATTGGGAGCAGCCTGAGGGGCTGTCCCCTCCCTGCCTGATGCAGGGTTGGGGAGGGCTGGAGCAGCAGGAGATGCTGGAGGGTGGGCATGTGAGCCTTAGCAAGAGAAGCAGTCGCAATTGGGAAGTTGTGTGTGTATGTGTCTGTCTGTCTGTCTGTCTGTCTGTCTGTCTGTCTGTCTGTCGTCTCTCTGTCTGTCTGAGACAGGATCTCACTGTGTAGCTTTGGCTAGCCTGGAACTCAGTACCAAGCTGGCCTTGAACTTGAGATCCTCCAGAGTTCTGGGATCACAGGCATGCACCACCACATCTGGTTAAATTGGGAGATTTCACATAAAAATCCAGATAAATATCACATAAAATTCCCTCAGCAAATCAGAGGCACTCCACTGACCTGCACTTCCAGTTGTAGCCACTAGGTGGTGCTAAGGAGCAGTCACCCCTTCTGAGGGGCAGGCTCCCACCCAGTGCCTCAGGATCTTTGCATCTACCTCACTGTAGGCCTCTGCATTCCTGGGCCTACTTCGTGCCATGACAATGAGAATAGCTATTAGCAGACCTGCTACTGTGTGCAAAGAATGTTCCAGTGATCTGCATGGATTTACAGAGGTAGAAACAGGGCAGCGTGTGTGTGTGTGTGTGTGTGTGTGTGTGTGTGTGTGTGTGTGTGTGTGTGTGTGTGCTGGTGTCCCACCACCCTGCCTCAGTTTGCCCCATATTCACATCTGGCCAATTCCTGTTCACAGACATCTCCAGACTCGAGCTCTCCTGGGCACCAGGACCACCTTGCCCTGAATTACCATCCACCCCTATCGGTACCACTGCAGACAGATGATGTCTCTCCTGCCCCCTCAAAGCCACTGTAAAGTCCACACACCCCAGTGTCTATTCCTTCCTTTTTCCACTGCTGGGCATGGACCATCTGAAATAAAGACTGCATTTCCCAGCTTCCCTTGCAGCTAGGTGAGGTCCTGTGAATAGGTTTGGAATTGGAGTGGACCCTTCTCCTTTCTCTCTTGCTGGCTGGGAGACAGGTGATATTCCGGGAGCAACTGTCTTGGATGTGAACTCCAGCACCAGGCTGACCTTTTACAGAGAAGCCTGTCAGCGCTTGGTCTGTGTGGGTTAAGCCATAGTGTCTGGGATCTCATCATCCTAGGAGCGTGGTCTGTAGACCCGGCAGGCAGCATCTGTCTGATATGCCCTCTGCTCTTTCACCTCAGGCTTCCTGGGCCCCTCACTGTCTCTGTGATCCTCCCTGCCTCAGGGCCTTTGCCCATGCCCTTGCTTGTGCCTGGGATATTTTCCCTTCTGTTTTGCTAGCTAACTGCTTCTGCTCTGTGATTCAGCTGGAGGTCACCTCCTCAGGGAAGTCACCCTCGCTGTCCCCAGAGACACGGGCTTCCCTTCTCTCAGAAGTGTCCACGGGGTATTCCAGCAATGAGATCTTCCACAGACACTTTCCAGTTTGTGGATATGGGCTGGGTCTTCAGGGTCCACGGCAGAGCTCAGCAAAGTCGCAGAGAACCAAGACGGGCTTGGCGGCACATAGTACCGTCCCCGCACTCAGCCTAACAGAGGAGGATGGCTAGTTTCAGGGCAGCCTGGGCTACACAACAAGACCCTGTCTCAGTGCATGAATGAATGAATGAGTGAGTGAATGAATGAATGAATGGCTTGGATGTGGCCCAGTGGCGGCATGCACAAATCCCAGGTGTGGCAGGCTACTTTGTCATCTTAGTACTTGGGAAGTGATAAGGAAGGTGAATCAGGAGTTCGAAGTCAGCCAGGGGTGGTGGTGCATGCCTTTAATCCCAACACTCTGGAGGCAAGCATGCATACGTACACTGCGACACACACATACACACTGGCCCGCACACAGGCACATGAACGCACACAATCAAATATAATTTAAAATCTGTAGCATAGACGTATGAAAGGCAGAGGCTGCCCTGTGGAGGTCAGGGCTGGGGACCGTCACCCCTCCAGTCTCCTGAGCGACCGACCTTGTGAGAGGACAAGAGAGGTAGACTCTGGACTGCATGGGGAGGAGGTGTTCCAAAGGTTCCTTTCTGAAAGGGAAAGCCAGGGATTCTGCCCTTCCGGTTGGGTGACTGCCAGTTCCCTAGACCTGCTGAGGACATGGGCAGTCAGGGGGACTACCAGTCAGCATTGACTAATGGCTCGGGCTGTCCCTGCTGGAGAGAGCCGCACTGAGAATAAAATGAAGAGGTATGTGGCTGGCTCTAAGAGCCTCAAACTGGTGCCTTTGTCTCCTGGTATGGAGGGACAGGAGACAGAGCATTGTCCCTGAGAGTCCAACCACGGTGACTCACGGCTGGAAGCGAACCCCGTGTGTCAGGAGAGATGATGGAGCAGGGGACCATGGGGCTAGCGAATAAAGCTGCAGCCAGGGCTTCAGGAGAGCCGTTCTTCATGGCCACATTGGCTGCTGGAGCAATATGGCTTTCTCACGCCACTGTCCCGTCTCACTACAGAGTCACTGACACAAAATTGGACAGGTAAGCCTTGCCTTCTAATTCCAACTGGACAACCTCTGTAGAGTGTCTTCATGTCTCTGGCCTAGAGAGCCTTGTGGGCTTCCTGCACTGCTCCCTTCCCTGGTGACTCGGAATCTAGTGAGTCTCTCACGCCAGTGTGCAGCTTTCACCTATACCACAGGACGTGACAGGGGACAGGAGGAGATGTCTAAGACGTCCAGGCTGGCCTTGAACTTATGATCCTCCTGCCTCAGTCTCCAGATTGGCTGGGAGATGCTGGTCTGACCTCTGTCTTCCTTCATGCATTTAAAGCACGAAGGTGGATCAACCACTCCCAGCATTGCTGGGGACCAAATCCAGGGCATCTGGAATGGATGGTGAGCCACGCCCAGCAGGAGGGAGACAGTGAGCGGGTTGGTTAAAAACTTGAACTGGGCTGGGATGTGGCTCAGCTGGTGGTACTTGCCTGGTGGGCATGATGACCGTCACCTCAAAGAGTGGCTCAGGTGTCTCTATGATGACCCATTGAGTCTTTCACTCATTCATGACTAGCTCACTCATTCACATGCCAGGTCTCTGGGTCCTAGAGACCCACTGATGAGCAGCGGGAAAACTTGAGTGTTGTCGACCAATAACAAAACAGATTGATGTGGTCTGATAGTTTCTATGGAAGGTGAAGTAGGCCTGTGGGAGAGAGGTGACTACCAGGTGGTTGGCTTTGGCTGGGGTGGCCCGGCGGGGGGGAGGGGAGGGCGGTTCAGGCCTGGGATGAGGAGAAGCTGGGATGAGAAGAAGCTGGCCTGAGGGAAGCATTCCAGGTGAAGGGATGGCAGATGCAAAGGCCCTGGGGTGCGAAGCTGCTGGGCAAGTGTGTTTGAGGTGGAGGGAGGGGAGGAGGGAGAAAGAGGTGAGAAGCAGACACGAGAGGGTCCCCCCTATACTAAGTGCAGCGCAGGCCGCGATAGCAAGCAGTCTAAGGAGACAGTCCAGGGAGTGCCGCCATATTTGTCCTCCGAGAGATGCTGGCCATGTTCAGCTGTGCCCAGGAGACACTGGGCAGCAGAGTGCAAACCTGAACCTTAGAGGGGGGGCGGGGCTTAGTCAGGAGCCTGGAGCGGCTGCTTTGCTGATCAAGGAAAGGGGAAGAAGCTGGGCTGAATTTGGCCATAGGGCTCTGAGCTCGGGCCTCTGTCCTAGGAACCCTCTTAGGGCCTCTTCTATTCCTGATTCACTGAGTCCCAGTGATAAGCGCCCTGTGCATCCAGGGCCACTCAAGGAAAGGCACATGCTGCCAACAGCATGTCCCCCAGGTCCTATTCTTTCATACCAACAGAACCCCGGTTTTCAAACGCCTAACACAGATTCTTGGCTTAAAGATTCCATCTCCCAGCCTTCCTTGCTGCTAGATGGGTGAAGTGTTGTGTGGGCATTCAGACATCTCTTTAAAGCAGAGAACACTGCCTCCTCTTTTGAGATCTTTCCTCATCCTGCTGCCAGGGACGATGATGTGATGGCTGGAGCTACAGCAGCCACGTGGTGCCACCATGCTGAAAGCTACACTCTTCAGGAAAGGGTGAGCAGGAAGATGGGGCGAGCTGGGGCCGTGACAACCTTCTAGAGCCACCGCCCTACCCCCTTGGCTGTTGATGTCCAAATGAGTGGGAAAAATACACCTTTGTCCTCAGAAGAATCAACGCAGCAATGGTCAGCCCAGCAACACCCCAGTAAATGGAGGCTTTGGAGAGCTACTCACGCAGGGGACTGCCCGCCTCTCTGACTGGTGGTACCACTGAGGCAGTAGGTACCCAGTTGCTCAGAGACCTCAGGCAAAGGACTTGGAGCCCTCTGCTGTGAACACACCTCCAGTCCACAGGGCCAAGCAGTGTTTGTGGCTTTCACCTGCTCTTCCCATCCTTTCCTGGGCCCCACTGGCTTCGCTTTTTCCTGTAGCAACGGGGAAGTAAGGAGGCTTTGGCCCCTCCCTGTCTGCTGTCCCCTGGCCTGGCCCAGGAGTTCTTTCCCCTGCAGTTCACCCTGGAGGAAATGCCTCCTCTGGAAAGTCTGAAGTGAAATCACAGACACTTCCTGTGGGGTCCAGCGCTTACTATCCCACCACGATGGTCCTGGTACAAACCAGGTCCTGGCACTCCTAGAGGCCCGTGGTGGCTTCCTGCTGCACTCAGATACAGTGCAAAGCCATTGAGGCTTATGTAGCCTGCCCGCGCTGGCTGGTCGGCCTCTCAGACCCCTCTACCAGCTTCTTTGTCCCCGTGTGCCCAGCACACAGGAGGTGCTTTGTAACTATCAAGGAACCAAAATTTCCAAATAAGTAAGTGAGCACCATAGGGTCAGGGCAAAGGACTGAGGGACATGGTAACAAGTCCAGTACACAGCAGGCGTTCAATAACTACAGACAAAGAATTCAGGGCTGTGCTCACAGCCCTGGGTCCAGGGTCTGGAGGGTGCTGAGGCCACTCCAGGATAAAGAGCCTGGAGTCAGAGTGTGCCTGTCACACATGCTCTGGTCCCTCTTGGGCACGGTGTCTGCATTAATCCCACTAAAGACCTGATATGTCAGGGAGCATTATCCAGACTGAGCAGATGTCCTGCTGGCTTTAGCCTCACCTTGACTGGAGATCCTTACCACAGCCGAGACCCTCTCCACCCCCGCGCCTCTGCCCATCACAGAGAGACCCTCTCCACCCCTGCACCTCTGCCCACCACAGCCGAGACCCTCTCCATCCCTGCACCTCTGCCCACCACAGCCGAGACCCTCTCCATCCCTGTCTATCTGCCCAGGGTCCTCCCTACTGGGCGTCAAGCTGTGCACAGTTTCGGGAAGGCGTCAGGCCACCCACCCATTCACTCACTCACTGACCCCTTCAGCAAATAATTATGGAACCCATACCATGTTCCAGGTGCCATCCCACAGCCGTACACAACAGTGACCAGAAGCAGACCTGTCCTGTAATTGTGTGTGTGTGTGTGTGTGTGTGTGTGTGTGTGTGTGTGTGTGTGTGCGCGTGACATCTTGGGCAGAAGCAGGCATGCCACACAGGAGCAACCACTCACATATCACATCAGGAGCTACAAACACAAGATAATGGGTGACGGGCGGGGAGGGGGGGGAGCTATGACTGAGTGAGCGGGCTGCTCACTGTGTTGGCCAGGAGCTGGTATGGACTGGGTGCCCTCCACAGACTTCACATGAAGACATGGCTCTCAGTGTGGCAGTGTTGAGGGGAGGGTATCTTCAAGGGGGGTGTCTGGTGGAGTCTTAGGTTTTGGTTCTCTTGAATTAGCCCTGGGAAGAGGATTGTTTTAGCCCTTGGGTCCCTCCCCAGCCTGCACTCTCCTCTCCCCCAGCCTCTGGCCCCCTAACTTCTAGACCCAGAGGGCCATTGATCTCCCCTCTTACTCAGCCACCAGCCACCGCAGTGCCACCTGCCAGGAAGCCTTGCAGCCAAGAGGCCCTCACCGGAGCCTGCTCTATGCTGCTCCGACTTCCAACCTGTTTCCCGGTGAGCTAAATAAAGCTCCTTGCTTCAGGGATTTCATTACAGTCTTGAAAAACAGACTAATAGCGGAGCAGCTGTCTGAAGTAGGAGCGTAGAGCCGTCTGCAGCCCGGGAGAGGAACATCCAGGCAAGGCGCCGGGGTGGGGGTGGGGTTCCCAGCACCCATCACACGTCACATGAGTTGGTGCTGTGACTTCCACTCTGTAGACAGCAGAAATAATAATGTTTACCGAGCACCCACTCACTGCGTGCCACGCTCTGTTCTGAGCATTTTACACACAACAAACTACGTCACATTCTGGTGCCGGGAAGGTGGCTCAGCAGCTCCTGTTCCAGGGCATCCGGTGCCCTCTTCTGCCCTCCTTGCCTCACCTTTGATTCTTTCTAGCAATTTCTTACTGATCTTTCGAGCTCTGAGGCCCCGTGTCAGCTGCTGTAAGATGATTACCAGTTCCTCTGAGACAGAGCACATCTGGACCAGTGAAGTGGTCCCCATTTCCTGTCCCCAACCTCTCCTGAACCCTGCAGAGGACCCCAGTCTCATCTGGACATACGTGGTCCAGCTCTGGCTTCTGCAAGGCTCTCTTATAGTTTTTGGTTGTGAGCCTAGCCTTTAGCAGCTGCGCCATCTCTCTGACCCCATTAGGACTCATATGCTGTATCCTCAGCTGGCCCTGGCCTCCGCCTTCAGTAGACGTGGTGCTTGGCCGTCCAGGTTAGAGAGAAAGTACACATCCTGCCTTAAACGCTGCTAGGCTCTGTGATAACCAAAGGCACAGATAAGGTGCCTACTGTGTGCTGGCCTAACAGGGGGGAATGAAAAAGAACGACTTAGGTCTCCGGCCACAAGGCTCCTTCTCAGTCCACATGGCTTCTGCAGCTTGAGGCTGGGAGTCGGCCAAGGGGAAGAATCGTCAAGGAGCTCAAGGGGTCAGGCCCGGAGCTGGGGTCTGAGGACACACATCCTGTCAGGCTCTGGCCTTCTTGGGCAGTAGAGAATTAGGCTGGCCCCTGATTCCTGCAGCCTTCTTCCCAGGCACGTGAGTACTTCCTGGCTCTCACGAGGCTAGGGCTGGGAGGCAGAATGCTTGCCACACAGGGGTGAGGACCCTGGGTTCCATCCCTAGCCGGACTTCACTGCCAGGGTGGAGACCTCCTGAGTCTTCAAGTCCTTTTGCCCTGGACAGGACAGACCCCAGCGGTTTCCTGTCATATTTCTTTCCAGAAGCCAGAGTGGGGACTGTCCTTTCTCTCTTCTGCCAGAGGGCCTGACCTCTCTGCTCTGCTGGGACCAAGAGGGAAGTACACAGGGCTGGGCTAGGTTGGGTGTGGAACACCAGCAAGGGTGGGCGGCCCTCAGTGGCTCCACAAGGGTGTGGAGGTGTCTCCAGGCTGGCCTGATTTCCATGCTTCTCAATAGAAGTCAACAAAGAAGGCTATTATAAATAAAAGTAATATAAATATAAGCATATATAAGTATTCAGACACATATATATGGTGTGTGTATGTGTGTGTGTGTGTGTGTGTGTGTGTGAGAGAGAGAGAGAGAGAGAGAGAGAGAGAGAGAGAGGGAGAGCACGTCAGTAAATTAAATTACGTGAATGAAGCCAGGTCTGAGGAAGTGACCCCAGCACTGAGGAAGTTGAGGCAGGAGGACTATAAGATGGAGGCCAGTTTGAGCAAATGTCGTTCAGCGGAAGCCCTCATATTCAGGAGTGAGGTCTTTCTCCTTCTCTCACGGCACCTTCAAGGTGCAAGCTGGCTGTCTCTCCCTCCCCCGAAGATGACAAGCAAAGTAAGGTTCCCCGAGGGCTCATTGTTTCTGAGCATATAACAATGACGACACCAGCAGTCACCAGAAGTGGGGAGGGGAAGGAGTGTGCCACAGGATGGAAGACGATACTAAAATCACCCCTGCAGATAGATATTAGGAGGAAAACATAGGGCTCAGAGAGGTTAATCACTTGCCCAAGGTCACACAGCTAAGTGACAAATTGGTTTTGTGCCCAAGCTGTGTGACTCAAAAGACTATGATCTAGGCTAGTGACGGTGGCACTGTTTCTGGGAGGCATTTTAGAAACATGGGGAGGGCAGGTACATCTGGTTGCCATGGTACTGATGTTGGGGGGGAGTCAGAGTGGCTTTCGGTGGGTGCAAACCAGGAATAGGACCCATCCTGGGATATACAAGTAGCCTCGAGTCATGAAGTCACACCCTGGTCCCTATGCCAACAGCGCCCCAGGTTTCTCTTTCCCATGGTGGTATCCACAGCTGGGCGCTGGCTGAATCCCAGTGGGGTGGGCACCGCCGGCACCCAATCTTACAGATGGGGACACTGCAGATCAAAGAGGAGGGGGCACAACAAGCTGGCAGGTGGCAGCTGGGCTGGAACTGGAGTTAAGGGCACAGATTCTGGGGAAATGTCCCCAACCTCAGTTCAGGATGGAGCAATGCCCTGAGAGGCTATAATGTTGGAAGTCACAACTGTATTGATACAACTACCAGACTTCCCTGCAGAGCCCAGCTGCTTCCTAGCACACCCATGGTGATGTTGGGCATCCTGTCAGAGTGTCCTCATCTTTTCTCACCCCTTCCTTCCTTGGGGTTCAATAACCCAGATCTTCACACACGCCAGGCAAGCATGCTACCAGTGACAGGCACCTCCAGTCCTCAAGAAAAGGCTTCTTTAATGGTCTCATTAAACTACTCAGGCTGGCCTTTGACTGGGGATCCTCCTGTCTCCCACCTCCAAATAGCTGGGGTCATGGGCCTCTGTCACTAGGACCGGCCTAGTCCAGATCACTGACTGTTAAGCTACACCACACATCAGTAGCCTGGAGTGCAGGGCAGGGATGGGAAATAATCAAGATTCAAAACTCTAAGTACGGTGTCCGCTGAATGAGTCACAGTCACCCACCGTCAACCATCACACAAATCCAAATGTCTTATGTCAAGTCATTCCCAACCAAAAAATGCTCGAACTAGTTTAAAGGCGATTTCTTTATTTTGAAGATAAGGTCTCAGTACTTAACTCAGGTTGACTTAAACTTCTAAGTTTCCTGATTCAGCCTCCCAAGTGCTGGGATTTCAGGTGTATTCCATGGTGCTTGGTGCAATATTAAAACAGAACAAAAAAAGGTTCTTGGGTCACACAGCTCAGTTGTTGGGTTGTGTGAAGTCCTGGGTTCAGCTTCCAGCGCCACATACATTGGGTGTGGCAGCCTGTGCCTGAAATCCCAGCACTTGGGAGATGGATGCAAAAGAACCAGCCTTGGCTGCATAACAAATTCCAGGCCAGCTTGGGTTACATGAGGTCCTGTCTTCAAATAAGACTTAGCACTGAATACAGGGGGGTTGGATCAGTAGTACAAGGCCCACCTAGTATGTGAGAGGCCTAGGGTTTGGTCTCCACACATTACACACATACACACACACACACACGTGTGTGTGTGTGTGTCATTGGAACAATCTACAATGAATAAAATACCCTAATTAAAAACCAGAGTCTGAGAAAAGTGGGAAATGAACACTGATCTTGTGTACTGGGCAAGTCCCTCCATCTACGCATGAGCAGCAGGCTCTCTGTCTCTCTCTCTGTCTCTCTCTCTGTCTCTCTCTCTCTCTGTCTCTCTCTCTCTTAATATAAAGTTTTTATTTGTTTTTTTTTAAAAAAAGGTTCTGTTTCCTCCTGGAATCTGTGTGGGTACATTGTCTCTGCATTTTATTGGAACTAGGGATGGGATAGGTAACAGATACAATTTGTTTATTCCTTAGATGGTAACAATGACGCTTCTTTGAGGGGAAAGGTAACAGTTTGTTTATTCCTTAGATGGTAACAATGACGCTTCTTTGGGGGGGAATGTGTGTTATTTTATAGGTTGTCATAAAACAGACTGCTTGCTGAATGTGATGGAGAAACAGAAAATCTGAAACAGATATTAAAGAATTATACAGCTGAGTTACTCAGTTTTGAAAGTGAAATCCCGAGGACACAGGACCCAGATGGAAATTGTCAAGAACCAACAATTCTGTTTCGTTTTTTTTTTTTTTCCTTCTTCTTGACACAGGGTCTCACCATTTAGCCCATGCTGACCTTGAACTAATTATGTGACCCAGGCTGGCCTTGAATTAATTTTATAGCCCAGGCTTTCCATCCTTTTGCATAAGCTGCCCAGGTGCTGGGCACACCCTATTTCAAAGCCAACAATAAAGAGCTTCCTTTTCCATGTGGCCTCCCTCCCTGAGGGAGGAGAGCAAAAGGCTCCTGCAGGGTCAGAGGGTGTACCATGGAAGAAGGAATAAAGAGAAGAGGTTTTAGTGTCTTTTCCTTTTCCAGCGTGAGGAAATCGGATCTCAGAAGCTAGATTCTCGATGGCACAGTGCTCCCAAGAACGGCCCTTGTCACCTGCCGCTGCCGTCACCACACACACCTGGGAGCAGCCATGTCCCCTACCTGGCTAGTGCACACAGTGCTGCTGAGACATCCACAGTGGATTGTGACAGGGCTGCTGATCTCTCTGGAGTCTTCTCTGGTGCTTTCAAGACCTCTGGACTTCTGGGACTAATTAACTGAGGATATTCGGGGATGGAAAAGGGACCCTGACAGTGGTTCTGTAGAAAAACTATCAGTCAGCTACCAGCTGCTACCAGCCAAGAGATCCACACAGGGCTCGCTGTCACTCGGGTTGGGTCCAGGATTCCATTCTGGAAGTCTGAGGATGTTCCATGATGGCAGAGGATGTCACGGGCAGGAGCGAGCAGATGCTGGGACTCCAGGTGATCTGGAGACACCAGATGGACCTGATCCTCAGAGAAAGCCTATTCCCTTGTGTTGATGGTGACAGGTCCTCCAGGCGGTGACAACTTAGGTCACATTTCTCAAGCCTAGATTCTGAGATTTCACTTTAGTTCTTGTCTTTTTGAGACAGGGTCTCACGTAGCCCAGGCTGTCTTTGAACTCCCTCTATAGCTGAGGATAGTCTTAAATTTTTGACCCTCTTGCCTCCCTGGTGCTGGGATTACAAGCATGCCGGGTGTGAGACCCAGGTGCTCTGCCCACTGAGCCATACCTCCAGCCCTGCTGGGGTTTTCATCTTTGTTGAACTTCCCAAGGAAGAAGGGGATCAGAACTGCTTTTCCTTCTGTTCAGACTTCACACGCTGGAACCGTGGTGTCTCTGTGTTTCTGTCTCTGTCACACTCTCTCTGTAGAGTGTGAGCACCTGGCAGCTCAGCGGCCTTTTCTGGTGTCATTGTTGTGAGAAGACATTTGCATATGCAAATGAGCAAATGCACATCATCTCCATGCAATTCCCTGTTTCATGAAGTTAGGGAATATATATATATATATGTATGTATGTATGTATATATATATATATATATATATATATATGGTTACATGTGTAGAAAATACATTTTTTTTGAGACAGTCTTCTTATCTGTGATCCTCCTCCCTCTGCCTCTGGAGTGCCAGGATTACAGGTATAGTAGATTACAAATATTACAAGATTATAGGTATAGTAGACCTATTATATATAGATTCATTGTCCGATGACCACTGAGAAGATGGATTAAAAAGTCTCCACAGATGGAGGGACCTGGGGCTGGGTGTGGGGAGCCACTGGGCCTCTGTGCCCTGATCCTTCCAGGCTCCAACCCCACCCGTGGCTAGGTGACACCTCATCTGAATTTTCACAGTATCTGTCCTTGCTCGTTGCTTTGTGCTCCAGATACCATAGGGTGCTTCTGTCTCTCTTCCAGCCTGCAGCCCAGTGACTTCTGAAATCAGCATACTTGTGCACACACACACATGCACACAAAAGAACATGCACACACAAGAACAAATGCACACACGCGCAGACACAAGAACATGCATACATGAACGCACGCACACACACATAAAAGCATGCGTGCGCACACAGGTGCATACACAAGAACACGCATACACACACACACACACATACGAATGCTCTTTTCTGTCTTGCTCAGGTTTGAGAATTCACAGCATCATTTTGACATAACATTCCAGAAAACACATTCTGCTAAAGCACATTTTTCTGTGACAGAAACATGTCACCTTCCCAGCATTGCAGCATGTTCAATGACAGCCAATGTTGTCAGAGATGAACCAAGAGCGAGCGAGCAAAGGGGGGGGGGAGGAGAGAGCAAGAGAGCGAGAGAGAGAGCGAGCGAGCGAGCGAGAGAGAGAGAGAGAGAGAGAGAGAGAGAATTAGTGGGAAAGAAAGCAGTACTCAAATTGCCTATGTTCCCTTGTTGATTTTCGTTCCCTTACACTGCTGGGTGGACGGCCATGGACAGCTGCCCTCCCTCAGCGATATCAACAAATAAAGTAACTTCACTGCGAGAAAAGCCAGTGCTGGAGGGGGGCAGCAAACAGGGCAGGGCATGGCCCCTGTGATTCGCCCACTCCTTTCATCAGCATTTAGGGAGACAATGGCTTCCCAGAGTAAGGATGCTTCCTGCCTCTCTTGCAGCTAGAAACACCATGTGGCTCTGTTCTGCCTGTAGGACAGGAGTAGGAGTGAGTAGATGGGTGGGGTTGGTGTTTGTTCTGAATACTGTGCTGTCCAGTTTCCTCTCTTCCTCTCTTTAAGACTTCTGCATATTTTGTTTGTTTGGCTTTAGTCTTTGAGAAAAGGCTCATATATCCCAGGCTAGCCTTGAACATGCTACAGGGCCAAGGGTGACCTTGAATTTCTGATCTTCCTGCTTCTACTTCCCAGGTGCTGTGATTATAGGTGTGTGCCACTATGCTCAGTTCAATGGGGTCCTGGGAATTGACCTCAGGGCTTTTTGTATGCTATGTAAGCATTCTATGAACTGAGTTATTCCTCAGTCTTTCGTATCCCTCTTTTCTTGATTGATCCATTTATCTGCTCATCCACTCACCCATCTATCCACCAGTCCCATCCACCAGAGAGCCTGTGCCACATTCTGAGAATGCAGAAATTGAACAAACTCTACCTGTCCCTCAAGGAGCCCTGAGTCTTTTATGGAGAGAGACTGGAGAGAGAGAGAGAGAGAGAGAGAGAGAGAGAGAGAGGGAGAGAGACAGGGAGGGAGGGAGGGAGGGAGAGAGAGAGAGAGAGAGGAGGAGAGAACCCAAGTGGCTTTATACAACAGCACAGGAGACAAAGAGTCTGACACTGTCCCTTTTCTTATATGACTTTATGATTGTATTAATAAAGAAATAAAGGCATGTGCCACCCAAACAAACAAAACAGAAACCTAAAAAAGAAAAAAAAAACACAAGACAAAGATAACAAAAGTCAAAAGCCAGGAAAGAAAAGTGCTCTTGGGAGCGCAGGGACAGCCGAGACTCACAATCCAGTTGTAGCTATTCTAAGTGGACACTGGGAAGTTGCTCAGAGGGCCCAAGGCCTGACACAGGATCTGATGAAGCTAGGTTTGTGTGAGCGGAAGTGTGGACGACAGGGAGAGCATGGGTGGAAGCAGGGCTCCACCGCCTCCTCAGAGCACCTGCCCAGAGCCTCCCAGACAGCCACAGCAGAAGGAACTGCACCATGAGAGGTAATATCAGCAGGCGCAGTCTTGGGAACTCGCCCCTGACCCCTGTCCCCAGCACATGGCTGCTCCCATGGACCTCTGATCTTTGGTCATCCAGGCATACTGCACAAATCCTTCCATAGAGTTACCATGTCCTGACTACGTTCCCATAACCAAGCCACCCATGTGTCCCACAGAGACTGTCTCTCACTGGTGTCCCTGTGTCCCCTTCATCTCCACAGGCTACACTCTCCTCAGACCCAGCTTTGTAACACAAACCCTAACCTGTTCAAAAGTCCCTGTGCTGCCTCCCCCTCCCACTTTCCCAGGACAAAAGCCCCTGGCCCCTCACAGCCTTCAAGACCTTGGCACTGAGACCTCTGCCCACCCTCATACTATTTTACCCACCTGGACTCTCCCCCAGCCTTCCATGTTCCACCCGGCCCCTGCCCCAGGGCCTTTGCACTGGAATTCTATCCCACCATAGCTCAGTCCCACTCAGAAGTCTCTCCCCCCCCCCCGCCTCAGGTTTCAGCTCAATGACACCCCTACGGAGGATCCCTCAGTGACACTCCTACAGAGGACTCCTGGCTGCATCCTGGGTGCTGGGGATGTGACCCAGTTGGCAGAGTGCTGTCTAGATACAGGACACCTCCAGTTTCATCCCCAGCATTGCATAAACACTCCCCACCCATTCCGGCACCCAGGAGACGGAGACGGGTGCATCAGATGTTTAGGGTCAACCTTGGCTACATGGAGAATCCAAAGACAGCCTGGGCTATGAGACCCTGTCTCAATAATAAATAAATAATAAAGCCACTTAACCCTCATATATCCTGAGAGTCTCTAAGGCTGTCAAAGCTCTTGCTCAATTCTTCGACAACAAATGGACTGCCTCTCATACTTGCATGTGGGGTTCCTGAGAGGTAGGGGCACTCGACAAACCCACCAAGCAGTCCCAGCATGCTGGTAGCAGGTACACGCTCACTGGGTGAGTGAATACACAAGCCTTGCCCCCGTGGTAAAGGTGAACTGCCTCAGACTTGACTTGGGGACGCCTCCAGGATGCTTTCAGGATGTGTGAATGGAGCAGTTGACTGCTGAAAACTCAGAGGGGCCACACCCATTGCACAGCGGTGAAGCTGAGACCCAGAAGGGGAGGAACAGATACAGCCATGGAGCCCAGTCAGCAGTCAAAGCCATGCCACGGTGGCCCTGCCATAGCTGTCCTCAGGTGGGACCTGAGCCTCCCACCTCTCCTACAGACACTTGTCCTTCTTCAGAAATGACACTCCTGGTCTTCCAACAGTCCCTCTCAGGGCCCTGCTCAGTCTCTGTCCTCACCTCTGCTCCCGCTCCACTGATACACTTCTGGAGGAGGGGAGGAAAATTCTCCATCTTCCCCTCTGGGCTTCAGGAGTGTCATGTCAAGAGCTGAGTCTCCTGCTGTTCCAGGTCAGGGTGACTCAGTCCAGAGGTTCCTCTGTCCCAGCTTCCCCAGGTCGCCCCTGGTAGCTGGATGAGTCCCAAGGGATAGGCTCTCTCTGAGAATGGCTCCCTGGTTACAATAGGATTGTCTTAGGGTTTTTATTGCTGTGAAGAGACACCATGACCACGACAACTCTTACAAGGGAAAAGCATTTCATTGCGGTGGCTTGCTTACAGTTTCAGAGGTTTAGTTCCTTATCATCATGGTGGGAGCATGGTGGTGTGCAGGCAGATGTGGTAGCTGAGAGTCCTACATCTTGCAGGAAATTGACTGAGACCCCGGGCAGCATCCTGAGCATAGGAAACCTCAAAGTCCATCCCTACAGTGACACACTTCCTCCAACAAGGCCTACTCCAATATCTCCTAATAGTGCCAGTTACTATTCAAACTACCCTAGGGATGGGGGCCACGGCACCACAATAGGGATGGGATGCCACCACAGGATGGCACCCCCAGGACATAGGAAATCTCTTCTTGCTGCTGCTAACTATCTGCAGTCACAGATTAAGCACCTACTGTATGCATTTTCCAAAGTGTTTCTGTGTTTTCTGGACCAGAGAGCAGGGTGTGATTTACATGTTCTGTCCTCACCAAAGGCTGGGACCCACTGAATCGATTTATGACCTTCATCATTAGCTCACCCTGTCTCTGCAAACCCTACCAGAGAAACTCTCCACATACGGAGGAGAGGTTCCTCTTGGGGTACAGTGATGGGATCTCTCTATCACCATGCCCCTCCGGCTGCTTCCTGTTCTAGGCCCTGGCAACTCCTCTTCTGCTTTCTCTAAGCAAGATGTCAGGTTAAGGAAACAGACTCCAGCCTTTAATGAAAATCATGAGCTGTGTCAGAGCAAGGGCGCCGGCGCCAGTGTGGCAGAGGATGAATTATGGCTGGGCCTGGGGTCGGGGGAGACGGCAGGGTGGACACCGGTGACAGAGGCTGTGGGAGGCAACACAGGGCAAGAGAGAAAGGCAAAGCTGGACAGAGAAGAAAGATGGAGGAGAAAAGGAAAAGGGAAAGAAAGAAGTGGGGAGGGAGAGGGAGGAGGAAGAAGAGGGAGGAATAAAGGAGGAAAGAGACGAAAGAGAGAAAGGAGAAAGGGGGGAGAGACGAAGGGGAGGAAGAGGGGAGGTAGAGGAGATGGCAAGTCACTACTGTTTCCATTAGGCCTTGTTCTGGCCTCCTCTGACCTCGCTTTTCAGAGAGCCCTAGCAATCTCTCTCCAACATTTAAATCTTGCCAGGGTCTGCTATGGAGCCTTCTAAGGCTCAGGAGCCTGCAGATAAATGAGATGCACCTCCTTCTTGTGACAAACTCAGGGAGAATCTGACTCCTGTCAACCCCTCCTCTTTCCCATCCTCCTCCATTTCTTCCCTGGGCTGTGCCCAGCCAGCTCTTCCTGCTGAGTGAACCTCACCCCTGCCTGCCTCCAGTATCTGGAGTAGGGGGCTAGTAGGACCCAGAGGCGACTACAGGAAAGTAGGGAGACCATCTCAGGTGATTCCCCAGCTAGTGTAGAAAATCAAGATAAAGACACCAAACCCTGAGTCTCTGGAGTCCCCAGTGCTGGGAAGCACTGAGCACTGGCTACTGCCCCTAAGCCGAGGCTAGGAACCACCAGGACTAGCGATGGGGTGGGGGTGGGGGTGGGCGGCAGAAGAGGAGACAACTCGACAGTTGGTCATCTAAAGCGACCTCCAGCATCCGTATAAAGACAAAGGGACAGAAAGAGGCAGCATCCTTAGGAGAAAAGGGGAGGGACAGAGCAGCATGGGAGGATTCTGGGTCCCAGGAGTCTCCACTCTTCCTGGTTCAGGTTGCCAGGGCAGGCCAGAGCCAAGAGCACTGAAACCTGGGGGGCGGGACTGGGGGGAGGAGGGTGCATCTGAGGTCTGTAGCAGGGCAGAGTCGCTTCCTCCTTGGGCAGGCACTGAAGAAAGGTCTAGAAGAGCAGCGGGAGAAGGCCTCCAGTGTTCCTAGCAACAAGAAGGGAGGCACGGATCGCAAGTGCCTCTTGAAATACCACAGCGTCATACATCATATGGGTGGCTTCTGTGGCCCACCTGTCTCCAGCCTGTCTACCTCACCTCTTTCCCAGAGCCCCTCCCCCCATCACCCCCCCACCCCCCGGTTCCATGGCAGCCTTGGTGGCCTTTGGCATTGGAGCTACCTCTACTGAGAATTATCCCCCTCCATTCTTTGATGGCATCAGGCAAGCCTCTGTTTCCAGAAAGGAGCAGAGGCAATGGAAGGGCACACCACACTTTCCAGCCAGACCAGAACCCATAAGGGTATTAAACAAGGGTTTTCCTAACAGGTTGTTCACGTCAGCGTTACATATCTGGTCAAAGAGTTTGGAAATAGGCTCTCTGCTCATTCATGATGGGTGAAGTTCAAGCTCGCAATGGAATACGATGAAGCTGGAAAAGAGAAGGGTCTCCTGCATGAACGGGAGCACGCTCCCAGCTGGACGGCTAGCACACAGAATCAGGTGAGCATTATAAAAACACAGGCTCCTACCTCGGCAAAAACAGAAGAAAAATATGCGTGCATGTGGGCTTGCTAACACACGAACGTCCTATTTCTGGAAGGATTCATAAACTGGTGCCAGTGCCTGCGTCTAAGGAGGACTGGGTGCCTGGAGTTGGGGTGAAAGAACATTTCCCCATGAACTCTTAAAACACCCTGACTTTCCGACAGGGAACTATATTCACCATTCAAAACCCAACACTGTAATATTTTTAGAGTTTTGACCTTATCTCTAAATGGGCCGCGGCTGTGTATACAAACAGCGGCAGAGCGATGGCGCGTAAAAAACGCTCCTGTATCCATCACCGAGTCACTCCCAGAGACCAGCGCGGCGCAGAGGGAGCAGAGACCTTCATACCCAGAATCCTTGCAGTCTGTCTTGTGGTCTCCTCTCCCACGGCCTGACATTTGTGCAGACGGATTCGACCTGGCATTTCAAATGCACCAACCTGAGGGGTGTTTTCTTGTTTCTACGTTGGTCCAGGGGTTACAGAAAATAGAAGCGTCCCAGGCCTCTGTCCCGAGGGACCCTGTCCCTGTTTTCCTCAGGGAGGTGGAAAGCCTAGTTCTCAGGAGGCATGGCAACCACATGCCCACATTTAGCCTCCCCCAGGGGGACAGTGATAAATTTGTCAAGGGCACAGGGCTGTGGGGCCTGCTCCTGGGAATTCAGTTCTGACTGAATGTGGGAGAAAGGGTACACTGGGGGCATCTGTGGCCTGCTACCTCTTCTGGAAAAGGTCCCCATCCCCAGCACTCAGCCAGGGGCTCCATCTAGCCCTGGGTCCAGAGTCCAGGTATTTCATCCTCCATGTCAAAGTGAGAGACACTGACCTGATGGTGACTTTGGGCTGACTGAGCCAAGGTGAAACTTTCTGCTAGCCAGAATGATGGCGGAGGTGTCAGAATGACATGCTGAAAACAAATGTGTTACACACTTGACAGCATCGCCTAACCCCTCTGTGTCCACTAAACCTACCTAAACCTAAACTTGACCTTCATCGCTCCCAACCGCCAGGGGAAGTGGTGGCCGCAGGCTGGCTTCTTAATGTCCAGACATCCTGCTTAGGGACGGGACTCACTTGGGCTCCCTGAGCTGAAGAATGGCTTCCGCAGTATTTCCAAAGAACCTGTCCTTAGGCAAGCTGTGGGCCCTGGCAGAAGCTGCTGGTCCAGGCCTTGGAAGCAGGAGCCAGAGACAGAGAGTGCCTGGGAAAGTTATCTGACGCTGACCTCTGGCCTCCACACACATATGTCCATGCGTGTGCACAGGCACACACACACACACAAGGTAAACAGATTCTGGACTCAATGTCTGGTGTCTCGTGGTTTCCCTCTCTCCCTTTCCCCTCCACCCTCCCCCTCTGTCTGTCCACGCGTCCAGGTGACTTCAGAGGTGACGCTCCTTAATTAGAGTACTTCATGGCTGGAGATAAAGACCACTATTCTCTGTCATTCAAAGTGAGAGCCACTGGGACCCAAGGCTTTCAGGGAAGCAGGAGAAAGGCAGAGGCTATGCCTCTGTAAATCACAAGGGAGGCTTCCCCAAGGCTGCATCCCCCTTCCAGGAAAGTCTCAACCTTCTATCACATGGGAAATAACCATCCACAGCAATAATGGTGGTGTTCAATAGGGCAGTTATGACAGGCATGTTGCTGGGTGGAGCACACTGTGTGCCTTCTTATTTAAACCTCAAATATCTCCAAATACTACCCCTGCTTGTCAGGAAAGGACACCGAGGCTTAGAGAGGTGAGGTGCCTTCCCCAATGTTCCACAGACTGAAAAAGGAGACCTCAGCTTGGAAACATCCTCACCTTCATGATTTGGTTAAAGCCAGAGCCCTGGGGCAGCCATGTGCACAGTGCCCTGTGGATTCACGTGGCCCTCACTAAGTAGACACAGCTGAGGCTGGCAAGAAGAGCTTGGATTCTACATGTTCAGCCTCCTGGGGGACACAGCAGAGACGATGACAGTGGCCGAGAGCAGACAACCTTGGGTTGCATTCTCCTCAGCCCACCAGGCAAAGTGGACTTAGTTCTAGCAATCTTTAGCCAACACAGAGTGTTGAGGCTTGCCCAGTTCCTGGACAGCCTGTGGTCTCTCTCAGTTCTATGCAGGGTGGTCCTTCCAAACCTGAATCCTTCCTCGACATGAACTTGGAATCACAAGAGTCTCAGAATGTCACCCCTATTGTCTCTGAGGTGATGTTCTGTCTTCCCCTTGATTCTGGCTCAGAAACTGAGGCTTACACAGGCAGAGTCTATAGGATGCTGCTAACATGAGCTGTCCAGGAACAGCGCTGTAAAGATCCAGGATAGACCACTGGTCACTTGAACAAGGGCAGGGAAGCAGGACAGAAGGCATACGGACATGAGGTTCCTTCAGGAATGTTCTCAATTTAGATTGTGGCGGTGGCTGCTCAGATCTATAAACTTACCAAAATTCATTGACGCATAGACTCATAATGAATGAATCGTGAACATATGAGTTATACTCTAGCTGGGTGTGGTGGTGCACACCTGTAATCCCAGCTGCTTGGTCTGGACGACTAAGTTCAAAGCCCATTTGGGCTAGAACGGGTTCAAGGTTTTAGTGAGACCCTGTCTCAAAATAAATAGTAAAGAGAGAGATGGAGTGTAGCTCTGTGGAAGAACACTAGCCTAGCACACACAAAGTTCAACATCCAGTAACCTTCTGAAAGAACCAAGGGATGAAAAAGGGGATGGAGGATGGAGGCTGGGGCTATGGATGCCTCGCTGGGACATGTTAGGCTGACAGGTGTATGCTGGCTGGAAAGGATTAGGGCTATGACATACAAGCCATTCAAGAGGAGAGGAATAAGGATAACGTGATGGCTGGTAAAGGGTTGATCCTGCCCCCGGCATCCTGCAGAAGTGGCTTACATCCGAGATGCATGTGCCTGCTCAGAGCCCTTGTCCAGGAGGTGACGGAGGACAGCTTTTGTGGATTTCCCAAAGTCTGTGTGTCTACTGAGCCTCCGCTGGGATGTCTGGTTACCAAGCAGCCGGAGAAGACAGAGCCAGCATTTCCTCTGGGACCACTGAGAGGGCATCGTTGCTCCTGCCAGCAGCATGAAAGTAATGCCTACCAGGGCAAAGGCTAGCCAGGCTTGCAGGAGACATCCTGAAAGGGGGCTCCTAAGCCTGGGGAGCCACAGCTGTGTGTGCTATGGCTTTGACTGGAATGCAAGGACAAAGAAAATCAATACGAAGATCCTGCGCCTTTCAGACTGATCAGAGAAGTCCTTTATCTCTCACCCAGAAGGCTCTGGTCTTCCACCAGTCGGCGGAAGCCTGCCACGGGTCAACTCAGCAGCTGTGTGTAAGCTGGGTTCTCAAGGTCTATGCCTGTCAATCCACACCAAAGGCCCACCCTGCAGATGATTGCTCTGAAGCCCAGAAATTCAAGCTTCTTATCCAAGATCACATCTTAGCTAGGTGGCTGGAGGAAACTCTCAGTCGGTAAAGTGTTTGCTTTGGGAACATGAGGACCCGAGTTCGAATCCCCAGAGCCACTGTGAAAAAGCTGAGGGTGGTGGCATATGTCTATAATCCCAGTACCGGGGAGGCAGAGACACATAGGTCATTAGAGCTCTCTGACCAGCTAGTGACTCCAACTTGTGAGCTCTGGGTTTGGCTAGAGACCCTGTATCAAAATATAAAGTGAAGGCCTGGTAAGATGGCTTATTGGGTAAAATGGCTTGCTGCCAGGGCGGTGATTTGAGTTCAATTATCAGGACCCACGTGGTAGAGAGACAGAGTGGACTCCTGCAAGTTGACCTTTGACTTCCACACTCGTGCCACGGCACATGTGACCCTCCGCCCACACAATAAATAAATATGAAATAAAACATCTGTTAAAAACAAGGTGGAGAGTGATTGAGAAAGACACTCGACATCCATGTCTGGTCTTCACTCAAACATGCACACATGAGCTCGTTCACTTGATGCATTTGAACACACACACACACACACACACACACACACACACACACACACACACACAGAAAGCAGTAGCAGATTTGGGGCCAAGCTTCAGGCAGACTGGGAGAGGCAAGAACTCTAAGCAGGGATGGGAGCAGCTAAGAACAGCAGCATCTTAAAGGCCTTAGTGGTACCCAGAAGGTCTCACCTCAGCCTCCCAACTCCTGCCCCCACCCCAGAGGCCACCTGTCCCCACATCCGGCTGCTGGGTTTGAGCAGCCAATTTGGGATGACCGTGATATATTTAACGGTGAGTCACGCTCTCCCCCGGCAATCAGCAGTGGTTGGGGAGGATGCAAGAGCATCTCTGGGAATCCGTGCCCGAGGGTCGCCATGGCAACCCCACCCGAGTTGCTTGCCAGCAGCTGGGATGCCAGTACCTAACGAAGGCAGAAATAGTCTGCGAGGCTGAGTGCGGCCAAGGATAGGCGCCACCCGCTGCAGCATCCTATGGGGGGCACAGGAGTTGACTGGGAGTGGAGGGACTGGGTGGTTAGAAGTCTCATGGACACCTTGTCCAGTCCGGGGTCCTGATGGTAGCTTGGAGTGCCTGGTTTGCTGGGATGGACATAGGGCTGTGAGGGCTGTTGAGTGAGCGCCATTGCTTCTGCCCTTGGTATACCCAGACTGTTTTCTTGCTCATCACTGCCTGACTCTCACGGAGACCCCTCTCCACATGTGGAGAAAACAAGTGCCACACAACCCCTAAAGACTGGCAGCCACCCACACAGTCACCTTCTAGAAGCCTTCAGAACCTAGGAGGCATCAGGCACACCCACATACCCCGTCACATATGAATGTTCCTGTGAAAGCAGTTTGGAGTCCATCCGTCCATCCATCTTTCCTTCCTTCCTTCCTTCCTTCCTTCCTTCCTTCCTTCCTTCCTTCCATCCACCCACCCACCCATCTATCCATCCATCCATCCTTCCTTCCTTCCATCCTTCCACCCATCTACCCATCCATCTATCCATCCATCCATCCATCCATCCATCCACCCACTAACCCTTACAGTTGTCCATTCTAAATTCGAAGCAGGCTCTATGGGGCTGTAACTTTACCCTCATTTCCATCCACTCTCCCTGCACTAAAACCCGACAGCCTAATTGCTGCTCCTCAGACAGATAGGTACCGGACTGCCTCGGGTCCTTGGCATAGTCTCAACTATCTGGAAAGCGCTCTCCTCAGATAACCACAGCCTGACTCTCTCACTTTAGGTACACATTCCACTTCCACACTCTAGAGATGCCGCCAAGACTACCATAGAAAGCAGTTAGCCATCCAGCCTCAGGGGTATACATACAAAACACAATACATATGTGTGCCATAGTTTCCCCAACTGTAGCACGGTGGCCTGGGATCTGAGTCTGTTCCCACGAGTATGCTCTGCTTTGTCTAAGCAGTGTCTCAAAAACCTTAGACTAGCACTCGCTGCTACCATAACTAAGATTCTTACGTTAACGTAATTAACACAACGAACATCCATAGCTGCTAACATTCACATATTTAGGAGATTACATTTTTAAATTCTTAGTTTTTTTACTTTAAATTCTGAAAGAGTGAGCTATGGGTAGATTTAGTTCCAGTGTGCCAAAGGCCCCATGTGGTCTTCCTCCTTCATTCATGGGACCCGTCCAGCCTCTAGGAGGGACTACTCTCCATCCGATTCTCGGGTCTGAGTGGGTGGAGGGTACTTGCTGGAGACAATGGAGAATAGGGTGGCTCAGGACTGAGGGATGGGGGCGCGACCTTGCCCACTTGCAGCACACAGCCTGTGGTTTCCAATCCCAAGGACTAACTTTAAAATTGAGTGTCCATCTGAATGGTAAGTCATGCTGCGGGAGTCTGGTGAGCAGGACATAGCAGTCACAAACTAGGAAAGAAGGTGAACTTTCCGGCCTCGGGGATAGTGTGTCACTTGGCTTGGCTCACCAAGGAGGAAGGAAGGGCTCTTTACTGAGGCAGGAAAGACTTCGGGCCAACCTTGCAGTTCCCATTTCTGAATCTCAGGAAAGACAACTGGCCCTGAAGACAGGCTCCACCCAAGGGAGTATCTCCACGCTTCCCCAAGACCTCCACCCCAATGACGCACCTCAGTGCAGCCCCAGCTACAGCACTGTATGGACGCCTGGTGTTTTCCAGCATCTCCTCACCCTTTGCGGTTGCTGTCTCCAGGAAACGGCTCCCGATTATGTGGATTCCACCTTCCTGGGAGGTCAGAACCTTCATGGGGTTGACATAGAGGTTCATGCTGCCTCCAGTCCCAGGCAGTGCTGTGGCAGAGTCACTGGCGCCCACTGAGGTCGCCACAGTAGTTGGACACTAGCCTGGGAGTGCAGAGAGCCGTCCCACTGGCCTTTGACAGTGAAGCCAATGCAAAGGAGACAAGGGACAAAGTCGGGGACATGGAAACACCACAATGGAAATATTCATGGGCTTTTAGTTCTTTAAGCCAACCATTCTCCTTGCCCCTCCCCCTTTCCTTCAATGAGCTAGAAGTAATTTTATAGATAAAGGTAGATTTTTAGGTGGCGGCCTTGGGAGACAATGGTCTAGAGGCATGGGCACAAGGGAAGCATTCTAAGGGTGTTAATGAGCAGCTGGAGTGGAAAGGTGCGGGCTATGTCACATGACATTAGGACCCACAGGGGCTTGAGTGGTTTACTGGCTCGTCTCAACTCTATCCAGGGGTATTCCACAGAAGATTCTGGGGGACATGAGGGGACAGAACCAGAATTGGAAGCGGTGTGAAATCTGGCTCAGGGTTCTCTCAGGGTCACACCCCCCCGCTGGGGTGCACATAGTGTGGGGGGTGCTGTCTTCCACCAGCACTCAGCTCCCAGAGCCCCACCCTAGCTAGTTCATAATAACAGTGTTTGCAGTAGAGACGTCCTAGGTCCCCTGCCGTGGAGCACTCAGCTACCCTCCCAGGGAGAAAACAGAAAGCCGTGGGTTTCATGCACTATTTTGGGATCTGCCCACATCTTTGTTCTTTGTGAGTACACTCCCAGGGTGCCCTGCTCAGCTGCGGCCCAACCCAGGTGTAGATCACCAGCCTAGTTTCATTGTAGCCTGGTTCGCAGATGTCAGATGGTTGCCACAAACCCCACAGGGGTGAGGATGCTGTCAAAAGGTGCCAAAGCAGGCGGTGGTGACTGGGTATAACCAGGTATCTTATCCTAGGTCGCAGGCCCACCCGTCCCCACGTCTGCCTGATCCATCCGCTCTGGAAGCACAGCCCACATCCGAGGATGCCACATGGAAGGGGGTGGCCGGCACTGTGTTTGACCCCTGTGCCCTTTCAACCAGCAGGCTGGCAGAAGGGAGGATTCTCCTGAGTCTTCATGGGTCTAGCCCAGACTTACAGGTGGTACAGCTGAGGCAGGAAGAGAATGCCAGTTGGGTCAGGATGACAGAGCACTGGTCACGGCTATGTCTGAAGTCAGACCTCAGACGTATTTCTCCATCTGCACTGGCTGCCTCGTCCTGACTGTGCTGAATGCACAGGAGACAAATGAACAAGACCTCCACTGCTCTGTCTGGCTTCCATCTGCATGGAAACACCCAGAGAGGGCTAGCTGCCCACTTAAGATCACACTGTCTGACAAAGGTAGAGAGGCAGGATTTGACACTATGCTGAAGGCTTGGGGCATTTCTTAGAGGCTTCGGCTAGAAGAGGAGTGTCTGGAAATGCCTACCTGTGAGGCGGGAGTCCCAATTCACAAGGATCACTCAGAACTGAATTATACTGCCAAGGTAGAGGACCGAGGAGACCCAAACCAGCAGATATATAAAATGATACAGTTTCCATGCAGTCCAGTGACCCACTGCTAAGTATAGATGCAGGAAAATGGAGACACCAAGAGACATATCAGCGGATCAGGAGGTCTATCCCCCCATCCACCCACTCACCTACCCACCACCCATCAGTCCACCCACCCACTCACTTATCCACCACCAATCAGTCTATCCACCGATCCACCCACTTATCTAACCTATCCACTCTCCTATCTACCCACCCATCAATTCATCCGTTCATACACCCTTTCATCCACCTATCATCCACCCATCCAAGCATCCACTCAACACCAATCTATTCACACACATCCATCCATCATCCACCCACCCACCCACGCATCCACCCATCCACGCGTCCACCCATCCACGCGTCCACCCACCCACACGTCCACCCATCCACCTAACCACCTATCTGTGGAACCGTCTGTCAGCCATCTATCCACCCACGTGTCCACCTACCCACCCACGCATCCACCCATCCACGTGTTCACCCACGCATCCACCCATCCACGCGTTCACCCACGCATCCACCCATCCACCTATTTACTATCATCCAATCATATATTCGCTTACTCTTCCATCCGCCCATACCATCCATTCATTCATACATTTCTCATTTGATCCATGCACTGAAGGACAATCATTAATGAAAGCCTGCTCTGCACCCGTGTTGCCTCTGGGAAGAAAGGATAAAGGAGGTGTTTGTCACCAGATGCTCACAATCTAGTGGGAAACAGGCCTTAGCACCTACATACAGGTATTTCTGTGAACTGAGACAGATGCCACTAGAGAAAAGTCAGAATAACACGGGGACCAAATGTCCACTGTGATATGGGGAGGGCTTGGTGAGGAAGGAGACACAAGATGAAATGGAAATATGACTTATGACATATCAGTCAGGAAAGATTTTGATTTACAGGTCTAGCAGTGAGGGAAAGGCTCATCTACAGGGGGTCAACTGCCCTGACTCTGCTCCAGGCTGCCTTACCTCATGGACCTAGCATGGCCGCCACTGACATCATGGGAAGAGATGCTTTGCTTGAGGGAATGAAACAAGGAGTTTCTCCTTCTCCCGCACCAGAACCCCCCACAGCCCTGACTGTGGTATCACAGGGTCACGCACAGATCACAGCTGGCTGTCACACATCCTCCGGCAGTTCTCACTCATGGTGAATGTGTCCTTCAGACACATTTGAAGGGATTTTTTTAACCCTTGTGTTTGTGTGTGTATATATGTATATATGTGTGTGTATAGGTATACATATGTGTGTCTCTGTGTGTATATATGTGTATGTGTGTCTGTGTGTGTATATATGTGCATGTATGTGTGTCTCTATGTGTATGTATGTTTGTTTATATGTGTGTATGTGTGTCTCTGTGTGTATGTATGTCTGTGTGTTTATATGTGTGTATGTGTGTCTCTGTGTGTATGTGTGTCTACATGTGTGTGTATGTGTGTATGTGTATGCATGTGTGTCTCTGTGTGTCTGTGTGTTGCTGTTGGCATCTGGTGGGAGGAGTCAGGCTGTGCCGACACTTCCTTTAACACAGAGCTATTCTCCACAGAGAATGTCCAGCCGTAGACAATAGGAAGATTGAGATTTTTGCTTTACATTGGTTATAGTTAGATCCTGGGAGTGAGGTGCCAGCAGAGGCATAGGGGGAGGCAGCCCTAGTTATATCCCTCCAGGCCATGAGGCATGAGGCATGACTGTAGACATGGGCAAGCCTACCACTTTCTCTGTCTCTTCTAGGGCGATGAGCCCCAACAGAGGCAGGAACCTTCCAAGATATTTTGCTATCCCCATTCCCACCTGGTGACAGTCACCAAGTTCCTCAACACATTGTCAAAGGGACCGAGATGGGACCCACTCTTGATGAGGTACCAACTCCAAAGCTTCACAGCAAGTCACACAGGGAATGCTCGGGACAAAGATGCTGAATGAACTGACGAGAATGACAGTTTCTGGACAGGGGTGGTGCATGCTTCTAATCCCAGCACTCCGGAGGCAGAGGCAGGCAGATCTCTGAGTTCGAGGCCAGCCTGGTCTACAGAGTGAGTTACAGGACGGCCAAAGCTCACAGAGAAATCTTGTCTCAAAAACAAACAAACAAACAAAAAACCCCAAGAGACAGACACACACACGGGGTGGGGGGGGGGAGAGAATATGACAGTTATGAGAAAGATCCCACCCAGAAATCACTGTACAGATGGGGAAACTGAGGCACAGAGGATATTCTAGCTCACGGTCACTCAACAAGCAGAGGCAAGTACAGGTTGGATCCAAGTGGCCCCTTCCTAACCTATGGTCAGGATTTGCTGTTACATCTGTGTATGCACGTGTGTGTGTGTGTGTGTGTGTGTGTGTGCAGGTGCCAGAAGACAAACCTCCTTGGGTGTCATTTCTCAGGTACCAGGTGCCATCCATCTTGGTGAGGTTTTTTTTTTTTTGGTTGTTGTTGTTTTTGAGACAGGATCCCCCCACTGTGATCTGGGGTTCACTGATTAGCCTGGCTGCCAGCAAACCCCAGGGATTCTCCTGTCTCTGCCTCTCCAGTGTTAGAACTACAGGGGTGCCCCACAACACACCGCTTTTCACCTGGATTCTGGAGATTAAATTCAGATCTTTGTACTTGCAATGGAAGCACCTCACTGGCTGAAGCTTTTTGCTTTATCTTGTTTTTCCTTCAGACAGTGTCTCACTCTGTAGCCCAGGCTGGCTAGAACCCACCCAGGAACCCGGGCAGGCTGTAAATGCCACCTGTGGGTGGGGCTCCAGGGATGTACCACCACATCTGCTCCAATGGCAGAGCCCCAGGCATCACTGAGACCCTGGATGCAATGGGCCACGTTCGTTTCTGATCCCAAGTCTTTTGGGGAATGGGGCTACTTCCCACCTCCCCTCCCCGCACAAAGCCATCTTCTCATTCATTTCCTCCAGGACCCCTGGGATGCAGGGGTGGCCATCTGTGAATGCCATACCCTGATGAGCTTACAGAACGGTGACTGGACAGACCAGCCCCAAGTGCCAACCCACAGCCACACTCTGTCTGGCCACATGGCTCTTAGAACAATTCTTGTCTGGGTTCTTTGGCAGCAGTGGTGTGCCCATAACCACACTGCCCATCTCTCTGAGGCAGTCAGAGGTTGGCAGCGCTGAGTCCATTTTTCTGCATGTCACTAACTGACTGGAGCCAGACAGCAGTCAGATGCAAGCACCTAGCCGCCCCCGGCTTGTCTCTCATGTCCGGCTCTTCTGGGCCCCAGGAGGCCCCACAGCTGACAGGAATGGCATGGGTGGGTGAGGCCACTCCAGGACCCCAGGCAGGACATTCTCTTCTCTAGGGAGGAAGGAAGTGCTTCAGTTGCTGTGGCAACCGATGCTGTTTATACAACATTTACCTGAAGCCCATTCCTCAGTCAGGCAGTGGCTGTTCCTGGCACCCCAAACCCAGAGAGCACGAAGGAGGAGTGTGATATGTATTCTCCAATCTGGGCCCCAAAAGCAGACACCCCACACACCTCCGTTTGTTCAGTAGACCCAGGGCTGGGGTGTTGGGGTGGCTGGCTTAGATTCTACCTTATATAAAAACACTAGAACATTTTTGACTAGAGCTGGAGGAAGGCGTGGGTGTCTGAGATGGGGCTCTGTTTTTGGGGCACATACGCACTCCTGACGCCTCCCTTCCCTCCTCTTCCCCAGACAGACCCTAGGGCACCCCAGTAGTTGCACTTCTCTCTGCAGGCTTCCAGCCTGCCTGACACTCTGGACCCCCTCAGTTCAGGGGGTGGGGGACGCTTTTAGATTGCCGTCAGAACGAGAAAGAAGCGAAATAAGAAGGACGGGCAGGTGCAACGCTTTCCTTTGAAGCTCAGAGGCAGAAGCAGAGGCAGCAGCCACCAGCAGCCTCATTGAGAAAGGAGGCACAAGAAAAGGATGCCAATTAACACCCAGGTCCCCTCCGGAGTGCCAGCCATAAATATTAATGACCCTAATCACCCGGCATTAGAACTAATGCTTTGTAAATTAAGGGCATTTTCTTAGGAGTAAATAGTCACATTAGTGGCAGAAAAAGGTGACAGCAGGTGACAGCATCCTTACCAACAGCAGACTGGGCAGAGTCTGCCCAGGATGGATGAGTCACCAGGGCAGGACCAAGGTGCGGCATGGTTAGTGGATGCAGGGGTAGAGATGGAGGTGCATGGCTGTCGTCAGAGTGGACGTAATAGCGTTCCCTTTGAGGAGGCTGGGGAGGAGGAAGTGCAGGTTGCAGAGGAAGGAGAGGCCATAGCAGGGACAGATTTTGGGGCTCAGGCATTGGGGCTCAACCTATGGGGCGCTGCTTTGAGCCAGGGTCTCATTCTGTAGCCAAGGTTAACCTCAAGCTGACTCATAGCCCAGGATGGCCTGTGGTAAGCTTCCTGCCTCAGCCTCCCAAGGGCTGTGAATTCATATGTACACCACCAGGTGTGGCATCATCATTTTGTCTTTTTTATCTAAGTGTGTCGTGTACGTTCACCTGTGAGAGGGTGGTGTGTGTGTGTTTGTCCTCAGTTTCCAGCCTTGTTTGAGACAGGGTCTCTTGTTCATTGCTATGTACCCCAGACAACCTGACCTTTGAGTTTCTGGAGATTCTCTTGCCTCTGCCTCCAGTGTCAGCACTGGGATGCTGGGATTACAGACACATGCTACTGAGTCTGACTTTAAGTTAGTTCTGGGGATCTGAACTCAGGTCCTTAAGTTTGCATGACAAGTGTTTTACCCACTAAGCTGTCTCCTGGTCCCTGTTTGTTCTTCGTTTGTTTGTTTGAGACAAGGTCTCTCACTACGCACTTCAGTATGGCCTCAGATCGCCATCTTCCTTCCTCAGCTCCCCAGTGTTGGCATGCATCACCCTGCCTGGCTCCTCCCATCGTCATGATGGGACCAGCCTCTCCCTCCTCCCTTTTCTCCTGCCTCCTCCAAGGCTGACTTCACTAACCCTGAGGCTCACACGACTTCCTGGTTTTAACTACAAATTTCAGGCTGAAGAAAATGCTGCCATCCGTCACATGGTTTGATCCTGACACCTAAGCAGCCACAGGCAGCAGGGTTGATCGTTGTTATGAAAGAAGTCAAGAGTGCAGAGCGCTCACACTTTCACCTCTGGCCCTTCTGCCCATCCCCTCTTCCATCTCTCCCTTCCCTCCTCACTCATGGAACCTTCAGCAATTAGCTTTGCTACCATTCCCAGAAAAGACATTTCATTCCTTGCGACATGTGTTGACCAGGGGACACCACACTGAACACTTACAAATGACCTCGGGGACCCTAAGCAGGGAGCCGCTGGGCGGCTCACACCCTCCCCTTCCAGGATGCAGGCCTCTCTAAATGAATCACCTGGCCCCATCCCTTCACCAGGCTCTCCAGGGAAGGATGACCCTCGCAGTGACGCTCCAGAACTGGCTGGATTAAATCAGACAGCCCCTCTGAATTTCCTCTGAAAGACAGTGGCCATAGGACCTACTAGTGGGGCCACCTGCGCCCTGTCGGCCAGGGTAGACTGCACACAAGACAGTGGGTCCTTGTTCAAGCTGAAGACTTCAAGATGACAGAAGAGATTCAAACAAAATGAGGGCTTTCCCCAGAGCGCGCCCAGTGTCAGTTCAAGGTGAGGGTGAGTGTTCCCCTCCCCGCTCTTTCTCTCTCTCTCTCCCTCCAAGTTCAGCCAGAAAGAAGACCCCGCCTCCAATTTATGCTGGGCATGAGCACACACACCCAACTTCAAAAAGCAGACCAAAGATAAAAATAAAATAAAAAAGAGTTAACAGGCACTTGGGGGTGTTGACCTCACCACCGCGTGTCCCAGTCCACCTTGGCTCTCAGGTGAGTGCTAACATTATCTTCATGGGGAAAATGGGGAAACAGAGGCATGGAGCACCATCATTTGTGCCTGTCCAATGATGAGGAAGTAGGTAGAGTTGGGACTCTGTGGGGCTGGAGTGGGGTTACAACAGGAAAAGGTTTGGGGGTGTCAAGCCACCTGGGTAGTTCAAGTTTCCAGGCAGGACCTTCTGGACCAAGAGCCGTGTGTCCTGGGGCAGGACAGGTTGATCAGAACATCCAAGGACATGGACGCAACCCGAGACTCCAGGGGTTGGCCTGAGCTCTGGGCTCTGCCTCCAGCTGCTCCCAACACACACCAGCACCATCTCCTGCATCTCCTTTTGCAGCCCCCACGAGCACCGTGGTCCTAGAACCTTCTCTGGGCATCCCCACCCCAGGGCCTTTGCACTGCCGTTCTCACCTCTACTCGCATGGGAAGCATAAACCATTACGTTTATGTAGTGGGGGGGGGCACGTGTGTGCTACTGCACGTGTGGGAGGTCAGAGGACAACTTGCAGAGGTCAGTGCCCTCTTTCCACTGTGTGGGTTCTGCCATCAAACTCAGGTCGCCAGCCTTGCAGGAGCCGTAATTACCTGCTGAGCCATCTTGTCATCCTTACTCGGATTTATCAGTATCATTTTCCTTTAGATTCAAAGAGCAAGATGCGGAGGGAGGGAGGGTGAGATCTTCCTTCCTGGAGGGAGACCTCGGACAATCCTGCCTACCTGTGTACACCAAGTTCAAGAACTGACTGCCACAACTACAGATTCGTGCCCTCAGCTGTCACTCTGAACCCCTCCTCTTCCTGAGGCTTTAGGGAGCCTTAGGCTGTGGCCAGTGTCCACACTGCAGGTGCAGCTCTGACAGGAAAGGTCTCTGCTCAGTCACGATGAGTCTCAGACCGGCGCAGCAGGGTGAACACTGGGTCTCTGCAAGGAGATGCCACTGATGGGTGCTTGGGGCCAGGGAGCAACACTGACATCCCTTTTCCTTTGTGCACAAAGGAGGTATGGGCAGCCCCTGCAATGGGGCACGGAGCAAACCTCTGCCAGGCTGGGAGGGAGGACAAAGCCTGGGCCACAAAGCCGGCAGCAGCTGCAGATCAACTAACTACCAGGCTTGGCTGAGGGTGGTGTGGTGTAGAGGCCAAGGTGGCTTTCTGCACACATCCTGAGCAGAGAGGGCTTACCATATGGCCTGACCCAGGACACCGACCAGCCTTAGAGGCCTCCTAAGACTTCCAAAGCTCCAGTCACACTGACCCTGAGTGGGCCTTCTAGTCCAGCACAGAGTTCACCCCACTTTAGCAGGGCATAGTCACGACTAGCCAGCAGGAGAACATGCAAATCAACACTACAGTGAACAATGCTGGGTGGTGGCGTACACTTTTAATCCCAGCACTCAGGAGGCAGAGGCAGGCAGATCTCTGTGAGTTTGAGGCCAGCCTGGTCTATATAGTGAGTTCCAGAAATACATAGTGAAATCCTGTCTCAAAACAAACAAACAACAACAAAACAGCCGCAGTGAACGAGCTTCCGAAGGAGGGAAGCCACCAAGAGTCCTACCACGCTGTGACTTTTGGGAGCCATGAGTGAGCAGCGTGGTACTGTAACCCCAAGGGTGCAGCAGTGCCATACAAGGTTTAGCATCAACAGCTCTCCAGTCAGACTGAAGACTCACTTAACAAGAAGGAAGATCACGCCCAGTCCTGGAAACCTAGGCAACTACCCAGGGCTACTGCAGTCATGAATCTTGGAGGAAAACCCGCAGCCACCACTTTACCAAGCCAGCATAGGCACTAACTATATTCTAAGTCTTTGTCCTGTACCCACGGATAAGTATAGTTCTCACGCCTCATCAAATAAACAGACAGAGAACATTACAGAAAACCACAACCAATCAAAATGAAGAGAACAAGGGACCGTATGGTTCCTAGTCCCCGCTGAAGCATCTACAACACAACTCCGGCACCTAAGGCTGAGGGGATCATAGCAAATGAGGGGGTGGAAAGATTGTCAGAGCCAGGGGAACAGGAAGTTTGCTGGGAGACTGTGTCTCTTGGAAATGTCAGAGAAGATCCACCCATTAAGTCTCTCAACATGGCTGCCTAAACATGACCCGAACAAGGATCGCCCCAATGGGAATGCTAACATAGAAGCCAAAGGAACCCTTTCCTCCTCAAGTTGCTTTTAGTTAGCATTTCCCCCAGCAATAGAGAAGCAAATGAGGAAAAGAGATGGCTGCTAAGGGGGACACAGACAGGAACGGAGGGAGGGACTACTTTAGAGGGTGGGTAGAGGTCCTGGGGTCTAGGGAGGTCACTCTGAAGAGGTGACATTTGGAGAGGGACGTCGGAATGGAAAGAAGGAGCTACAGTTGCCCAGGAGAATGTGTGTGTGCGTGCATGCAATGGTCCTGTGGTAGCAGTGATGGGCTGACCAGGATGAAACAGGAAGAGTCAGAAGGAGTTGAGGCTGGGGAATAATGGGGCTGGTAGACCCTAGTGAGAACAGTAGTTTTATTCTGAGTGAAGTTGGAGTCACGGGAGGGTTTTGGCTCTGACTTGGGTTTTCAGAGTCTTGCTGGGAGGTGGAGCTGGGCAGATGGAAAGCAGACACCACTAAGAAGCCTCCTGAAGTAGACCAGGGGAGAGATGCTAGGGCTCACAGCAGATAGGGTACCCAGGTCTGAGGTGCTCACGGCTGGGCCCAATGGAGCCATTTGTACACGTTCTCACCCAGACTCCCACACCCTTGAGGATGACAGCGATTTTTGTCATCATTGAACTTGAACCAGATGTCAGCTGGGGTTCCCCAGGCAACAGACGGTCTGTGAACCCCCTCTCATCCCACAGATCATTTCTGGGTCCACAGTCCCTCCACGGAGCTCCAGAAGCACCCGCAGATTGGCAGATTCATGATTCCTGCCACTTTTGTCTCCCGTGTCGTGTCTTGACCGCAGCTAGGTGGTGCCTTAGTCTCCACCCACCCACAGTGACATCCTGATGGCTTCTTCCTCCAGATGGAGGACACACACAAGGACCACTCCCGAAAGCATCATCAGGAGTAAAGAGAGAACCAAGGCAGAAACATCCCAGCTCTGATCACAGCGCAGCCATGCTCAGTGCCCAGGGATACGTGGGAGGCCACACCCTTTCTGGAAAGCTTCAGCTCGCCCACCCCCATCCCACAGACGTTCTCATTTTATGAGCCACGGAGAAGCCATCTTCCCAGCACCACCGGGACTGCGGAGGGATTCTGCAGCTGGGAAGAGGGCCTGCTCTCATTTCATCCTTCCCCTGGGAAATCAGAAAACCCTGGAAGATAAAAGATCCAGTCCAGGTCATGAGATCCAAGTGCGGTCTGAAGCACTGTGTCCACATCTGGTCAAGAAGCCCCGTGCCAACTTAAGGAGAGCCGTGTCATTGGGTGTCTTTAGACAGAGTCTGCACCACCTCTTTAAAGGCTGCATTTATATATAAATTGTGCTTTTAAAAAATTCTTTGAGCCGGGCGTGGCACACGCCTTTAATCCCAGCACTTGGGAGGCAGAGGCAGGTGGATCTCTGTGAGTTCGAGACCAGCCTAGTCTACAAGAGCTAGTTCCAGGGCAGGCTCCAAAACCACAGAGAAACCCTGTCTCGAAAAACAAAAAAAAAAATTCTTTGGATGCTTTTAAAATGAAATTTATTTATGTTTATATACGACCATTTGTACATGTGTACTGTGTGCATGCAGCACCCACAGAAATCAGAAAAGGGCACTGGATACCTTGAAACTGGAGTTATAAATGTGGGTGCTAGGAACCGAGCCCAGGTTCTCTGCAGGAGCAGACACTGCTCTTAACCACTGAGCCATCTCTCTGGCCTTTGCTATGTTTTGAAAGGAAATACACGCATAGGCTTGAAACAAATAAAAGCAGGTATAGAGTTAGAAGGGATGTCCTTCCTCACCCCACCCAACCTGAAAGCCGCACTGTCCCGCGCTGCTCTGCAGAACTCTGAAGCAAAGGGCTATGTATGGCAAACTCTTTTTTACTGAATCCTACTTTTATTCAGACGATGAGATGTCCAGACAGAAAATAGTCATGCTCCCAGACTCCCTTGCAGCTAGAGCAGTAGTCATGTGACTCAGGGAGAGCATTCTTTCGCACTATCGGCCAAAGTCAAAGTGGTCTTGGGCCACTGAGAACAGAGCAGCAGGAAGGCCTGGAGCTAGGTTCCCTGATCTGTACAGCCACTCATCTTCCTGAGAGATAGGTTGTGGTGGAGCATATATTTGCATTTTCCCCACAGACACTGCATGCAGCGTGCCCCTCACTGGCCCTTCAGGATGGTTCATCTTCACTTAGTGAAAGATGCTGGAGGTTCCCAGGCATCATCAGCTCTCTGTGTGTGTATGTGTGCATGTGCGTACTTGCAGGTGCATATGGAGGCCAGAGACCCAAGGGGAGCCTCCTCCTTTTCTCTCCACCTTCTTCTTTAAGGCAGAGTCTCTTTCTTAGCCTGAAGCTCAGATTCAGCCAGGCCAACTAGTCAGTGAGCCCCAGGCGTCTTTCTGTCTCCTCCTCCCCAGCTGGGGCCACACCAGCTGGCTACCCCAAGTTTTAATGATTGTGTCACAGGCCTGAGCTGATGTCTCATTGAGTCTTCAGCTGGCCCTAAGGTGCTGCCCCCTGCAGAGATGTGTGACCTGTCTGCATTGTACCAGCTATGCAGGTGTCACCACACTGTCTCTGACCCCTTCACTTTGTTGAGATGCAGGAACTTGGATGTGGACTGTCCAAGGTTATTGAGTAGGGAGGGTGGCATAGGTTTTGACCTGGGGCTAAGGTGATGTCCAAGCCGGGCCTGCAAAGGCTCAGCTTTCCAGCAGGCTAGGATATGAGGCTCTCATATTCCAGACAGGTCTGGCATGAGAGAAGCAGATGGGGTAGCCTCTGAGGGCCGGGTTTGTTCAGGGCAGGATGGTGGTCCTGCTCCATTTGGAGGGGACCCGTGCTCAGCTTCCCCTTCTGTCAAGTGTAGGGCTTGGAGCTCTTGATCTCTAACTTCCCTAAACTCAGCATCTTCACAACCCACGTCCCAGGGTCTCCTGGGAACTGCTTTTTAGACCCCAAAATGGAAACAATCTTTGAAGGGAAACTTCCTCCATTCCCAACAGAGCGAGTTTGGCGGCGGTGTCTGGGGTTCTATTTCCATCTTCGTGCTGAGGTCACACTCCCTAGGGGAGGATGGGCTATGGGAGGGAAGTCTGGGGCAACCTCTGACAGCTCCCTCCACTCTCCAAAGCTGACTCCAAGCCCAGTTCTGCAGCCAATCACAGCTCCAGCGATCCCTCACCTCACTTGCAAGAGGGAAAACCCTATTTCACAGACAAGGAAATGGGTATAGAGAGGTGACAAATTGGTGCTTGGCCCCAGAAAGTCTAGAACCAGGGTTCTGCACCAGTCATCCAACAACCCCGCTTTTTGTCACAAATGGGGGGATCATTTGGTTTTAGGGCCATTCTAAGCAATGTGGGGCATTGGGTGACATCTGTGGCTCCTCCTGGGTATTCTCCAGCTCAGGTATGATAACATCTCGGACCTTACTAAGAGTCCTCTGTAATCAAAATCACCCCCTTCTCCCCACGGAGAACCACTATCTTAGCACAGCTCTCAGGGGAGGGATTCTGGATCCATCTGGGGACCGTGATCCTCTTGAGCTCCGCTCTGAGGTGACACTAACCAAGGGCATGATGACAAAGTCACAGGAACCTTCTGTGAAGTTGGCAATGGAGGTGCTTCAGTGAGGCACAACAGTGGGCAGTTGGCAAGGACTCGGGTTGCCTGTGTGATGTCACACAAGCGTCTTAAGCCCTCTGAGATGTGATCTCCTCAGCCAAATGAGCAACAACTCCTGGAGAATTGAAATGAGATGCGTATCAAGGGGGTCACATTCATGGATGAAAGAAAATGAAACTGGAAACAGCCCCCACCAAAGTGTCTAGCAAAGTCAGTAGAAGCACGGAGTCTCCCCAGCAGGGAAGGTATGACTTTTGGTTAAAGTTGGATCCCTGAAGTGGATTTACTAGTGAGCAGTTAAACCAAAGCACAGAATGTTATAATGACGACATCCCACGAGTATTCAGAATTGGGGGCGGGGGGGGGGGCGAACCTTCAGCATCTTCTTACTTAGGACCTACTACGAGCCGGATGCTATTCTAAGCAACCAGTGACAGATAAAACAAACAAAAGTCACCATTTCTGCAGGCTGGTGGGACGTGACCATGAACAGGTCTATAAAGGCGCACAAGGAGATACTGGGCTGGGTGTATCCTCACAGTTCAAGTTGGTCTTGAGGGCAGTGTGGGGCGGGGAGTTCATTGGAAGTGTCAGACTCTAAAAGACTTATAAGCCTCAGAAGGAAGGCAGAGAGCAGGACTTGGCTCAGAGGGACAGCTGCTGGAATGGCTGTTACCTGTCTGTTGATTTTCTGAGCACTTACCCTGTGCTGGGTGCTGGGGACACAGTGCTGAGCAGGGGAGACAGCTGTGGCGTGGCAGAGATGTTGGGGAAGTCGCCAGCATTATTGCGATGACCAAAATATATTAGAAAGGAGGCCTGCGCTCTGGGGAACTGGCCAGCAGTCGGACCCTGGCTCCACTCTGCCCCCATGACTTCTGCCTGTTTACAAGGTACGGCCTGGACAGCAAGGGAACAGCTGACGTTCCTTGAACACTGCCAGCACTTCTTACATATGAGCTCTGGTCAGCTCTCCTATGACTCTACGGGAGTTCTTCTTAGCCTGCCTCTTGTCAATGAGAAAGCTGAGGCCCAGAGAGTTTGGGTAACCTATCCCAGGTCACACAGCTAGCAAGTAGCAGATCCCAAATTCAAGTCCAGGCCTCCTGCATGAACACCCCCTCACTCTTGGCAGATCTTCCTGGCTCCTGGCCTCAGAGGGTGTCTGGCTTTGCTCTGGAGCCCGGGAGGTGGAGAAACAAGGTGAAGAGGAGCCAGCTAAGTGCACATAAGTGCACACCATTTTTCTGCCCACGGTCCTACAGGGAGGCATCGTGGGATTTCTCTCAGAACTTAGACAGCCCCATGGAACCCCAAAAAGCCCCTGTTCAGCGATTCCCAAAACCCTGACTCTGGTCACACAGTCAGTCAAAAACTGAGTTTGAATGCAGACTGAGCCTTACCACTGAGTCCTGATCCTAGTTGTACCCAAGTCCCTAGCCTTGACCACTGATGATCCATGACGGGGGCAGCCAGATCTGATGACCCACTTATTTCCAGCTCCCCAAACACCCTGGAGAGAGATCAACAGTCTATCAGCCAGAAGGACAGACATGGGGATAGGTGACTTACGTTTTCACATGACACCAGGCAGACAGACCCAGTCATCCATTGATTTTCTGAGCACTTACCCTGCTTGAACCCCATTGCTGCTTGGCTTGTGACAAAGCTGGTCATTGAGATAGAATGGACAGAGCCAATAACCAGACACTGGAGGGTGTTAGGAGACGGACACACAGACGGACACATGGTCCCGTACCCACAGACGCCCTCAGAGGAGCTTCCTAGAAGAGGAGGAGGGAATGTGGGGAAGAGAGAGGAGGGAGGGGAAGGGGACGAGGAGGGGCAGGAGAGAAGGAAAAAGGAAGAGCAGCAGTCGGGATGCTCAACTGCTTTTCTATAACTCTGCCCTCTATTAGCTGGGGAACGGTGCCCTCACATCTGACCCAACTTCTGTGTCGTCACTAGGTCCCCCCCACCCGCCCACAAGGAGGCACCCTCTCATTCTTGGATGCGTCCAGCCTCCTTCTACAGGCCACAGGAAAACTGAGGGGCAGCCAGCTCTGTGGATACGCGCACGCGTGTGCATGTGAATGTGTGTACCCGTGTGCCCACGTGCACATGAATTTGGAGTTGGTGGGTAGAGTCCTTGCTCAGTCTTTCCTGTCCCCAGCTCTGCCAAGCTTACCCCCCTGCTTCATGGGGGTGGGGAGCCGTCCCTCCCAGCTGTAGGTGTGGGGGGCGATGTATACAGCCCTCCCTCCTGGCTGCATGGTATGGGGTGGGCAGCCCTCCCTCCAGGCTGTGCGGTGTGGGGATGGGCAACCCTCCCTCCTTGTTGTGTACTTTGGGGGGTGGGGAGCCCCCCTCTATGCTGAATGGCGTGGGGGGCGGAGAGCTCTCCCTCCCTGCTACACGGGGTGGGGGTGGGGAGCCCTCCCTTCCTGTTGCATGGTGGGGGGAGAGTCATCCTTCCCTGCTGTGTGCTGTGGGGGTAGGGAGCCCTCCCGCCACTTCCCGTTTTGGGAATCAGGCTAAGAACTATGCATGAGACAGAAATAATTCCTTTTTCGAGCCTGGCCAGGGCTGCAGCAGCTCAAACACTGGCTGGCACAAGCCCAGTGCTGGGGAAGGGCCCAAGAGGGGGTGGCGGGGGTAGAACTGAGCCCTGGGTCCCTGAGAGACAAAGGCCTGGTACGTGTAGTGCACCTCCTCATCCCGGGGCCAGGAAGATTCCAGACTCCTAGTGTGAGGCTGCCAGGCTAGAAAGGGCTGGAGGTGGGGAGAGGCGGGGAAGAGGCAAATTACAGAGAACGCAAGAGACAAATCTGCTCAAGATAACATGAGGAACAGACCATGCCCGAAGTCCCAGAGGGGCCCTTGGGTCCCCCTAGAGAATGTACCCCATGATCTATGCGTGCCTCCACAGAAATGGGATTGGGAAGCACCCACATATAGTAGTTGCACACTAAACCCAGGGGTCCTGGGAGGTGTGCAGAGGCAAGCTCACAGCCTCCTGGGTCAGTCACCTTAGCACTGCAGAACAGAGTCATCAATAGAAGCCTCTCTGCAGGTGGCCAAAGGATTAACTGGTTAAGCAGCAGGTGTGTCAAACATGCTAGTCTTTCCTTCCTTGTCAATCACTAGTAGCCCCCCCCCCCCAAGAGTCCCTAGCTACCCAAAGGCAGCCTAGTCTTTACTCTCTGGGTAACACCATGTGCCTCCTCTCCGAGCTTTGGCGTCCAAAATGACTGTCCCAAACAGGTGCAATCCTGAGAACACAGCCTCCCGGACTCCCCTGTAATGTGGACTGCTGTCACTCGTGGGTACTAGTCTCCTTCCTGACCCTCCCCTACACTCCCGGGGTCCCTAAGGACTCCCAGGAATAAGCACCAGGCTGGCTAGGGATGCCGGGACTGAGTCCTCGTTCCCTCTGACCCCGTGTAGTGCAAGAAGGGCTGCAGTCTTTGGGCCCCAAAGCGAAACAGACAGGCCAGAGCAGCACAAAACAGAGACACCCGGGGACCCCTCCCCAGTCCAACCAACACTGCCCTGTGGGGTGGGGTGGGAGGGACACCGCTGTAGTCACCAGCATCATGTGGCTTCTCGCTTCTAGAACGCAAATGTATCCACACAAGCCACCCCACACCAGCTGAAGTCCCCACCCTGACCCTCACAGAGAAGCCGCTGTTTCTCCTTTTTATGAATAAGGAGACAGATGGTCTGTCCCAAAAGCATAGAGCCCCAAAGTGTCCACACCAGGATTTGAACTTGGTGTCCTACGCTCGTCTAATGGTGCGACATCACCCTCTCCAAGTGAGTGAGAGAAAAGTAGTGAGAAACCACCAAACTCCAGCAACCACCAGCCAGAGAGTGACTGATCGAACAAGCCTAGAGATACTTAGAAAACAGGGGCTGGGGAGAAGCCCTGAGGACCCAGGGCTGGAGCCACTGTGGGGAAGTTCTCAGCCTTTCTGGGGGCTTCCTTCTGGTGACACACCCTCCCACACATCTGGAGAATGAGTTCTTCTAGTCCCTTCTCCAAGATCCATCATGAGGTGTAGGTGAGAGCCAGGTCCACCTCCCTTTCCACGCTTGGCCAGTCAGAACTCTGCATTTAGAGAATGTGCCAACAGTGATTGGCTCAATTTGGACATGTGATAGGGAAGCCAGATTGACTTCCAGATTAGGGCAAAGCTGGCTGTGGTGGCCAGATGCAGTTCAGGAACCTGCTTGGTTCTCATGGGCTTCATCTTCTTCTGTCTTGGGTGGCAGCCCTGCCTGGTTTGCCTGGATCACCCAGATTTTAAATTCAAAGGTCACAGCCAAGAGTCACTGCAGTCCCTGGTATTCAAGGCAGGGATAGTTGGTCGCTATGAGTATCGATGGTTGGGTGCAGGCTTTAGTAATAGCAGGTTCCTTCTTAAATCAACGTGGACATTTAAAAAGTGAGTTGGGATCAGGGGATGAGTCAGTAGTTAAAACACCTGCCCCGCAAGCCCTAGGACCCGTGTCCGCAGAAATGCTGGGTGGACATGGTGGTAGGTCTGGAATCCCAGACTCTGAAAGTGGAGGTCAGGACAGAGGTCTCCTGAGCAAGCTGGCGAGCAGGACCAGCTACATCAGTGAGTTCTGGGCTCAACTGAGAGCCCCTGCCTCAGTGAATAAGGAAGAAAAATGAATGATGATTCCGCAATTTACATCAGGCCTCAACATGTGTCCACACGCATGCAAAGCATGCACATATACCCCCCCACACACACACACAAGGGGGGAAAAGAGCTAACGTACATCCTTGGTGAGAAAAAATGGCTCTGGAATCATTAAAGTTGCATGTGTGTGTGTGTGTGTGTGTGCTCCTAAGCAATGGGAAACACACAATGGCCTGAAATCTACGCCCTGTATCTGAGTCACTGGCTGTTTTGAGCCTGGACATGACCACTATCTTCAAGGCTCCGCATCCTTCCTGGATCACTGGCCAATCAAAGAAGTCAGAAGCAGGAGGACTCTGCTCACATTCCCTAACCAGACTGTCTCTTCAAAGCGTAACCTGGGGCTGGAGGATTGAGTCGGCTGTTAAGGGCACCGCTCTTCCTGAGGACCTGGGTTCAATTCCCAACACCCACATGGTGGTTCACAACCATCTGTAACTCCACTCCCAGGGAATCCAGTGCTCAATTCTGGCATTCACGGGCACCAGGCGAGCATATGGTGCGCATATGCACAGGTACGCAAACACTCATAACACATAAAATCATTTTTAAAAATTATCAAAGTGTAACCTCTCCTCTGGGGCAAACCCCAGAGCCAACAACAGTGATGGTTTTCCCAGGCTCCTGGGGAAGGCTGTCATTCCCTACCCTCAACTGCTGTGTGCGTGCCCAATGGGGCCTTGTCTGCCCATTAGCCACCATTCAGTAGAGACACCCTTTAGAGATGCTAATTGCCTGGTACCCAGGCTTCCTCAACCCTCCTGGCACAGGCGGCTGGCTGTCGATCCCCTGCCATTATCTTCTGATACCAGTATTTGAGTTGTCTGCAGAGACCAGAGGCCCTGCCTGGCGCTGCTGGGGCCTCACTACTGGGCAGGGCCACACAGAGTGCAGCTATTAACCCTCGCTAACGGAGTACTAGGTGCCAGCAGACATCTGTGCAGTGTCTGTGGCCACACACACTTCCAGGCCTCTGAGGGTGTATGTGTAAACCATTCACATATCCACTTAGAGGCAGCCTCTGACGCTCAAATGTAAGATCTTGTGCACACTGGTCTGGCACTCGAGTGAGTCTTTAGTAAGGTTTGGTATATGCATAATAGAACAGACATGTTTGTGAGTTCTTTGCAATGCCCCCCCTCTCTCTGTGTGTGTGTGTGTTGGTCTATGCTACACCAGCACCGGGATCACAGTTGTGCTACCACACCCAGCCTTTTACATGGACCCTGAGGACTTGAGTCAGGTCCTCATGCTTGATCAGCCGGCACTTTACAGCATCGCCTCAGTCCCGGGAATGCTTCTAAATAAACAAATATGCCTGGGCCTCCTCAGCCCCTAGTGAGGGAGGAGAAGGCTCCCAAACAAAAGCCCCACTGCTCCAGGCTCTCGCCAGCTTCAATTCCGCCTCCTTGAACCTCATGTGCACGGAATCCCATGGTGCATCCTTCTCCGGGGTGATGAGGCATGCTCAGGTACAAACATGTATGGCCACACGCTTGCACACACACATGCACAGCCGTCGACCAAGCTTGGGATGGGACACACTTGCACTACAAATCCCTTTACTTTTTTGTCTCAGGGAGCCTCACGATGAGGCAGGGACTGTCCTAAGGGTTGTACAAGCCCTAATTTACCATGTGTCCCTAGCAACCCCATAGCTGTTATCAGGCCAAGGAGCCTGAAGCACAAAGACATCCAAGGTCACACAGTTAGAAGATGACATGGCTGGGATTCGAACCCAGAACAGCTCAATGTTCTCCCCATGGATAGACTGTGGGGTTGTTGACAATGTTTATGTCCCGGAAGACAGGAGGTGCTTAATAAATGTCAGAAGTAGCTACTTCCAAAACCACTATGCCTACTGCCTCACAGATGTCTCCTAGTAACCCCATTTACAAATGAAGAGATGAACCTCAGTTAAGTGACTGAGGCCATGGAGTGGGTCTGAGCAAAAGGACGGGCTAAGAAGAGCTGGTGAGGGGGAGGGGCCAGGGGATGGGAGCATGTGCTGCTGCCACTGGGAATGCCAGCTCGTTCAGTCGCCATAAGGAACAGTACTGAGGCCTCTTGACTTAAAACACAGAAGAACCATGTGTGGCGGTGGTGGTGGCGCATGCCTTTAATCCCAGCAGAGGCAGAGGCAGGAGGATCTCTGTGAGTTCAAAGCCAGCTTGGTCTGCAGAGCAAGTTCCAGGACAGCTAGAGCTATTACACAGAGAAATCCTCTCTCAAAACCCATAAATAAATAATAAATAAATAAATAAGCAAGCACTGAGGGTTGGTGAGATAGCGCAGGGCTAATAGCACTGTTTCAGGGGACCTGGGTTCGATTCCCAGCACCCTCAGGGCAGCTCACAAGCAGCTGTAACTCCAGTTCCACGGGACCTGACATGCTCTTCTGGCTTCTCCAGCCACCAGACATCCTTGTAGGCAAAACACCTATACCCATAAAATAAAAATAATAAAATAAATAAAATAGAATATTGAACACTATAGCAATCCCAATGCTGCAACTGTTTCCAAAGGGAATGGACTCAGGTTGGCCAAGAAACGTCTGTGCCGGCATGCTTATCACAGCCCTGTTCACGAGAGTTGAGCTACAGCCTCAGATCAAGTGCCCATTAATGAACGAATAAAAAAAATGTGTATATGCACAGTGTACGATTATTTAGCCACAGAAAGGTGAGATCTTGCTGTTTGCAACACGGAGGAACCAGAAAAACCTACATCATGCCAAGTGAAACAAGCCAGGCACAGAAGGGCGAGCATTTAATAGTCCACTCCGATGCAGAATCCGAAACAGTCATCTCTCAGAAGCAGAGACTGAAAGAGAGAGACTGGGGACTGTTGGGGCTGGACGACTGCTACAGGCTACAGTTAGGAGGTGTTCTTTTGTGCAGTGGGGTCACTAGAATTAATAATATAATGTGTTTTTCAGATTTGGGGGAAGGGAGGAGATGATAGAGCTAACTGCCAATGTGACAGAATCACTGGGGACATGGGTCTCTGGGCACATCTGCGGGGTTATCGTGAGTGTATTAACTGAGCTGGTAGGGTGTGCCCACTATGGGCAGTACCATTCCCTGGTTGGGGTCCTGCCTTGTATAAGTAAAGAATGGGAACTGGGCAGCATGCGTTCATCACTCTGCTCTCTGGTTGTGGATATCATGTACCCGGCTGCCTCCAGCTCCTGTGCCTCGATTTCCCTGCTGCTATGGATTGCAACCGGAGCTGTAAGCCAGAATAAACTCTTCCTCCTTTGAGTTGATTTTTTAGAGTGGTCTATCCCAGCAACAGCAAGGAAGCAAAGACAGAGGGTTTCGAATGCTCTTACCACAAAGAGACGATAAATGTTTGAGGTGGCGGGCACACGTGTGTGCGTGTGTGCGTGCGTGTGTGCGCACACGCTGATCCACCTGCTTGGATCAACATTCCATACTTTACCCCATGACTGTGTGTGACTGTTATGTGAATAACATCTGAAAAATAAAGACATGGCCTGTGGATCAAAGAGATGGCTCAGTTTACCTTGCAAGCACCAGGACCCAGTTTGAGCCCCAGAATCTGCATTTTAAAAGCCTGGCTTTTTAAAATCCCAGTGCTGAGGAGGTAGAGAGGATCCCCAGAGTTCCCTGGCCAGCCAACCCAGCCTGACTGGTGAGCTTCAGGCCAGTAAGAGATCCTGCCTCAAAGGCGGTGGAAGGCTGCTGAAGGACATCCAAGGTTGCCCTTTGACCTTCAGATGCATGCGCCTGTGTGCACACACACACACAGAAACACACATGCATATATACATATGGTAAAAAAAAATAAATGTAAGTCAGAAAGTTAAAGTTAGTGTCAAACCCCTAGGCTTTCTGATTCTAAAACCCACCCTTTTCCCATCCACACTAGGGACTTTTATTCCACAAGACAGGACTCTGTCTTCTTTTGTCCCAGGAACCTAGGAGAGTGCCTGGCATACACGTGGTGGTCAATGGATGTGTTTCCAATGTTTGGGTGCAGCAGGGAGCTGGGGGGATCCCTTGGCCCCTGGATTTCCCTCCATAGCTGAGGGACCCAGAAAGGGGTGTGTGCGACTTGTTGAAGGACCCACAGTGTCTCTGAACCACTGACCTCTTGCTTCCTTCCTGCTTACCTTCTCTGTCTTCCAGCCTGGGTGGGCGGGAAGGTTCTGGAACACCGAGGGACTTTAAAAGCTGAGCTAATGTGGAACTGGCACCAGGCCCCTCCCAGCTTCATCAAGTCGTCCAGGGTCGGCAACGCTGCCAAGTCAAACCTCAGGAACGCCACCAGCAAAGGAAACAAGGCCCAACTGGCCAGAGCACTTGCTGGAGACGGGGGAGGCTGCGTTCCTGGCAGACAAGGTGGAAAGGGGACCCGGCCAGCCTTTAAAAGCCCTTCGCAAACAAGCGCTTGGCCTGCGTCCCTTCTGGCCAGGGTCGACACCAACTCAGCAGAAAAGACCAAACCTCTCAGGCCAGTGGGGACAGTGAGCCAGCCCTGAAAACAAAGGCAGGGAGATGCTAGGGAGGGGACATGCTCCTCACCCCTCAGGGACAGGGGTTCAGAGCAGGGTAGGGGTTCTGCTGAGGCCAGGCCTCAGTTGAAACCTGGTCTTGACCTTGACCTGACCACACAGGAGCTCTGGGCACTCTGGAAGCACAGTGCAGTCCACCTGGAAGAGGATCAAGCTCTCCTGTACCCGACTCAGGGCTGCTGGGTGTGACGGGAGAGCCAGGGCACATGGGAACCCCCCAAGGAGTCAAGAGCAAGCATGCAGTGCTGCTTGCAGTCAGTGTGGCTGGACCACCAGCCCGTGGGATGCTAGGGGAACCCTCCGGCATCCCATCCCCGCTACCCACTCTTTGTCCAAGTGCCAGCTCAGGGACACCTCAGAAGCAGCCGCCCCCAGCCCCCACTGAACATAGCCTAGGACCTCAGAGGTCATCGCTCACACACTCGGGTTGGTAGCACACCAATGTACTAATAATGTCCATCTAATGTACGCGACTCCAGAATTGATGTGTCAGAGAGGGTTTCAGGGTGGAGCTTCCGGGCTGGGAACCCATGTGTCTGCTCAGGACCAGCCAGAGAACACACTGGGCAAATGAAGCCACACTGATGGGAAAAAAAAAGACAAGGGAGCTGGGCTGGGTCTAGAAGGGCCCAGACCACAGAGGAGGGAAGACATGTGCTTGAACCAGAAAGACAGAGAGGGATAAGATAAGGACCTATGGCACCTACAGCCTCCACCCCAGGTGGCAAGGACTCACAACCACAATGTCCTGATCCGAGACCATGCTATAACCCTCACTTGGGCACCGAGCTCTACAGTGAGCACCCAGCCTTCAGTTCAACACCTTTAAGAGGGTGTACTGAAATCAAGTTCTGCCCCTGGGGACAGAGGCCTCAAGAACCGTGCTTAGAACAAGCATTAACCAACAGCAATCAAAGGTTTACCGTGTGCCAGGTATGGACTCACGGGACAAATCAGCACACCACCAAATGTCCCTGCCTCACCCCTTAAAAGTTCAGGTGTGCTGAACAAGGGCCCAGGAGGAGGCTACTACTGCTCCCGTAAAAACACGCAGTCGGGGAAAGGGGCGAGGTGGACACCGCTCCGTGGAAGCAGACGGCTAGAGGACTCACAATCTACCAAGGAGATCTTTGAAGACAAGCCTGGAAGGGAAGTAGCCACGCAGGCCAATAAAAGCAAGGCAGCCTGTGCCAAGGTCCTGAGGCAGTTTCACGATGGAGATGGGGGCAGGGGTCAGAAGGGACATGTGGAGGAATGATCCTACAGGGCCTTTCAGGCACTGTAAACAACTGGCTTTTACTTGGAGCAATGAGGTTTTGAGTGGCAGGCCCCATGGTATGACGTGAGTTCTCTCAGGACAGCCTTGGCTGTGGTGGGGAGAACAGACTTAGAAAGGCAGGTGTCCAGGGAGGAGTGGTCCAGGTGACAGGTGACAGTAAGCGTGTCTCCTGGCTCTACTCCGGCACATTCGGCTTGCAGGATTAGAATATTCAGGTGGGCGCAAGGGCCAGCCTAGGAGCTTCCTGGCTGTCGTTCCTCAGTAGTGTCTCGGTTCGTTCTCTGTCCAGGAAATGCTGTGTGTGGATTCACCTCACTGGGCACCCGAACCACGTCCAGACATCAGCAAATGACCTCGGGGTCAAGGGTCAACCAATTACAGAGGAAATACAGCTGGATGCCAGTTTCCCACAAAATGACCTCAGTGCTGAGTGTCATTGTACACCTGGAATTAAGCACTTGGGAGGCTGACGTGGGAGAATCTCCAGTTTCTGCTTGGGCTAAACAAGAACTGGACCCAAAGTCCAAACCAACATGAAAGACATGAAAAGAAATACGCAATGGAGACAGCCCTCCTAGATTTAAATGGTTCCGTTTTAAGCGATTTTTATAACAGCCCTGACTTTGCCTCTTGGCCCACAGATTGGAAGTGTTTACTGTGAGGTTCCTTAAGAAGCTGCCACTGCTCCTGGCCGGAGATGTTAACGGGGTGGTGAAAAGGCTGCAGACAGCTTGGGGAGCTGGGCCATGGTGTCAGTGCAGAGACCAGCACTGCACAAGTGGAAGGCACAGCCCTCAGCTTTCAACCTCTGTACCTGAGTTAGATGCTAATGGGGGATCCCCTCAGAGGTAGACGTGGAGTGGTAGGGATTTCGCTTAGGGCACATGTATCATTGACGCCCGTCTTGTACAAAGACAGGAAAAGCCCTGACCTCAGAGTTAGCGTGTTCATGGAACTCCAGTCAGGCCTGGCCGCACTCCTTGCAGACCCTGGGCAAAGGATGAGGGTTCTCTGGGCCCCGGTGTCTACCAGGAAGGCTGTTGCATGAAGGCTGAAGCACATGGCTGGGCTTCTGCATAGGGGCTTTTATAAAGAGCCCAAGACACTGACAATGTGCTCAGGTGTCCTGAGAACTACACAAGGACTGTAACTAGATCTGGGGACACTGACCTGTGGTCTGGGGAGAGACTCGGCCACCCCAGCTGTCTGGGGTTCGGGAACTGCCCTACCCTAGGAACAGAAGTTCAGTTAAAGCCGGGCAGTGGTGGTGCACACCTTTAATCCCAGCACTCGGGAGGCAGAGGCAGGTGGATCTCTGTGAGTTCGAGGCCAGCCTGGTCTACAAGAGCTAGTGCCAAGACAGGCTCCAAAGCTACAGAGAAACCCTGTTTCGAAAAACTAAAAAAAAAAAAGAAAGAAAGAAAAAGAAAAAGTTCAGTTAAGGGGCCTATGGGCTTTCCCTGCTCAGCGATTCTCAAAGACCCCAGAGTAAGGATAACCTGAAGATATCCTAGGTCAGTGATGTATCCCTGGTCATGATGCCAAACTTGGTTGTCAACTTGACCACATCTGGAATCAACTAAAACCCAAGCAGCTGGGGACACCTGTGAGGGATTTTCTTGATTGGATCGTTTGAGGTAGGAAGACCCACCCTAAATCTGGGCCACTCCTTCTGGTGGCAGCCATGGAAAGGGTTTGAAAGGAGGAAGCGTTTGCTCTTTGCCTGCTTGCCCTCACTCTCACTGGCGAGTTCTTCTGTCCTGCTGGTGAGACATGTGTTTGCTGGTGTTCGAACCCACCTATTCTGGATCCCAGTGCAGACTGAAGATCAGTGTGCCTTAGGAATCCTCTGGGACTCCAGCACCAGATTGAGACTGATGAGACATCCAGCCTCATGGACCGAACAACGGAACAGCTACCGGATTCTTGGCCTTTCTGAACATGAATATGAATATACCATCACCACACTTTGGCATTCCTGCCAGACACAGGAGCCTGGTGCCTCCTCTTTGGGATAAAGGGCCCATCTGTGTGTGAGCGAGGCATCCAAATCCCTGTTGTCTCCTTCTGGGCTGTTTCCAGCAGGGAGGCGGACACTCTGACGAGAACCAGAGAGGGTGGTCCCTTCTTTGGGGACCGGGGACCAGGGACCAGTGTTTGTTTCTGGGCAGCTAATTTGATCTGGCCCACATGGGAGATTCTTCTGAGAATGCCTGTTAGAATCATTTAATCTGAAGCTCAGAGATGAGGATGGGACCCAGGCACTGGTAAAGTGGTTCCCAAGATGACCTTTTCAGGCCCACTGTAGGTGGTGTGTCCCATGTTGGCACAGGATATGACAAACCCTGGGGCTGCAGGAAGGGATTGCCCTGGGTTGGCAGGGTGGTGTTACACACACACACACACACACACACGAGAGAGAGAGAGAGAGAGAGAGAGAGAGAGAGAGAGAGAGAGAGAGAGAGCGAGCGCGAGAGAGAGAGCCTGTGTCGGTTCCAGTCCCAGAAGTGTTCAATTCCCAGGATGAAATTCAACTCTCACCTCCTTCCTCCCCACCTGTCCGGACCCAACTCCTATTACCCAAGCCAGCTGGTAGCTGTTTGTCTCTCCATCAAGGGCTCTAGCCATTAGTCTGCCGTGTGGCCTCTGGCAAGCTGCTGGTCAAGTCAATCCCCCAATCATCCACTTGATTTCCTTAACATAAACAAGCTGGAACAGAAACTGAAGAGAGTCCCACACTGGGCACCTCCAGATTTCACAGTGGCCTGAGACCTAAGCTGATCCTCTGTCCCCTTTGTTCCCAGCGGACTGTGTCTCCAGAGTGTCCGACAGGAGCCAGTCCTGGGCTTTTGCTGAGAAAGCCAGAAAACAAGGCTCCTTGTTAGACTCTATGCTGGGACATTGGGAGTCTGGAAAAGAATCAGAGGGGAAATGACCTGTAGGCTGTCGGCTGTAGGCTGTAGGCTCCGGCAGTGACCCTGTAATTACAGCCCGGCCATCATCTTCAACACCTGTGCGCATAAGTGACTGGAACAGAGCTAGGTTCTGTGCGAAACAATCGGGGGATCCCTGAAGGAATAACAGTCATTCATTCATTCATTCACTCACAAATATTTATTTTGTGACTATTTTTCATTGGACAAAGTTTGGGCAGTTTAGGGGAAACTGAGTGAAGTCTGCTAGGTCCCTCTAGAGTAGGCATGCTGACGTAGAAGGATGAGACAGACAGGAGAGAGAGAGACCTCAAAGACTGGCCTATGAGAGAGCTGGGCATGCAGCACAGGGGGTGTGGTATGGTGAGCTTAACGATGGACCTGGAGAGCGCAGGCCGGTGTTCCCACCAGCCCCTTCCAGCGGTGTTCCCACCAGCCCCTTCCAGCGGTGTTCCCACCAGCCCCTTCCAGCGGTGTTCCCACCAGCCCCTTCCAGCGGTGTTCCCACCAGCCCCTTCCAGCGGTGTTCCTACCAGCCCCTTCCCAAGGTGTTCCTACCAGCCCCTTCCCAAGGTGTTCCCACCAGCCCCTTCCCAAGGTGTTCCCACCAGCCCCTTCCCAAGGTGTTCCCACCAGCCCCTTCCAGCAGCACCTGCCACTTCTATGCTGTAAACATATTTTCAAGATGGTGGCCCTCACTCCACCATGGAAAAAGTGCTCTCAGTTGGCACCACAGGGCATTTACAGTGACCACAGCAAAACAGCAAACGATTCCACGTTCCCATCTGCCTCTGCTTGTCACGCCTCCCCACACTGCATCGCTACAAGCCTTTGGCATACCCTGGAACCCTTGTTTGACACCGTTCTCCCTTCTCTGGATGACAGCACGGGAGGTCGTCCAGGGCCCCCGAGAGGCCCCAGCATTGCACGGAGATGACAACATTACTCCAGGGACTTTGGTGGGTTGGCCAGGAGCGCTAGGCTTCCACCGCTCGCTGAGGGACGGAAGAGCCTGCTGGCTAAGTGGAGGCTTGGGAACCTTCTGTGGTTTCCATTTCTTCAGGACTGCTGCCAGGAGGATGTGATGGAGTCTTAGAGGCATGCGGAGGGGGAGTAGGGGCACGCTGGGGTGAGCAGAGCTCATCTGCACGTACCTGCCAGAGTTCTGACCTTGAGCCTCAGAATTCCAACTCTGGATGTGAGTTCCAACCCAGAACATCAGCCGTCTGACCTTGCCTGCTGGTTTCTATCACACAGAACGATACTCTGGCAATACTTCCCGGGTCCAGTTATGGATCTGAGGGTTCTGACCAAGGGTGACAGTGACCTTGAATTTGAATGCACACATGATCTTTTAGCCTGAGTGCCTGGATTCCAATGCAGAAACTCAAACCCCAGGCACCCTAATCCCCCCGGAAAATCTCTGAACGCCCAGATCCCTCTGCCTGAAACAGAGCTGGTGTTTCTCCATAAGGATGCGACAGTGAATGCCTCCTTCCAGGGTGGGATGTGGATCAGCAGGTCAAATCTTGCCCAGAATGCAAAGCTCAGGGCCCCATCCCTAAGCACCTCATAAGTCGGATATGGTGGTGCACACCCGGTGGAGACAGGAGGATCAGAAGTTCAGGGTCATCTGCCTGCTGGAAAGCCACCAAGTGCTCGGATGATGAGCAAGGAGGAGGACGGAGGAAGAAGTGGCTTGCACTGCTACACGCCACGCTGCCCCTGCTTTATCTCCTTCTGGCCCCTTGACGGCCCTGAGGACTTTATTACCCTCATGCTACAGATGAAGGATCTGAGCTTGGATCAGTTCGGCTGACAGTCCCAACATCCGGGGTTTGCCTGCTTTGGCTTCTGCCAAACCCTTCTTTTGGATCTGGTCAGAGGCACGGTGAAGGACTCAGAAGTTACTGCTTAGTGGGTTTAAGATATTTTCCCATGAATTGCCCTGACTGGTGTTGGCGTCTGCCAGGTCTGGGAAGCCAAGGCCCACCTGGGTGGAAGTCATTAAATTTAGTAAATCCTTGCCACCTTGGGCTGTGTTGATGATAAGAATAGAAAGATGAAGCAGAGGACTGTGGTTGTGGCTGAGGCTGTGGCTGAGGCTATGATTGTGGTTGTGGCTGAGGGTGAGGTTGTGGTTGTGGCTGAGACACTGTGGTTGTGGTTGTGGCTGTGCAGTATAGTGTCTGCTTGGAACATACACACCAATAAGGGGCTAGGACCCTGGCTCAACAGTACAGCGCTCGCCTAGAAACCCCAGAAAGGATTGGGGCTGTGGTCAGCAGTAGAGCACTGGCCTAGACTCCACCAATGAGAAGCTGCACCATAGCTCAGCAGTAATGTATATTCTCCTAAAATCCCCTAGGGAGGGGCTGGGGTGTGGCTCAGAGGCAGGGCACTTGCTTAGCACGCGCAAGGCCCTGGGTTCCATCCTTACACCACAAGAAATAAAGGATGGTTAGCATAGCATATGCCAAGCTAGTGTGCCACAGGGTGGCCAGAGGAAGCATTCTGGGTGTGTCTACCAGCCTGTTTCAGGGTGATGTTGGCATTTGAGCTGGGAACTCCTCAGGCTTGAGCATGACAAGAGGTTAGGGGGCTCTGGTATGGCAGCTCAGAGGGTGAAGTTTTGTCTAGCATATGTGAGCCCAGACCACAGAAACCAGGGCATCAGGGCACATGCCTGCAATCTCAGCACTTGGGGTGGAGACGGCAACAGGAGGATAAGGGGTTCAAGGTCATCCTTGGTTCACAGAGAGTTGTAAGCTAGGCTGGGCTACATGAGACCCTGTCTCAAAACACCCTCCACCTAAAACTGTAGGTTGTAAAGTGTCTGTGGCAGCTGCACGCGTGTGCAACAGGCCCACGGTCTCTACATTTCACTGTCTCTTTTTCATGTTGCACTCAGGATAGCTCATGTGACATGTCACTTTCCCTGCTGACTAGGGCCCAGTCATCTCTCAAATGCAATGGCCAACCTCCACAGCCTGTACCCCAGGTCTGCTGCAGCCCACACCTGGCCCTCCCACCCACCTCTGGAGAAGACGGGCTGACAGGCAGCTACCTGGGACCTGGCCCTGAAGTCCTTCCTTCCAGGTGCTTCCTGCCGGTGCCGCCCTCCCTGGTAGTCTTCCCATCCCCAAACAAAGGGCTTGAGTGGACGGTTCTAAGGAGTCTCAGGTCATTCCACATGATGAGTGGCACCGGCTTTAGAGGCACCTTAGGGGCTGCCCAGCCATGCAGGGCCCAACGTTTTCAAAACTCTACTCTAGGGCTGGGGAGTTGGTCAAGTGCTTGCTGCTCAAACACGAGGACTCAAGTTCAATCCCCAGAGCCCACACAAAAGGCAGACATGATGTGGGCCTCAACATAGACCATGTGTGATCACACCACGCCAACACATACAAAATAGAAAGAAAATCTCTCTTCTTGAAACAAATTCAGGTGCCCAAGGATGGTTAGAGTTATTTTTTGTTTTTGTTTGGTTTGGTTTTGAGGGTTTCTTTGTGTAGCCCTTGCTGTCCTAGAACTCACCCTGTGTAGACCAAGCTGGCCTTAAATTCAGACATCCCCCTGCCTCTGCCTCCGGAGTGCTGGGATTAAAGGCCTGCACCACCACTGTCTGTTATGTTTTGAGGTCTTTGTTCCCACCCGACATCATTTTGAAGAAGGACACCCCATTTTCATCTTGGCTGTACCTCATAAATGTGTAGCTGGCCTTACCAATGTATGTCTCAGGACTTAGGCGCTCCTAACCCCCACCTGCTCTGTTCCCAGGGCTGTTCACTCATCTGGCACGCCCGAGTGTAAGGAGCATTTTCCCAGCCCAGAGCCAACAAGAGCTCAAATGCTTACACTTCCAGGGGTGCCACCTGCTGAAGGCGGGACAGGGAACCTTCCACGAGTCAGGCTTTCAGAACTCTGTGAAGTGGAGAAGCTATCTACCCATCAAGAATGGGGTGACTGTGGGGGCTTCTCCCTTCCCACTCCTGTCACTCCTTGCGGTCACTGTGTGAGGTAAAGCAGGTCACGAGGTCACTGGTGCGGCTAGGCAGGGTTGGGCACAGAGTGGCACCATGCCTGAAATGCTTGACTCCCAACACTGGGGGCCACCATGCCCATTTCTCAGCTGGGGATGTAGGCTGAGAAATGCAGAGGTGAGCAAGGGTCAGATACTTCACACAGCACACATGGAGATTAAGAATGCCCTCCACCTCCTCCCAACTTACGTGGGTCCTCTTGGTCGGAGTGTTTCCGGTTCCCTTGGGGGAACCTCCTCCTTCCTGTTCTCAGGCCATCTCGGCACCAGCCATTGATGACCCAGACACAGCTAAGTGATTGGCTCAGACATGGGCCAATGAAAACCAGCTTTGAGTTTTTGCTGACTTAGTTGGCACACAGGAAGGACGCCTGGGGTGCCAGAGGCCACGGTGAAGAAGCTTGGCTTTCCACTGAGAAGGTCAAGGTGAGAACTGAGCTTAGAGATGGAGAAAGCCAAGTCCTGATGACATCTGTAAGCTCTAGATCCTGACATGCCTGAAGGCTCACCTAACTCAAAACTTTCGAGCTGCAGTTTTGCTTGCGATACTCTGAGCTGCACTTCTGTCACCTGTAGCCAAAGCGTCCTGACACTTGCCTCCTCGGCACCCAGCACAATGCCCAGCATATGGTAACACACACCAAATGGCTGTTATCACAATTAGGTGGCATCCAGGCGCACATACACACACACACACACACACACACACACACACACACACACACACTTAACCCAAGGACTGGCAGCTCTGGAGCTTACGGGACTAACCCCAGGCTGGGAGGGAGGACTAAGACACATTTCAGCCGCTACTTTAAGGATCCCCCAAGGATGAAGAGGCACATTTACTGCGGGGACAGGTAAGAGATTCCATGCAGACACAGGTCCGTGTGCGGGTCAGCGGTGGGAGGCCTGCTGCTCGCCTTACTGCCTTGGACTGTCTCCTCAGGTGCCTCTGCCAATCAAGTCTACCTCTGTGAACAAGCAGGTCTACCTAGGCTCTGAGGGGTAGGGCTAGCCTGGCCATGTCAGGCTGGGTCCTGGCCGCTATTGTAGAGTACGACTGTCTACTTTTAGAAGCTTCGCGATCCACTAGCACCTAACAGGTGTGAGTGACAGATAGCATGGGGCTGACAATAAACCCGGTTCTCACAAAGCCTGCTCCTGCCTGCCAGGCCGCAGGGGCCAGTGATGGTGGAGGCCAATGCCATTGCCAAATAAAACAGAAGCAGTGGGGATGTTAGGAGACCTCAAGGGTCCCACAATGTCTTGTCTCCGTAAATGCAGGCAAAAGGCCACTTCTCTCGGCCTATTCCACAGTCCTCACTCCACCATACCTCAACATCCAAGACTGATGTGAAAGCCAGGCATAGCATGGCATCATGTGATCAAGCCTGGCATCCAGCACTCAACAGGAGCAGGTCAGAAGATCAGGAGTTTAAAGTCATCTTTAGCTATATTGTGAGTTTTAGGCCAGCCTAGGATACATGAGACTTTGTCTCAAAAAAAGCAGAAAGAGGCATGTATTCCATCATGGGACATTTTTTATGTGTCCTGAACAGATAAAGACACTAACAATGGCCACAGTGGCATTTCTCACTAGAGGCAGTGGTCCCTCCGCACTGACATCACCGGTCCAGTGAGCATCCATCTCTGCTGACTGTCTCCCGATTGCTGTGTGGTTGCCATGGCCCCAGCAGTGTCTGTATTTGTCTCACCCTCCCTCCCTCTGGAAGGCCAGGGCTAAGGGACCAGTGTCTTTGTTTTCCTCTCTGCAGGGCCCTGACACCCAGCACAGTGCTAAGCATACAGCAAGAGCCCAATAAAACCTGACTGGACAGGCATGGCCAGGCCTCATAGCAACAACCTAGGACTCTCTGTTTATGGTTTTGGCTCATTACAGCCTTCCCATCACTGCCCTTACAGCTTACTTACAAGTCAGGGCTGCAGTTAGCGCCACTGTACAGTGGGGGAAACTGAGGCAATCCAACCCAGGCTAACACTGACCAGTGCCCAAGACTCCCACAGACAGACTGGATATCTGTGCCCACTAGGCAGTGGCTCCCTTGGGTTGCCTCATGATCTCACAGACACTGCGGATTCAGGATCCAGCCACACACTCAGCGCTAGGCCTCCTACAATCCACCGTCACCTCCTGTGAGCAGGATTTACCCTTGCCTTGATGATGCCCACTCTCCATAGGGCATTCAGCACTCTGCAATGCACCATGGGCACACAGTCAACTATGCATCCCAGGTCCGTTCCCAGAGAGGAGCAAGGCTGAGGATGAGGAGCTGGGATGTGTGGGTGAGGCTGAGGGCATGGAGCTGAGTGTGCGAGGCTCCAGACAGGTTCTTTGGGGAAAGGCAGCAGATGTAACTGACGGTCATACTGCTAGCCACGTGCCAGTAAGGATAGCGACGGTCCCCCATACATCAATTCCCTCTTTTCCAATTAGTAGGAATTTTCAGCCAGCTCTGTGACACCTCATCCACCCATTCATTCATTCACTCACTCATTCATTCACCATACAGGTCTTGAGGTTTTATTCTGTGGCAGCCATTGCTTCAGGCATTGAGCAGGCAGCTTTAACTTAACCAGGTAAAGTCCTGTCCTTTAAAACCACATCCAAGGGACCGGGTGAGGAACCCACAATTCAGGGGTAGCACACTGTGTGTGTTGTGTGTGTGTGTGTGTGTTTGAAAGAAGCCAGTAGAAGGGCATGGACAGAGCTGGGGACAGCCCCTAATACAGAGTGGTCCCAACCACAGGTTGCCTGAACCGCTGATACCTGAACACAGTGAGGTTGGGGGTGAATCATGTGGCTGTCTCCAGGAGGACTAACCCCCCCCCCAAGTCAAGAGCTAGTGTAAGGGCCTGAGCTGGGAAAGTGCCTGGTTTGTATGATAGAGAGATGTATAAGGAGAACTGGTACGGAGGAGGACCGGCGGGGGAGGAGGGTGCAGGGCATGGAGACAGGAGAGCTGGGTCCTGTCAGATTTATAGCTGTTTTGAGTCTCATGTACCAGGTTGGTTTAGGACTCACTGGATAGTGGAGGATGATCTTAAACTTCTGATCCCTCTGCCCCCAGCGTCTGGGTGCTGGGTTATCGTGTGCACCACCACGCTCCGTCTAGGCAGCACTGGTTGCAGAATCCAGAGCTTCCTGCATGCTAGACCAGCTTGCTATGGATAGCTGAGGCCTCAGTCTGCATGAGGATTCTGAACAAAGGAACCAGTCACTGGGTGTCTGTTATCCCACAGCAAGGACAGATGCCCCTGACCCAGACGGCCACACTAGACCTTTCTAGAGCTTCTAGAATGTGGGGGCCCAATGAGCATCAGCACTTTGCTCCCAAGCCATCCGCTGCACCTGCATGCCACTTCCTGTCACTCAGAGTCACCTAGGCAAACAGACAGCATAGCCACAGGAAAGACACTCCTCAGATTACATCACCACAGCAAATGGTCAAATGTGAGACCTGAGCCACAGACCAAGAACCTGGGGCTGGACCACACGCAAGCACAGGGAAAGGTAGCAAAAACTAATGGTGGGCTGAGGATATGGCTGTTAGCAGATGCTTGCCTAGCATGCTCAAGTCCTGGGTTTGATTCCCAGTGCGGTACTTGGAAGGTGGAGGCAGGAGGATCAGAAGGTCAGGGTCATCCTAAGCTGCACGGTGAGCTCAAAGCCAACCTGGGATACACAAGGCCTTGCCTGAGAAGTGGATGAACCGGACTTCATCAGTGTTAAAAGAGCTGTGCTGTGAACGTCAGCGTCAGCCGAGCGAGCACACCCACGGGACGGGGGAAGGCAGCTGCAAACGACACAGCTGATAAAAAATGGATGTCCTGAATATATAAAGGGTTTTAAAGGCTGGGAGATGGCTCGCTCCGTGGGTCACCTGCTTCCTGCGTGAGCATTAGGACCGGAATCCAACCACCAGAACTCATGGGAAAAAGCAGGTATGGGGGTGCTAGGGGTTGGAGAAGGAGGGGTGGGGGATCCCCAGGTGTGGGAGGGCTAGAGGTCAGAGACAGGAGGATCCCCTGGGTGTGGTGGTGCTGGAGGTCAAAGATGAGGGGATCCCTCGGGTGTGGTGGTGCTGGAGGTCAGAGACAGGGGGATCCTCTGGGTGTGGTGGGCTGGAGGTTAGAGAATAGGATAATTTTACCTGAGCAGAGGGTCCAAGTGTGAGAGACTCCGCCTCCCCAGTGTTAGGGAGGTGCAAAGCCCCAGGCAGAGGTAGGCTCATCTGGATGGCTACTGTACACAAGCAAAAAGAGCCAGTGCACAGATGGTCCGGGGGTGCACACCTGGAATCCCAGCACTGGGGAGGCTGAGGCAGGAGAATATCTAGCTTGAAACTTTTTGTTTTTTTTTTAAAGTGGGATAGTCCTGGTGGCATACATCTGTGATTGCAGCACTCGGGAGGCAGAGGCAGCCAGATCTCCAAGTCTGAGGCCAGCCTGGTCTAAGAATGAGTTCCAGTTCCAGGACAGCCAGGGTACACAGAGAGATCCTGTCTCCAAAAAAACACAAAAGTGGGAAGCTGGCACGGGTGCCATGAAGATGAAGTTAGCATCCTTTCGCTTTGTTGGTGGGATGGAGAATGAATGATAGAGCTGGCACAGAAACAGCTTCTTAAAAACTTCACCATGAAGCTAGGGAGATGGCGCCATGAGGAAAACCACACAAGCAATGGCTAGCACCCATGTGAAAGCTGGGCATCAGGGTGCATCCATGATCCCAGTGACTGGGAAGCAGGACGACTCCCAAAGCTCACAGGCTGGCTAGCTTGATCCAGAGACTAGGAGGACCACCACATATGTGCTGTCACACCCAAACTCACACACGCAAGTATGTCTGTGCACACACACATGGGGGCAGGGCAATAATGGATCCTCTTCTGGGTACAGACTGGAAAGAACTGAAAGTCAGAGTCACAGCTTTGTACCCTCATTCCCAGCGGCCAAAGGGTGAGGGCACTGAAGTGTCCACCAACAGAGGAAGCTAGAAACAGAATGTAGGCTATCCACACGAAGGAACAGTGTTCAGTCTTAAAAGGAATGAAACTGTGACAGTCTACGCGCAGATAAACCCCGAGGACATTATGCTACACAAAAGAAGTCAGGCACCAAGGACAAGCGATGTATGATTCCTGTGTATAGCTTCCTGTAAGAATCAAATTCAGAGACAAGAAGTCCAAGTGCCTTACCAGGGGTGGGGGTGGGAGCTGTCTGAATGGAGCAGTGGCTCAGTGCACCAAGAAAATGGTGCACACTAGAAAACGGTGAAGGTGGAAAACCTTCCATTATGTGGATTTTACAAATTTTAAAAATCACCTGGGGCGTATTCCCATCATGGGTCCTGGTCACCAGAGCTCCAATGACCCCAGGTTCCCGTCATTTTCCAATCCCAGCAAGGCGAGGAGCTTCTAGGGCACCCACAACCTGGAAGTCCAGAGGGTGGGACTGAATCCAGGACACACCCCAGCCTGGAGGAGATGCTCACATGGCAACATTTATGTCACTAACAGAAACACATGAGAACTGGCATCTCGGACATTCATCTGTGGAGTCTGGCTCCTGCCCTTCCCCCAACTTGAAACTGGAGTGGCCTTCCTATTTATTACAAGTCCTACCTCGTCACACCTAAGTCTACCAGAGACAGCCAAAGCAAGAACGCCCACCTTGGGAGAAGAGAGGAACTCCTCTGTGTAGATTATCTTATAGATAACAGTTAATGCCATTCTTGTATCTCTGGGACCAAGTGGTCTACCAGGATGCCCTTCGGGGACAGAGCCAGGACCACTCCCTAGTGGGGCAGAAGATGTTGGACACATTTCTTTGCTCCGAGCACTTCCAGTAAGAAAAGTGACTTGGGCGGGGGACATCCCTGGGACTCCTCAGTACTACTGAAGGTCGTTCCCACTGCAAAGACAGAATCAGCAGTCAGAGTGTCCTGGGTGGGCTCTGTCTAAGCTTCTTATTTGCTGGGCGGCTCTGGGCCAGCCACTCCACCTCTCTGGACCTCAGTTTCCACAGCTGTAAGAGAAGAACAGACCAATGGGGCTGTTGGAGCCCCCTTGGTGTGTGTTTGTGTGGGGGTACGTGTGTGCTGCAGTGTGTGTGGAGGTCAGATGGTGACCTCGGGTACCGTTCCACCTTGCCTGACATCAGATCTCTTTGTTATTTGTCACTATGCATGCCAGGCTGGCTGCCCACCAGCTTCTGGTAATTTTCCTGCACCCCCATCCCATCTTGCCTTTGAAGCAGTGGGGTACAGTTGTGTGGTCTGGGCCCGGCTTTATGTAGATTCTAATGATTTGTACGTGGGTCTTTACACTCGCACCTCACCCACTGAGACCTCTTCCCCAGCCTTTGCCCTGGGTCAGCGCCAACAGGGACGGCCACCACTGCTGCTGCTATTCCTATTTTAACCCAAGACACGAAGGCAAAACTGAGCATGTGCAGCCAGCCTGGGATCGTGCTGCAGAGACCACCGTGGCTAGGGGGTCTGTTGTGAGATGCTCATCTAACCCACAGCACAACCCAGGACATCCCAAGTGAGATTCCCAGTGACCAAGCTTTGGTGATTTCTTCCCGAATTGAATCTTAGGCACACGTGGTGTGAAGTGGAAGGTGACCTCCCCCCAAAAAGTGGCGAGCAAGCAAACACCCCCGGGACTCAGGGCCTTGGTTCCACCCTGAAGAGGAGCTGAGAACCAGCCTGGAGCAAGGCAGCTGCAACTGCCATCATTCTGCCCTTCCAACAGTCAGTGGTTGAGGGTAGCTATTGCTGGGGCGCTGTGTCCCTGACTTTCCCGGGCCAGTGGCCAGAGAAAAAAGTTTGGAGACTTGCAGCAAGGATGTGGCATTCACTCAGAATTATGTTTTGAAAGGGGTTTATTCATTCTACAGTAAGACCGTAAACCTTCCAGGCCCCGGGGGCCCCTTATGTAGGTGAACATTGACTTCTGGGGGCAATTATGTTGTGGATCTCACATGGCTGTCACCTGAAGGAACCATGAGACACACAGTTAAGAGGGTGAGGAGCCAGGCAGCCCAACTCCACAAAGAGGTTTCAGTCCAGGCCACTGGGCTACTGAATATGGGGCGAGGGGAGTGTCACGGAGCTAGGCTTGAAGTAAGTACCTAAGCATGAGTGTTTTCCCTTACTCCCACACTCCCTCGGCCAGCACTCTGACTTCCTAAGGGCCCTTCTTCCAATTCCCAGTCCTGTCACCCCTTCTCTGGGGTGAGGACCAGAGATCCTGGATCACAGGTGAGGCAGCAAAGACCTGGGAATGGCCCCGATCTTGGTGTGACTAGGTTAGCTAAAGGGGCATTCCAGCCCCTGGGTTCCCCTTTCCCCAGTGAGGAGCCTGGATTCGTCAAGCGCGACGTCAGTGCTGTTCATGTATGATCATATTTCACCCTCCCACGGTCCCAAGGGGCAGGTTTATAGCTCTCTCATTTACACAGTGGGAAGCAAGGCCAGGAATGGTCCAGAGTCCACAGCCAGAAGGCAGGACCCACACCCAGTTCTAGAACAGAACCTCCAGCTGGGATTCTGGGTCTCAGGGCACGCGATCCCTGTAAGTCAAACAGGCCTCCGGCATGCCACCTGGCTCAGCTGGGCAGCACAGAGCACAGGGCCCTGGGCTCCTCGCACAAATCCCTCCAGCTCACATGGGGAGCTGCAACCTCATCGAGCTACCCCCAGCACCACAACAGGGCATGTAGCTAGGAAGGAGGACTCTGGGGGACTACCAGTAACTGGTGTGGCCATTCGCCAAGTGCTACCTCATACTAGGACAGATCCCATCCTGGGCCTGCATGGCAGCCTCCTCCTAATTCCCATTTCCTACACAGGACTCCCTGGAGCAAAGGGGTTCACCACAGATTAGTCGTCAGACATGATGAAAAAGAAACCCACAGGCACTGTACCCAGTCAGCGGGGGCAAAATTCTAGCCTGTCCCCAGCTAAAGGCTACTCCCCTCTTCGATATAATATAACATTTATCTTTCTTATGTTATGTGTGTGTGTGTATGTGTAGGTGAAGGAGGGGTGCGTGTGGAGGGCAGAAGACAGACGAGCCATTCCTCAGTCACTCACTACTTTGTGTTTTGAAACAAGGTCTCTCACTAGGACCTGCGGCTGGCCAGTTAGGAGGGATTCTCCTGTCTCCACTTCCTGGGTACCGTGGAAATTACAACCATGTGCCACTGTGCCTGACTTCTTTAGACGGGTGCTGGGATTGAACTCAGATCCTCACACTGATAAGGCAAGCACCTCACCAACTAACCCATCTTCCGGCCTCCGGATTTTACCCTTATAATTACTTTTTTCTCTTTTTTCTTTTTGTTTTTTTTTTTTTCATCACAAGGTTTCTCTGTGTAACAGTCCTGGCTGTCCTGGAACTCACTCTGTTGCTCCGTCGACCAGACTGGCCTTGAACTCAGATAACCGCCTGCCTCTTCCTCCTGTGCTGGGATTAAAGACTTGTGCCATCCATCACTCCCGGCTTTACCCTTATAATTTCTATTTTCAAACTACACTCACATCTGAAATCCCTTGACTCATTAGAATATCCCTGAGGGTGGGTGTGGCCACTGTCCCCATTGGGTAGACAAACCCACTCAGATGGTGTAACTGGTCCATCCAAGCTTAAGACAAATCTAGCTCTAGACCTTGATGTCCTTTGAATGAGTGCCCCCCCCCCCCGTTGGCTCAAACATTCAAATGCTTGGTCCCTGGTTGGAGGAAGTATTTGGGAAGGATTAGGAGGCATGGCCTTCTTGGAGGAGGTGTGTCACTGGGGGAGGGACTGGAGGTTTCCAAAGCTCAGGCCAAGCCTAGTCGGCCCGCAGATCTCAGCTATGCCTGTCTGTCTGCTGTCACGCTCCCTGCTACGATGGTCACGGCCTAACCTTCTGAAGCTGTAAACAAACCCCAAATTAAATGCTTTCTTTTAAAATTAGCTACAGCAATTAAGACACAACTCCACCATTTCCACTCCTTTAACACATGGTTACCAATCCTTTTAGCCTAGGCTTAGGTGAAGCAAGTCACTCCAGGGAGTCTTTCTTCTACTGGGAAAATCTTGTTTTCACTTGTCAAACACATGCCCTGAACCATCTGAAAACCCCAACCACTTGCTTTCCCAGATTCCCTTACCCTAAAATATAACTATACGACCAATGGCTAACACCGTCAAAACCATCTGCTAGGGGACTCCTGGGAGAGGCTGTCCTCAAAGGAAAACACAATTGAGCAGATTGTGGAGCACAGGAGGAAATACTCCTCTTTGCAGGGTAGACACCACCATGCCTACATTTGAGGGCTGGGACCTGATGGTCGCCTTTTGACACGAGGCATCAAGCATAAGTTCCAAGTCCTTTTCAGGGTCTAGAGAAGCAGAGAGATGGACAGAATCTTGAATCCTGGCGCAGTGGAGGACCTTACTTGCCACCAGGCCCTATGACCAGAGTTCAAATCCCAGGACCCACATGGTAGTAGGAGAGAACCAACGCTCACCGCCCACAGTGGTTCCCTCCACAACAATACTACACAGGCACACACAAAATAAATAAAAAGTAAATAAATGTAACTAAGTACACACAGTTCAAAACAACAACATTTAAAACCAGCAAGATGGCTCAGCAGGTAAGGACACTTTGCACCAAGCCTGAGTCATATGGTGGAAGAAGAGAACTGACACCCCCCGCCCCCCACCAGCAACTGGCCTCCATACATGCTCTCACACACATACAAAGCAGCAAATAAAGTAATTAAACACACACATACAAGCACATGCCCACACACAATCTAGAATCCTGGCAGGATTACCAAGCCATCAACTCAACCCAAACCTCTGCTGTCCCAGAATGACAAGAGACAATGTGCTGTGATGCATCTTCCTTCTTACTGAAGCTGCTTTGAGTTTTCTGCTTTGTCACTTACAACCCCGAGAAGCCCTAGTGGGCACCCCACTGCCCAGGAAGGCTGCAGAAGCAATGTCTGGATCACACCAGCTAGAGAGACCACTGATCTGTGCCCAGTGCAATAAACACTCTGGCAATTTGGAAGCGGTCTTGGAGCTTTAATCCAGAGACTCTGGCCTCACACATTAGCTCGCCTCACACCCCACTGAGAAGCCTGAGACTGTTCCAGGAGAGCAGAGACTCAGAGGAGGCCATGCCAGTGCCGCCTCCCTGACAGGGCTGACCCTAGCTCCCAAACAGCCTAAAGGGTTTGCTCTTCATTCCCCGATGGAACATCCGGGTCCCTTACTTGGCAGCCCATCAATTATTCACCGCGTCGTCTCAGTCTCCCCAGGACGCTATCAGGAGGAAAGTGATTGCTGCCCACCCTGCCCAGAGAAAGGACACAGCAACTCAGCACGGATAACAACAGCGCCCTCCTACTAGTGCTAAGCACTAAGCTAAGTTGTCACAAATACAACTTCACTGTAAAGTGGCCTTCAATCTTCATCTCAGTGATGGGAGGCAGGGAAGTGGGGGATGCGAACAGCTTCAGGCCAGAGAGCAGTGAGGACTCAGCCGGTCCTACAGCCCGGGTCGGTCCTTTCTCCGGACTATGGGAGAGGTGTCCATTTCTGCACCTCACAGACACCTTGAAATGATCCCACATTTGACCCTCAGCCTGTGTGTTTTCTGAGGGCCCTCCCCTCCTCCAAGCCTCGTTGTGCCGACAGGCTTGGCTTTGGAGCTTGTCAGATGGAGCGGGCCAGGTGCAGATGATGAGATGGTGGAAACTGAGCCACAGGAAGGCTGTGAGAAAGAAGTGACCGACAGGACCCAGGACCCTGAGATAGTCAGTGCCTGACTGCTTGTTTGATATATCCACCCAGCCATCAATCCACCTCTCCATTTACCAATCTATCCATCCACCAATCTATAAATCCATCCACCCATCCATCATCTACCCTCCCACTCACATACCCATCCATCTGCTCACCATCCACCTGTCCACCAGTCCACACATCCATCTACCTATCTACCCACCAATCCAGCCATTATCCACTCATCCACCCAGCCATCCGTCCACCTAGCCACTCATTCACTGACCCATCCATCTGCCAACCCATACACCCATCCATACATCCACCAATTCATTGATTCATCCGCCCACCAATCCATCCATCCATCCATCCATCCATCCATCCATCCATCCATCCATCCATCCACACACACCCTGAAGCTCTCTGAATCAGGCACCGTGATGCATGCTGGGAACGCAGCAGTGTGTATGATACATCCTTATGGGTGTAAAACAGAAACATGTGGACCAAATACCATTTCAAATAGTATTTAAAGCTCACGCAGGAAAGATACTGCATGAGTACGGGGAGGCGACAGGAGTCAGGGAGGTCTCCTGGGGAAAATAGTGGGGTAGGGACCATAGCAAACGCGGACGTGGAGAGAAGGGGCCCGTGGAACGATCCGGGCAATGTCAGCAGCCAGAAAAGTAAGCGCAAAAGGTCCTGGGGCAGAACAGACCATAAGGAAGTCAGCAGGACTGGGACCACACGAACCAGAAGAGAACAGGGAGGTGAGCCCAAAGAGCTCAAAGGGCCAGAATCTAGGCCTCAGGCGCATGGCGGCACAGGGATTTCATGCTGAATGTGACAGAAACCTCCGTGGGTTACAAGAGATGAATAATGCAATCTGACTTGCACCTTGGGCTGCTGGGGAAAGGACTGTGGGAAGCAAAGTGAGAGAAGGCTCCAGGGAGGCATTTGTGGCCCTCAGTCACCACAGAAAGAACAGGGTGTTCCAAATGTCACTAGGGGGTACGTTTCTGGCTACTTCTAGACCTTCTAGGCTACTTTGTGACCTTAGGCAAATTACTTCACCTCTCTGAGCCTTGTATTTGTTAGGTATTGGATCCGTGGCTATCAGAGTTTCCATACTGACAGCCAGTGAACCTTCTCCTTTCAGCTCTGGCTGCAGAAACTGCCAGAGTGTGAGCTGACAGCCCAGCCTGGGATCACAGTGAGGTCGTGATGCTGTCCGGGTGAGCCGACCAAGCGGAGAAAGAGGAGAGACCGCTCATTCCCACACACAGCCTCTTGCGACACTTCGAGACTTCTGCTTGTGCCCTGCAGCCAGAAGCCAGTTCAAACACGGCCCTTTGCCTGTTTCTTCTTGGGGAGCGCAAATCCCCACTTCCTGTCCCTGGATCTAGGGTCTTAAGGAAGGAGGGGCCTGCCTGGGACCTCAATGGGCTGAGCAGTGGGGGAACCTGTGTCAGGCCTAGAAATAGCAAAATAAGTCTGTTGATCCTAAGCCGGCTAAGGCTCCCATCTTAGAGGGAGGCTTTCTGGACACGGAAACTGGGGGAGGATTATGGTCAGAATCTTCTAGGAGGCGGACCAGGCCCAGGAGCCTCCTCAGAGTCCAGTGGGGAGAGAAAATGACTGTGGGCGCTTCCTCTCATCCCAGCAGCCAGCCCTTCCTGTGTCTACTGCAGCCTTCTTGAGCAAGTCAGTTCTCTGCAAATAACCCCAGAGTTCCCTCAGAGAAGGGATCAGTGAGGGGCCGGCCAGCTGGGCCACCAAGACTCCACGCTGAGAGGCCAGGCTGGCCAAGAGCCAGGCCTTGCTACTAAACTATGGCTGGCCGAACAGACAATCTCAGTCGCTTGCCTCTGGTTGTCTTTCCTGGGCTCTGCTCTCAGAGACATTCTAGTCTCTTTCCGAACTTGATCTCTCTGGATTCTCACACATCGCTTTTCTGGGCCCCTTCCCAACCTCCCTTGCAGCCCTGAACACACTGCGCTGTCATTTACTCCTGGCACCCAATACGCAGGCCACGTGAAGCAGCCCTCACCCTCCAGACACTCCCTGGTGACAGCCTGACTCAGAGGAATCGCACCTGCCCCGCTCCTCACCCCAAGCCCCTCCTGGCCCCCCAAGGCTTCCACTTTGCCCCACAGCCCACCCTGACTGATCTCATTCACTCATGCCTCATTCTCTAGGCTTCTACTCTGCTTTGATTCGGAAATCCACATCCTCCTCCACCAGCCACCGAAACTGCACCACACTGCAAGTCCATAAACAAGGAACCAGGAAGGGCCGCTCACACACAGTCTGAGCCTTTGGGCAGGCCTGTCCTTGCCACTAGCCTTCCCGTGTCTTCTGTAATCTCTTAAAATACCCACGGGTGCCTCAGCCTCCACCAAGCATGCCTGTGGGCTGCATTTATACCCTTCCTTGGTGGCGGAGTGGGGTTATAGTACGGCTGAATACCACAGCGGCAGGGCTGGCTGCTCTGGCCTGGATTTAGGGCCTAGAGGGCAGGACACCAGACTGTACTCAGCAAAGCCAGCCTGTTCTCACTGCAGTTGTAGCATTTTAGAGTCTTACAAACCCATCTCCATCCAACAAAGTGAGGTACACAGCACTGAATCATCCAAGGGGGGTGTCTTATGACACATGGGAAGGGTACAAGAGCGGTGGCCCTTGGAGAACTTGCTTGGAGTCCCTGCCTTTTACTAGTTCTCATGGTGAGGAGCCCGGAGCCGCGGCATAGGCCTCCAGGAGGGAAGCAGATCCCAGACTCACCTTGGCGGCCACCGATGAATTGGGCTTCTCCAGCAGATCCCAGAGTTTCTTCCTCTTCTCAGCGCAGCACGTGTTGTCGAACTCCTCGCCCTCCCGCTCCCGCAGAGTCTCAGCCTCGCGCTTCAGCTCCTCGTTCATCTGCTCCTTCTTCTGGTGGTAGCGGGCCTGACAGCAGGACTCCAGGTAGATCTCATCGATGCCCCAGTAGTCCAGCTCCTGGCTGAAGCTCAGCGCGCACATCTCCTCCATCATGTGTAGGCGGCCCGTGCGGTAGAAATTGAGAATGGAGGTAAAGGCGCCTGGGTGGCGGTCGAAGAAGTACTCATTGTCCTCAAGGCTGTAGTCGTCGCACACCTGGAGCAGCGAGTCGTGCGTGTTGCAGTCCCGGAGCTTGCCCAGCCGCGTGCGGGGCAGGCGGTCCAGAGTGCGCCACAGCACCTCGTGCGCCAGTCCCCCGACGTTGAGGCGCACCCGGCGTGAGCACGCCTTGCTGCGTACGATCTCCATGGGCTCGGGCGGCAGCGAGCTGGTGGAGCGCGAGCCATGCTTCGTCATGCCCGCCGGCATCGCTGGTCCGGCCGTCCCCGCCCCCCCTGCCCCCCCAGGCCGCTGTCACTCGACGGCAAGGCCCGCTGCCGCGGGGGCGGGGGGCGGGGAGCGCTGCGGGCCGCTGCGGTGCAGGGGTACGAGGGCGGGCGTCACGGCTGCCGTCTCACCTCCATCCCGACGGCTGCGAGGCGGAAAGCGAAAGCGGACGCAGGTCAGCGAACACCCTGCGAGGATCCTCCCCCAGGGTCCCCACCGGCCTTGACCTTCCCGAGGCTTAAGCGGCTCAGAGGGGGGTGGGGGTGGGGGTGGGGGACTGATGGCCGCTGTCCCTCCCGCCGGTGCTGAAGTCAGCCCCACCCCTGGACGGAAGGAGGGGTGGCTCTCCCGGTGGGAGAGGCCCCCAGGAGGCGCCCAGGAAGCCCCACCCCCGCCCTGGCGCAATCCGGCCGCCCGGGGCGCTGTCCGCCCCGTCGAGTGCTGAAACTCCCTGCTCTGCGGGTCTTGGGATGTAATGCCCAACCTGGCCCCGCAATGGGGAGGCAGGAAGAGGCAGGGAGAACTTTCTTTCTCTTTTTAGTGAGTTCTCATCTCCTCCCACCCAAGATAGTCAGGATTTGGGGTGGGAGCATAACGATGGCATTGGACTTGCTTTTTCTAAATCTTAAAAGATTTTGGGTCGAGTGGGGATTGTGGAGTCTAAACAGATGCCCACCTGTCGGAGGTCACCAGGCAACCCTGACCTGGGGCGACCCCACTCCTCACAACATCAGGACCTGAGGTCGCTCCCGAGACTAGGTGAGGGTCGAAGGAACCAAGCCAGCGGGGTCTCCACCTCCCTGTGTGCCCCCCACCTTAGCGCAGGAGGGTGCGGAGTCCTCCGGATCCGCCTGCTCGATGCTCCCCTCCCGCCCCCCTCCCCCTTCTTTCTCCTCCTCCCCCTCCTCCCGTTCCTCCTCCTCCTCCTCCTCCTCGCTCCTCCCGGCTATGGCTTTTTATAACTCCGGGTTCTGCGCCTTTGCCCGGGCTCGGGAGGGAAGGGGTGGGGGAGGTGGGAGGCGGGGAAACCAGCGGAATCTTCTGGCCTTTCGGAGCGTGCCCTCCTCCCGCCACGCACCGGTGATTTCGGGGGGTTCCCGGGGCCCACAGCACGCCGGGCGCACGCCCCGCCCCCCGCCCCGGGGTGGGCCCGCGCCGCCCCCGCCACACTCACCCCCAGGGCGGCCGCCTCCCGGGGCCGCGCCGCGCGCATCTCGCCGGCCGCCCGCGCCCCCGCCCGCGGCAGCGGCGGTCCCGGGGCCGGGCTGGGCCTACCCCGGCCGGGCGGGCGGGCGGGCGGCACCGGCACCGGGGCTGCGGGGCGCGGGCGGGGCGCTCTGCGGGGCGCGGAGACTGCGCGGCCCGGGCGATCGGCGGCGCCTCCGCCTCCACCTCGGGCTCCGGCTCGGCTCGGCGGCGGCCGCGGCTGCCTGCGCGAGATCAACAAGTCGGGCTGAGCTTCGGCTCTGCGCTCGCTGCGATTCTGTCCCGCACTTCGGAGCGCGGCGAGTGGCACCGAGGCGGGACGGCGCCACCTGCGGGTCGGAAGCGCGCGCGGCTTAACCCCTCCGTGCCCGGCCCTGGCCCAGGCCCAGGCCGCGGGGCCCACCCGGGAGGGCTGTCTGCGTTCTGGCCACCACGAGGCTGAACGCCTACTGCATGCAGACTCCGCACGTAGATACAGCTGCGAAGGCAACAAGCCTCCGGGTCGCGGGGCTGCCGGGAGAGCGACTGTAAACAGAAGTAGGGGACTATGTCAGACAGGCAAGATGCTGGGAGGATGGGAGAGCTGGAGAAGGCAGGTGGCAATTTTAAATAGCCCTTGCCTCGATTCCATTCCAGATTCTAAAATCAAATTCTAGGTTCTAGAGGAAGGTGGACAGTCTACCTACTAACAAATAAATCTGCAAATCGAGTGGGCAGGTGGGTGGTTGCTGCTGAGGAGAGACGTAAGGCCAAGGCAGCCAAGACTCAGAGCTTGCATGGTCCCATCAATCGCTCACCCATTCATGCTAGCTAGGACGGCTGCTTCTGTGGAGCTAAGCGTTATACTCAACCAAGGGATGCACTGCCCCCTGCCTCACTCTGCAGTGGGGCATGCAGACTGTATCAGGCCATCTCGAGTGCTGTGGGGTGGCAAGGTTTGCATGCAGAAGGGTCCAGGCTTCCCTCCAATCGGCCACACTTAGGCTCTGCCTGGTCTTTGCTGGTTTGTTCTTTCGCATCCATATCTGTGGTGTGGTATGAGGGTGGCAGAGATGCAGAAGAGAGAAAACCTTGTCCCTGAGGGGGAGAGGGGGCAGAGATGCAGCAAAGAGCCTTGGCCTGGAGTGGGGAAATCTTAATGAGACTTAGTGCCCTGAGATAAGTCCCTTCCCCTCTCCACTCTTGGTCTCATTGCCTTTGCATCACACAGAGCTGTTTGGAAAGATCTATCTCATCAGTTCCCTCATCATGACGCAGCCCAAGCTGCTTCTGCCTTCTTTCCCTGTGACCTCTGCTCTGAGCTCCCCGTCCCTTCTCTGCCTCCCACAGGTCACGATGATAGCCACATGATAGCCATGCCTGTCAGAGTGAATGTTCCATTGCCTGAACTGAATGCTGTTGTCACAGTAGTGAAGCCTTGCCCGGGTTTTCCTTGCTCTAGCTGATAGATCTGGTTCAGTCCCTCCCTCTTCTCTGCTTGCCCAACGTGGAAGCAAGACAATCAACTAAACGTATTTTTATTTTTTAATGAGAGTGCTAACAGGAAATCAGGAGTGCGATGGGAAGGGATGGGTTATACTGAGAGCTTTACCCAGGTGCTCAGGGAGGGCCTCTTAGAGGCCGAAGACAGACTCCACAGGTAAGAAGGGAGTCAGCTACGGGGAACTATGAGGCGTTCCAGGTAGCGTGTCCAGGTCAGAGGTCAAGGGCAAATGAGGAACAAGTGCCTTCCTGGCTACTACAATATCAACATAGAAAGCACAAGACTTGCTTCCCTTCCTTATTGTGCCAGATGTGTGTGAACTTACCACAAATTAAAATCACCTGAGCAGGGAGCTGCATCTAAGGCATTGTCTTAATTGATGTACAAGAACCTACCCAAATGTGGGCAGCGCTTACTGGTAGGAGCCCAGATTAAAGGGCTTGGAAAAAGGAAGATTGCTCCCTTTTGCTGGCTTGGCCTTGCCTCTTGCTGCGGAGTTGGTTGATGCTGCTGCTGTTGCTGACAATGACGGTTACGATGATGATGACAACGACGACAATGATGATGCTGATAACGACGATGATGGTGATGCTCGTTCCTTCACTGATATCAGAACCAGCAGTTTTAGACTTCCAGTTTTAGACTAAGGACCTTCAATTCTCCAGGAACCTACAGATTTTCAGTGCTGACTTGGGACAGCTGAGGCACCTCAAGGACCGAGAAACTACCAGATCCTGGCCTCATGGTGCTGGGATCATTTCAGAGTAAGCTGACTAAATACATTTTTAACATATTTGATATATAAAATGTCTTCTATTTTAACATGTAAAATGTGTGTCCTATTGGTCCTGTTTCTCTAGAAAACCCCAGCTCATACAAGGTGCATGTGTGTGTGTGTCCGTGTCTGTGTGTGCGTGCATGCATGTGCATGTGTGCATATGGAGGCCAGAGGTCAACTTTGGGTATGCTCCTTAGGTGGCATCCATCTTTTTAGTTTTATTTATTTGTTTAGAGATAGCTTCTCATTGGCTGGGAACTCGCCAGCTAGACAGGCTGACTGGTCCATGAGCCCCTGGGATCCTCTTGTCTCTGCCACCCCTGCCTTGGGATTGTAAACACACACTGCAATGCCCGGGTTTTGTTTTTTGTTTTTTTGTTTTGTTTGTTTGTTTACAAGGGTTCTGGAGATTGAACTCAGGTCCTAGTACTTGTGAGGCAAGCACAGTACTGGCAGCCACTCCTCAGTCCCCATCATTTCTTCATCCCTTACCCACCCACTTCCCCTGAGATTGCTCCCTACCTCACGGGCAGCACTTGTTACCTGTTCAGTGGATTTTATATTATTTTTTGCGTTTCTTCTTTCTATGTGAGATTTTGAAAAAGTGGTGTTTTAGCCGGGCGGTGGTGGCGCACGCCTTTATTCCCAGCACTCGGGAGGCAGAGGCAGGCGGATCTCTGTGAGTTCGAGGCCAGCCTGGTCTACAAGAGCTAGTGCCAGGACAGGCTCCAAAGCCACAGAGAAACCCTGTCTCGAAAAACCAAAAAAAAAAAAGAAAAAGAAAAAGTGGTGTTTTGTGTGTATGTCTCAACTCATACTTTTTTGTTGTTATTTGTTTTGTTTTACACCCCCCCCCCCAGAAAATAGTTCAGTATGTAGCCCAGGCTGGATTTGAACTCACCATGCTCTGTTTTATCCTCCTGAGTGGTATGGGATTGCAGATCTACCTGCCTGCACCGCCGTGCCTGCTCGTGCTGATGTGGGCTCACCAGTTCACCGGGCCTCACAATGCATGTCCCTTCCTCCCTGTTGACTCCCTCAACGTCACTTGTCCTAGTACTCAGCAGACTCTCCTTGAACTCGGCTACGTAGCCAAGGATGCGTTTGGATCTCTGATTTTTCTGCCTTCTCCTCCTAAGTGCTGAGATTATAGGCATGCTCCACCGCACCTGATGTACACAGCACTCGAGCTGAGCTCAGGGCTCTGTGCATGCTAGGCCAGGGCTCTACCAGCTGAGCTTTGTCCCCAGCCCTGACTTTGTAAACCTGCTTCCTGAAGCTTTGGAACAATGTGTCCAGGGTGTGTACACTCTTGACTAAGTGCACCCAGACTCCACTGCCTCTGGTGGCGTATCCTCCAAAGTGCCAGGAGTCCTTCGGCCTCCATTAGCTTTTATCCAGAGAGAGGAGCGCTGAACATCCAGTGTGTGCCAGGAGACAGCTCAGTGTATCGAAATTAATGAATCTCAGGATTGCTTCATACACAACAGAATTTGTGTGTGTGTTTGAGCTATTGCCGTGGTGATGGAGCTGTTGTGGTGGCTGTTGTTTTGAGTATAGTTATGATTGTTGTAGTAGTGGCTGCTGTTGTAGTGGTGGTAGCTACAATTATAACTGTAGTTGTAGTTGTTATCATTGGGGGCTCTTGCTATAGGTGTTATGATTGTGGTTGTTGTTATGGTTGTTTTGTGGTTGTTGCTGTGGTTGTTACAATTGTGGTTGCTGTAGTGGTAGTGACTGTTGTGGTTGTGTTGGTGATGGCTGTTGTTTTATTTTTGGTTATAGTTGTTATGGCTGAAAGCTTGTTATGATTGTGGTTGTTGTTTTAATTGTGGTTGCTGGTTGTTGCTGTGGTTGCTGTTATGGTTGTGGTTGTTATGGTTGATGATTATTGTGATTGTGATTGTTGTTATAATTATAGTTGTTATTATGGTTGTTGGTTGTTGCCGTGGTTGCTGTTATGGTTGTAGTTCTTATTATGGTTGATGATTGTTGCTGTTTTGTTTGCTGTTGATGTTTGTTGTTATGTTTTTCATGTTATTATGGTTGGTGATTATTGCTGTGTTTGTTGTTATGTTTGTGGCTATATTATGACTGGGATTGTTGCCATGGTTGCTGCTATGGTTGTGGTTGGTTAGTGCCTATTGTCATGCTTGTTATTATAGTTGTTGGTTTACAGGATTCCTTTATGATCTAGCTGCTAAACCCCTTGATGACTTTGAATGTTGTAAACATCTATCTGTCATCTGTGCATTATTTTTTTGCTCTTGATATCTTTTGTTTCCAGAATATTTTTGAGGGGTCTGTGAGATGGCTCAGTAGTGCTTATCCCCAAACCTGACAACCATCCTCCTGCCTCAGACTCCTGATTAGCTGGGATGACAGGCCTGAGCCTCCAGTCCTGGTTGTGGGTGGTTTTCTGGGGCAAGCCACTTTCCTGCACTGGTCTGAGGGGTTGCCTTTGCCATCTGTAACCCCTCAGTCTCATTGCCTACCTGTCTGGTCTTTGTGTCCTCCTGCCCACATGACCCTCATCAAGTAGCATGGGATTCTGCATGCTGAGTCCTTGAGGCCTCTCTCTCTGCTCTTCTGTTTTAGGGTGAGTTTATCTACTGTCCTCTTTAGTGAGGGACGAATCATGTCCCTGAAGGGACAATCATGCCACCCTGGTTGTCATTTTGTATTCCCAAGCACCAGGCTGTCACCAGCTCCTACCCAGAGCTCCCATCTGCCCAGGGAACCCTTGAAAACAGCAGTCTCTAGGAAGAAACTTGACTTGAAAGCCCAGGGAAGTACTTCTTCCTACCACCCACGCCCCCGCAAAGAAGGCCGATGTTTCATCGTTCATCCCAGAGGACATGCGATAACATCCACACAGGGGTTTGGTTATCACAACTCTGGGGAAGGGGGCATCTTCCTGGTGTCTGTTTGGTGAAGGCAAGGGGATGTCGCCAAACACTAGAGTCACACAGAGAATGGTTCCCACGGTGATAATAAAGGTAGCTGCTGCCCTGCAAGTCAATAGTGTCAAGTCTGATAAATCCCACTTGAGTCTCTCGGAAGGCAAAGGTGTTTCCCAACCTAGAACTGCTCTTCTCTCAGTCAGCAGTGAGCGGCTTCTTTGTGACACACGGAAGATCCAGGGCAGGAGAAACAGACGTCACTCAGTGCCTCATTCAGCTGTAAGAAGTACAGTGAGGAAAAGCAGCCAGAAGGGAGCAAGGCGCATGCCTGATGGAGGCATCAGCAGTGGTGGATGAGGTGGTCCAGGGAGGCTTCCTAGGGAGGCAGTCACAGAGAGACATCAACCTTGTGCGTGCAGAGGAAGTCCCAAGAGCCCAAGCCCTGAGTATGCGATGTTCTAGAACATCTGGATTCAGTGCCTTTTATTTTCCAGAGGGAAGGAGCCTGAGTTTCCTTGAGTTGGGGAGCCCTGGAAGTTTTTCACAGAGGGATCCTAGGCATTCAGGCCTGTTTCCAAGCAACCCCTCCATCAAAGAGGGTGCCAGGGAGACCTGAGCAATGCAAGGTGGTCTCAGGAGACCCATAAGAAGGCTCCGGCCAAACGAAGTAAGCTCTGAACCAGGTGGTGGGCAATTCACCAACCATGGGCCTCTGCAGAGATTCTTCTGCAAGTCCATGGCCATGGCCTAAGACCCTGTGTGGTTAGATCGCTGCCTCACCTACAAAGTCCCACTGGCAGCTTAAGTGCAGGCAGCAGGCCTGGCTCCATCAGCTCCATCCAGCCCTGTGGTGTCTGCGTGTTTACTCAGCAAGGAGTTGTGGAAAGTTCCTTCAGGTGGAGGCCATCTCATGGCAAAGAGAGAGGGCTCCGGGGCAGAACGACTGGTTCGGCATGGCTCTGGACAAGTGAGCCTCTCTAAACTGCAATGTTCCCATCTCTAAAATGAGTAGCCATAGAGATGGTGTCTGCTTTATTAGGTTATGAGGGATTTTTTTAAAAACATACTTATTTATTATGTATACAATATTCTGCCTGCATGCATGCCTACATACCAGAAGAGGACACCAAATCTCATTATAGATGGTTGTCCCGTGTGGCTCCTGGGAATTGAACTGAAGAACTCTCAAAGAGCAGCCAGTGCTCTTAACCTTCTGAGCCATCTCTCCAATCCCCAGAAAAAATTAAATTTAACTTTCTGTGTGTGGGTGTTTTGCCTGCACATATGTCTGTGTACCTTGTGCGTGGGTTTCCTGAGCTGGAGTTACAGGCAGTCGTGAACCACCATGTAGGTGCTGGGAATAGAACCCGGATCCTCCAGAAGAGCACTCTTAACAGCTGAGCCATCCTTCCAGCCCCTGTGAGGAGCTTTTTAAAGCCTTTTACCACCAGGGGTAAAGCCTGTGGTTTGCTCAGGGAGGGGCTTATGTATCAAGCTCATCCTAAGTAACCAGAATGCTTAGCTGGTGGGTGAGGGGATGGCTCTGTCAGTAAAATGTTTGAGCACAAGCATCAGGACCTGAGTTCAGATCCCAGGATGCAGATAAAAGAGCCAGTGGTGTCAGTGTGCACACCTGTAATCCCAGGGCCAGGGAAGCAGAGACAGGGCTTCCTGGAGCTCACTGGCCATCTGGCCTAGCAGAATCAGTCAGCTCCAGGTTTCAGTGAGAGACTGTTTGACCCTGTGTGGAGTGTGATGGAGGACGAGGCCTGGCATCAGTCTCTGACGTCCACATGCACATACATGTGAACATATATGAACTGCACATACATGTGAACATATATGAACTGCACATACATGTGAACATATATGAACATGTACCTGATGTGGGATTCCCCTCTGTATGCTGTGAATATCATTGGTTAATAAACTGTCTGTGCAGAGCAGAATAGAGCTAGGCGGGGAAAACTAAACTGAATGCTGGGAGAAAGGACACAGAGTCAAAGAGAAGCCATGGAGCTGCCACCAGAGACAGACTCCGGAACTTTGCTGGTAAGCCACTGCCACGTGGCAAGACACAGATTAATGGAAATGGATTAAATTAATATGTAAGAGTTAGCCCATAAGAAGCTAGAGCTAATGGGCCAAGCAGTGACTTAATTAATTCAATTTCTGTGTGGTTATTTTGGGAGTCTGGGTAGCCAGGAAATAAACAAGCGGCCTTCCTACAACATATACCAAACAGACTGCATACACAGATAGATAATGAAATAACTAAGTAAATGTTTTTTTAATATTTATTTATTTATTTATTATGTATACAATATTCTGTCTGTGTGTATGCTGCAGACCAGAAGAGGGCACCAGACCTCATTACAGATGGTTGTGAGCCACCATGTGGTTGCTGGGAATTGAACTCAGGACCTCTGGAATAGCAGGCAATGCTCTTAACCGCTGAGCCATCTCTCCAGTCCTAAGTAAATGTTTTTAAAATGCTTAACTAATCCATGTAGAAGGTTGGGGAACTTAGGGGGGAGGTGCTCCCACCACTTTGTTTTGCCTTCTTTAGTATAGAGACTCTTTGTTCCCAGGTGTGGTGTCTGATCATTACAAAAGGGTCACTTCTGGGCCAGGCATCAGCCTTCATGAAAACATATTTGAAGTAAGGTGACCAGTATTGGGGAGAAAGCCTCTTGTACTCCCCACCCAAGTCTACCTGGAAATAAAGTCATCATAGGGGAAGAGGGACCTGAACAGGGTCTACCATTCGGGATCCTGATCCAGCCACACCTGAAGCCAGTGCCCTGGATTCCCAGTTATGTGTGCTGTGAAATTACTCCTTTTTCCCTGCCAGCTGTCAGTCTGTCACCCACATCCAAAAGATCTTAACCAGTGGCAGTCCTTTCTCCATAGACCAGACATTTTGTTAGCTCGAGGAGAATTTAGACATCTAAGAAATAGAAAGGGGAGGTGGAGAGGTGGTTACTCTTATAGGGGACCCGATTTCCATGCTCAGCACCCAAATCGGACAGCTTTACAACCCCGTTAACTCCAGCTCTAGGGATCTGACACCTCTGCCCTCCTTGGGACACCTGCACTTATATGCACACACACAGACACATAATTAAAAATAAAATAAATATTTAAAAAGAAAACATAACAGAGGCCAGGAGAAACCTGGTATGATGGTCCACACCTGTATTCCCACCACTCAGGAGACAGAAGCAGGAGGATCATTGTAACTCCATTTCCAGGGAATCTGATGCCCTCTTCTGACCCTGTGCACACCAGGCATGTATGCGGTGCACAGACATACATGCAGGTAAATCACCCACACACATTTAATTAATTAAAAGTTCAAAGTCATCTTTGCTTAAATAGTTAGTTCAAGGCCATCCTGGGCTACGTGAGATCCTGGCTCAAACCCAGTAAACTCCCTGGAAGAAGGGAGGGAGGGAGGAAGGGAGGGAGGGAGGGAGGGAGGGAGGGAGGGAAGAAGGAAAGCTGAGCTATAACTGTGATCTTTCTGTAAAGAAGGGATGCTGCATAAACCTCTGATTAAAGGACAAGCCACGACACTTATGCAGGGGACGGCATCCCAGTGCAGCCAAGTTCCAACCTTAGACCATCTGATTCTGGTCACTGCTCTCTCAAGACTTGTCTGCTGGGGCCTCAGCCCAACATCTTGCTAGGAGGAGCTGAGGTCCACCCACGCCACTCGCTCTGACTGTGCTGGCTAGAGGCTCCTCTGTTGGAAGTCCGGCCTTCCATGGATTCGATACCATCCTTCATTTGTGTCCCACTGGGCAGCCGGCTCAGGTTTCTTTGAGTTTCGGGTAGAGTAAGGCTAATTAATACCATACGCCCTTGCCCCCACCTTGTCCTAGCTGGTTCTGTGTGTCAGCTTGACACAAGCTAGAGTCATCAGAGAGGAAGGAGCCTCTGCTGAGGAAATGTCTCCATGGGATTCAGCTTTAAGGCATCTTCTCAATTAGTGATCAGTGGGGGAGGGCCCAGACTATTGTGGGTGGAGCCATCCCTGTGATGGTAGTTCTGGGTTCTTTAAGAAAGCAGGATGAGCAAACCATGATGAGCAAGCCAGTAAGCAGCACCCTCCATGGCCTCTGCATCAGCTCCTGCCCCCAGGCTTCTGCCCTTCTTAAGTTCCTTTCCTGACTTCCTTCTGTGATGAACAGCAATGTGGAAGTGAAAGCCAAATAAACCCTTTCCTCCTCAACTTGCCTTTTGGTCATAGTGTTTTATTGCAGTAATAGAAACCCTAACTAAGATACCCCCCCCAACCACACACGCACGCACACACAGGTGCACATGCTTGTGTGCTCAAATTCCATAGTAGAGAAAAGTGGCTTGATGGAAGTGGAGAGACCCTGAGAGACTCAGGGGACATGCGTGCATCATTCCATATCAGAGTGCATGTTGCATGGGACCCCGGCTGCCCCAGGGATCAGCCCATCAGCTGCCCAGGTCCTGGGAGCATGGATGAGGTGATAGATGACGCACTACGCATCCAACCTAACTCTGGGAAGTACTCACTGACACAATAACCACAACAATAACGACAAGACTGGTTGACCATGTACTATATATTAGAGCTGTGGGCAGGGGGAGGTGTCTGTGTGTGTTGCTCTATTGATTTTATTTCCCCCTTGCACTAGGCACTGAGGACAATATAAATGAGACCATTAAACTGTTGGAGGACCCCGAGTGACCCAGTGTCTGAGTCTAGTTCCTCTACATAGCCCAGGCTGGCTCACACTCGCCATCCTCCTGCCTTAGCTGTGTGAGTAGGTGGGATCCCGGCTTTGCACCACCAGACTCAGCTCCAATGACTGCCTTTTTTAATTTCAGAGTCTGTTTGTATTTATCAAGCCCTGGGTTTCCTGGCCTAAATGAACAAAACTTGTTTTCTGGCCAACCCAATGTTTATTTGTTCCTCCGTCTCTTAGTGTGTCACCTGTCCTGGAGCCTCACCATCTTCCTTCCGTGTTCTCAGGCACCAAGTCTCACTTAGCCATCTACCCAGTCTCCCCACCACACGCTTGCCAACTCACTTCTGTCTGTCTCGTCTCCTTTCAATCGTGTGCCCACATGGTCCACCTTCCTGCCCATTCACCCAACCTCTTGCCCATCTATCTTTTACCAATACGTCACTTACCTTTAAACACGTCCATCTACCTGCCATTCACCCACGCATCTATCCTTCCATCCACCCCCCCCCACTTCTCACCCATTCACCACCATCTGGTACTCATCTACCTACAAACCCAACCCCTCATCCGCCCCAGATACTCATGCATCGCTCCGTCTATCCATCCACCCACTACCCATTCATCCACCCCTCCACCTAGGCATCCTTGAACCTTCCCATCCACCACCTCACAATGGCCTAGGCCTTTGTGTGTTATAATGCTTTGTGCAGGCTGTACTCTGTGAGACCCCAGCATGGTCTCCTGGGTTCTCTTCCAGGCTAGACATATGGGTGCCACCAGAGAAAGTCCCCACAGAGGGAGCCTTTCCGTGGCCAGGACTTTGAAAGCCATCGACTTCCAGGGTGTGGGGCCAAAAGATGATGAAATACAGAACAACTAAGACGCAGGCTTCCAGCAAAGCAATTAAAGGTAAGCTAATCTCTCTCCCCTTCGAAGGAGCCAGGGAACTCCAAGACACAGAAGAGGAGTCAGCAAAAGAAGAAACCAAAGCTGCAGAGGTGAAGGGCTAGCAAGCAGATGCTCCTGGTATAGTATCTTCCTGAGAGCTCAGCTTCCCTGTCCTGCAGGCCTGGTGTCTGTCCCACCTCCTCTCCTCTTTACTGTCCCTTGCCTAATGCTTCCCGCCACCCACCTCCCTTCCCATCGCTCTTCTTGATAATCCACCCTCCGAGCTCCCCTATTTATAGCCCTTCCCCTCTTACTATTTACAATAAAGAATGACCTCCCAGGATGAGACCTGGTGGCGTAGTGCTTCCTGTTTACCTCCCAGCAGACCGCCTCACCCCCAGACCCAGAAGCTCCCTCTTCTGAATCACACAGAGGCAGTTGATGAGCAAGGCCACTTTAATAGGCGCGCGTCCATCTGACGGTATGACATGAAGCTTGAGCGCTGTGTTGAAACGGCAAGGCGTCACCACCGTGACATTCACAAATACACCGTGACGCTGTATTTATTAAAAACAACAAAAGCATCAAAACCAAAGCCCGGGAGAGAGCTCATTGTAGGCTTCTCTATCCGGAGACTGGGCTCCCAGCCCCTGCCATGAGCCCTTCACCCCTCTTTTGGACCCCTTACCCACAGTGGGTCCGCCAATGAAAAACTTGAGGAGAGACATGAGATAGGCCTCAGACAGCCAGCACGCTGGCTCATCTAACCCAGGCACACAGGCTCTGGGGCCCAGAGTCTTGACCTCCACTGTCCAGGACCAGTTTATTCTTGACAGATCTGTGGGGTACACTTGATACCGGCTCACTCCTGGCAGCATAGGGCAAACAAGCAAATCTGCTTAAAGGAGAAGGTTTGATGTCCAGCACACAGCAGCAGACACACAATGAGGTGGCCCAGGAAATGCGCCACAGATCGACCTGAAGACACCAGCACACATCCTGCCACCCAGCCCACAGCCAGGAGTGGAGAGCGGAGGGCCTGCCCACGCAGGTGGCTAATGCGTCTCTCCTCTCTAAGCTGCTGACTCCTCTGGCCCTTCCTCCTTCCTTTAGACAATCTTGTGTCGCCCAAGCTGACTTCAAACTCACTGGGTAGCCAAGTATGGCTTTTGAACCCCTGATCCTCCTGCCTTCACTTGCTGGGATTACAGGCGTGCCTCACCATAACCCAATTTATGCAGAACTGGAGATGACTTTGTGTGTGCACGTCAACCACTCTGCCAACTGAGCTAAATTCCCAGAATTTAAAGAAGGGAAGAAATGGAAAGGGGGAGGAAATGAAATGAGGGCAGGCATGAGTCCTCTGGGTGCTGCTTCAGCACCTCGGGTCCCCGCCAGAGCTGCCTGACCTTAACCATCTTCCTCATACTTGACTCTCATGATTGTGGCTGAGGAGACACCACCTTGAAAGGGAACTAGCCCTTCGCTGAGCCAGGTGAGCATCTTGGGACCAGTCCAGCCGGATTCAATTAGGATGGGGCTCTGAAGGGCTTCCCTCTAGCACACCAGGACTGAAGCCTGTGAGACCTTCAGCAGCTATTTCTGCCACTTTCTTCCTCCCCTTCCAGCCGTGAGGAGGCAACTGGGGGTTGCCATGGAAACTGGCTCATCCTCCCACAGGAGGCTTGCCAGCTCTGATTTCCTGCAAAGATAAGAAGCAGGCAGCAGTGGGGGGTCACCCAAGCATGAAGATGGGTTTCCCTGGGGATGCCCAGACTCCTGCCAATCACACTGTCTATCCGGGAATCCCGAGGGTGCCTGGAGACCCAGGGCCAGGGAAGCTCCAAGAGGTGAGCCCTGGACCGCACAGGCGCAGGGTCTTTTCTGTCTTTCCACCTAAAAGGACCGCATCACAGATGTGCCTGTGTCTCATAAGCTGCACCACGCTTGGGTGTTTCCGGCTGTCAGCTCTCCAATGCCAAACAGAAGTGTCCCACTGCACCCCTAGAGCCCTAGGAATGAAGCACACACTGCTCACCTGACATCTGCTTCTAGGGGAGGTGCATAGTCTGAGCTCTACTGGCAAGAGTTGTGTGACCCCAGGGAAGTCACTTAACCTCTCTGAGCTGGCTCTCTCATCTGGAAAGCTGGCATAACACCCTATCTTCTCCACGATGCTGTGAGGAATGAAAATACAGGTCTGCTGTGCCTGTCTCAGCACTAAAGGCACTTAGGATGCAGGGTGCCGTGGCACACATTTTTATCCCAGCACTCGGGAGGCAGAGGCAGGCGGATCTTGGGAGTCCAAGACAAGCCTGGTCTACACAGTGAGTTACAGGACAGTCAAGACTACACAGAGAAACCCTGTTTCCAAAAAAAAAAAAGACACTTGAGAAACAAGACCTAACAGTGAGTGAGCATGTCTGCAGTTACAGGGAGGTTTGCGAGCCACAGCCCTTGCTCCCTTGCTCCTAAGGGTGAGTTTGCACCAGACTTCATACAAAGGCTGGGGCGCTCAGAGTAGGGTGTGCAGCGTGGCCTGAGGACAAGCTAGCTGGTTCCTGTCACTGCACCCACCAGTGCCCCCAAGAGCCAGAACAGGGGTTCAGACTCCAGTGCTTTCAGAACCAGAAGGAACTATGGGTGTTGATGCTGACTCGGCCAAAACCTTGCCCTAGGAAGGTGAGCGCTGGGGATCCCTGGCAGAGCTACTCTTGGGACCGTGGCCCAGTGTGGCCAGGGCATGTGCAGCCCTGGCTATCCTGGAACTCAGAGATCTGCGTGCCTGTCTCTGCCTCACAGCCGCCATGCCTTGCTGTGTTGATATTTAAAGTGCAAGCTGGCCAAAGCCGTTATGCCGGCTTGTGCACATCGTAGCTGGGGCTTGTACGTTGAGGTGCAGGGATAGTTCTTAGACTGGCTCTCCAAACACCTCACAGGGCCAGGTCTCTCCAGGTCACACTCCACCTCAGTCTTAGCTACCTACTGCCTGTGACTCAAGGACAGAGGACCTTATCCCTCAGAGTACAGCCTGCATCTTCCCAGGCATCCATGTGAATAGAGGGAGGGCCATGTCTCTTTAATAATCTAGGGACAGAACTTAAAACACATTGACAAATCTTCATCCTCCCAGGACCCATTTCTGCCATGCTGGCCAAGGCCTGGACTACAATGGCTGATGAAGGTAAGGAGGGTGACTGCTGGGAGTCAGGGACATGGTGGTGGGGACTGTGGGTACCACAGGACAGGGGGTTTGGAAGCAAGTCTTCACAGAGGGATGTAGAGTTTTCATTGGCTTTTCCTGCTTTCTGTGACTTCTATGGCCCCTCCTCTGGACACATCATTCTAGGAGAGCAACAGGGGGGCAATGACGAAGGCACGGGAAGTCAGGAGGCCCCAGGGGAGTGAGGTGTCTGCTGCACAGGTCACAGCCTGATACGGTAACGAATGGGCACGTCCTCTTCTGGCTGCATCAGGCCAAAGCCGTATCTGCTGAGGTCAAACTCAGGGACCTCTGTGTCCTCGCTGCCCAGCTCCAGGTCAAAGTGAGTCAGCAGGAGAACCACAAATCTGCAGGGAGAAAGAAAGGGTGCTTCAGGCTGTGTGCTGCTCTGGGCTTGGCAGAGCTCGGGAAGGTGAGGACAGCTCAGAGCCGAGCGGGGCTGAGTGGCTGTGTCTGTGGCCGTCATTTCCCCATCGTGTACGAGCCAGAGTATGGTTCCCCTGCTCTCCTGCCTGCGGCATCACGTGCAGACGATGGCATGGCCAGAGGGAGGGCCCCGGCCACGAGTCTCTAACCCTACACCCACAGCCACCTGGAGAACCCTAAGTCCCAGGTGCATCACAGTGCTCATGGCGACAAGACTGTCTCTTCCAGCCTCTGAGCAAGCCTTTACCCCCTTTTCCTAAGCTTAAAACTCTTATAGTTAGCCTTGGTCTGTAAAATTAAAACCTGCACCACTCCCTCAAGACTTCTTATATGTGACGCAACTGTCACCAAGGGCCATCTTTGCAAGGCAGCACTCTCTACCGCCACCTACTGGAGACACATAAAGCTGTCATATCTAGGATGCCATCATTGCCTCAAAGACACAATGACGGGCTCTGCCTTATGACTCACTGCTGTCCATGTGATCCTAATGTCCCATGCCTCATCACTGTCCCCCACCTCAAGTCGGGGGCCTGAAACCACGATGCACACACAGCAAGGACTTTCTCCTCTCACTGAAAGAGGAGCAGGTAAGTGGATAAGCTGAGGGAAAGTGGCCCACAAGACTTAAGGGGAAGCGACCCTCGCCAGGGTCCCGCTTGGGGCTTGGTTCTCCTGTGAGGTCAAAGGGAGTAAAGACAAGCTGACTCTCCCAGCTCTTTAGGGAGAGTTTCTCTGAGATGAGTTTTACTACCTGTGTCCCCAGTGGGTGGAGCTGTCACAACCACCACTGGCTGAGAGCTTCCTATCAGGGGATCACAATGACGGTGGTCACAACAAATTCACTCATTTTTTGAGACGCCATGAGCCCGGTGCCATGCTAAACACCTAGAGCCCTCTTTTGTCTGCCTAAACCGGATGAAGCAGGAACTGCAAGGTTCTATCATAGTTATTGATTTGAATGAGACAATCTGTCCTGGTGTGATTGATACATTAGGGCACAAATATGAGCAGAAAGCAAACCTCAATTGGCTCTCATGCTGTCTCATGTTTCAGATGCTGGGGTGAATGCCGAGCCTATAGTAGCTGAGCATGCACGCATGAGCATCCGCTGACCGCCCTGTTCATCAGACTTTGTGCCTTTTAAAAAAAGCTTTGTTTTTTATTGTGTGTGTGTATGGTCAGGGAGGGATATGTGCACATGAATGCAGTACCTGAAGGGCCCAGAAGAGGGCACCAGATCCCCTGGAGCAAGAGTTACAGGCTGTTGTGAGCTGTCCAAATAGAGTGTTGGGAACCAAACTCCGGTCCTGTGCAGTAACTTAATACTGAGCCAGCTCTCTACCTCTTGTACATTCTGTAAGCACGTGTAAAGCTGCATGACCACCTAGCATTTGGCAACAATCTTCCTCGTGTGTCACTGATGACATATTCAATGTGAGGCTTCAGATTCCCTTTGCCTATAACCTATGGTTTCATTTTTTGAGGTTCACTCTGTTTTGTGATGCTGACGATGATGCTCAGGAGTCAAGAGCCCCACATCGAGATCCAGCCGCAACTCTCTCGTTATTCTTAATTTGGAGATAAGAGCTCACGAAGTGGCTGAAGCAGGCTCTGAACTCACCATCCTCCTGCCTTAGCCTGCCCCATAGCTGGCATGATCGGCCTGTGTGCCCAAGCCCGATACCTGCTGTTTCTACTTTCTGATTATGCATGACAAGGTGGTTTTGGGGAAGGTATAGCAAGCATCAGGGCAGAACCAACTGTCATTATTTCCACTTTACTGTTGAGAAAAGTGAGATCAAAAGGCTAATGTGACTTGCTGTGCCCTGGCACAGTGCCTGCATGCTAATCATGTGACTAACACAGACTCTGGCTAACATCTCTCAGAGCCTGGGATGAGTCAGGTGATGGAATGGGCACTTAGGAAGCTCCATTCTAACCCATTTTGGAGCTGAAATAAGCACCCACATTCTATAGCTGGGGAGACAGGCTCAGGTTACAGGAGCTGTGTAGAACCATGGCAGAGAGCACAGCCCCTGATCCAGGCAGTCTGTGATCCTGGAAACTGAGGCTCGGGGAATCCCAGGAGGAGAACATAGGAGCTTCTTTAATCTCTCAGGAGTTACAACAGCCAAGGGGGGACCCTGAAGTTCAGCCAGCTTCTGCCACAGAGGTCTGACCTGCTTTGGCAGCCCCAGATGGACAGCCACGGCCAGCTGGACTCAGCAGCCAGCGTTTGGTGTTCCCACGCCACCCTCAGAGGGAGAACCCTGCTGCCAGATCTGATCATTGTGTAAGAAATCAGAGATGTGAACCTTTTTTTTTTTCGAGAATGCTTCTGATTTTTAAAAGAGCCCACATTTTAAAAACACAAACAGATTAGCGGACAGGAGTTGACTCTGCCAGTTTGGGATCTAATCCTGTAACCATTAGCCTGAGGCATTAGTCAAAGCCACAGAGGCATCAGGTGTCACCGCACCTTGGTTACCTCCTGGGCCACATCCAAGCCCTGCCCTGGTCACACCCCACCAATGGGCTCCTTCCCTGCTGGGCCATGCACCGCTGCCCCCACACCCTGCCACCCCCATGCCCTGCCACCCGCTCACTGTTTGATGCTGTTGATGGCATAGTTCTTCCCCAGGCACTGATTGTGCCCTGCTCCCCACGGCATGTTGTAATTCTTCAGTCGTTTCCCATCTTTGTAAAAATCTTTCTTCTCCGACCCGTCGGGGTTCAAGAATCGGTTGTATTTAAATACCTGAAACAAGAAGGTGATGTCACCCCACATAAGCCTGCACCAGGACGAAGGACTGGGGAGCTCGTGCAGACTTGTCATAACTGAGCATGATGGGAAGTGACTGGACAGGGGCTGGCTTTAAGGACTGTAGAGATGACAATTCCCAGGCGGCAGAGGGAGCGAAGATCACAGCAGGCTGCCATGCCCAGGATGGCTGATGACCCAGTCTCTCGCTTCCCCCACTCCCACAGTCCCTGAGATGTCCATCTCTGCCCCTGCTACTGACCTCAGGCTCTGTGTAGATTTCCGGGTCCTTTTGGGGACTCAGGAAAGGAAAGAGAAGGAGGCGGTCACCGCGTCGAAGAGAGAATTCCCTCCCATCTGCCATAGGCAAGGCCAGGTCTGCCATGACCTCGCGAGTGATGAAGGGGGCAGCCGTGAGCCGGAGGGTCTCATTTAGCACGCTGTCTGCAAGCGCAAGGCAGGAAGGGTTAGCAAGCTTCCCTCTGGCCCGCTGGACAAACAGAGCAACGGGCAGAGGGTTCACCTTGCACACAGTCATACAGCAAGGTGGGAAAAGCCAGGTGACCAAGTGTGCACTCTGTGGTCCCTGAGAAACCTTGGATGTGAGGGGCCATGGGAGAGTGGAAGCCACAGGGCTATCTGACACCTGTGGGGGAGAGTTTAGAGCCTCAGTGTCTGCTTCTACCTGCAGCGTACATTCTCTTGAGGAAACAGTCCCCTGACCTTCATCTAGGGACCACACCCGTTTCCAGAAGTTGGACAGTTGTTCTACTACTACTACTACTATTATTATGTTTACAGTGTTCTGTCTGCATATATTCCTGCTGGCCATTATAGATGGTTGTGAGCCACCATGTGGTTGCTGGGAATTGAACTCAGGACCTCTGGAAGAGCAGTCAGTGCTCTTAACCTCTGAGTCATCTCTCCAACCCAATTGATCTACTCTTAGCTGGTAGGTTTAAGTTTTCATTGGCCAATTGGCCTACCCCTCTGAGCCCCATGTTTGGTTCTGGGTGGGCATATAACCCGAAAGGCCGATGAACACATTCCTGGGATTTAAGATGGGAATGCTGGATGAGAGGCTCCGCCTCCAGTTGCTGGCAGCTGGCCAGCCTCCATAGCCCAAGGGCACCCCAGTAGAAAATGGGGCTGAAGGAGGAAGAGAGACATAGTGCTGGCAACATTGTTCAAGCCCCTGGCTTCGCCTGAGCCTGAAGCTATAGAGCTCAAGGCTCTCAGTTGCGTGACTCGGATTGAACCTCTTTTTCATCACAGCTCCTTCTGGTTCTCTGTTACTTAACACCACAAATCTCTAGAGGCCAGGAGGAGCTTTGGGTAGTGACACTGGGCATGGAGGACACTGAGGGACCCTTGGAGGTACCCAGGTTAGCAGGCTTGATAATCCTACCTAGCACAGGCAGGCTGTCGAGAACCTTCTGTGGGAGGGTGCTCATCTCCGAAACAGGCTGCTCCGCTTGCCAGACAATGCGCTTCAGCTCCTCACGGACCGCCTCAAGGGCCTCAGGATTCTTGAGGAGGTAGAGAAGGAGCCAGAAGGCCGCGGGACCCATATTCCCCTGCAACAAGGAGAAGCCTGTCACTCACCAAATGACCACAAGGGCTCCTTGAACTGAGCCATGGTGCAGCGCTCAGCATGCCCGGTTCCCACACTGGCCCATCAACACTCAGTCACTTCAGCCCCAGACTGCAGCCAAATATGCTTGGAGTTTTGTTTGGTTGAGACTGGTACTGACTTGAAGAGCACACATGCCAGCCTGACCTCAAGGGAAGCCCCCGGTCTGGGGTCACTTGGGGAAGCCTCCTTCAGCAGAACAAATTGCACGGCAAGAACACTAAGAATGTTTGGGGGTGACTTCACTTGGGGCTTGCCATGTTCCTCGATAGTTTGCACAGAAGAGGCATCTCCCTGCCCTTGAACTTGAGCTCAGCCATGAACTTGCTTTGACTAACAAGTAGCATAAAGTGGAAGTAATGGATAGTAGATCTAAGCCCTGGCCTTCAGAGACCATATTTGTGTCCCCTCCCTTTGACTGAGCCTTTGGATCCAGGATGAAAGGCACACAGGGCACAGCTACATTGCCCCAGCTGGGCCAGTCTAGACCAGTCAGATCCACAGACCTGTGAGCTCACGTCTATCAGCACAGGCTGCCGGGTTTCACCAGCTGATAACAATAGCTATTCATAGTTTAGAAGACGAAATTTCCTTCCATGCTCCTTCTGTTCCGGTTAATCTCCCAAAGGAAGAGCAGAAGAGCAGTTAAAGGCCGTTAGCTTCTTAACAAAACCTTCCTAAAGAGAAACTAGGGAAATCAATGCCACGGTGTGCTCCAAACCCAGAGCGGACCTGCCTAAACCTCTTCACCCAGCTCCTCGGCACCTCCCAATGACGCAGATATAGATCCCGAGCAACCTCAAGCTGCAGGGAGGTTTTCTCTGCCCTAAATGCGGCTGTAGTCAGAGACCCAAGCAGCCCCCTTAGACATCATCATTCCCAATAAGGTCTTGCACACATAACTGCACCAGGCAGAGGATACGAGTTGCAGCCCTAACTCAGCACTCCCAAATCGGAAACAAGCTAACACCAGTGGGAATGATGGCCTACCATGTGGTAAGTTGTTTTAAAAAACAACAAACCACCACCACCAACAACAACAACAAAATCCCCGTTCCTTTAGGTCTGAAAGACACAGGAGCAGGCAGGCTGCAAGGTGTGGAGCAGGGCTCGTCTGAGCCACTGGGTGTGTCTGAAGAGGGTCATGCGAGGGCACAGGCCGTCTTTAGGAGACGCAGGACCCCTCCCTGAGGTCACCTGTGGGACAGAGGCTGGGGGCTGGGAGCGTGAAGTGGCTGATTGACTTTCTGTTTGGGGGGGGGGGGGGTCCACATGCAGGTGTGTTCACATGTGGAGGCCAGAGGGCAGCCTCTGCTGCAGGTCCTCGGGTGTTGCCCGCCTTGTCTTCAGACAGGCTGTCTCAGTAGGCTAGGCCAGCTAGTGAGCTTCAGGGATGTGGCTGTCTCGCCACCCCAGTGCTGTGACCACAGATGTGAGCCTTCACACCTGGCGTATTTTCCTTTGTAACATGGGTTCTGGGACTGTCACTTGGGTCTTTATGTTTGCAGGGCGAGCCTGTTACAAATGGAGTCATCTCCCCGCCATGCCCCCAGCCCCAGATTTTCTTCCCATACACGTATCTGCTCAACCTGCTTGAATTTCTTTATTGTTGTTTTAATCTTTTATTTTTTGAACTTAAACTATAATGACATCATTTTTTTCCCTTCTCTTTCCTCCCTCAAACCTGCCTTCTCGTACACTTCTTGCTCTCTGTTAAATATATGGCCTTTTTTTTTTTTTAATTTACACTTCTTTTTAAAGACAGAGTCTCTCTACATAGCCCTGGCTAACTTAGAACTTAATATGTAGACCAGGCTGGCGTTAAACCCATAGATGCACCTGCCTCTCCCCTCAGAGTGCTGGCATTAAAGGTGTGAATTCACACCTGGCCCCAGTTGAATCTCCTATTAGACGTACTGCTTCTAATGGATGCACTGTGGTATGTGTCCTGCACGGTTTATGGTGGTCTGCCATGTTGTGAGGGTTGTCCACGTTAGGATGTGAAATCAAATAGAAAACTGGAGAAAGACAGGTGCATGGCCTTAGCAGGCTTCTGCCAACTGCACAGTGTGTGTGTGTGTGTGTGTGTGTGTGTGTGTGTGTGTGTGTACACATATGTGCACCCTGGCTTTCTCCCATGGGGTCTAGCCTCTGTGAGCTTATGAAGGGCTTTCTGGTCTAACCTTATCTTGTGGTCAGGCTGAAGGCAGAGGCAGTGGTGAAACAGGAGGAGGATGCTGAAAGGAGGCTGGGCTGAGGGGGTGATGCCAATCAGTTTCCTATCCCCAGGATCCCCAGAGTTGTGGTTGCCTGAGGCTGGAGCCAGCCTGTGCCAGCTCCAGACACCACCCCCAACCCAGCCCAGCCTGGACCTGAGATCTCAGTCTTCAGGAGCTGCCTCCTCCCAGGCCTTGGGATGCTGGGCTGTGTGCTACCTCCCCCAGCAGTCTCCTCCTGGCCTTGGGGCCCCAGTTTCAGCCAGCTTTGAGAGGATCCGGATGATGTCTGCAGCATGTTCAATGCGACGGTCGGCCCACAGGACAGCTCAGACTCACAGTCTCCTATCCGCAATAGCCGCTGCAGCTACGGTTCCTCCACCTCAGCAGATTCCTCGGGCTCCTCACCCTGCCTCTCAAACAGCTATTTGTACGGGTATCCCCACCTCCTCAGCCCTGTCCCCATGCCTCCTTGGCTGGCTCCCTGACTTTCCCACCCTTCCATCTGAAGAGCCCTTGGGTTGGGACCCTGCTTCTTTCCCCTTATCCCCAGTGCCACCTGTACACCTCTGGGTCCTACATGTCTGTCTTGGGCCCTACATCCTAACCCTGAGCATCTAGACCAGCCGCATCTCATGTGACCAAACCCCAAGCCTCTGACTTGATTGCTCCCCCCACCATCTTCCCCGGCCATTAACAGTCCTTTCTCCCTCCTGGGCTCAGACCCAAACTCGACTGGATGCTTACTGATCCTGGCTCCCAGGGTTGCACCTACCACGGGGGACCTCAGAGCCCGCCACCTCTCCCCTGCTCTCCACTCCACTTTCTCTGACCTAGAGACTGTGGTCCCCGGCTTCCTCTTCCCCTCGAAAGCCCAACAGGCCACACTCTGCTGCTACACAGTCTTTAGGGGACCCACTTTGCCTGGAATAAAGCTCCCTCATACCCACGAGGTCTGGAGGGGCTCTGTGACACCTGCTGCCTCTCCACGACCTTTGCACCTACTCTCCCTGCCTGAAACTCTCATCCCAGAGACCCCCACGGTGGCTCACGCCAAACCTCTGCTCAGATGCCACCTGCCCACTGAGGTCTCTCTAGTGACCTCGCTGACTGTGCTCTTCCCTGCCAGAGGCTTGCTCCACAGATGAGAACTTTCACCTGCCCTTCCCATCACTCCATACACAGTTTCTAGAATGAGGCCATGCACGTGTGGAGCCTGATGCATTTCTGTTGCCAATGTTTTGTTTGGTTGGCTTTGGAAACAAGGTCTCATGTATCCCAGGCTAGCCTGAAACTCACTGTGTAGAAGAGGGTGACCCTGAGCTTCTAATCCTCCTGTCTCCAGCTCCCAAGTCCCAAGTGCACAGGGGTACACTCTAGGCCCATTTTTACAGATCTCTGTGGAAATACCTGATAAGCCTTTGCCACTGCTGGGGGTGGATCTAAAAGCTCCCTTCACTGTCACAGCTAACCCTGAGGAAGGGGCTGCATAGTTATTGTACTGATGGGTAAACTGAGGCACTGCAGGGTGCTGTGACTGACTTGCTAGAAAGGGAAAGCCATACCCAGGCCCCACAGCTGGCATTCAGACTGTTGGACAATACAGCCTTCTGCCCTGCTGTCCCGATTCAGAATCCTTTGGACCCCTCTGCTGGGAAGACCTGTCCCTACTCTTAGCCCTACCGGAGGCCACTCCCTGGGATCTGGCTCTCGAGTGCCTGGCCAACTTCCTACTCTGTGGGCGGAGGTCATTTCCACGGGGGCTCTGAGGACACTTTGGAGCACCCTGTCCTTCTAGCCCATAAATATGTTATCAGGCCTGCATAGGGCCAACTGCTGATTAAGCCCTGGCCGGCCCCCGCCAGCCTTCGCCTGCAGGACAGTTAATAGCTCTGAGGACAACTAAAAATAAGTTGCCGGTCGATGGAGAGGAACCACCCAGGGACATCAGCCTGTCCGACAGTCACTGCCAAGTGGGGCCTAGAGAAGGTAAGGGGCTGGGCGGGGTGAGAGCAGAGACCAGGCCTCAGACTCACCGCTTTCAAGAGACTACGCCTTTCTCAAACGTTAGCGTTTGCTACAGGACCCCACGTCACTGACTGCAGTCTTAGTTCCCTGCATCTATCTGACTCTCCTGCTGTGTGATGTTTCCATTGCGTTCTGACAAATAAAGCTTGCTTGGAGTCAGAGGGCAGAGCCAGCCACTAGCTGACCATAGAGGTTTGGAGGACTATAGAGAGAGGTCAGGAAGCGGTAAGGCGGGGCTGAGACAGGATCTTGGTCTTTTGGATGAAGGAATGGGAGAGGTGGGAAGGGCCTGTGGCTGCCCCTCTGCTTCTCTGATCTTTCAAATTTTTACCCTGATTTCTGATTCCTGGTTTTTATCGATACGATTAATTAGATTTACGCATCATTCTCCAGTATCTCAGTGGCCAGCATAGCCTCCTGTTCCTGTCCTTAAGGGGAACCTTAAGATCTCAGAAATCAAGGCTGGAGGGATGGCTCAGAGGTTAAGAGCATGCACTGCTCCTTCAGAGGACCTGGGTTCAATTCCCAACACCCACATGGTGCTAACAACCATCTGTGACTCCAGTTCTAGAAGATCTTCCACCCTCTACTGGCCTCTTAGGTACCAGACACACACACATTAAAATCTGGAACTCTTCCTAGCTCCACATCGGGACTCTTCCCTTGGTATGCTCGCTCACCTGGCTGCAGCCTGCTCAACCCCTTGGGGCTGCCCCTGGCAGGTTCCGCTATTCACACCTGCTGCCTCCCCTGCCCTGCAATATTCCAAATTCCCAGATCCCTAAATCTGGCTTCCCTGAGCCTCCCTGCCGCGCCTCTGGCTGTGACTCCCAGGATGGCCCCAGTCCCAGCCCTGCTTCCCACCACACATTCTCCTCCCTAGTCACTGAGTGTGGTTCCTGGACCCCAGCTCCCTGCCCCAACCTGTCTGAAGCGCAGGCATTCCCAGAAGGACCTGCTGCAGGTCCTCGAAGGAGTTTTTCAGCGATTCTAAGAATCACTGGTCTGCACGCTACAAGAACAACCACGAAAAATGCCACGGTCATGGAAAGCAGTGAAAAGACGAGAACAGCGCCGGGAGAACGGAGACTGAGGAGGTGGGATGGCTCGGTGCCACGTCAGATGCTGACGCAGAGGCCCAGGCCAGGGTGAGCCCCGAGTGACTCTTCTCAGCTGTTAGCTTGAGATGGGGAACAGCCTGGGAGAAGGAAGGGCTCTGCACACCTTTGAGGACAAACCTGCCTTACCTGAGGCAGCTGCGCTCCCGTGCTGGGCCTGCCCTGTGTGAGGGGACAGAGGAGCTGAGCACAGATGATGTTCGCTGCTCTTTGATTCTTGACCACCAGTGTACTGTGACTAGCCGTCAACTGCCTGCCGCTGTGGCTTTCCCACAGTGATGGCCTGCGACCTGGAGCTGTGATTAAAATACCCCCTCCCTGCCTGAAGACACTTTGGTCGGAGTCTCCCATCACAGGGATGGGAAAGTAACAAAAGACAGAGGCACCTCTGGGATGCCGCTGAGACCACGATGGCGGGGCTGGGCTAAGCCATCTAGTTTGATGTCAAGCTGTGGTCATGTGGGAGATGTTCTGATGTAAGCAGAGGGAAAGAGTCCGGTTATCTGCAATTTAGTCACAAATGGGACAAAAATCACAACAGGAGAGAGGGAAAGAAAGGAACTGGGGCGCGAGGGGCTGGAGAACCAAGGTAGCGTGTACAGGAGTTCATTAAACTCCAGGTGAATTTCCTTGTCTACACCTGTACCTTATAAACCAGGCATGGTGTGGCACATACCTATAATCCCAGCATTCAGAAGGTAGAAGGAGGATCACATATTCAAGGTCATCCTTGGCTACATAGGAAGTTTGAGGCAAGCCTGGGCTACATGAAACCCACTTTTCTATCAGTCTGCCATTTTTCCATATGTTACCTATCATACGGACTGCCTGGTTACAAAGCTGCTGGACAGGACAAAGTCCCCAGCAGGCTGTGTGCTTACACCCTCGTGTGCTCACACCACCAGACGCATGTGAATTCCACACCTACACACCCATATACCCACCTGTGTGGCCCAGAGCTGCAGCACCAGGGCCCGGGCCTGCATTTCCTCCGACACCCCCATCTCTTCCAAATGCCTCACATAACTCTGCAGCCAGCTGCTCCGGTCAACCCTGGTGGCTAGCTGGGCTGGGGACAGCAGCTTCCACAGGCGACCTTTGACACTGCATGCATGGTCTTTATCCCCTGCAGGGACAGAACACAGAAGAGGAAGGTTTTAGAGTCACCTGTAGGACAGGGCCACCCAGCCTCAGCTTTTCACAAAGTTGCACACTTGATGCTCTGGGTGTCACTGGTGGGAAGGTTTGGGGTGAAGCCTTGTGAGACACCTTGTTTAGGACCCATGGTGCTTAGGAAAGGCGTAAGGGCCTGTCCCTGCAAGAGAGAACTCTCCGTAGCAAGAACTCAATCGAGATTTAACAAATGTGTGGGGATCTCGGGGCCGCATAAGAGGATCACACTCTAGGCAACAGCCTCCCTCCCTGGCAAGATCAGGGCCTCAGCATACCAGAAAGAGCCGCGCTGACCATTGGTGGGGACACAGACCTGGGCTTTCCACTCAACTTCCTCTAGAGCAGACAGGTAAGGTCAGCAAAGGAAGAGACCCCGTGGAAGCCATGTAGACCTGAAGAAAGGGGAGACCTCTTGGTCGCTGCAACCCCCCCCCCCCCACCGGCATGGTGGAGCCACCAGGAAGACTCGGTGTTTTCTAAAGAAGCTAATGACCCAGGTGTTGTGGAAACACATGTGTCTGTCTGTCTGTCTACTGTTCCTGCTGCTGGGGATGGAACTCGGGCCCTTGCGTATCTGAGTTGCGCCCTGGCCTCCTTGCATTTGTGACAGTGACACTGAAGTCAGCACAGGCCGTAAAAGTATCTCAGACTATCTGAAGGTCAGCTTTGCTTCAAGGACACCAGCCTGGACGTGAAGCAGGGATAGGAGAGAACCTCTGTCTACACAGGTGGTCCACCAGGGAGGGCAGTGTGGGTCTGTGTGGAACAACACCGCTGGCTTGCAGTCTGTGAGCTACCAGGCAAGGCTGGGTTGTTGACATGAATGCTGTACAGTGTCCCATCTATTACATCCCTCAGTGACACCACAGTGGTTGCCCATCTGGACCAGGGGACATGCCTGGCAATGCTCTTTGGGGAACTAGTCTCATCTTTACACACCACCTCAGAGCATACACACAAACATGATGTTCACTGGTCTCCAAAGTTATCCCAGGGAAGCTGGGCACCTCCTGGGGCTGCTGGAAGCTCTCTCACTGTGTGCCAGGTGCAGACCTGGCAGCCTCAAGTCCCAGGAGTTTGTGAGGATGGAACACATGGCTAAGCATAGGCTTATGAGTGTGCATGTGTTGAGGGTGCGTGCATAGGCTTCCTAGTGTGCACATGTTGAGGGTGTAAGCATTGGGTTACAAGTGTGCACGTGTTGAGGAGGGCATATGTGTATAGGCTTTCTAGTGTTGGGGGAGCATGCCTGCAAAGGCTTTCTAGTGTGCATGTGTTGAGAGAGGCATGCATGCAAAGGCTTCCTAGTGTGCACATATCGAGGGTGCATGCATAGGCTCACTATGCATGTACTGAGTGGGCATGCATAGACTTACTAGTGTACATGTGTTGAGGGTGCATGCATAAGGTTACAAGTGTGCACATGTCAAGGAGGGCACGAGTGCATAGGCTTACTGTGTGCACATGTTGAAAGGGACATGCATGCATGTGTATATGGAAGTTAAAGCTCAGTATTGGTCCCTCTCCACCTCCTTTCAGAGGCACTGTATCTGTCACTGAAGCAGAGCTTGCAGATGTGGTATACTGGCTGGCCAGCAAGTCCAGGGATCCCACTGGAAAAGCTGTCAACCCAGTGCTGCCGTAGCCCGCTTTTATGTGGGCTCTGGGATCGGAACTCAGGTCCTCATGTCTGCGTGGTCAGCACTCTGCAGACTGAGCCATCTTCCAGCCTGGCCTTACTGTTTTTGAAGTCGGTTGGCAATTGTTTCAGACAATGGGTTCAGCTTCTTTATACCATTTTGGGCGGTGCAACAGTCCAGATTTAAACAGTGAGACCATGCGCTCATCTGAAGCACATAGCTTTCCGGCATCTCCCACTGCGCTGGGTTCTTGAGTGCTCCCAATGTCCTGGGAGCCCAGGCTCCAGCCAGGCTGACTGTGTGAATCCCCAGGTGAGATCAACATAGGGAGGATTTTACAAAGGGCCGTCTGACCAGATAGCCAGAAAAGAGGCAAAGAGCTCAACACAACCACAGAAATGTCTGCTGCCCCCGAGGACCAACCTGACATTTTCAGTTCCTCGTGTAGTCTGTGGCTTTGTGTGTGTGTGCGTGTGCACATGTGTAGGCGGGCACACTCACATCTGTGTGCATGTGGAGACCAGAGATCGATGTTGGGAGCCTCCCTCTAGATCAGTGTTCTCAACCTTCCTATGCCCCAACCCTTTAATACAGTGCTGTGCTGACCCCCAACCATAAAACTGTTGGTCGCTACTTCATAACTGTAATTTTGCTACTGTTATGAATTGTAATGTAAATATCTCTGTTTTCCAATAGTCTTAGGCAATGCCTGTGAAAGCGTCATTTGACCCAAAGGGGTCACGACCCACAGGTTGAGAACCATTTCTCTACTGCTCTCCACCTTACTTTTTGAGACAGGGTTTCTCGCTGAACCTCCAACTTGTCTTTTTAGCCACACCTCACTGGCACATCTTGATCGAGGTGAAAAGTTCACCAGCTGTCATGGGTTTCATCCCCTTCTATTTCACAGATTTGGGGTCTGCTATCATATGATGCCTTATGTATTTAATCAGCCCCTACTCTGGTCCGGCTGAGTTCTAGCTCCTGCTGTCAAAGGCAACATGGCCATGAGTATCTTTCTTTGTACCATATGTGTGTATTTCTGGAGGATTATTTCCTGGGAGAGGGAGCACAGGAGAAAAAAATCTACATTTGATATTTTGGTGGACTTTGCCCAGTTGGTCTCCAGTGCATGTGCAGCGCCACTCAAAAGGTCTGTGAAATACTTGTTTTCACCAGAGGGCAGCTGTCCAACACTGCCACCTGCTGCTCACACTAGGAAGTGCAGCCATGAAAGGCTAGGCTCCCATGGAAGAACGGACAATGAAGAAATGCTAACATTTTCTGTAGAAGCAACTGGTGCCGGGATGGGACACATGCTTAACACACTGTATTTTCCAGCAAGACAAAGTGCGCATGCTACCTACTCTGCTGCATCTATAACAAGTGATGTCACCTATGTGAGCCTCAGTCTTTCTGTCTGCAAAGGGGGTTCTGTGACATCAGCCCCAGGGACCGCGTTAGAACATGAACATTCTCTATAAAGACGATTGTGTGGATGGCTCACAGAAAAGGCACGCGGAAGCCAGAGAAGCAGCACGATGCCTCAGCACGGCAGGTGGGGAGGTGAGCAGGACGCCAGTGCCTTCCTGCCCTCCAGATTGGCAAGAACTTAAAGACTGATGGCTGCGTTCTGATAAAACTGTGAGGATATGCAAGTGGCAGCATCTACCCAGCAGACGGGCAAACCAACAGAAAGACAGGCCCTAGGCCTTATCTTCTGGGCAAGTGTTTAAATTGCTCCATGGCTGTAATCCTAGCTCTTGGGAGGCTGAGGTAGGAGGATCCTAAATTTAAGACCAGCCTGGTCTGTAGAGTGACCTTGTTTCAAAAAAAAAAATCAAAATGAAGCAGAAAGAAAACATATTTTTAAAAAAAATACAAAGATGTGCTGAGTGGTGGTGGCGCACACCTTTAATCCCAGCACTTGGGAGGCAGAGGCAAGCGGATCTCTATGAGTTCAAGGCCAGCCTGGTCTACAGAGTGAGTTCTAGGACAGCCAGGGCTATTCAGAGAAACCTGTCTTGAAAAAACACAAACAAACAAACATAAGATGTATCTCAGATGTGACCACACTCAGCCTGGTTGATGATCAGAACAAAAGATCTCAGCAAGTGATGCTGCTACAACCTCGGCTAACCCTAACTGCCACCTTCTCAGATGGTGCCACCCTCCCCATCTGACACAGTGAGACCAAAGGAGTCTGTCTCCTCCTCTCCTTTCTGCTGTGCTGCACCACCACAGCAGGGGACAGAGAGAAGTGGCTGGCTCAAAGCCACCAGCAGAGGAGAGATTCTGGAAGACATGGCTCTTCCGAGCCTCCTCATGGCTCCCATCAAATATGCACTTGGCTTGGTCTCCTTGAGATCTCTGAATCCAAATGGACCACCATGGTGTGCTGTGGGACAATGGTTTTACCCTGTAAAGATTTGTTTCTTGTACTTGTTTAGTAAAATGCTGATTGGCCAGTAGCCAGGTAGAAAGTATAGGTGGTGCAACCAGGCAGGAAGCAGAGACGGGACAAGAACAGGAGAATCCTGGGAAAGGAAAGCTCAGTCTGCAGTTGTCACCCAGATGCAGAGGAAGCAAGATGAAAATGCCTCGCTGATGAAAGGTACCAAGCCACGTGGGTAGCATAGACAAGAATAATGGGCTAATTTACAATGTAAGAATTAATTAATAAGAAGCCTGAGCTACTAGGCCAACCAGTTTATAATGAATGTAGACCTCTGTTTCTTTGGGACTGAATGGTTGCAGGACCAGGCGGGACAGAAACCTCTGTCAACAATGGTCGGATATGAAATGTGTCTCCAACACGCTCATGTGCTGAAGGTTTGGTCCCCAGCTGGTGGCATTAAGGAGAGAGCGCTGGACTGTGGGGACACTGGCCTGATGGATGGGTTAATGCCCAACGAAGTTCCCAGCTAGAAAGGGCCAGTGGGAGCGGGGACCTGGAGGCAGCAGGTCATAGGAGTTGCCTTTAAGGGGGGTGCCTTTTTCCCCAGACCCTTCTTCCTCCTCCAGCTTTCCCCACTTCCTGGCTGCCATGAGGCAATGCTGCTGCCCCCATCATGTTCAGCCACACCTCAGGCCAACAGCAATGGAGCCATGTGGCTGTGAATTGAAACCTTAGGAAACCAGGAGCCAAAATACACCCTTCCAGCTTTAAGATGTTTTCCTTGGATACTTCATCACAGCTTCTTTTATAGTAACTAATTAATTAGTTAATTGTTTTAGTTTTTGGCTGTTTGAGGCAGGGTCTGACTATGCAGCCTCGTCTGTCCTAGACCTTGCTCCGTAGACCAGGCTGGCCTCGAACTCACAGAGAACTTCTTGCCTCTGTCTCCCAAGTGCTGGGACTAAAGGCGTGTACCACCATGCCTGGCTCTTGTTGCTTCTTGAGGGAAATCAGATCCAGTCTTTGCATGAAATCTGTAGCGGTTTGAAAGAAAATGGCCCCCAAAGTGAGTGGCACTATTAGGAGGTGTGGCCTTGTTGGAGTGGGTGTGGTCTTGTTGGAGGAAGTGTGTCACTGTGGAGGCGGGTTAGAGGTCTCGTGTTCAAGTCATACCCAGTAATACAGACCACTTCCTGTTACCTGTGAGTCAAGATGGAATCCTCAGCTACTTCTCTAGCACTGTGTCTGCCTTCAGGCTGCCATGACATACCATGATGATAAGGGACCAAACCTCTGAAGATGTCAGTCACCCCAGCGTTTTTCCTTCACCAGACTCTTCACAGCAATGAAAACCCTGTGACATGGATCACTACCCATTTCTGATGTGACCTCACAGTGCTTACCCCCTGACAAGGAGCCTCGGGCCAGTTTGGGGAGCAGTAGATCCAGCTGGCGGAAAGTGTGGAAGACGTCAGCTGAGTGGACACGATCCTGCGCTTGGCTCTCATGGGTGCGGGGCGAGGCCTCCACTCCATACAGGGTCAGGTATCCGGCTCTGGGGATGATGGCAACAAGTCAGATTCCTGTCTTTAGTTCCTGCCCTACCTCAGGCTCCTGTCTGTAGTTCCTGCCTCAGGCTCCTGTCTTTAGTTCCTTCCCTGCTTCAGGTTCCTGTCTTCATAAAATAAGCCCTTTCCTCCCCAAGTTTCTTCTACTCAGAGTGTCTTTCCACAGCAACAGAATAAAGCAGACCACCACTCTACCTCTTGAACTCCCCCAGTCATGGGTCTCCCAGAAGATCTTCCAAGCAGGAAGATGGGGGGAAACAGAATGAGGGAAGATGGGAATGAGAGAACCATGCCTAGTCCCCAGCCTGCACCTCCCCCACACAGTGCATGCAGCAGTAGGCCTGCAGAGAGTGTTGGGTCAGTGGGGAGTGGTAGGTAGGCTGATGGAGGAATGAGTGAGTGGGTGGATGGACGTGGATGTGTGGGGCTAATACACAGACGGGTGAGTGGATGGATGGATGTGGATGGGAGGGCGGATACACAGATGGAGGAGTGGGTAGATGGATGGGACTAGGTAGGAGGTGAAGGGGTGAGTGAAGGATGGATGTGCGTGGCCAGATGGGTGGGTGGGTGGACGGGTGGCAGGATGGCTGGACAGATGGGTGGATGGCTGGAAAGAAGGGTAGATAAATAGAGCACCCTGCTGAGCGCTGTGGTGACAGGCTATCACAGTCTGTCTGACAACAGCCATCCAGGTCACCAGCATTCCCTGTGTGCACTCCACTTCTCTTCCCAGTCCAGCCTAGCGTCTGTCCCTGGGGACAAGTCCTCAGGGCAGGGGACCGGCACCTGCTCTTTCCTCTGGGCTAACAAGAAGCCTACTGCCCCCTAGGAACTTCTAGGAATCAGAGGTCAGCTCAACCTTCCCACACCTCAGCCTCATCCTGGAAGTTTCTTTTCCTCCCATTTCTTGAATAGCCTCTGGGTAGCTGGTGAAACAGCCCAGAATAGCTCACTAACCTAAGTGGATCAAGAAGGCCACTAGGTGGCGCCTGGTGCCGTAAACCGTCAGAGACTGCTCCGCTGTCTGCAGATCAGCTCTGCATCCTGAAGGACCTGCAGCGGCACCGTGTAGGACAGCGCAGGCCTGCTCCCTGCGCAAATAGCGCACAGCAGGAGAAGGAAGGAGTACCCCGCTGCGGGTGTGGCCGAGAGCGGTCACCTGTGACCCTGATGGGGACTCTAATGAGTCCCCAGGTCTCAGTTTTCCATCTGACAAGTGGGGTCTGTAAGTTACCACCTTGCGGAAAATGGAGTTTACCCATCCAGCCACCCAGACCTGATGTCACCCGTGTGCGCTCGTGTGTCAACAAACAGCTGCCTTTTTATCAGAAGCACACGTGCTGCTCTGAACTTCTGAGGATAATTAAAATGTCTTTTTTTTTTAATGGTGCTATGAACGATTGAGAGAGAAACAGTCTCTCAACCCTCCCCACCTTTTAAAAGCCTTCAGTGGACTGTGTCAACCACGTGTCCTTGTTCTCTCCCAAGTACAGGCTTCCACTGGGACCCACCTGGGAGACTACACGCATCCCAGTGGGTCCCTCTGTCTGGTTCTCACCTACAGATGTCCCCTACACAGGAGCATAAAGCGTATGAATGAGACTGCATCGGGCCCCTTTGTCAGGCCCTAAAGGACCACCACCGCCACCCGGCTAAATCTACTTTCCAAGATCTTCCTCCAGGCTGCGAGCCTGGCTTCTGCAGACCTCTCCACCTGGTCTCCCCTCTTCCACTTTGCTCTAGCCACACTGGCCCCTTCACCCAGCCTCTTCCCACCCCAGGACCTTTGCATTCACTGTTTCCTCGCCAGGGTCTTGGCACAGCAGGTGCTTCTCAGTCCCACAGTTAGAGCTCATCAGTGAGGTTGGAGACACCCCCAGACGTCCTATCTCGGGATCTATGCCTTCCCAGGCATAAGGAATGCATTTGCTCTGTCCCCTGCTTTGCCCCATGGGACCGTTGAGGACCCAGCACAGCTGAAGGAGTTGCGCTTGGCTGTACTGTTTTCACTACAGTCATGAGGTCTGGCTTCCGGACAAGCTGAGCATCCTCTCTGTTGGCCTCTGAGAGGCAGAGTCTAGACCCTAGGCCAGATGCTCTGTGATGCCCGGCTCGGTGACTCCTGCTCCAGAGAACGCTGGGGGCCCTTGTGCAGCTAGCGTCTGCTTTGCTGCCCAAGTTGTTTGAGGTAAATTTTGGTTCCCACCTAAACCACCTCCCTACTACACTCTGCTCTGAGCTTCTCCCACGGTGCCCATGATGAGGTCGTGGGCTCACCTGAGGAGGGAGCTGTAGGAGAGATCGAGGAGGCCTGTCGCATGCCAGCCGCTGGCCGCTTCTGTGGAGTCCCCCAGCAGCACCGTGCGGAGGTTGGTGTACATAGCTTCCGTGAGCGCCTGCAGGTCTCTGTGCATCAGCAGCCTGAGACCAGCAACAGAAGTTAGCTACTCACCCTTACTGTACTCAGAAAAAAGACTGTGTGTGTTAAAATGATGGTCACCACCGAGACACTGTTTTACGGTGGAGGAACTCAGGCATGCGGAACAGCATCAGGACAAGGCCGCGCAGCCAGGGAGTGGTAAAACTGGGGCTAAACCCTAGTCGGCCCCACTCCACATTATGAGAGCTCTTGGCCAGGACAATCTGTCCTTGCCTGGTGCACAAACTCGGACAAGGGACCCATGGGCTTCCCACCGGCTTCTGGACATGGAGGGCCCAGGAAACTGGCTCCTCCCCTGGGAAATTCAGCAGAGGGCTGCTAATGGTCTCCTCATGTGGATCTGAGTGACACAGACTAGGGGGGCATGAGGCAAGAGTGAGGGGGGCCTGGGCCTCGTTCATGCTGAGCGGAGCCTGGGGAGCGGCTATGCAAAGCCAAGGTGAGATGCCGGCTGTCTACATGTCAGGCTCCACCTAAGCCACAATTGGCAGCAACTGGCTGGAGTGTCCAGGGGACAGAGCTACCTGCGGAATCTATTGGTGGCAACAAGAACCAGCAGGTGTGGGCCAGACTGGGATTCCGGTTGCATTTGTTTTCTAACTGTCGCTCCTGGACAGTGGCTTCAGGGCTGTGCAACTAATCTTAGGTCAACTTGGCACAGGCTAGAGTTATCTGAGAGGAGGGACCTTCAGTTGGGAAAATAACCCCGTAATATTTGGCTGTAGGCAAACCTGCAGGACTTTTTCTTAGTTAGTGATTGATGGGGGAGGGCTCAGCCCATTGTGGGTGGTACCATCCCTGGATAGTGGGCCTGGGTCCTATAAGAAAACAGGCTGAGCAAGTCCTATTGAGCAAACCAGTAAGTAGCACCCCTCCATGCCCTGATTGGGTTCCTGCCCTGACTTCCTTCAGTGATGGACTATGATGGTGTGGAAGTGGAAGCCAAATAAACCCTTTCCTCCCCAAGCTGCTTTGGTCATGGTGTTTCGTCATGGCAGACAAGGCCAAGCACAACCCATCTGGGATGTAGGGTTGAAGCCCCAGCCCAGGCCCACCCACAAGCCCATCTCTGCACTCACGGTTTCATCCTGGCCTTTTCCTCGCTGGGGTTGAAATTTGGAAGCTGCAGGTCAAAAATCCTCTCCATGAGGAAGATGGCATAGGGGTGGAAGTCCAGCCGCGTACGCGACTCCCATACCACTGCGTCGTAGGAGTGTGGGTCCAGGAGAACGGTGACATACCTGCCTCCCACCAGCACCTGTTGGAGGAGTGTGGGGAGGAGTGATGGTGGACTCTGTATTCAGGCATCTGTGGGCAAGCACTGGCCCCACAGGCACCGGGCAGCAGTGTTCTTGCTTGTCCCACCAATCGTGTGAGCTAGGGACTGCCACTCACCCGTCTAGGCTGGGAGAAGGGACACTGTGCCTAAGATCTCCATGCTGAAAAGCAGCAGAGCTAAGACCAGCCAAAGCCTTCTAGAAGGAAAGGGTGTAGCCAGGACCATAGAGGCTGAGGCAGGAGAATCCCAAGTTCAAGGCCTGACTGGATTAGAATGCATTCAAGGCCAACCCAGGTAATAGTAAGACCCTGTTTCCAAACGAAGAGGGAGAAAGAGCCTGGGGCATGAAGATGAAAAATGGTATGGGATTTCCTCGTGTGCATGAGGTGCTGAGTTCAACTCCCGGTACCACACAAAGGGAATGGGTGAGTGGATGGATGGACATTGCTGGGTAAAAACCAGCAGACTAACTGTAGAAGAGCGAGTGGGTGGGTGGTGGATAAGTGAGTGGATGAGTGGAAGGGTGGGTGGGAGGGTGGGTGGATGCATGGGTAGGTGGATGGGTGGGTAGGTAGACGGGTGGGTGGGTGAGTAGGTGGGTAGATAGGTGGGTGGGTGGGTAGGTGGGTAGATAGGAGGGTGGGTGGATGAAATACGAAAGTACTTGTGCAGAGAGGAGACAGAGTCAGGGGCTGATGGTGAGCACTGGGTGGGCTGTGGTCGGTGGAGAAAGAGGTGGGGAGATGAATGGAGGGAGGTCAGAGGAAATAGACCCTAGAGACGGAGGCTGGGTGGGGGTTGGTGAATGAGTGGAAGGATGCTGGGTGAATTTTGAGAGGTAGGCAGAGGCTGGAGAGCAGTTAGAGCCCTGGCTGGATTCCAGAGGACCTGAGTTCAGATCCAGTACAACCATCTGTAACTCCTGCTCCAGGAGATCTTACACTTTCCTCTGGCCTTTGTAGTCACCCAAACAGATGTTATACACACACACACACACACACACACACACACAGAGATATTAATAAAAATTAATCTTAAAAACAATAGACTAGATAGATGATAGACAGACAGACAGACAGGTAAACAGATAGATAGATGAGAGCTGATAGACAAATTTGGTGAGTATACAGAAAGATGGATTAATGGATGGGGAAGTGTAATATTTAATCTTAATTCCCAACCTGATTGCACTGAGAAGCACCTTAAACAAGGAAGCCCATCCCTGGGTGGGCCTGTGAGAGCGGTTATAGGCACCCTAGGGCCCAACACTCTGCTGATGACTGATACATGGTATGCACAGTTGGACAGAGGGACGGGTGACAGATGCATGGGTCAGTGTGTGGGTGGATGTTGAAGGAGTCGATGACCCCAGTGATGAACCAGCCACTCACTCCTTTCCCCTAGTGACACTTACAGTAAATATGTCGCCATGCTTCTCCTTCATCCTGGTGAGGAAGCTGGCAGCATCTCTCCCAAACTCCAAGGCATGGCCCAGCCAGGGGATGTTGCCCAAGTCCAAGGGAGGCTCGCCGGGTCGCCTACAGAAACCACAGCACTTAGCCCCATGTGATAAGAGAGAGAACAGAGAGTAGAGGCCATAGAGAAGTCACAGGAGGCACTCAACAGACAGCTGGAGGCGTTCCAGCAGGAGGAACAGCAAGAGCAAAGGTCCTGGGGTTGTACGACGGGCTCAGAGAACAGTGTGGGAGCTAAAGAATAAGGACAAGGGTGTGTAGCTGTAGCCAGAGCTGGAGAGACTCTGGGTGAGGCCCTATGGGCTTGTGGGTAGTCGGACTGTGGCTTAGTCTCCGAGTGAGGTGGGGTTCCTGGGAGGGTGTGTGCTGAGGACGACCAGTGCCATGAAGTTCTGGAGACCCATTGGCCTCTGGGTAGAGAATGGGCTCAAAGGTGCGGGTAGAGGCTGGGGGCTAGGCATAGGCAGCTCCCTGTGGGAGGAAGCTTCCAGCACCCAGCAGAAAAGCAGAGTTTTCTGAGCCAGTCTGGGCTTGGGTCATCTCACACTCCCTCTGTTGTCCACAGGAAGGGAGTAGTGCCAGTGCCAGATTGGCAGGACGCAGGCTCCGCTCCGTTCCGCTCAGTGGTTCCAACCCTGAGAGCCCTCCAAGGCAAGAGCCAGGCCATGGCCTGGGGGAAAGCCAAGGATATAGGCTGTCTCCTTCCCACAAAGGCCTTATTTTGTACCCACTCTCTAGCGGCTGCAGGGCTTTTTCATTTTTAAGTTAAAAGAAAAATAAGAGTTTGCAAGTATATGAAGGAACTGTAACATGCAGGGTGGTGATGGTGCGCACCTTTAATCCCAGCACTCGGGAGGCAGGTGCAGGCAGATCTCTGTGAGTTCGAGGCCAGCCTGGTCTACAGAGTGAGTTCCGGGACAGCCAAAGCTACACAGAAAAACTCTGTGTTGAAAAAACAAACGAATGAATGAATGAATGAATGAATGAATAAATAAATAAGAAACTGAATACACGGTGTCCACGGACACAGCCACTTTAGAAACCAGGCTGGCAGCTCCTTAACCTTTACGCATGCTACACAACGAAGCAATCTATCCCCGAGAAATAGAAACATGCTCACAGGTAAGCAGGCATGTTGTTGCCCATGGTAGCATTGCTCATAACAGCTGGGGAGCAGAAACAGCTTTGCGTGAGCTCAACTGCACGTGGCGTGTCCCGTGCTACAGAATACCATTCAGCCTCGAAGAAAGAACGAAGCAGTGCTGAGCCTTACAGGCACGGTGCAAAGTGGAAGCCAGACCCAGAGTTGGGAAATCCACTGGGCTAGGCGTAGATTACAGGGTGTCTGGGGAACAAGCATGGAGAATCGCTGCTGACAGATTCAAGGTTTCGGTTCAGCGAGAAAATGTTCTGGAATTAGGGGTGACGGCCGTCCAGCTTCGTGATGATACTAAAACCCTGAGTTACAGTGTTAAGTGTTGAATTTTATAATATGTGAGTTGTATCTCATTGAATAAAAAGTTCAGAACAATGACCAAGACAATGGAAGCCTGGATGGAAGAAGAAGGTGATGGAGGAGGATGTCCCCATGGCCAGAGGGTGAAAAGACTGTGGGAGGAGGGAAGAAGAAGCTGCAGGGAGAGGGAATGGTGAGTGCAAAGGTCCTGGGGTGGAAGTGTGCGGGATAGAGCTTTCTAGAGTGGACAATGTACAGACATTAGGTAAGTAAGGGTGTTAGAGATGACTTTGAAGACCTTGAGGGCCTGAAGGTCAGGAGAGAGTCTGGCTTCTACACCACATATATTGAGGATCCTGCGGAGCGGCTGAAGCAGGAATTTCTTGGTGACCTGTTTTTTATATATGGTAGCAGTAAGGCAGAGCAAGAGGAAGGAGGACAGGGCCGGGGATTCTGGTGACTGTCCAAGAGGAAAGGCCTGGCATCAGTTTCCCCATTTGGTTCACATCCAGCAATTCAGGGGAGCACAGGCTTTCCGCAGCCTTTCTCCCTCTGCTTCCTGCATCTCCATTGGGTTGTCCCTAGAGAGTGGGGGTCAGAAGCAGGCAGGACAAGATGGCCAAGGCTGGAGAAGACCACAACATACCAGGAGACAATGTTGGGGGCCTCAGGAAGGGCCTCACTCTTCAGCACCTCACCCCCCGCCCCCACCGGACAGCTTCTGAAGCATTGGCAAACTCAGCCTCTCTGAGCTCAGAGAAGCCCAACAAAGCCAGCATGTCTCTGCTTCCAGGGGCTCCAGGGGCTGAAGGGGCCTTCGCCTTCCCAATCCCTTTGTAGCCCTGGGCTAGAGGGCTCTTCTGTCATGCCGGGTGCCCAGTAGCTAGTGTGCACCTGCCCCCACCAACCCAGGCCCAAGTGTGGGATCAAGACCCAGAAAAGTGGGTTGTGCAAGGGTGGCCAGATGGCCAGTGGTTACCACCCAGACTTGGACACTGGTCTTCCTGGGCTCAAATCCAGCTGGACTTCCAGCCAGTTTATAACTTAGCTCCTCTCTGTCTCCGTTTCCTAGCCTATAAAATGGGAAGAGCTGCGTTATGAACAGTGCCCATCCAACAAGAGTAAAAAGAATGTCTAGGAGATCCCCTGACACTGGCAGCTAGGAGCAACTAGGAGAAAGACCCAGAAGCCTCCTGGGTGTCCTTTACTGAGCTACAGCTCCACGGGAGCTGCCACTCAGAACATCAGTGTTTGCCTTCCTGAGTAGTTGCAGTTGGTGTTTAGAGCCCATAACTCGGTGGCTCCTCCCCTGACTCATTGGCTCCTCCCATAACCCCGTGACTCCTCCCCTGATACTCAGTAGATGGCAGGCTCTACTTTTACAGTGAAGAAAATAGTCATGGGGAGACTGAGGCCCTTGCCTGGAGGTTCCCCATAGAAGTGCTGGGTTTCCAGTGCTCACCCCCTAGTGACCATTTGTACCCCCACTTTACAGATGAGGAAACAGTCACCTGTGATTGTCCCTAGGCCATCTTCGGGGCCGGAGGGGCCTCTTCCTCCAGGCTTGAACCAGGTGTTATTTCTGGCTATGCCCTTCTTCCCACAGAGAAACCCAAGAAGGCCCAGACAAAGGCAGGAAGCTGGAGCCTGGGCGCCCAGCCCCTCAGGCAGCCAGCGGTTCCCCTGCACTGGACCCCAAGCCAATCCGAGTCAGTCCCAGCCACATTCCAGAGTGAGTCAGCCTGTGGACAGCTGGGGCTAAGGAGACTCTATTTCAGGGCCTGTGGCCTTCCAGGGCTAATTGACACTCTCACTCTTTTGAGGCTCTGCCAGGCCAGACATTGGGGGAGGGAAATACTTGAGGCTTGGCCCTCCTCTCCTGGGTTCCACGGTCAGATACCAAGACGTCCCTGTGGCCTCTCCTAGAATGCTGATCCCACCAGGCAGGAGCCTCTGATGGGTCCTCACTAACAGACCCCAGAGCCAGATCTGCCGCAGCCTTTGTGAGACAGGGAAGGGAGCCTGTGGAAGCTCCCTCTGAGGGAACCCCGACTTGAGGATGGTGTCTTCACTGGGTGGTATATTCCAAGACTCAAACTCTGGGAACTGCATGGAGCCTGCTAGGTGCTTAAAGAACATACGTCACATGACCGCATTGTGCACATAGTCAGACTCAGCGAGCAGGCTCGCCTACCAGAGCTGCTGAGAGGATCAAGGCAGGTGAAGAAGCTGGCGTGCAGTCTGGGTTCCGAAACGCCCAGCTCAGAGGCTGGCTTCATTGGCTGTGCATTGCTAGCAGGCTGCCTAACCTCTCTGCGCGAACTTCAATTCAGAGTAGAGGAGGAGCTCCAGGAGGGTTTTCTGGGGAATGGAGCAGGGCTCAGTTCTCCTCTGCGGGTTGGGGAGCTGAGTTTCTCTCCAATTCTCTTAACCTACTTAGCCCAGCCTTTCTCCAGAATGCATCCACAGGCCTCCGGGGGTTCCTATTTTCACTAAGACAGACTCTCCTAAAGCTATTCCACGTTGCTTCCCCCTCTGCCATTGCCTGTTAGAAAAAGCAGATGGCGGAGCGTGGGCTGTGGCTCCATAGGTAGAAGGCTTGCAAGCACGCGTGGATTCATCCTCAGCATGAGTAAACTGGACATGGTTGCAAACCCCGGGACCCCAGCACACATGAAGTGGGGCAGGAGTTTGGGAGTTTAAGGTCATACTCAAGGCCAAGGCCATCCCAAGGTACGGGAGCCTGTCTAAAAAAAAAAAAAAAGGAAGGAAGGAAGAAAAGGAGGGTTTTCAGATGTTAACCTCCACCAGGCTCAGTGAAAGACTGTCTCACAAAATAAGGAAGAGAGCAACTGAGGACAATACCATGTATCTACCTCCGGCCTCCTCCACAGCACACACACAAACATGTGTACACACAAGGAGGGGCCAGCGAGATGGTCATTCAAGGTAGAGTGATTTGCCGCCAAGCCTGGCCACCCAAATTCACTGCCCAGAACCCACAAGTGGGAGTTAAGAAGCAGCTCCCCCAACTTGTCCTCTGACCTCCACATTCACACGTGTGCCACAGCCTACAGCCCCACACAATGCACACACAAGCATAAGTACAGGTAGCCAAATCCTTAGAGACAGCATTGGTAGCGGCGCACGGCCTGCTCGGGGCAGGTTCTTAGTTTGGACTTGGCTTTTGAGGCAGACAGAGAGTCCAGTTTCTTATTACGTCTGGCTCCCCACAGCACAGCAGAGGGTCCTGTGACAGACAGACCAGCAGTGGGCTGGAGAGGCAGCGGTAGGAGGCAGGGTCTGTGCTGAGGCTTAGAAGGAGCTGCAGCACCAAACCCAAGGAAGTGTGGCTGTGTTTTCCCAGTTCCACGTGAAGCTGGAGGACTAGATTTTTGTATATGAAGCCCTCCGCCCACCCCCACTTGTTACCGGAAGGAACTAACCCCCTAGTAGGACCATTTAGTGACCTCTGTCTTACGCTTGTTAAAAACGACATCCATTCCTACATAGAAACCTCGCCTCCTTCCCAGCCCAGGCTACACCTTCCTCAATAACACCGAGGACCCCCTCTAATCCCTCGGTCAAGGACCCCCACTCATGAGACTTCTCTCAACAGCCAGGCCACACTCCGCTGGGAAAGCGGCTAGGGACGAAGCACACACAAGCAACCTCAGATTACCAGTGGGGAAACTTGAGTGGGTCTGTGGGCTGTGGCGCATGCGTGGAGGTCAGAGGACAAGTTGGGGGAGTCGGTTCTCAACTTCCACTTGTGGGTTCTGGGCAGTGAATTTGGGAGGCCAGGCTTGATGGCAAATGACTCTGCCCTGACTGACCATCTTCTCACTAAGGCCTAGAAAGCAGAAAGAACGTTGCTGGTAACTACTTGGCAAGTCACTATGCTCAATGGGCCCACACAGGACATTGCTAACTCCACCCCCTACAGCCGTCGTCATCTACACTGTCCCCAGAGAGAACAGTCATAGATGTTAAACAAGGCTTTAAAGTCCTGTCAACAGTCACAGAAATCTGTATCTGGACGGGGACAAGCAGGCCAGTAAGACCCGTGTTTCACCAGGACAGGATCATGGAATTAAGACTCTCCCTTTTTGATACATGGTCTGGAACGTTTGGGAGTACAGCATCATAACATTTTTATGTGATATTTTAAAACAAACACGGGGAAAGGGGGTCTTGGACCACTCATCTCAGACATAGCTGAATCCTCTGTGTGTAAAAAGTTTATGACATTTAGCACGGTGTGGAGATCTGGGGACTCACATGGGACGTGAGAGAGCCAGTTCACTTCTGCTGTCTTTCCTATGACGGAGCTTTGCTTCTTTAAACATAAAAGAACACCACAAAACACGTGGGAACGTAAGAGTCCCAGGAAAGAGATGGTTTTCGTGTTCCCTTGGTCCTCATTACTAATTTGGACTCCAGGACCGAGGAGAGTCTTAGGTGACAGGAACAGACTTACACCCTGCTAAATTATTGTAATTATGACCTGCTTCCCTAACGCTGTGTAGTAAGCCTCTTCTTCTGAAAACAATGCTCTTATTTAAAAACAAAATTGAGGGTTTGTTTTTTGGGGTGTTTTTTGGAAATGCTGGAGGGCGGATAGTCACCCACCCACCGGCATAGTCTGATTTTGCTGGGACAAGCAGGAACTTGGGGAATTGAAGGATAGATACGGCACGTACTTTCTGTGCAGCCTGTCAAACCTCAGTAGTGTGATGGGGTGGTAGAAGTCACCCCAGGTTTGGTCAGGAGAAAGGAATGGGGCAGGGTGGAGAAGAGCCTTGCGTATTTCCACCCAAACTTTGGGTCCCGCCTATGTGCTTGTCTTCCAATGCTTGCCTATCTTTTCCTTCCATGGGATTGTTTGGTTCGGAGCCGTGGATCTTATCGTCTGGGATTTTTGAGTGGTCAGATCAGCGAAGCAACAGAGGGAAAATGAAAGGAGTCGTTCCAGGGAATGAAAAAGGCCTGCAGCCCGAGTCTCAATCAGGGCAGAACTCCAACAGGTTATAGGGCTTCCCTGAGCCTCTGTGTCCCCCTCTACAAAGAGGGTAACCAAAGCTAGAGAGATGGCTCAGTGGTTACAATCACTGGTGATTCTTTCAGAGATCCCAGATTCCATTCCCGGCACCCACAATGAAGGGCTCACGGCCCTCTATAACTCCAGTTCCAGAGGATCTGACATTGTCTTCTGAGAACTACATGCATATGGTTTAGAGACATACATTCAAGCCAAAAGACTCACACATATAAAATTAAATATATATATTTTAATAGGAATAACCAGAGTGCTTTTAGGCAGGTGAGCAGGGTCCTACTGTCGGCCCCAGTGGCCAGGATCTCCCACGCCCATGTCTTCCCAAGCCTTCTCAATTACTTTCCCAGGTGCCATGTGAGGAATGTTTTTGGTTTGGTTTTTTCTATTAAAAAAAACTGGCTAGGCCACCAAGAGCCAATATTCCATAAATCTCCCCCACATTGTAAAACGTTTATGGACCTCTTTTCATCTCCTCCCCTGGCTGAGGCCACATCATCCCCAGAACTCAGTGACTGGCACAGCTGATCCACCCCACCAGTCCCTCATTTCCTTTGTGTAGATTCACTTAAAACCACAGGACACTAAAAGACAGACTGAGAAACTGGACCCCAGCCATGGAGAAACACAGTCACAATGTGCGCTAAGACAGACATGAAGTGACCTTGCCCTGGCATGCCCACTAGCCCGGTTTGGGTCACGGCACACACTTTTTACAAAAAAGAAACTCCCTTGCCTAGTTACTTTGGCATTGTTGGTGTGTTCCTTTGTGCAGCATCAAGATTATTCTCTTCTGGCGATTAAGGTTCATCCCGGATTTCAAATCCACCTGGATCCTTTCGCTTGGGGGAGACATCCCATGGCCCATTGCTGGGGCCCACAGGGGCTGGGACAAATGAAACTCTTTCCGATCAGTAACAATACCAGAATGAAAAATTTCCAGCAGTTCAGGGAAGGGCCCAGGAAAATATTACATGAATGGACTCTGTATTTTGATACAAAAGTCGGGGCTTGATCTCTAAGGATTGGAATGTAAAATAATCAGGTCAAAAATATAAAAGAAAAAGAAAGGAAATAGAAACCAACTCCTCTGGCCAGCCCACAGGTTCCCATTCAACGTTCTCTTCCTTTTCCACCAAAGGAGAGACTGAACAATGCAAGAGACCTCAAAACTCTACGTGTGATTTCCTATCTCCCCTTTCTGGGCGTGGGTCCCTTTCCGACCAGTTCCTTCCGAGAGCCCAGGAGACTTTGGAGAAAGGGACAAGAGACATCCACTCAGTGTGGTCAGGTCCAACACTGTCTGGGACCACATGGTTCCAGGAAGCTGCTTTTCTGACTGGGTAAAAACACCACACACAGCTGCAAAGGTTTTAAATCAGGATTAACTATTTTAACAAGTTGGTTTCTCAATGACTTAAATTCCTGCCAATGGCGGCTAAAGAGACAGCTCAGTGGTTAAGAGCGCTTGTTGCTTTCAAAGGACCCAGGTTCAGTTCCCAGCACCCACTTAATGGCTCACAACCACCTGTAACTGTAGTTCCAGGGGATCTGGTGCCCCCTTCTGGCCTCTCTGGGCACCAGACACATACATGGTATATAGGCATGCATGTGAGGAAAACATACAGACACATAAAATTAAAAAGAAAACCAACCCCTGCCAGTCCCAGGCCGTGCCATGCTCAGGTGTGATAGAATGGCATCAAGGTCACTTTTTCCAGCCCAGTTTCTTCCTAGGCTTCCTGAGAAGTGGTGCCCCCTACAGGCACTGGGCATGCTCCCCTTTCACTCCATTTCCTTCATGGACTCCCAGCCCAGCAAGAGCCTGGACCTCAGAACCCAGGGGACATTAAAACACCTGGACACTGTTGTTTGTCTCCCAGTATAATTTGTGGTAAGCTACAGGGACTCCCTCCTTGGATTGGGACAACAGAATTCCTTCCTCTGCTTCTTCAGTTTGCTGGTAACTTCCGCTGCTCTATCCTAATGCTAATCAGACTCAGATGCTCATTTGAAAAATTAAGAGGGTGACAGTCCACCCTGAGCCCATGAACTACACAGATCCCACAAGAATGTTTGTCCAGTGTGGGTGGGCTCATTTCACCAGAGAGCTGAGCCCATAGGAAACACAAAGTAACCCTGCGGCTTGTTCCCATCTTGTCTGGTGACCTCATCAAGATGGAGGCAACAGTGTGACTTGGTTGCCGTCTTGACAGGTGACAACATCAAGATGGTGAAGACCGTGAACCAACCACATGACATGAGCCAAGATGGCAGCACCCCTAAAGTTTCCTGGTACCACTGAGTCCTTGAGGGGGGCACTGCACCCATAGAATTTCCTATACCACAGGCATTTGGTCCCAGGTCCCAATCCTTCTCTGGTTTTGGTTCTTCGCCTTGCTGGATGTCTGATGTGGTCGTGGAAATGGGAGCTCCAGAGAGATGCCAACATTGGCTCTATTGCCAGTGAGAAGGTCAACGCATTTTATGTCAAACTAAGGAAGTGATACCAGTTCACCGTGGTGGATTTTTTGAATGTTTGACACACTGTTTTGTAGGATGTTCTTAACGGGTTTTCAGAGGGGACCTAGAGTTTTCCCAGCCATGAACTCCAGCATCAGTAACACATCATCAGGAAATGACTGAGGTGGCCAGACCTGGGAGGCTCATGTGAATTTACAGCACGTGAGGGCTGTGTCTTGGAAATGGACAGACGGTTGGAACCAAAAGACAGATGGCCAGGTGCTAGACAAGCTGTTGCGAGCCTGGCTTGGGTCATGGTGCAGCCCTTTTGGAAAAAAAAATTGCCCTGCTGGGTTCCTTCTGCTTTTTCCCCATGGTTCTTTGTGCCACACTAAGAATCTATGATAACGCCCAGAGGCATAAAAACCACAGATAAAGGAGCTTTCAAATCGTCAGACCACAAGAATCTGCACCGCTGGAAGGTTGCATCCCCCACCCCCACCCCAGGACACTGTCATCATCGTCATGGTCGTCATCATCATCATCATCATCATCATCGTCATCATCATCACTTTAACCACAGAACTGGGGCAGAGGACACTCACTTGCCCCACAGGCTGGGGACTTCCTGCTGGGAGAATGGCCAAAACCTGGATGTCCACCCTTCCTAGATGTCCTACCTGCCCCAAGGCATAGCACAGGTCACGCACCCCTGCAGGCAAACCAGAGCGCCATACATGAGACGCGGAAAGCTATAGAAACAGGATCAGCGAGATGGCTAGGTGGGTAAAGGTGGTTACCACCAAGTCTACTGACCTGAGCTGGATCCCCAGGACCCACACGGTGAGAGAACTGTTGCCTGCAACTTATCCTCTGACTTCCACATGTGTGTTGTGGTGTGCATGCTCATGCACATGCGCACACACAAACACACACACACGCGCGCACACACACACACAAATAAATAAGTAAAAGTAATTTGTTTAAAAAGAAAGCTCTCACAACAACCAAAAAGTCCACAGACAAAAACATGGACAGAAAGGCTAAAGAGGCGCACAGGTGACCAGGACGGAAGCATGAACAGATGTCTAACATCTGGTGTGAGGAAAGAAACTCTGGAAGCTGAAACCACAGACAGATCTGGTACAGACCGAGCCAGCGGCTGAGGACACCCAGCTATTCCTTACAGAAACGGCTTTTGAATTTTCCTTCCCTCCTTTTGGGGCAGATAAGCAAACACATAGTTTAAATTTCACCTGGAAAAGTGCCTGGAATGAGCTGACTGTTGGAAATCTCAACTCACACAGTCTGCAATGTGAGGTTCTCAGTGTTTCTGGGGTTTTAAGGTGCTGCGATGTAAACACGGGAGAGCTGGAGCCACAGAGGGAGCAATTGCTGAACCAGCTGAGGATGCAGGGTGGGACTACTCCAGGCGACCCTGGCAGAAAACTGAGAAGGCTGATGGACTCCCACAGTCTGAAACTCAGCGACCAGCCGTGGACCAGGGCTGGCTTTTAAACAAACATCCCACAAGAATGTCGGATGTGATCCCTGAGCTGCTGCAGCAGTAGCCGAAGGAAGTACGATAACACTTGCCACTTCTCTCTAACTTCCAAACTGGTCTGAGAGAGTGTGTACGTGGCTGGGCTTTGTTTGTTTGTTTTTTTTGTTTGTTTGTTTTGATTTTTACGTTTCTTTTTTTTTTCTTTTTCTTTTCTTTAAAAAAAAAAAATCTGGAAAGTTCCTCCCAAACTGAGCAACAGGAAAGGCTTGGAGAAAGGAGGAGAGTCAGGACAAGGAGGGCCCTTGGTTTAAGTCAAATGTATTCTGGTCCTGAGCGATTCAAATTAACTTTAAAATACCTTACACAAAGACTTACTGCCAGCTGAACTCTCCCGCATGAAGAGAAGTGTTTAGTTTTTCTCCAAAAGGCAGTGTCTCCAAGGGCACTAAACTTTAAGGACCAAGGATCTGGTTCGACTTTACCCAGTCTGTGGGACTGGAGGGCCTCAGTTTCTCCTCTGGTGTGTGTGTCGTGAATCATGGGACCGTCTTCCATGAGTGGGAAGCCCTCAGGATCAGTGTGTCCCTAGCAAACCCTCGAGTCCAGCCTCAGCATTCCCACCCGGGTCGAGTACAGTGGGTCTAGAGATAAGTGGGCACGGGACACCGTGGAAGTTGCAGCGTGGGTAACGGCAACTCAGTCCCCGCCTCACACCTCCAACCCTCGGCCTCACCTGGCTTCTCTTCCCCACCCTGTCGGGTCCCGGGGACACTCACCGCGCGCGCCGGCGGCTCAGCAGCAACAGCAACAGCAGTAGCGCGGCCAGGAGGCCGAGCAGAGCGGCCCAGGACATGGCTCGAGGGTGTGCGGCTGCAGGGTGGCAACAGGTCACCGCCACCAACACCAGACCACAGGAGCCCCAGTCCAGCCAGCCCCGAAGGCCCCCACTCTAAGGGCCGGGCTGGAAAACGTGGGATGGAGAGGGAGGAGCGGGAAGGGAGGGGTTGCCGGGGCTGCTGCTGAGGGGAGGAGAGGGGATTCGGGAGGCGGGCTCCCGGTGGTGATGGGAGGGGGGCAGAGAGGAGGAGACTGAATCAGAGCGACCAGGGGAGCCTTTCCTACACATTCGTGCAAACCACACTTCCCAGCCCATCCCCCGCCCGTCCTGACCTGCGTTTCCGTGTGAGCTGGGGAACTGTCCACCTCACCCGGACCAGGGCCACTCAGGACCGCCCCAAGCCTACAGTCCTGACTGTGGTGGGGATCACAGCAGGGCCTCAGGATCCTGTGGTCACATTACATTCGGGAGTCAGCCCCGCGCCGTTTTACTCTGTCTCTCTGTCCATCTCCGACCCGTCCCATCCCGTCCCGTCCCGCCCCCTGCATCCCCAGGAGGGCTTGACTCCAAGCCTAGAGGGCAGTTTCTTTTGAAGACCATTGATCAGGGTTCTACTTACCTAAGAGTGACTTATGTGTCTGTCAAGAAAGGTAGATCACAGCCTGAAGAGATAGCTCAGTGGTTTGGGTTCAGTTACCAGCACTCACATGGTGGCTCACAACCACCTGTGACCCCAGTTCTAGGGGATCTGATGCCCTCTTCTGACCTCCACAAACACCAGGCACACATGTGACAAACAGATATACATGCAGACAAAACATTCATACACACGCTAAATAAATAAATAAAATATTTTTTTAAAAAAGGATCACAGACTTTCTCTCAAGTGCCATAAAAAGGGGACCCAGGTGGAGCTGGACCCTCCTTCCCACACATACACCTCAGTCACACACTCCGGAGTCCCGGCATTTGTGCCCCCCCCCCGCCCGCCCCGTACCTCCTCATTTGCTCCTACCATCTCCCAAGGTGTTGCCCCACCTGGCCCTCTGGCTTCCATGCTCATTTTTTTTTTAATATTTATTTATTATGTATACAATATTCTGTGTGTATGCCTGCTGGCCAGAAGAGGGCACCAGACCGCATTACAGATGGTTGTGAGCCATTATGTGGTTGCTGGGAATTGAACTCAGGACCTTTGGAAGAGCAGGCAATGCTCTTAACCTCTGAGCCATCTCTCCAGCCCTTCCATGCTCATTTTTGGTTGTCAGTCCTACCCTGCCTACCAGGCCCGCAATCCCCTAACACTTAGAAGGTGGGGGCGGGAGGATCAGGAGTTCAAGGCCAGCTTTGGCTTCATAGTGAGTTGGAAACCAGTCTGAGCTTCACATACATGCACACACACGCACACATGCATGTGTTCACATGCACAGAGCACACATACAACACACGTTCATGCACACATGTGCATACACCTATGCACACGCACAGGCACACATACAGAACACACAGATACACCCTACCAGAACCCACCCTGGCTCCTTGTCACTCAGAGCACAGCCACATCCCGACATGGCCCCCCAGGAACAAGTGTATCTGCTGAGCCCACCCTCACTACCAGACCTTGTCCTCTGCTCTGGTCACACGGTTATTCTTGCCCCTGCCCCAGAGAACCAAGCTTCTTACCTGACACTCAGGCCCAGTGGATCTATATATGGTTTAGCCAAACCGGGGTAGACGTAATCCCTCTCATCACAGCTTTGGCAATCTTAAACTTTATAGACACCCATGAGACAGAGGCCAGAAGGTGAGGAGGGGGTAGATCCAGCTGTGGCGTTTTGTCAGTCCTCCTCAGGAGGATAATGAGGGCCACAGGTGACTCCATTACCTGGGCTGTCAGCACGGGGTCTGTTAAATGTTCACAAGACAGCTGACAGCCCCCACAAACACTTTCTTCTCCCATTTCCCCAGTCTGTCATCTGTTGGACCAGTGTGAACATGTCTGCGCTATGTCCCTATCAGAAAGCACTGCCAGGAGTCCAATACTTTGAGGAAACAGCCAGCCCAGTGAGTGGGAAGGGTGCTTGCTTCTGCCCAAGCTCCCCTGCGTTGGGAAGGGCTAGCACAAACCAGAACCAGCCTGCTCTTCGCTGATGTCTTTGTGGCCCAGGCTGGTTTGGCCTCTAACCCTGTATTATTTTGGTTTTAGTTTCCTCCCTTGTCTGGTACAGTTTCTGAACACATTGTTGCTTATTCGCCCCTCATTGTAGGGTCTTTACACTTGGTCTACTATGATCCTACAAGGAGGAGACAGGGGCAGGCATGGACCTGTGCCTGAAGCCTACCTTCTTGACCAAAATTAAGCATCTGAGGAATCTGACCTAGTTGATCAGGCTGTTTACCTGAAATCTATTCTTACTTTTAAAAAGTGTGCATATGTATGTTTCTGTTTGTGGGTTATGTGCATGTGAGTGCAGTACCTGTGGATGTCAGAAGAGGGCGTCAGATCCATAGACGCCACCATGCATGGATGCTGGGAACTGAACTTGAGTCCTCTCAAGAGCTCCGTCTCAAAGCCCAGCCAAGCTCCTTCTTTGACAAGCTGTTCAGGGGAAGCTTCTCCCTGTTTTACTCTCTGAGATCACTTTTACGTTGGGTTTCCAGTAGTGACAAGTTGGTAGGCTAAGCTTCTGATTTAGAGTCATTTCTGCTGCTGGGGTAAAACACTCTGACAAAACAAGCAAACAAACAAACGAAATCACACTTAGAGGGAAAGGGGGCTTACTTCCATTTCCAGCTTGAGGCACAGTCCATTACAGTGGGGACGTCAAGACAGGAACTTAGAACAGCTGGTCACAACACACCCACAATCAAGAGCAGAGAAAAACAAAGGCATGCATGCTCACCGGCTTGTTTGAGCCCAGCTCTATTCCTCCGCCTGTCTTAGGTAGGATTCTATTGCTGTGAAGAGACGCCATGATGATGATTTCTATTAGTCATTACATCATGGCAGGAAACATGACGTCACACAGGCAGACTTGGTGCTGGAGAAGAGACCGAGAGTCTTACATCCAGATAGGTAGGCATTGAGAAGAGAGGGCAAGCCACTGGCGCTGGCCTGAGCTTCCAAAACCTCAAAGCCCACCCCAGTGACTCACTTTCCTCATAAGGCCACACCTACTCCAACAAGGTCACATGTCCGAATCCTTCCTTTAAGTCAATGGGGGCCATTTTCATTCAAACCACCACACCACTATTTTTTTTCTCTGAGACAGGGTTTCTCTGTGTAGCTTTGGAACCTGTCCTGGAACAAACTCTGTAGACCAGGCTGGCCTAGAACTCACAGAGATCCTCCTTCCTCTGCCTCCCCAGAGCTGGGATTAAAGGTGTGCACCACCACCGCCCAACAACCACCATACCATTCTTACATACTTTAGGATTTCCCTGCCTGGGAATGGGGCCTGGGTCTTCCCACACCAATTAGTTAAGGCAATCTCTCATAGACACAGCCACAGGCTAACCCAATATAGACGCCCCTCATTGGGTCTCTTCCCAGGTTGTATCAAATTGGCACAGTAACCATCACACCCGGTAATTGACAGAAGTTTGTGTTTTAGGATTGTAGCCAAAGTATCAACAAATACAAAGTTTCAAAAAAGGACATCAAAACAACCGAAGAAGAAGGCTGAGGACTTCAGGCTTGCACTAGGACTCCTGTGATCAATGTTTCACCCTCTACGCTGTTAGAACAGTAGTATGCTTGGAATGGGAGTACTTAGGCACATCTAATTTAGCTGTGCTTAAAAATGAAGATGACGGCCTTGCATGGTGGTGCATGCCTTTAATCTCAGCACCTGAGAGGCAGAAACAAGTGGATCTGAGTTGGAAACCAGCCCACTGGGGTCTACAGAGAGTTCCAGGCCAGCCAAGGCTACACAGAGAGACCATGTCTCAAACAAACAAACATAAAAACAAAAACAAAAATGAAGACAATGGGTCAGCAAGATACATATGATGGAAGGAGAGAAGCAACTCCTAAAAGTGTTCTCTGACCTTCACACACACACACAGCACAAACACACAGCACACACAGCACAAACACACACACACACACATACACACACACCACATGCGGACCCCCACATGCACTTCAGTTTCTTGCAACCATGTAAATCAATGGTTCTCAACCTGTGGGTGGAGATCCCTTTGGTCAAACAACCCTTTCAGAGGGGTCGCATATCAGATATTCTGCATCAGGTATTTACATTACAATTCACAACAGTAGCAAAACTATGATTATGAAGTAGCAACACAGTATTTTTGTGATGGGGGTCACCACAGCCTGAGGAACTGTATTAAAGGGTCACGGCAGCGTTAGGAAGGTTGAGAATCACTGATCTAACCCTCTGGAGTTCTAAATTCTTCACATTGCTAGAAGAGGGTATTATCCCAGAGATCTGAAGCCCTGGATGTTTTTGATCCTTTTTCTGTCGCTGTGATAAAAATGCCCCAACAGAAACAGCCTAAGGGAGAAAGCGGTCGTTGTGGCTTACAGGTCAAGGGTGCAGTCCATCACGGAGGTCACAACAAGAGCTCAAAGTGGCTGGCCACATCTCTCCCACCATCAGGACACAGTGGTAAGCGCATGCTGCCACTCCGTGCTCCTCTCCGTTTACGTCCACTGTAGAGGCCAGGATCCTAGCCAGGGAATGGTGCCACCCACAGTGGGCGGGTCTTCCCGCTTCAGTTAATACCAACTGTCCAGGGCTCATCAACCAGGTGAGTCTATGTTCCGTCCAGTTGCCGGTCAGAGTCGGCCATCTCACCACTGCTGTGCCTTATTACTCCTTAAGTCATTGGTTCTTCTTTTCAAAAACTTGGCTCAGCATAAGAAAAAAGACCGAAAAGAATTAGATACTTGGTCTTGTTTTGTTTCAGTTGTTTTTGGAGACAGGGCTTCTCTATATAGTCCTGGCTGTCCCAGAACTCACTCTGTAGACCAGGCTGACCTCAAACTCAGAGATTTGCCTATATCAGCCTCCTGAGTGCTAGGATTAATAGTCTGCACCACCACTGCCTGGCAGAGCTAGATTTATTATTATTATTATTTATTATTATTATGTATACAGTGTTCTGGCTGCATGTATCCCTGCAAGCCAGAAGAAGGCACCAGATCTCATTGCAGAAGGTTGTGAGTCACCCTTTGGTTGTTGGGAATTGAACTCAGGACCTCTGTAAGAGCAGCCAGTACTCTTAACCACTGAGTCATCTCTCCAGTCCCAGAATTGTATCTTTCGAGCATAAGAATGTCGGTATTTGGGCCAGTGAGTTGGCTCAGCTGCTAAAGGCACTTGTGGCTAAGTTTGATGACCTGAGTTCAACCCCAGGATCCACTTAATGAAGGAAGGAGAGAAGCAACTGGTGTGAGCTCTTCTCTGAGCTCCACACGAGTACGGCGGCACAAGTGTGCCAGGACGCACACTTCCCACGTGCACTATAACCAATTAAATACAAATGAGAAAACGGTGACTTCTGATGTTATGTACCAAACTCTCTAGAATTTCACCTCACGGCTAAACTCAGCAAGTGGCCCTCTAGACAGCTTCACAGATGTTACTCGGCTAATTAACGTGTGTTGGCTCACACTACCACTCCAGACAGACGGCCTGGCAGGAAAAGTCTAAGAGTTTATTTGGTTTTGGTTTTCTGTTTTGTCTCTGAATCTTTTTTATGAGAATGTGTTCGTGTGTTCATGCGCAGGCACACACATATGTGAAGATCAGAGGACAATATTATGTATCATACCTCAGACAACATCTACCTTGAATTTGAGACAGAGCCACTCACTTGCCTGGAACTTATCGTGTAGTCTCTGCTGCCTGGCTGGAGGACCCCTGTCTCCACTTCTCCAGATGGGATTATAAGCATGCCACTAAGTCCAGCTTGTTTTTAAAGTTTTAATTTTTATTTTTAATTATGAGTATATGTGTGTGAGAGTGTGAATTTTGCACACAAGTGCAGTACCCAAGATAGCAAGGAGAGAACGCTAGATCTCCTGGGGGTGTCACATGCAGTTGTGAGCCAGCCGAAGTGGGTGTGCCTGGAACCTCTCTACAAAAGCATACATGCTCTTAACCACTAGGCTATCTTCCACATACACACACGTACATACACACCTCATACACACAAAAATAAAAATGTGTAATAAAAAGACTTTTAAACATATACATCTATGATCATTTCTTATTCATGTGTTTGTGTCCTTGCATGTGAGTGCAGTGCCCACAGAAGCCAGAAGAGGGCGTCGGATATTCTGGAGCTGGAGTTACAGGGAGCTGTGAGGGTCCCATGTGGGTACTAGGAACCCAACTTGGGTCACCTGCAAGAGCCACAGTCTCTCTTAACCACTAAGCAATATCTTTTGCCCAACATTCTTTTCTCTTAAGCGACAGCACGCATATGCATCTCAGAGGAAAACTTGCAGGAGCTGGTTCTCCCCTTCAACCACGTGGGTCCCTGGAATTGAATTCAGGTCTTCATCATTAGGGACCAGTGCCTTAACCCGAGGAGCCATTTTGCCAGCCCAAATCCCCTGTGATCTTGCATGTAATCTTTTCTAAAATCCCCTATTTAACTAACAATTGCAATCCTGAAAGTAAGCCCCCAGCAATAACACAATAAAAACGTTGAGGAACATCACTTAGAGGAACTTGATCTCATCTTCACAATTATGTATCAAACTATTTATACATCTCAGCAAGCTCATGCGTGGCAGCCTCCACGAATCAAGAAAATGTCATAACGCAATTGCATTTGGATTCCTCCAATGTATTTCAAATAATGTATTTTGATTAACATAAAATATTTTTTATCCTCTTGATTTTTTGTGTCCCTTGGTTACTCAGTAAGAAAATCAATGTAAATTTAATTTCTTTTTCAGAATCTAGTTTAGAAAAAACTTCTTATCCAGATCTTTATAACCAATACAAAAATTTTAACGTTAAACTTTCATCTTGCAGGTGGCATGGCTCAGCTGCTAAATGTGCTTGCTATCAGCCTAAGGCTTGGAGTTCAGTCCCTGGAACCTGTACGGTGGGAGCAGAGAACTGACTCCCACATTGTCCTCTGACCTCTTCATGTCCTCAGGGGCTTGTGAGTTCCCCAATATAACATAAATGGTTTTAAAATGGTGTTCAAATTAAAATTCAAATAGACAGGTTTGCTGGGAAGTTTAGCTTTCCGGATCTTTATCCAACATCAGTGGTACCCCAAAACTAAGCAACATTGCCACCTGCACCTCAGACAGTTGATGTGGTGAGCTGCCCAAACCATCTCCCCTCCTCAAATGCAGAAATAAAGATTAAAACAGAATTGGAGCTGGGTGCGTTGGCATACACCTTTAATCCCGGCACTCAGGAGGCAGCGGCAGGAGGATCTCTGTGAGTTTGAGGCCAGCCTGGTCTACAGAGCAAGTTCCAGGACAGCCAGCGCTACACAGTGACACTCTGTCTCCAAGGTGGGGAGCAGGGATAAGATTAAACAGAATAAAGAAAGAAATAACTCAACTGGCAGGTGGTGGCGCATGCCTTTAATCCCAGCACTCGGGAGGCAGAGGCAGGCGGATCTCTGCGAGTTCGAGGCCAGCCTGGTGTACAAGAGCTAGTTCCAGGACAGGCTCCAAAGCTACAGAGAAACCCTGTCTCAAAAAACCAAAAAAAAAAAAAAAAAAGAAAGAAAGAAAGAAAGAAAGAAAGAAAGAAAGAAAGAAAGAAAGAACTCCCACTCTGGACAGACAGATGCCACTTGGGGCACTGTGGATGAGAAAACCCAGATGGACAAGCCAGGCCGGTACACTAAAGGTGCCAGCTGAGCCCACAGATGTCCTCACAGACCAAGTAAAGCAACTTGCAAACAAAAGCTGAGCTCCCTTGTCATGTAGCCAAGTGACTCTTCGGTCCAGGCCTCAGTGACAGGCGTCTCCAAGGCCCCTGGCTTGTCTCAAAACATCTTTACAGAACGGTGCCAAGACAAAACAAAACCAGGTCCTGACCCCAGGCATTTACCAGGGACATTCCAGATCGTAACAGCCAATCAGTGTGCTTCCAAAATAAGACCACAGCAGGATCCAAAGTTCTGTCCTCTGTCACTGGTGCAACTCTCATGCAGCTCCCATGCAGCACCCATGCAGCTCCCATGCAGCACCCATGCAGCACCCATGCAGTTGAACTCTTGCTTAGTCACCCTCCTCTGTGTGGAGAAGCAAAACTGTTACCAGACATTGAGGTCTGCAGCCTCAGCTTCCCCATGTTCTAGCAGAAATCAGGAAACAAAAGGGTTTAAGAAGTTAATTTCTCTCCATTGTGCCCAGGGCAATCTTATAACATACAGAAGCCCATGAGGCAAAGGCCAGAAGCTGTGTAGACTTAGCTGTGACCCTGTACTGGCTGGTTTTGTGTGACAACTTGACACAAGCTAGAGTCATCAGAGAGGAAGGAGCCTCAGTTGAGGAAATGTCTCCCTGAGGTCCAGTTACAGGGCATTTTCTCAATTAGTGATCAATGGAGTAAGTACCAGCCATTGTGGGTGGTTCTATCCTGGGCTGTTGGTCCTGGGTTCTGTAAGAAAGCAGGCTTAGCAATCCAGCAAGCAGCTCCCCTCTATGCCTCTATGGCCTCTGCATTAGCTCCTGCCTCCAGGTTCCTGCCATGTGTGAGTTGCTGTCCTAACTTCCTTCAGTGATGAACAGCAATGTGGGAGTGAAAGCTGAATAAACCCTTTCCTCCCCAACTTGCCCATCGGTCACGGTGCAGCGGGTGCTTTGTCGCAGCAGTGGAATCCCCAACGACGACAGACCTGTCAGGCTGGTCCTTGCGTCTATGGGATTCGCCCAGCTTCGCTTCCTGGAGTCACTAGGTGCCATGGAGAGCCTGTGGCACTTTACAAATTTCCCTGTTAGAACCTCACACTGCCCCAGGGCCTTTGCTAGCTAACCCCGATCTCCAGAAATTCTCCTTGAGAGACTCTCACAGCTCCCTCCTATGCTCATGTTCCCGTGTCTCTGCACAGCTGTCCCTTCTGCCTGGTTCATTCTGTTGCTGTGACGAAAAGAAAAGAACATCCCTAAGAAACCTTTAGCAGGCAGATCTCTGTGAGTTCGAGTTCAGCCTGCTCTATATAGAAAGTTCCAGTAAGGACAGGAATACACAGTGAGACCCTGTCTCAAAACAAAAACCAAAAATCACCCTGACAAAAGTCAGTCAGAGAGAAGGGGTCTCTTTCAGCTCACAACTCCATTACAGCAGGAAGTCGGGGCAGGAGGCGAGTCTGCTCATTACATCCACAGTCAAGGGCAGAGAGAAATGAATACATTTGAGCTCACTGCTCAGCTAGCTTCCTCTACTTATACAGTTCAAGACCCATAGGTGAGGAATGATGCCTACTGCTTTCAAGGTGGCTCTTTAGTTAAGGCCATAAAGGCACCTCCCACCCCTGGTAGGCACAGGCCAGCCTGATCTAGACAGTCCTTCACTGAGATGTTCTTCCTGGTTGGTTTTAGATGGTGTCAAGTTAAAAGCAACCATCTCAGTGACTTTAATCTGCCGCTGCTACTCTGTACTTCCTTTGCCTTCCACGTGGCTGCTTCTGGGGGTCTCTTCCACAAACTCGGTCATATTAGGGACTCGCTTGCCTGCCTACCTCATGTTGGCCTCCAAGACAGCTGCACGGATCTTAAGTGAGCTCAAGAGATTCAGAACAGCAAGAGACGTTTCCAGAACCTTTTGTTTATGTATGTTGCCCAGCTGGGGAGAATGGAGAGAGACCCTCATGAGATTGCGGTTGAAGGACAGACACCCAGAGTCCCTGACAGAGAGTGAGCACCCATACCAGTCAATCACAGTACATCAATCATAACACTGCTTATTCCAGTTGAGCCACTCCGTGTCTGACCAGGGTTTCAGCTTTCCTATCTAAGCAATGGGACATGCGTGTCCTTCTTCCCAAATCTCTGTGGACTAGAGGAAAAAGAATGATATCCGCCAGCCCGAGGCTAGGTTCACTGTCCGTGCTCAATAAATGTGAGGTCCTTCTTCCCGCACAGACTCGGCCTGAATCCCTCCAAGAGCCCTCTTCCCTCTCACCCCAGAGAGCCCCTGCTCACGCACCAGGGGAGTGGATATGTGGTTCCAATGAGAATGGCTCCCACAGGCTCCCATATTGAACGCTTGGTCTCCTGTTGGTGGAACTGTTTGGGAAGGATTAGGAGGTGTGACCTTGTTGGAGGAGGTGTGTCACTGGCATAGAGGGGCTTTGAGGTTTCAAAGCTTAATCCATTCTCAGTCTCTCTCTCTCTCTCTCTCTCTCTCTCTCTCTCTCTCTCTCTCTCTCTCTCTCTCTCTGCCTCCTGCTCCTGAATCAGGTGTGAGTGCTCAGCTACCTCTCTGGCTCCTCTGGCTCCTGCCTGCTGCTGTGCTCCCTACAGTGATGGCCATGGACTCTACCCCTCCGGAATGAGTCCCCAAATTGAATTCTCTCTTTTATAAGTTGCCTTGGTTACGGGATTTCATCATAACAATAGAGTAAGAAGGTGGGTGTGTGTTTACTTCTCTCCCCTTCACTGGAGGAACTGAGTGAACTGGGGCCCCATTTGACCCTTCCCAGAAAGTATGGGAACCCCTCATTGTGGGACCTTAGTCCAGAGGTTGGATTCTTCTGGATGCTTCTTGGGACTGCTGGGAACTAAACTGTCTTCCCTCTTCTCTGCTTCCTCTTCTTTGGGGGTGGCTGGGTGGGGACGGGGCAAGGCGGGCAACCAGTCCCCTGAAATTGTGAAGTCATCAGGCCTGGAGTGCCTGTCTCTAGACTTTAGCTCAGTGCATCAAGATAAGATAGCAGATCACTCAGTCACCACCGCAGCCAAGCATGTCTGAGTGACCTTTCCCTGACAACAGGGTGCTTGGAGCCATAGGAAACCGCTAGGGGTGTTCACCCAGAGAGCCCAGAGCCACTGCCTGGCCAGTTGCCTCATTTGGGGGTTGTTTTGTTTTTTTGGTTTCTCGAGACAGGTTTCTCTGTATAGCCTTGGCTATCCTGGAACTCGCGTTGTTGACCAGGCTGGCCTTGAACTCACAGAGATCCCTGGGCTCCAGAGTACTGGGATTAAAGGCATGTGTTGTTGCCACCGCTGCCGCCACCGCTGCTGCCGCCACCCCCCCCCACCCCCCACCCCGCTGGTCGCCTCATTTTTACCACACCAAGGGCTGTGGTACACCTTCCATAAGAGGATCTAGAAACTCCTCAGGTTCCAGTTGTGGAAACTTGGAAGGGCACACCAGTATGCATGGTGGCACATGCCTGTAATCCCAGCGCTTCAGAGGATGGGGATTCTGAAGTCGTTGTGGGTTTGGGCTAGCCTGCACAACTTAAGAGTCTGTCTCAGGGCTGAGGAGATGACCCATCAGTGAAAAGCCTTTATTGTTCTTGAAAGGGACTTGGGTTCCATTCCCCATACCCATTACTGCTCACAACCATCTCTAACTCCAGTTCCTGGGGGTCCAGTACCCTCTTCTGGCCTCCATGGACACCACGAATGCACTTGGTGCACATGCATGTGTTCAGGCAAAACACCATCACATACAAAATAAGATAAAAATGTTAAAACACCACCACATAGAAAATAAGATAAAAATGTTGAAACACTCAGAAAACCAAACCCTCCATGCCTCTCAAAATTCACCCACACCCCTCACCCCTACTCCCTCACCCCAAGCCTTTCACTCCCACATCCCTCACCCCATCCCTTCACTCTACACCCCTGAACATCCATACCCCTCACCCTACACCCCCTCACATCCACACTCCTGAACACACACACCCCTTACCTACACCTCTTACCCCACTGAGGATTAGTTAAAAGGATTTGCTGAGGGCCTGAGGGATGGACTGGGCTAGTGTTACCTCAAACAGGAAGAAGAATGAGGCTGCCCAGAAGGTGACCCCAGTCCTCAGCTGCCCAGAGGTGTGTGACTGGGACTGGAACAGAAGGGGATTTCAGCAAAGTTCTAAGCCTGGTACGGGGCAAGTGGGGCTGCTCGGTGCCACGAAGCCTGAAGACCCAAGTCCAGTCCTCAGAACTCACGTGGTGGAAGGCGAGGATTGGCTTCTACACATTCCCTGACGGTGACCATGGCGTGTGCACACAAACACACAATAAATAAATGAAATATGATAATTTAAAAATAAAGCCTGCCAACCCTGGAGTGGAAGCCCCCCCCCGGGGACTGAGGCCGCGTGCCCAGCATTTCCTTGGAGAAGCCTCTGTGTCCAGATGTCCCCCGTCTGCAGCAGGCTGACAGATGGGTGAATCTCCATTCAACCTCTACTCTCCTTCCCGAGGCCACAAGATCAGAGGACAGTGTTAGGACACAGCCTCGGAACCGCGGCTTGGCCTGGGAACATGCGGCCCTTTTCTCCTCCTCCTCCTTGCTCCCCTCAGGATTCCGGCTGCTTCGTGTCTGTGACGGAAAGACTGCAAACTGTCCAGAAGAGGGAACACCATGCACTGCTCTCTTTGAAACTGAGAATGGGGCCATCAGAGAAGCCTTGGCTTCCGCGGGGGACTTACGGCGTCTGGATCTTTTTCTTAACTCATTTAATGCCCACACGGACCTTCTAAAGTAGGTACTGTAGCTGTCCCCGATCTTCAGAAGGTGAGCTCAAAACTCAGAGAGCATCAGTAACTTGCCCAAGGCCACACAGCACTTCCTGTGCTAGGCCTGGATAGGGATCGTGATCTCCTCTGTGTCCATGCCCACATGGCTCTGCTAAGAACACAGAGGCCTCTGACCTCCATCCCCGGCTTGTGCTGCTGGCTGCCTGGATGCCTTCTCTTCCACTTTTTGTGGGTGATATGTGCCAGCTATGGGGACAGGTGCTTGATGAGAGCCCTCATCAGTTGGGACAGAAAGAGGGCGCCATGCCCTGGAGGACCTCATGGCTTCAGAGGTGCCGGCCTGGCTAGCTTTTGTGACAACGGTGAGCAGAGCACTGTGGTGGGGACTTGTGGCTGACAGGGTCTGCTCACAGCACTCGAGAAGCAGAGGGGTGGGAGGTTAGGGGACACAGTGGTCCACCCCCTCCAGCCAGACCCCACTTTCCAGTTCCTACCACTTCCAAGAGTCCATCAGTGAATGAATCTATTGATGAGGTCCGCAGTCACCTCTGAACCCCACATGGGGGACCACGTTTCAGGGCATAAGTTTTTGTGGTGCTCTCACCTCCAAACTAGGCTAGAATGTACTTGAGAGGAAGCTGGGGGAGGTTGGGAGAATGGGGAGAGAGAGAGAGAGAGGGAAGGGGAGGGCAGGGGAGGGCAGAATGGAAAGGAAGGAGGAGGAGAAGGGAGGGGGCTGTGGGGAGTGTCAGGAAGCCAGAGAACTCCCACCTCTCTCATTGAGCACCAGGAAACATAACTAACACCCAGTGCAAAGGGGGAGCCTTGGTCTCAGCACATGAGGCCCAACTAGGGAGCCCCGAGAAACCCTTGGGAGCTGTGCCCGGTGTCCCTCCTATCTCCTCGGTGCAAAAGTGGCACACTCCACTCACAAGTGCTAAACAATGAAATGAAAAGACAGAGCTCCCGACTGCCAGAAAAGACAGAGCCCCCCCCCCAACAGCCAAGTCTCTGCTGTTTCATGCTCCTGAGAGAAACAGGGGTTCTGCCTCCCGGCAAATGTTGCTAACGAATGGTGCAAGCCTGCACACCAGAGAAAGTGCGGGAGAGGGTGAGGACCATGGAAAACTGGAGGGTGGTTTCCCATCCCAAACCACCCCAGCCTCTCAGTTCCAGCCAGACAGGCCCTCATGGCCAGGTTTCCTGACTGAAGAGAGGCCAGAAATAGCGCTCAAATTCTTTCAAAACACAGGACAGCCAACAACATATATCTGTCTCCTAGTTTGATCCCCGGAATCCAGCTGTGCCAAGGGCCTGCGCTTTGAAACAATCTGTAGTTGTCTGAGAATCAGCCCCAAGGTACTGCAAGACTAAAGAGAGAGGCAGACAGACCCCGGATGGCAGAGTGAGACCTACAGGACCTCAGCTGAGGACACTTAGCAACAGCGAGACCAGGTGGTTTGTCTGACACTGAGATCAGGGTGGGGTTCTCTCTCTCTCTCTCTCTCTCTCTCTCTCTCTCTCTCTCTCTCTCTCTCTCTCTCTGGCTCAGTCACAGAGACCAGGACTCTGGTGGCGACGACCCCAGGACTTAATTAAGTTCATGTCTGCCAGTGAAGTAGCTGGGCAGGTCAAAGTGTGTGTGCACAAACCCGACAACCTGAGTTCAATCTCACAGTGGAAGGAGAAAGCTGACTCCCAAAGTTGTCTCCTGACTCCCACGTGGCCATGTGGGTCACACACACCCCACTCCACATAAAATAGAAAAGACAAAGGATAATAATTCATAAGTGCCCACACACACCAGGTACTTAAGTCCTCAGCATATGCCAGCCTCTCTGCTGGGAATTTAAAGGAGAAAAAAAAGAGTCGCCTCCTTTTAGACATAAAGTGAAGGAAAACCGCCTACAATTCACAACCCCAGAAAACCTAATGCCTAAGAGAGACATACATGGATCTAAACTACATGGGACGTAGAAAAAGACAAGATCTCCTGAGTAAATTGGGAACATGGAGACCATGGGAGAGGGTAGAAGGGGAGGAGAGAGGAAGGAAGGGGAGCAGAGCAAAATAAAAAAATAAATTAATTAAAAAAAAGAGCCACCTCACTTCAAGTTTCTGTGCAGTAGATGACGCGTGTCTAGGTCAGAAGCCAAAGCAAAAAACAACCTTCCCCTCAAACCCAGGCCTTTCTGTTCTCAGTTGCAGCAGCCTCCCCAGGGAGAATGTAGCCAGAACAGATCTGGGACCCAGGGCAGCCCATATAAACACAGCGCTGGCTGGCTGGTGGTCTCTGCTCTTTGCCAGGCTAATCCCACCTGAGCCTCAGCTGGGGCTGGGAGACGGCGTCACTGTGTCTCCTTCTACCTCTGAGTGCCCAGGACTGGGGTCCAGGCAGTTGCATTGCTCCTCACCAGCCCCTTCAGCAGTCTGGAGTAGGGACATGATGCAGCCAGGTCTCAACCTTCTTAACTCCTGCTGTCCTGCCAAGAGCCAGACCGACTGGGAGGACAGAGAAGAGGGGCCACTGCTCCATCCCCTGTCCCCCACGCGCCCCAGAACTGGCTCATTCTTCTGCCACTTTGAAAGCCTCCCCTGCCCCAGCCTGGGAACCTGCCTTCCCCTGTGGAAAATGAGAACCAGTCATGGCCGTTCTGTGTCCAGAGTTGCTAGAGGGACCCAATAAGATGGTGGGGGACAGGGATGGAGCTGCCCAGCAATACTCTCCTTTCCTCTGTACCAGAGCATCAAAGAATAGAGAAGCAAACAAAACCAGCAGAGGAGGGAGTCCATGGACTTTAGTGTGTGGGTGATGATTCCCCAAAGCAGCTGAGAGAGGAGGAGTCACATGGGGTGGAAGGTTGGGGGCAGGGAAGGGGGTTAGTGGTGACACCTCAGGAAGCTTTAGCAAAACATTTGCAGGGGCAGATGCATGCCTTTACTCCCAACAGATACAGCTAGATCTTTGTGAATCTGAGGCCAGCCTGGTCTACATAGCAAGTTCCAGGCCAGCCTGGTCTACATAGTGAGAACCTATCTCAAAACAAAATAAACACTTCTTAGGAAGAAGCATTTCCTTCTGTTAGAGAAGGAGGGGAGCTAGGAATGGTACTGGGTGCCTATCGTCCTCGTATTGGGGAGGCTGAGGCAGGAAGATTGTGAGTTTAAGGCCAGCCTTACACAGCAAGACCATGTCTCAAACAAATAAAACAGACCAGTATCCAGATCATGTTGACATGAAATGTGGGGCGTGTGTGTGTTGTTGTATTGAAGCAGGATATTGATATGTATTCTAGATTGGCCTCAAATTTAGATGTGGGGAGAATCCTCCTGCCTCAGCCTCCCCAGTGCTGGGATCACCATGCCTAGCTGGAAAACCAATCTTAAAGGTTTTAAAACCTTTAAAAACAATCAAGTGACAATTGCATCCGGGAGGAAGCAGAGCAAAAGAGAAGTTTGTGAGCTCAGAGGGAACTTGATAATGGAAAGGTCAAATGAGCACAAGATGGTCACAACAGGACGGGAGGGACGGGTGATGGACAGGAGGGACGGGTGATGGACAGGAGGGACGGGTGATGGACAGGAGGGAAGGGTGATGGACAGGAGGGAGGGGTGATGATGGGACAGGAGGGACGGGTGATGGACAGGAGGGACGGGTGATGGACAGGAGGGACGGGTGATGGACAGGAGGGAAGGGTGATGGACAGGAGGGATGGGCTGCATGCTCGTAAACCCTGCCTTTCAGAGACACACTGCACGTTGAGGAAGGAGACAGAGAGCATGGGTGTGGCTGCAGCTCAGCACGTGTACACACTGTCCTGATGGCCTGGAGGGGCTAAGAGGGCAGAAATAGCTAGATTCAGTGTTTAAGAAGTACCTAAGGGAGCCAGGCGGTGGTGGTGCACGCCTTTAATCCCAGCACTCGGCAGGCAGAGGCAGGCGGACCTCTGTGAGTTCGAGGCCAGCCTGGTCTACAGAGCTAGTTCCAGGACAGGCTCCAAAACCACAGAGAAACCCTGTCTCGAAAAACAAAACAAACAAAAAAAAAAAGAAGTACCTAAGGGGTTGGAGAGATGGCTCACAGGTTAAAAACCTGGACTGCTCTTGCAGAGGACTCAAGTTCCTTTCCCAGGACCTACATAGGGTGACTCGCAACTACCTGGAACTCCAGCTTCAGAGCATCTGATGCCCTTTTCTGGCTTCTGCAGGTACTTGCACGCACATGGTGCATAGACATACACACAGGCAAACACACATGTACATAAAAAATAGTTATAGCTGTTGTTGTTGTTGTATTTCAAGACAGGGTTTCTCCACGCATCTCTGGTTGTCCTGGTCATTTTGCAGACCAGGATGGCCTCGACCTTAGAGATCCTCCTGAGTGCAGCCTGACATAAAAAAAAAAAAAGGCTGAGTCCAGACATCCAGGGAACAGGGCAGAGTACAAGGGATGATAGGGAGAGGGGCACACACTCACAAGTCTCAGCCACGTGACTGAGCACTTGACAGGAGAGGCAAGCCTGAACACAGGAATGGCTGACCGCCTCTGTCCTTCCTTCCCCAATAAAGCCAGCTGGCTGGAGATGAGAGAGAGGCAGTTTTTAGGGCGTTAGCCTGCTGCCTTCTCCGAGAGCTGGCTCGGTGAGTGAGGCACAGCTCGAAGACTTGATTCCTGCCTCTACTTGGCCATCGGCCTCTGAGGTGACAGGCAGTGAAGGCCCTGGTTACAATCACACGCTGGAAAGACCGCCATGGAGGACATGAGAGGAATGAAGACAAGTTGCGGTGTGGTGGATCGTGCTGAAACCATAGCGCTTAGGAGGTTGAGGCAGGAGGATGGTTGTGAGTTTGAGGCTAACCTGAGGTACATGGTGAGTGCCAGGCCAGCCTGGGCTATAGAATGAGACCTTGTCTCAAACAAACAAGTAGACAAATTTGGAAGGAGCCTAAATCGGTTCTGCAGGAAATACCGTGATGGAAATAGTCATGGGAACGAGAAGAGAAAAATAAGCAGCTGGAGGTAAGAGAGCATTAGCTAGACCAGCAGAATTGGTAAGGGCAGAAATGGGGCAGATGGCAAGAGATGCACAGCTTGGGTCCTCAAGGAAGCCCGAGACGACTGAAAAGATGGACTATGCAGAGACATGCACAGTGCACATAACCGCAGTTCCACCCCCACACACAGAAAAAAAATTAGATTAACTCTCTAGGAACAAACTTAGCAAGGGATGTAACACACTTGACGTGACTGCTGAGGGACACTGGGGGAGATGGAAGGGTTTACCATGGTCATGGACAGAAAGGCTCATCGCTACACAATGTCTATCACTCCCTGGTGATTCATTGCTAACGGAATAGAAGCACCAGTAGCCTTTCCACTCCAATTTTAAAAGTAATAATAAAAAATTGCATGAGCAAAAATATCTAGCAAATTCTTTAGAATGAGAACAAGGGTCCCAATGAGCTCCATGGGCCACTAAGGCTCCACCAGGAACTGTAAAGTTGATAATTTAAACTCTTTTACACTGGTATATCAATAGACTAATGAGGGGAAACAGCCTAAGAATAAACCCAGGTCTATTCAGAAATTTCTATACAGTAAAAATCAGTGTGGCAGATTGTATTTTTAAGATGTATTTGATTTTTAATACATATACACATCTATATATGTGGCAGGGGCACAGGTGTGTGCAGGTGAGCACAATGGGACAGTTAACACCAAAAACCACTGACAAAAAGATGTGTTACTCTGCAAGTGGTGTTGGGGCAGCTGAGATATTCTCCAAAGTGATTAACGCAAGACGCATGCTTCACACTTCTGTTGGAAACACATGTTTTCAGAGTCCCACACAGAAACACGGGAACAAAGCAGAAATAACCCAGCAAGGCAATTTCTTTTTCACAAAACGGGTCCTACTTCAAGACCCAAACCAGGCTCGCTGGCAGGCTGGGTCAGGAGGGCCACGTGGTTTTTATTCTAACATGGTGGTGACTGTGTCTTTTCCCCATTGGCTGGGGGTCCAACCTACAGTCCTTCACGGCTGGGGTAATAGAATCTGAACAGAGGAAAAGCGGCAAAGCGGAGGGAGGGTGGGCTGCTCTGGGAGCACAGCAGGGCCTCTGCGGAAGCAAGTTTCACCAGGTGAGGAAACTGGAAGACTGATAGAGTCAGGCAGCGCTGGTACACACCTTTAATTCTAGCAGGAGGCAGGCAGTGCTGGTACACACCTTTAATTCTAGCAGGAGGCAGGCAGCGCTGGTACACACCTTTAATTCTAGCAGGAGGCGGCAGTGGTGGTACACACCTTTAATTCTAGCAGGAGGCAGGCAGCGGTGGTACACACCTTTAATTCTAGCAAGAGGCAGGCAGCGCTGGTACACACCTTTAATTCTAGCAGGAGGCAGGCAGCGCTGGTACACACCTTTAATTCTAGCAGGAGGCAGGCAGCGCTGGTACACACCTTTAATTCTAGCAGGAGGCAGGCAGCGCTGGTACACACCTTTAATTCTAGCAGGAGGCAGAAACAGGCAGGTCTCTGAGTTCAACACACAGAGAAACTCTTTCTGGGAGAGGGGGGGAACTGGCACAAAAGTTTCCAAAATGATGAGATTTAGGGACTATTGGCCCTTGGGGTCAGGGACTAGCTAGATAGAAACTGGGGCAGCTGGGGGTGGTGGCCATACCTATAATCACAGCCTTTATGAAACTGAGGTAGGTGTATTGTTACTTACCTCGAGGCCAGTCAAATAATTAAATTAAATTGGATTGGATTAGATTAGATTAAACTAGATTAATGTCAGAATAAAAAGAGAAGTGCTAGGAATTGTGGCAAACACATTTAATCCCACACTCTGGAGGTAGAGGCAGGCGGATCTCTGTGAGTTTGGGACCAGCCTGGTCTACATAGAGAGTTCCAGGACAGTCTTGTAAGACTTTGTCTCAAAGACACAAAACAATAAATAATAGCAGATAATAACAGAAACCTTCCTAGAGCCGTGTACAGTGGCGTGAGCCTGTCAGCACAGACTCAGGAGGTGAGACAGGGATTCAGGAGTTCAAGGTCAACTTCAGCTGCACAGCAGGCTTGAGGCTGTGCAGGGCTGCGTAAGAACCTACTTCACAGAAATCAAAACAGCACAACAACCACCCTGGTAAAAGGGAAGCCTTCTCCATGACCTTGAAAAGGGGCCCCACAAACTCCGTCACTAGTCTTGATCCAAGCAGTTGCTCCACCGTCCAGCTGAGGAAGCGGAGACTCAGAACGGGGACTCAGGAGCACACGAGCTCCATGTGACCTAAGCTCCTGTCCTCCTGGGCCAGCACCTGGGTGACCATGACCTCTGCACAGTCTACACGGCCCAGGCTGTTTAACACATCTGACATTTAAATAGATGTCACCGTGGCGGCGGGAGAGCACTCGGGCTTGGGGGAGCACCAGAAACCAACAGGGGCTCACTGGAAGGAAAAGTCAACCAGAAGACTTAAAAGACACAGGAACTGCCACTCCAGGCAGGGAGAAACAGAGCAAGATACCGCCACCCCAACTCCCACCCTGCTCCCCAAACACTTCCAGCTCAGCTGTTTTCTTTGCTGTCATTGGCTCCCCTGGAGGACCAAGTCTCCCGAGAGAGTCAGGTTGACGGATCTTGGGTTGTATGACACACCCACCCATCAACCCTGATGGACGGCCAAACAAGGAAGAGGTTCAGGAGGGTGTGTGCCCATTTCACAGATGGGAAACATGGAGGCCAGAGAAGCACAGGCCTTGGCAAGGTAGCCACAAAACTGAGATGTAGGGTCTGGTGTGCACGGAGGCCTGGTCGCCCCTCACAGACAAGGGCTGGTGGAATAAGACACCTCACCCTCCCTGCAGGATCAAGTCAGTGGCTGGGTCTGCCCAGAAGAGGCCGCCAGGCGGGGCACAGAAAACCCGCCACAGAGTGGCCTCATCCCAGCTGGGGCCTCAGCGGTGAACTGACTCCCTTAAAGCTCTCAGCCCAGCCCTACGGTTTTATAAAGAGACTGTGGCCAGGGGCGATGCCTGTTTTCCCAAGTGCATGTTTCCAACACGTACACACAGTGCTAAGCAAACTAAATATGCCCAGACCTGGAGGCGGCCCAGGCATTGCTAGTTCATGAGCCCTGGAATGTTCCTCTGTGCACAGAAAAATGAAGGCCCTATTTATACAGCTTTGCTGAGGGAGGGGGGCGGGCAGGCTTGGGTAACAGAGTCCCCAAGTTCAGTCCCACCACCAGAGTCCCTGCAGAAACTAGCGCAGGAATTGGTTGGAGCCCAAGGACCTGGGTTCACATCTCAGCACAGGCACTAACTGTGTAGCCTCGGGTAAGAGGCCTGACCTCTCTGGGCCCAGAGAAAGTGAGGTGGGGACAGTTAGACCACAGCCTGGTCTAGAGGGAGTTTCCAGAAGGCTCTGCTGCAGTGCCCGTGGTCATGAACCCCCACCTAGGAGCCACAGAGTCTGGCCAGGCTTTCTCCCCCAGGGCCAGCTTCACTAGGGTGTGAGGGGAGACAAGCCTCTGTTGGTCCACCTCCTTCCTCTTCAGGGTTCCCAGATGGTGTCTGCCTGATCCCACCTTGGTGACAGAGAAACTGAGTCCCTGTGAGGAAGATGAAGGTGAGGAGCACCCAGGGAGCCAGCCTCAGGGCACCTTGGCGCTTCACTGCGGGGGACAGTCATGCTCCGGGCAGCCTTAACCCAGGGAACTGATTACACAGCCACTTCTCCCTGTCCCGTGCTCCCATTGCTGCCGATGGCTTCTGTACGCCTCTCCGCTCACGCCTCTTGGTCTGTAAAGGCCAAACACTCCCGCCTCACTGGCCAGCAGAATGGCAACTTGCCAGTTCACGCGGGGAGAGCTCATGGGTCGTCTCAGCTTCAGGAAGAGCGGGGTCCAGGGCTCCGAGGACATCGTCCTTCCTGCAGACTGACCCCCGCCCGAGACGGCCTCTGCCACTGTTTTTCCCATGCCTATGACCTAGTTCTCAGTGAGTTCATGTCCACATGTGCGGCCACTGAGGCAAACCTTGAAATGATTTGGGCAGGTAGAATGGAAGGCGAGGGCTTGTGGCTTCTCCCAGCCTTAGCCTCCATCAGGTGACTTTCCTTTGTCCATGGGAGAAGCACAGTGGCTATCAGATGAGGAATCTCTTAAGGGCCCTGGAACCAGAAATAGAGCTGTAAGATTGAAGCCAGATACAGGGTCCTGGAAGTTATCGTCAGCTATGAAGTCCCTGTGATGTCAAACCCCTTGTCTATGTGGCATGTACCAGGGGACATTGTCTGGTCCCAAGAGATGGCTGTCCAGGTGAGTGGTGAGGAGATGTGGACTCACTGAGGACAGCCTTGGGTGATGGAGATCATGGAGCCAAAGACACACAGCACAGGCGGTCAGGCCTTCCCCAGGGGCTGTCACTCATTACTCCCTGACTGGTGCCATCAAGAGGATGGGATGCTGAGGGAGGTCAGGCAGCACCAAGATGGAGAAACTGGCTGAATGCTCTCTGTCAGGACAACCCCACCCCCGTCAGAACACCCCCCACCAAGACACCCCCCCACCAGGACACCCCCTCACCAGGACACCCCCTCACCAGGACACCCCCTCACCAGGACACCCCCTCACCAGGACACCCCCTCACCAGGACACCCCCTCACCAGGACACACCCCCCCACCAGAACACACACCCCCACCAGGACACACCCCCACCAGGACACACCCCACCAGGACACCCCCTCAACAGGACACCCCCCCCACCAGGACACCCCCTCACCAAGACACCCCCTCACCAGGACACACCCCCCCACCAGAACACACCCCCCCACCAGGACACCCCCCACCAGGACACACCCCCACCAGGACACACCCCCACCAGGACACACCCCCACCAGGACACACCCCCACCAGGACACCCCCTCACCAGGACACCCCCTCACCAGGACACCCCCTCACCAGGACACCCCCCCACCAGGACACCCCCTCACCAGGACACCCCCCCACCAGGACACCCCCAGCTCTCTAGGAGCCCCAAGCTAAAGTGTTTACAGAGGATTCTTTTTTCCTGCCTGTGTGGGCAGCTAGAGGCTTAGAGACAAGAGACAGGATTGGGGTGGGGGAAAGGTCCAAGGTCAAAGGTCAGTGGAAAGAGCTCCCAACTCCCAGAATAGTCCGCTCCCTCACTTGGTACCCAGTGCCATCAGAGTGGCCCCACTGCAGTCCGTCCCTGGCGGAGGAGTGGAATCCAAAGTATGTTTTGGTTTTTTTTTTTTAAAGATACTTGGGTATAAAATTATATGTTTCTTTCTCCAGTTTGGACTTTTTTTTTTCTTTAAGCAGGGAAGTTGGAAGTGAAGGCACAACTAATTCAAAAAATCTTGCCCAGAGGAGACTGTTCTCCTAGACGCTAAAATATGTTGTTTCTACAGGTCCCGAGAATGCGGATGTGATGGGGACGACCCCCTACTTCTGCCCCCGTGTGTCCTCCCACCTTAGCCAGAGCGGAGTCGACCAGCTCTGCTCTCCTGGACAGAGTGGCCGCTCTTCTGAGTAAGTCCTGCTGCTCCCGGGTGATGGATGCAGAGAACGTACCCTCCGGCTGCCATTTCCTGCCATCTCAGATGGATAACTGCCAGACATGATCCTCAGATTCGGGTGATTGGAGATGGGCAAGGTCATTGATTAACAGGACCGGGGGAGATGAGGCAAAGATGGAGACAATACTTTGACCCTAATGCTGCCAACATAGACTACAACAAGAAACACTTCGGCAGCCACTCAAACACCAGAGATGATGAGGAACTATTAAATATTGACAGGGGCACGTTAGAGGAAGCTATCGAGAGAGCTAAATGCAGGAAGGCCCCAGGAATGGATGAACCATGGTAGAGAAGTTGGAGGCGGCTACAACAGGCTCAGGGGGCCAAGGCGCTTCTCAGACTCTTCAGAGATATGGGAACACAAAGTGATTCCCACGGAATGGAAGCACTCAGCCACAATTCCCATACACAAGAAGAAGGATGAGCTGGACTGCTCAAGTTACAACAGAACTCATGATGGGTACATATTGATACCCACCGCCTGCCAGGCCTGTGGGGGGCTGGGAGCTCCTGGCCTCAGTGCAACCTCCACACCCTCTATGGGACGGATATTGTTTACCCTCTGGAAGATGAGGAGACTTGGGCCTCTGGAGCCAAACAGTGAAGCCCCCACCTAGGCCACAGCAAGGAGACGGTTGGTAGAGGTGGGTCTGTGTGGTGCATGATGCCCGTCTATGCTCTATGCGCCACCATACAGTTCGTGAACAGGGCAAAGGGCTGGAGATGGAAACACACAAAGACTCACAGACAGAGAGAGAGACACGGGTCATCCTTGAAACAGGAATTCCCAAGAATGCCCTCTTTATTGTGTTCAGGAGCAGCTTATATAGAGGTAGCCACGCCCCAGTCAAACGCACCAGAAACCATTCCCCTGCCATCAGGATCTCCGAGGGTTTCGTGCTCAGAGCAGCTGTAGGCACTCAGATCAGGGGAAAACAAGTTGTTTACAAGAAATTCAGGATCTGGGGGTCTCACAGCTCCCAACAGGTCTGACCAGGCAGTCTGCCTCCTGGGCTTTGGGGAGCTGAAGTGTCATTGCCATTTGTCCAGACCCACCTTCCAAGGTCACCTTGTCCCAGGCAGGCTAGCCTCTCTCCCACCACCTGATCACCTGCTCTGAGAAGACTCCCTTCCTTGGGACCCTTGGGCTCTAGGGTTCCAAGAGGGAGGGAAAATGGGGTGACATGGGTCACTTTGAGACTAGGGTGGTGACTTAGTCAGTTTTCTCCAGACTCAGTTTCTCAGAATTGGGCTCTAGCCATGCATCCATTTATTTCTCTTCTACCATCCATCCATCCATCCATCCATCCATCCATCCATCCAACCATCCATCCAACCATCCATCTCATCATCCATCCAGCCATGTCTCCATCCATCCATCCAACCATCAATCCATGCATCCACCCATCCATCCATCTATCCATCCATCCATCCATCCATCCATCCACCCACCCATCCATCTATCCATCCATCCATCCATCCATCCATCCATCCATCTATCCATTCATATACCCACTCATTCATCTTCCCACCCAGCCACACAACCATCCACTGTCTCCCCATCCTTCCATCCATTCATTTCCCCTCTATCTATCTATAATCCATCCACTCACGTATCTACCATCTACTTGCCTACTCATCTACCAATCCACCATTTATTCATGCAATCTACGTCCATCTCTCTGTCCATTCTCTCATCCATTCTTCCAACCTCCATCAACCTATCCATCTATCCACTTGCCCATCTGTCTGTCCTCACATCCATCTGTCCACCTATCCCTCTATCTAGTTATTTTCCCACATTCAGCCAGCAGACATTTATTGCAGGCTTGCAATGTGCCTACACTGCACAGGCAGGGGACAGAGTGCGGGCTGGGTGGGCTTGTCTGAGTCCTACTCATTCTGCAACTGGGGCTTCAGGACAAAGAATTCCAGCATGCCATGCCTGATGACACCCCTCGGTTACAGACATCTTGGAGAAGCAACAGGAAGGAAATTCTAGAATGTCTTAGGGTTTCTATTACTGTGAAGAGACACCATGACCACGGCAACTCTTATAAAAAAAAAAAAAGGAAAACATACTTTTTTGCTTACAACTTCAGAGGTTTAGTCCATTATCATCATGGTGGGACATGGCAACATACAAGCAGATGTAGCGCTGGAGAAGGAGCTGAGAGTTCTACATCTTGATCCACAGGCAACAGGAAGTGAACTGTATCACTGGGTGTAGCTTGAGCATAGGCGACCTGAAAGCTCACCCCCACGGTGACACACTTCCTCCAACAAGGCCACACCCCCTCCAACAAAACCACACCTCCTAATAGTGCCACTTTCTATGGTGGCCATTTTCTTTCAAATCACCACACAGAGGAGCAGGAGCCTTGCCCATCTCCCGGGTACTGAGTGGGGCTTTCCATTTAAATAGAGAGAAAATAGGGGTGGCAGGGACACTGAACTAAACAGACTTAATGACACAGGTTTTAATTGATCTCTGGTTCTGCATGATCCCCCAGAGAAGTTCCTGTCACTATGGGAACAAGGCACTCCCATCAGATATTGCTTCTGCTTGGAGGGGATCTCATCCTGGGATTATCTGTCTGTCAGCCTTCACATTCTTGGAACCAGATGTGACCACAGGTTTAAGACAAGAATGTCTCTCGGATCTGGAGAAAGACACAAAACGTGACTATAGGGAGCCTCGGAGATGTTTATCTTTGCCCCTTCGGCCTCAAAGGGGATGAGAGAGGTCAGCTGCCAGTATTTTTTAGACAAGCAGTCCACTGTGACTCACAGTTCTTCAGAAATGTGTCTGGGCAGAGAGGCAAAGGTACGCGGATAGGCAAGAGCCCGGCTTTATCATGTTCTTAATATTCCCTTGGGGCCCAGGTGGGCAGCTTCCAGCTCCTCTAGGGCTGATGCTTCCTCCACTGCTTGGAAGAACCTCTCCTGGGGGCAGGGCTGGCTGTGGGTGGGGGGATTAGGATTCAGGGGCATCTGTCCACTAGGGCGTATGCTGTTTAGGAAAAGTGGGAACCTGGGGCTACAGCTGAGGTTGGGGCCAAGCTGAAGCCAAGCTGAGGCCAAGCTGATCTGGGTTGTTTGGAAGTGTTGTGGGTTCAACTTCCCTCTGGGAGGTCCTTGCTGGTGCTGTGTCTGTCCTGGGGTTGGAGCAGGTGCAAGAGATGGTGGGGGCTGTGTGTGTAGGCAGGTGGGGAGGTTTACAGAGGACTGCTGGGAAGACAGAGCACTGCTGTCTGGGTCCTGGCCTGAAGCCCATGCCTCCCCAGGGCTGGGCTCCAGGCCCTGCTATCTCCATGCCTCCTCCCACACTCGCAGGTATCCCAGTTGACTGCAGTCAGCCAGAGGACAGAGGATTTCGTCAGCCAGAATCCTCTGCTGCCATGAGAAATAGTTACCATCACCAACATGACCACATGGACATAGGAGGGGCCACATCAGCTCCAGCCTCAACCTGGTGGCTTCTCTGTTTCCAGCCCTGTCTCACCCTGTCCTGTCTGCTCCTTGTCAGTCAGCCCAGGTTTTATGCACATTCTGTAAGGGCCGCTCAGCTCTCGGAGCCACCACAACAGAGCTTTGTCTTTCTGTTCAGGGGCCATGGACTAGCCAGAGCCAGTACTCAAGAAATCAGGGCCAAAGAGCCAGGGGCATCTTGGGTCAGATGCAGACCCCGCCCTGGATGTGTGCCCCCCTCCCCTCATTACCACATGTTCTCGCTGAGCCTCTGCTTGTCACCTGAGTAGTGACCAGGTCAGGCTTGTCACTGGGTCCCACGTGTACTTGACATTCAAGGGAGCAGGATATGGTGGTACACCATATTTGGAAGGCTGAGACAAGAGGATTATTTCGAGTTCAAAGCCAGCCTGGATAACATAGCAAGACCCTATCTCGAAAAGAAGAAGAAGAAGAGGAGGAGGAGGAGGAGGAATGTGCCAGGTTTGGTGGCACACGCCTTTAATCCCAACAAAGCAGAGGAAGACAGATCTCTGTGATGTCTGAGTTCGAAGACAGCCTGGTCTACATAGCAGGTTCCAGGATGGCCAGGGCTACATGAGACTGAGTCTCAAAAACAACAACAAAACAATAGTAACAAGATGAAAGAGCTAGAGAAAAAAAGGAAGAAAAAAGATATAAGACAAGATGGCGTGGTGGGTGGGACCTGGTGACCCAAGTTCAATCCCCAGATCCCACATGGTAGTGCGAGAAAACCAGCTCTCGAGGGCTGTCCTCTGAGTGACGGCCACGTGTGAAGTGTGTGGTGTGCCCACACACAGGGGTTGCAGTCCTAGGGAACAAAAGAGGAAGAAAAGGGTCTCCGCTGGAGGGAACTCAGAGTCCAGAGCTGAAAACTTAGTTCGCAAGAGCCCAGGCAGGAGCCAGCAATGACCACAGAAACTGGGAGGAGACTTGGCAGCGGCTCCCCAAGCATGGTCACCCACAAGGCCAGCTCTTTCAATTTCTCAGAAGCCAGGAATCTTGAGCTTCCAGCTTTCTTCAATTCTGAGTGTTGACAATCAACTTAGGAGATGTAAACACATCTGTTAGAAGGATGAAGCTGTCAGCTGTTCATTTGAGCCCCCCCCCCACTAACCTACGCACTCAGGGCAGAGGGCGATAGTGGTCCAGAGATGGGGAGCCACCAGCCCCAGGCCATGGAACACAGGAAGGGAGGAGACATGGTGACCTCTCTCCTTGGGCCACAGACAACCGCCCAGGCTTGGAATGGCTATCGTTTGGCCTTCAAGGCCTCAGCCTCACCCTCCAGGCCTGGCAGCTGGTGCTAAGGGCCATGTTGTCCTGACCAGGGTGCTGCAACCTCTTCCTCTCTGACCTGCCCTGCCTTGTCAGATGCCAAGTGTTGTGGGATATCCACCAGAGAGGATGACTCGGACACTGGGTATAAGCCAATAGAAGGTCTTTATTAGCAGGCCAGCAACTACACTGAGGGTAGCCCCGAGCCTTTCTCAGGGGGAGCCTTGCACAAACAACACCTTCTGTGTTGATATACTTCACTTTCCCATAAGCATGGATTTTGATGGATTAGGCCTTTGTTTTAGTTTTGGCAGGTGGTGCTGTCTACAGGCTGTGTTTTACAACCTGAATGGCATTTCCATCACGGAGTCAGTTGTGCTAAGTCTGGGGTCTGGTACCCTGAGATCAAGAGAATGGCTTCAAGAAGGAACCTCCCTGGGAGGCAAGACCCAGGGAGTGGTAGTGAGGAAGGGCTCATGTCTCTCCAGTCCTGTGTGGTGTCCTTCTTGTCCTGCTTCTGACATGACTCTGGAGTTCCCTGGCTGATGAGAACAATACCCCAGCCTAAGACCAGCTGCACAGCCACCTAAATTCCACCTGTAAATTTTGTTTTCTTTCCTATAGCCAACCAGAGTCAGAGGTCCATCACTGTTGATGGACCCTGGAGAGCGTGACATCATCCCGTGAATACATGAGAGTGAACACACACATGAGAACACCTGTGGCCCAAGTGGCATCCTCAGGAAGATGTGCTGGCTCTACCTGGTGCCTGGTACAGTTGGTGGCTTTGTGGCTGAGCTCAAGGGTGACCGAGAGAATGTGGTGACTGAAGGAGGCGGGGCAGGAAAAATTACTCAGACACCTCAGGCATCTCATCAAACCAAGGAAGAAACATGGAGGTTGGCAGGGACCTCCATGCCAGGGGCCAAGACTGGTACCTACAGCTTCTTTCTCCATTACACAGAATGCACCTTGGGGGTCTGGGCATCCCAGAGAGCAGGCTGGAGGAGTGGGCAGCCTTGGGTCAGGTGGTGGGTAGCCCTTAGTCCAGCCCTAGGCACAGGGCAAGGTTAGTTTATGGCAGCCAGCGTGAGGCTTCTCCCTCCTTCCCTGCTCTCTTCCCAGCTTTGGCATCACAGCAGACAGGCTCCAACCCAGGCTTCCTCACGGCTGAAAAATGTTCTGGCTGGGAGGATATGAGCAGGAGGGCTCGGAAAGGAAACAGAACTAAAGGGCTTTTGGCCTCAGAGCAGGCGCTGGCCCACAGAGGTCAGGGAACAGGAGGGCTCAGACAACATTTGAGAGCACTGTGGCATATGGGCAGAGCCAAGGCCTGGGTACCAAGGATGAAGGAGAAAGCAAAATGAGAGATCAAAAAACAGGGCCAGCGAGATGGTACAGCAGTAAAGGAGCTGCTGCCAAGCCTGACGACCTGAGGTCAGCGTCTGGGACTCACAGGGTAGAAGAGAACCAGTTCCTATGAGCTATTCTCTGACCTCCACATGCTCATAAACACACACACAGAGGCACACACAGAACACAGACACATACAGCACACATACCACTGACACACAGAACACAGACACATACAGCACACACACACTGACACACAGAACACAGAACACAGACACATACAGCACACACACACTGACACACAGAACACAGACACATACAGCACACACACACTGACACACAGAACACAAACACACATGGTACACACATACAGACACACAGTATACACACAGGCATGTAGAACACAGGCGCATACATACATACATACACAGACACACAAAACACAGACACACACATATACAAAGAACACAGACACACATGCATATTTACACACACAGACACAGATACACACACACACATACACATACACACAGAGCTTCCTGACGAAATCGATACCCACGTACAAGGCTCTTTTTCTGGAAAACGTCATCTGGACTCTTTGTTGCAGTGTGGAAGTCAAAGCCAGGGCCTTGCGCATGCCTGATGAGTGCTCTATCACCGAACCTCCCCTGCTCTCCCCACCTCTCCTTTGTTGTAGTGAGGAGGGCTATGTCCCACCGCCCGGCTAGCTTAACCCCTGAAATAACCACATGGAAACTGTATTGATTAAACACTGCCTGACCCATTAGATCTAGCCTCTTCTTGGCCAACTCTCATATTTTGATTAACCCATTTCTAATAATCTATGTGTCACCATGAGGTCTTGGCTTACCGGAAAAGATTTAGCATGTCTGACCTGGTAGCTTCATGGCAGCTCTCCCTGACTCTGGCTTCTTCCTCCCAGCATTCTGTTCTGTCTACTCCGCCCACCTAAGGGCTGCCCTATCAAAAGGCCAAGGCAGTTTTCTTTATTCAACCAATGAAGCAACACGTAGAAAGAAGACCCTCCTACATCATTTCTCCTTTTTCTGTTTAAACAAAAAGGAAGGCTTTAACTTTAACATAGTAAAATTACATATAACAAAACAGTTATCAAGCAAGAATTACAGTTACAATGTTTATATCTATTTTATCTTTTATCGTAAAAAAGAAAAAGTATAATAACTATCCATTCTTTTTAAAAAATATGTATTTATTATGTATATAATATCCTGTGTACATGTATGCCTGCAGGCCAGAAGAGGGCACCAGACCTCATTACAGATGGTTGTGAGCCACCATGTGGTTGCTGGGAATTGAACTCAGGACCTTTGGAAGAGCAGGCAATGCTCTTAACTGCTGAGTCATCTCTCCAGCCCTAACTATCCATTCTTTAACTCCATCAAGGACTCCAGAAGGATATAATATTACCTAAGTAAACAAATACTATGCCTACATTCCCCCAAAATGGACTATATTATGTGAATAAGGGTTTTGCCAGCATATATCCCTGTGTACCATGTGTGTGTCCAATGCCATGGAGACCAGAAGAGGATATCGGATCCCATGGAACTGGAGTTACAGATAGCTGAGTCCCAAGTGGGTGCTGGGAATCAGACCCAGGTCCTCTGAAACAGCAGCCTATGTTCTTAACCGCTGAGTCATTTCTCCAACCAGCATTAGACCTTTCTTTCTTTCTTTCTTTCTTTCTTTCTTTCTTTCTTTCTTTCTTCCTTCCTTCCTTCCTTCCTTCCTTCCTTCCTTCTTTCTTTTCTTTTCTTTTCTTTTCTTTTCTTTTCTTTCTCTCTTCCTCCCTCCCTCCTTCCCTTCCTTCCTTCTTGGAACTTGTTCTGTAGCCCAGGCTGGCCTCAAACTTAGAGATCCACCTGTCTCTGACTCCCAAGTGCTGAGATTAAAGCCATGTGCCACCATGCTCAGCTAGACTTTTTCTTTCTTTCTTTTTTTTTTTTTTTGAGACAGAGTTTCTCTGTAGCTTTTGGAACCTGTCCTGGAACTAGCTCTTGTAGACCAGGCTAGCCTTGAACTCACAGAGATCTGCCTGCCTCTGCCTCCTGAGAGCTGGGATTAAAGGCGTGCGCCACCAATGCCTGGCTATAGACTTATAATTTAAAAACATACTTTGTAGTAATAAGGGGCGGCAGCGGGGTTGCGTCCCCAAAACCCCCAGCCGCCTGCCCTGCCCGGCTAGCTTATGCCCCGAAATAATTACACGGACACTGTATTCTTTTAAAGACTGCTTGACCCATCTCTACCTAGCCTCTTCTAGGCTAACTCTCGCACCTGGACTAGCCCATTTCTTATCAACTGTGTAGCGCCCCTAGGTGCGCTTACCGGGAAGATTCTAGCCTAAGTCCATCCTGGGTCAGAGCTGGGGCATGGTGTGCGTCTTCCCTGGAGCAGGTAGCATGGCGTCTCTCCTGCGTCTGCTCCGGAGAGCAGAGCTGTGGAGTCTGACCTCACTTCCTCTTCCTCCCAGCGTTCTGTTCTGTCTACTCCTCCCACCTATCTTCTAACCAATGAGATGGGCCAAGGCAGTTCCTTTATTGCTTAGCCAATGAAATCAACAGATTGACATATGACACTCCCCCATCACTTCCCCTTTTTCTGTTTAAACAAAAAAGAAAGGCTTTAACTTCAACCTAGCAAAATTACATATAACAAAACAGTTATCAAGTAAAAGTTACATCAGAAACATGTATACATATAACAAAATTGACCTTAAATCTCTATCAATGCAAATTATTCATACCTATATCATTTCCCCCTTTAAATGTAAAAGAACATTTATAAATAATATTTTGGGAACATGGGCGCAGTTTTTTCTCTCCAAACTGCTTCCTGCTGAATGGGGGCGCTGTTAATCAGATCATTTAGGGTGTAACCTGTGTGCCAGGTTTATCTCAGTTGGCAGTTGAGCAAGGCAATTTTCTGAAGATGTTCACAGCAACCCTTCAGGAGGACGTGGTCCATCATACCAAATCGGAATAGAAGAAATCCATAGGGTCTCATCCTCTGTGAAAACAAAAGAAGACTCTCTCCAAAGCATCATATCCTTAGACCCAAATTCTGAAATCGTAATACCCTTATATCCATTCTGGTTTAGCTTGGCAGCCCATGTAATGAAATGTCTCTCTGTACTTAGCTCCTTCACAGTCAAAAATTTTAAAGAAAACACAATGTACATAATCCAGACTTTCTGTGAATTTTCCATCTTTACGTGGCTTATTTTTATTTATATCTATAACTATCTGTACTCTGTCTCTTTAAAGACTTTACTTTTACTTTTTTCTTTTTAAACCATTAACTTTATTCTCTATATTCCTTTTCTTCTCTCTCCCAAGCCTACGTACATTCATCCAACAGTGTGACTCGTTTAGTGGTCTGAATCTGTCCTATTGTGAATCTGCAATTTTTTACTATCCAGGAGCACTTTTGATTTACGCCTTTAAATCACTAGGCGCTTAAGAATCTAAGCTGCAACATTTCTAGGTTAACTTTTTGCTTTTTGAGCATATATCTTTGACCAGGCTGTCTTTGAACTCTCAGAGATCCGCCTGTCTCTGCCTCCCAGGCATTGGGATTAAAGGTGTTTGCTACTACACCTTGAACTCACAGAGATCTGTTCGTCTCTGCCTTCTAGGCACTGGGATTAAAGGCGTGTGCTACCACACCTTCAAGTCACAGAGGTCTATCTCCCTCTGCCTCCCAAGTGTTGGGATTAAAGGTGTGTACACACAACAACTCTCTTCCTTTTTTTGTTTTTTGCTTTAAGAACTTCAACTTTCAGCTTGCATATATTTTTAACACACTTTAAACCATTCAGAAGTTTTCTCTGTCTTTGAATCTCTCTTTACTGTATATCTCTCTTTTTCTGACCACAAGAGCCTTTAATTTACTAAGCAATATCAGTAGGACTAAAGGTGTGGCTTTGCCAGCTAGATCCAGTCCATTCCTTAGCTTTCCAGCCTCATGGCGGATATACAGGCTGCAGCCATGATTATAGCATTTCAAGGTCCCTGCCAGCCAGCAAGCTACAACAGACGACACTCAAGTCCTCTCTCGGTAGCCGGCCCTCCTGCCTCAAACAGTCAGAGTTTGCCCTGGCAGGATGGCCCAGAAAGCCAGCATTTTTAAATGGCGCAGCTTTTTTCCTGCTACGGCTGAAAACCGAAAAGCATGTGTTCAGCTTTTCATCAACACCGTTTAAATGTTTCGTGGCAGGACCTCTTAATGAGCTGTAGGGATTTGCAGCTGAAGCTGAGTCAGGAAAATTTCAAAATGGAGGGCGTACCATTTTGTGCTAGCTCTGGGGCCGCCAGGTAGGAGCGGCACTCAGCACTTTAATTCTGAGACTGAGCACGCAGCACAGAAATTCTTTTCATCCAAGTAACATCCAAATCTGACACGCAGAGCACTGCGCAGTCTGAAAACACGTCTCTGTATGGCGGCAGGAATCCGCCATGCTCTTCCGCCTGCCTAAGCCTGATTCTGCCTTCTGCCCAGGAGCAGGCGGGAAGCTCTGAGTCATCGCACCGTCTCAGAGCACTCTCCTTCCGATCCCAAGCGGGAACACAAACATAAAGCCAGAGTTTGCACTGGCGGCAAAGCCCCAGGAAGCCACGCTTTGAAATGACACTGCGTTTTTTCTGCTGCTGTTGCCGAATCAGGAAATCTCTCTACAGCACGCCACCAACAAACAGCAAAAATCTGTGTTAAACTCTCTCTCCCTTATTTTTAAGCCTTCTCAGGTTTTTAAAGTGGATTTAGTTAGCCACACGTCTGGGCGTCATTTGTAGTAATAAGGGGCGGCAGCGGGGTTGCGTCCCCAAAACCCCCAGCCGCCTGCCCTGCCCGGCTAGCTTATGCCCCGAAATAATTACACGGACACTGTATTCTTTTAAAGACTGCTTGACCCATCTCTACCTAGCCTCTTCTAGGCTAACTCTCGCACCTGGACTAGCCCATTTCTTATCAACTGTGTAGCGCCCCTAGGTGCGCTTACCGGGAAGATTCTAGCCTAAGTCCATCCTGGGTCGGAGCTGGGGCATGGTGTGCGTCTTCCCTGGAGCAGGTAGCATGGCGTCTCTCCTGCGTCTGCTCCGGAGAGCAGAGCTGTGGAGTCTGACCTTACTTCCTCTTCCTCCCAGCGTTCTGTTCTGTCTACTCCTCCCACCTATCTTCTAACCAATGAGATGGGCCAAGGCAGTTCCTTTATTGCTTAGCCAATGAAATCAACAGATTGACATATGACACTCCCCCATCAATACTTGGGCTGGAGAGATGGCTCAGAGGTTAAGAGCATTGCCTGCTCTTCCAAAGGTCCTGAGTTCAATTCCCAGCAACCACATGGTGGCTTACAACCATCTGTAATGAGGTCTGGTGCCCTCTTCTGGCCTTCAGGCATTACACACAGAAAGAATATTCTATACATAATAAATAAATATTTTAAAAAATACTTTATTTTTTTATTTCCTGATCCACCAACATGTGAGGTGCCATTAAAACATTTTATGTTTTAATTTTATTTATCTAGTGTGTGCACACATGTGCACTCCTGCAGGCCACAGGACACTTGTGGAGATAAAAAAATAACCTTCAAAGAGTTGATTCTCTCTTTCTACCACATGGAGCCTGGGGATCAAACTCAGGTTCTCTCTCTTGGCAACAATTGCCTTTACCTGCTGAGCCATCTTACCAGTCCTCTTATAACATTGATTTATTTCCAGAGAAAAGTCTTCCAAAGAAGCCATGGGCGGGGTGGAGGCGGGGTGGAGGTGGGATGGTGGCGCATGCCTTTAATCCTAGCACTCGGGAGGCAGAGGCAGGCAGATCTCTGTGAGTTTGAGACCAGCCTGGTCTACAGAGCTAGTTCCAGGACAGCTAGGGCTGTTACACAGAGAAACCCTGTCTTGAAAAACAAGCAAAAACAAAACAAAGCAAGTCTTCCAAGAGGTGGAACATGTAGCTCACAGTAAAGAGCAGGTAGACGTGGGCCCAGGTTCCAACCCCAACACCACAGAATGGCAGCCCTGCCTCATGATCAAAAAGCACAGTGGAGGACCAGCCCCTACCTTCCCCCGACTCACACAGCATCTTGGATGAATGTCCCTGAGCCCCAACGTGTTCAGGTAGGAGAGCATCCCAGAAAGTGTTCTCCTCTACGCACCCGGGCTGCCTGCTCAGCCTCTGGGCTCCAGGATGGTCCTGTGTGTCCCCCTCACTGTATCACACCCACAAATATTTGTCAAGCAGGCGCAGGGAGTGTGATGGGTTGTAGGGGCAGAAGCAGCTTACCTGCTCTGGGAGTAATGACCCCCTCCATACCCATGTCTCTCTTTCTCCTCGGTGTGGGGAATACTTTTTAAAATCTTTCTTAAAACAAATACTGTCAGCCTGGCAGTGGTGGCACATGCCTTTAATCCCAGCAGTTGAGAGGCAGAGACAGGCGGATCTCTGAGTTCAAGGCCATCCTTGTCTATAGAGTGAGTTCCAGAACAGCTAGGGCTACACAAAGAAACCCTGTCTTGGAAAAAAGAAGAGGAAGAGGAAGGAGGAGGAGGAGGAGAAGGAGGAAGAGGAGGAGAAGGAGGAGGAGGAGAAGAAGAAGAAGGAAAGAAAGAAAGAAAGAAACTAAATAAACTACAAAACCAAAACCCTACTCTGTTGCCCCTTTCCAACTGTACATCCATGTTGCACTGAGGTCAAGGTCAAGCCACAATTTTTGGTGCTGTCTCTGGAACAGCTGTCATGGGGCCCCTTCCGGATGACTCTGAGTCCAGATGGTAAAGAACTGATTGGTGGGGTCATCACCCTTTGAGGCTGCAGACACCGTTCAGGGCCCATATGTTCACAACCTGACACACTCAGTGAAGGACACAGAAACTCCCTGCAGCTTCGGGAAAACCCCAAGCTGGTCCAGACAGTGCCTCGTCCCCGTGAGAGTGGGTGGTAGAATGGCCTGTAATTTCAGCCCTTCCTTGTCCCTGAAAGTATTTCCCATGTGACATGGGTTTTCAAGTCCTGCCCAGGAAAGAGTTGGTGGCACAGGGAATGGCTCGTTGTACAAAAGAAACACAAATAAAGAAAAGAAACCGAGCCTTCTAATAGACACCCAAGGCTCTGGAGGCCAGGCTGAGCACCAGCTGTATACCCTGCCTCAAGAGGTCTCTGGGTGAGTGCATGCCTGTAATCCCAGCCTCCTAAAAGACGCCCAAGGCTCTGGAGGTCAGCCTGAGCACCAGCTGTATACCCTGAGGCCGCGGGCATTCTGGGTCACACAAGCCAGGGAGTCATGGACTGGATGTTGTTTTTATCCGGCAGCCCATAGCCTGTAGAGGACACAGCATCGTATCACTGGGTTCCCTTCCTCCCACCCTCTGGCAGGGCTCTGTCATGGGACGGACAGCCCAGCAGCTAGAGCCTGTAGGAATGAATGCATGGGGCACTGATTTTCGCACTCGTGCATGGAGATGGCCACCTGAGCACAAGATTAAACGATACGACAGCGCCCTCTCTTGGTCACAAACAGTACTTCTCTTCCTTTGATGGGCAGGCACACTCAGCCTGCCCTGAAGGATCCAAAGCAAATGTTTAAGACGGTCACACTGTCATCCCGAAGAACGGAACCTGACTCCACATTCCTACTAGGAGGTGGAGGGACAACCCTGCCTCTGGCTAGTGACCACCCTTGTCCAGTCTTGTCCCTGACTAGCAGGGATGGCCACGGGGTCATCTTTTTTAGCACACGGTGTAGGCCACAGTGAAGGGAACAATATATGTGGGAGAAGTGAGCGCTCTGTGCAGGGAAGAGGGCCAATAGAGGCCCCCAGGTCAGGTGACTTGGGGGTGAGACAAAAAGAGAGCTTGGGCCTTGGAGGCCAGAGGTAGGCACCTGCTCTCTCTGGGCTGTGAGTCCCTGCAGCCACCGAGAAACCGCAGGCTCCATTCGCCCCCTGCTGGCCAACATGCAGAATGACAGTCTGGCCTGGCTCCCTCTGAGAGCTCCGCAGCACAGCCTCCGCACCAGCACTTACTGGGCACCTACTGCGTTCAGAGGAGGGGTGACCAGACTAAACACAGCTCTCCCCTGAAGGGACTAGAGGCGGAGAAGGAGGAAGCTGGGCATGGTGACTGAAGTAAGATACTGGCCTTATTAAGTACCTGTTTTCTGTTCTAGAGAAGTCAGAAACTGTCCTGGTGCCTGGACACATTTGCTGAGAACCTATGTGGTGGGCCTGGGCTTAGCTGGGCGTACACACGGGCTATTATATACTTAGGACTCACAGAACTTGAGCTGGGAACAGTTTTTAAATGTTTGTTTTCGTGTGTGTGTGTGTGTGTGTGTGTGTGTGTGTGTGTGTGCGCCACATGTGTGAAGGCACCCTTGGAGGTAAGAAGAAAGCTTTGGATCACCTAGAGCTACTGAGCTCAATGTGGGTGCTGGGAATCAAACTCAGGCCCTCTGGAAGAGCAGCAGGTGCCCCCCCTCATTGTGTGTGTGTGTGTGTGTGTGTGTGCATGCGTGTGTGTTGTTGCTTGTTTGTTTGTGATAGGGTTGCTTTGTGTAGTTCTGGACATCCTTGAACTCCCTCTGTAGACCAGGCTGGCCTTGAACTCACAGAGATCTGCCTGCCTCTTGTCTTCCAAGTGCTGTGATCAAAGGCATGTGCCACCAGCCCCTAGCTCAGCAAGTGCTCTTATAAAACCACTGAGCCTCCTCTCCGGTCACGTTGGGGACTATTCTTACAGCTGAGGCCCAGAGAGATTTTAACTAGCAGGTGGTGGGGGTGGGACTAGGAAGCATAGTGTAAGGGTGGGCTCTGACCTCTCACAATCCCCCACCGAGACTGCACCGTCATCCACTGTAGACCAGTGTGGCCTCAAACCCTCAAACTCAAAAAGATCCGCCTGTTTCTGGGATTAAAGGTGTGCACCAGCACCCGGCTAATAAGCATTTTAAAAGTCATTACTCCCCTCGTTGCTTGGACAAACTGCCTAATACAAGCAGTTTAAGGATTTGTTTTTGCCCAGTCTGAGGCACAGAAGGCGTGGCAGCAAGGGCTTGAGGTAGCCGAGCACGCTGATCCAGTCAGGAAGAAAATGGACCCTGGTGCTCGCTTTCTCATTTTGATTCCTCACAGTACCATAGCCACAAGAGAGTGGAGTTCACATACAGGGTGGGTCTTCCTCCTCAACTACCCCAGTCTAGACGCTCACTCACAAACATGTTTCCATGGTGATGTTAGAGCCTGTCACCTGAGGAATTTGGAGTTCCCTGATCACTATTCCTAACTGTCTGAAAGTACTAAGTGTAACTGGCTTGGAAGAGCCAGCGAACCTATAGTTACCATCTTCCTGCTAAGACACACTGTGTTCCTCTGTCTCAGAATTTGTTTCCGGTCTGTAAGGCAGTTTTAGTGAATAGTGAGTCTCTGTAGAAGGGGGGGGGGGCAGGCAGTCATTTGGTCAAAGGTAGGAAACACAGGTTTGTCTAGAGGCCACCCAAACACTTCCTCATTTCTGAGGCTGTATGTTTACCCAAGGTGCCCGGGGAGTTATTAAAGTTATAGCAAGGGGACCAAAGGCCCCTTCTATAGCCTGTCATGATGTCACTGTTATAAGCCAGGTCCTGAGACTGCTGGTTCCCCCATACCCTGGTCGCTCAACAGCACAGTGAGATGTTCTACGTCATAGGTTTTCTGCCCCCATAATAAGTTTCTCTGCTAACGCAGGGAGCCAGATTAAGCTGAACTTAAAAGTTTAACAGCAGGTTTATTGAGAACAAAGCAACTCCTGGGTGGGTTCACTGGTCTCAGTAAACAAGGCCAGGAAAGCCATGCACCTGAGCTAAGATGAGGGGGGGGGTTCATTGTTGAGGAATATTATTTTCAGGTATATTACTTTTATTTATGCTGCATTTGATTAACTATGAAGCTGTGATTCTTTGTTTAAAACACCTAATGGTCCTAATAAAGAGATGAACGGCCAATAGCAAGGCAGGAACAAGGATAGGCAGGTAGAGAGAATAAAAGAAGCAAGGAGGCGAAAGAGCAAGCAAGAGAACAAGAAGAGGATGGCAGGGGCCAGCCACTTAGTCAACCAAGAAAGATAAATGCCCAGAGGGAAAAGGTAAAGGGGATAATTTAAGACAAGAAAAGCTTGCAAGAAACAAGCCAGGCTAAGGCCAGGCACTCATATCTAAATACGTCATTACGTGTGATTTATTTGGGAGCTGAGTGGCGGGCCCCTCAAAAAGCCAAAGAGCAACAGCATTTCACAATATTTCATAGGTTGTAGGTGAGGGGTGATGACGTGTCCACCACAAGCTGGGCTTGTGCCCAATACGGTCAAAAGCTGAGCGCTTAAGATGGGGACTGGAGCGGCAGGTGGTACTTTTGGAGCATTTCCTTTGTTTGGAGACTCTCTGAGCAGGCAGGGTTTGGAAAGAGAGAGAGAGGAGACAAGAATGGGGCTTCCCAAACTGCAGAGGCGAGCCCAAGGCTCCAACTGAACACTACTGACCTCTGAAACCGTAAGCAAGACAATGAAACACTTTTCTTTCTGCCATAGTCACAGTGTCTCTTTACAATAAACAGAAAGGTAGTCGGACGTTTCATTCATTCAGTAACATCGCCCATCAGACCCATCTAGACAGCAGTGAGAACCAATGACCCTTTCCCCATGAGTTACCACTGATGGGAGAAGACAGATCAATAAGCCAGAAAACAAACAAAACATCAACTATCATTTGGGGAGTCACTGGCAGGAAGACTTTTTTTTCTCTTTGAAATAGGGTCTCACTATGTAGCTCCAACTGACCTGGAACTAAAAATGTAGACCATGCTTGCTGTGAACTCATAGCGATTCTCCTGCCTCTACCTGACTGCTATGTCGCACCACACCCAGGAGGAGTTATTGACTGGCCATCTGGAAGGGAAAAGGCTCCTCCTTCCTGGTGACACACTTCAGTCACACTGCCCCATCTCACTGAAAACTATACAAATGTTTGTGAATAAAAATAAAAGGAGGGGGTGACTGCTCCTAGGTATGGTGGAGGGAGGAGTTCATTGTAGCTAGGAAGGAGAGCATAGCCAGAGACATCTGGAAGAACCCAGAGTGAACATGACCCTCAGTCAGGCCAAGTTAAGAAGGGATAGGGGAGAACCAGGGGACCAGGAGACCAAGAAGCTAAAAGGGTCTGTAACCAAGATGACTGGGTTATATAGAAATCAGAGAAGTTGGGGGAAGAGCAGGCCAGGCCAGTCCCTGGGTGGAGTTTAGGGTAGGGCCCTGGCATGCCAGCCAGAAGGACCCCGTATCAGGTAGGGACTGAGGGATGTTGGGAGAACCTGGCAGCCAGAGCCTACTTTGATATGTTAATAGGAATCTCAACAGTTTGTCCTGGGTTTGGGGCCTAACATTAATGAAGGAAAGAGTCTAGAAGAGACCAGAGAAGCTAAATGGAGGAGAGGGAATGGTGCCTTACTTAGTCTGGGTGTTCACACAGGGCTCCCAGGGGCAGTGACACTTGGGAAGCCTTATAAATAAGGTAATAGGCCAATCACAAGGTCTTTTACAAATCATATATTTATCCCCCACATATGTAAATATGTAGGCAAACTATTAAAGAGGGGATTCAACACCCCCCCCTCCCTAACATAAACCCATTTATTGCTTTTAGAATAAATTACTTTTAGGTTATGCCTGGAAAAGCTTTTAAGAGCCCACAACAAAAAGCAGTTGTGGGCTTCAGGGCTTTCCCCAGGGCAGTGTTCTGCAGCTCACTTTCTGACCTCAAGGCATTCTTGGCTTCCATCGCCTCGAGTCATCTGAAGTCTGGAGACGGTTCTGGTTGGCACTTAGAGGCAGAGGCTGCAGAACACCCTATAATGAAGCACAGCCCACTGCCCCACCTCAGCTCCTCCCCAAAGGAGTCAGGTGAAGTCAAGTGTGAAATTGAGAAAGAGGACGTGGATCTCTTCACAGCACACTCAGCCGGCAGGGCCCCCAGGACACGTTTCTCATTGGTGCACATTTGCAGGTGGACGCCATTCTGCCAGAAGCGGTGGCAATGCATTCTGACAGATTCAATTCTATGTAGTGGTGTTTTATCTGTATTCCTTTTATTTTTATATTTGTATTTTAAGAAATAAAGCTTGCCTGAAGATCAGAGTGCAAAACTAAGCCACTAGAGGCCAGGAGGTGGTGATACACACTTTTAGTCCCAGGACTCTTCCATCCTCCAGCCCTAGCCAGCCTTGGCCCCGCCCAGCCTCCTTCCCTGACCCACAGGCCCTGACCAGCTCTGCTGCTTTCTGCTGCTGTGGACATGCAGCTTAGCTCACCCAGCTCCAACTCTACTTCACTAGGCTTCCTCCTTGGCCAAGTACCAGCCAGGCCTTCTTCCCAACACATCCTGTGGACTGGGAGCGGCTTCCTGGCACCCCAGACAGCTTGCTCTGAGAGGTCTCTTATTTTATCTATCTTGTTCCCAGTGCCTAAGTGCAGGACTGTGTCCTCTACTATATATATATATAAAAAGGAAATACTGGGGATGGGGACACTGGACAGATGGCTCAATGGCTAAGTACATAGAGTTTCTTGCAAAGAACCTGGGTTCAATTCCCACCAGCTACATGGTGGCTCATGACCATCTCTAACTCCAGTTCCAGGTGAGCCAATGCCCCCTTCTGGCCTCATTTAGGCAAACGTCGGCACTCATAAAGTAAAATAGCAAGAAAGACTGGGTTGGGGCTCCACTGGTAGAGAGCTGAGCAAGCATGCACTAAATCTGAGCTATTTCCCCAGCACACACAAACCTGGTGGTGCACACCTATTAGAAGTTCAAGGTCACCTTCAAGTACCTATATTGAACAGGTTTGTGACCAGCCTCGGCTACCATGCCCACAGACACACATGTGCACACACACACACACAATTTGTGAGTAGAATTAGGTAGAAAGTAAGTAACCCAGAACTGGCCACAGGGGACGTTTTAGAACCAAATTGTCACCCATGTGTGGTGTTCTACAGAGAGGGAACCTCCCTGAAAGGCAGTTACACAGAAAGACAACCACCAAAGTTTGGTTCTTGAATATGTATTTTTACTGAAAAAATCATTCATAAATTAACATACAAAAATGTACAAACACATGAGTGAACAATGTAATGACAAAGGACTGCTTCTGTGAAAAGTGTTTTTAAAACATCTTTAGATTTCAGTGCAAAAATGTACCCCTGGCACCTTTTAAACAGAGAGCAAGCTCAAAACAAACAGAAGTAACGATGGAATAAGCTAGCTGCGTTCAATGCCTCATCAGTGGTGTGTGGGTACAGTCAGTACATGCTCCGCTACTGGCCTCTGAGAAAGGGAGGTGCTCACAAGAGTCCCTGTTTCAGCAAAATCAAAGGTTTGCAAAACCCCTCTCCCTTGAAAGAAACCCTGTGTGAAGGGGAACCTTCCACACACAAGGCAGTCAAGGGCAAGGCTGGTTTGAGGGTCACTCGTCTGTAGCACTGAATAACCTCAGCTGCCAATACATCAAGGTCATACTCGCTCCTCGCTGTCATTTTCTTTAAGCATCCCGTGACCTAACTAACATGTGGCCTGGTGGTATGGTTTTGACTGTGACATTTCCCACTCAGCACGTGACTTAGTGGACAATGATCAACAGTGCCCGCTAAGAGCCCACACTAAAAACAAACTTGGACATGATTGCAAAAGAATATAAGCGACCCTACTTTGAGCAGTAAAAAGACCTTTCCTTTTGTCCCCAGATTGGTGTTTCTTTCTTAAACCAAGTATCAGCCTTTGGCCCAAAGCAGTACCCTGTGGCAAGTGTGAGAAGGCAGAGCTTCAACTGGGACACATGCGGCATGCACCACTGTCCCTCTCTGGAAGCCCCTCCAAAGGACCATGGCTCTGCCACACTGAAAGCAGCTCCTGGCCTTCAGTGCAGAAACAGGAGAATGAGGGGAGTGAGGGCTGGGCCCATGGCTCAGTGGCAGAGCACTCAATAGCATGCCAAAGCCACGAGTTTCATGCCCAGCACTTCAAAACTAACAAGAGAAGGGCAGAGGGTCTGGACTGGGGACCAACACAATCTTTATTGCTGTGTACCGTAAGACAAAGGCAAGTCAATGCAGCCGTGCAGCTCCTTGCCCAGTGCAAACAGATGACGCAGCTCACCAGCGCTCTCAAGGGCAGGCACCTGCTCTCTCATATGAGCGGGAAGCATTCTGCAATGCCATCTGTTCCCTAGATACCACTCTATTCTACAAAAAGAACAAAAACAAGAAAAAAAAAACAAGGCCTGGCCAATCACTCCCACAGTCTGTGGGGATCATATGTCCACAGAACCAATTTGTGCGATGCAAAAACCCCAACCCCACATATTTACACACCCCACACCCACTTATGTAAACCATGAACATTGAGGGCGCTGAAGGCAAAAAGGCAAAGAACAGAAGTTGGAGGCCTAAAGAGAGCACTCCTCACCACATACAGATCCCTGCTGTAGGGACAGGGCCACAGCAAAGGCAGACACAGGAAGGAAGAACCCTTTTGACTGCAGTTTAGGAACTGCCATCAGGAAGCAGGGGCGACCTCTGCTGGCTGCCTGTCAAAGCTCTGGTGAGATCTCTCCTGGATCCTAGTGCCACCTACTACTTGACTGAGCCCTTCCCAATCAATTGCTTGTTAGTACAACACAGCATCTTCCCAGAAACCAAAAAAGGTGAAAGGAGAAACCACTGAAGCCAGCTGGTCATGCAGGCACAGCTCTGAGAAACTGGCCAAGTTCAAAAGAAAGAGGAGCGTCACCCAACAGGCACCCTGAGATGTTGAAGGGATAAAAAACAAAGTCCAGAGAGCTGGGTCTGCACAGTGCCACCCCCGGGAGGGGGCGCGGATCCTGCTACACAGCTCAGGTTGGCCTGGAACTTGCTATGTATCTCACAACGACCTCAAACTTCCTGTTTATCAGCTCCTGCCTTTCACACTGGAGTGATAGCCCTGCACCCTGTCTCGCCCAGCCTCCACATACCCTGGCACTGAGGGGTCTGGAAGAGGGGAGGGAGAAGTGAAGGGGCTGTAGTGACAGGTTCTTTGCTCTGCCCCGTGTCTACTCCCTTCAGAAATGACAGGGATTTGGGCGATGACGCTCTCCAACTATGTGGTAACTCAGTTGTGTTTGCCACCCAAGGTAATCTAATATACGAAGTCCTCACTCTGAAGTGGAGCCAGCTATAAAATTAAATTTTAAAAACGCATTTTACATGGCTTATTTACAACTACACTTCTTCAAGAAGTGACTGTTATGTGCCTATCACCCCAGGTCCCTCCCCTCCGCCCTTAGTTCCCACCTAATGCAGCTAATTTTCTAAAAAAAAAAAAAAAAAGAAAAGAAAAAGAAAAAAAAGGATAGAAAAGAAAAAATAAGAAAGAAGGAAAGAAAGAAAGAAAGAAAGAAAGAAAATATTCTCCCCAAAAGCAAACAAAAATGAGAACCAAAGAGAACACCAGAGATGCAGAGAACGGTGTGGCAGTCCTCCTGCTTCAAGCCAGGGGTGGCTGGCCATGGCCTCTGGGTCTGGCCATCCATCTATCCGAGGGGCACCTAGCCTGGCCCTGGGGTGGGGACAGAAGAGAGCAGCAGGGCAGGCATCTGTCTTGCAGAATGAAGCCAGTGCTGATGAGAGGTGTCCCCAAGCCGCCTGTCCCTGTTTGGGCCTACAGCGAAGGCCTTTGTGCGTGTGCTCTGTGACAGTTTTCTGGAACCCTATGGTCCTGCACTCCACTCTCTTTCTGTCCTTGTCCTGTGTTGACCCCCAGGACGGCGCATCACAGCGCTTCTGAGGGGGTGGTGGGTAGGCGGACACGACTTCTCTCCACATCTCAGTACTCAGTCACCTGAGCCAGCTCGGGTGTCAAGTTGACAGTTATGTTTTTATACAAGGCGTCGTATGTGATGTTTGCAAAGTAGTTCAGGTTGTTGAGGCCGTCTAGCCCTTGCCGCTCCTTTGACTTCCTCAGCAGAGCATACCTGGAAAGCCAAGGACAGAGAGGGACTCAGAGCCAGCATCCCAGCTCCACAGTCAGGACAGCTGCCTCACCAGCTTTACAGCATCTCATCTAACGCCTCAGGCCAAAAGAAATGAAAGCTCAAGAGACTGACCCAAGGTCAGAGTGGAAAAGCCCCAGAAAGAGATTTCAAACAGAGGAGGGGACAAAAAACAGCCAAGTTAGAGCCCTGCTACTCCTCTGGAGACACTTTCACAGGGCAGGGCTTAGCAGGAGGTGACACCAACTCTCTCAGGTTGCATAGGAGACCCAAATATCTAAATCTCACCAATGGTCAGGCAAAATGTCTATCTTGGCTAATCAGAACAGATACCCGTGACACCTGAAGTCACACTGCAGGGGCAGAGGGGTGGTACAGCCAGATAAACAATACCAACCTTCCAAGAAACTGGACTTCTCCTCGATGGTGGTGAGGAATGGACTTGTATTTTCCTGTGTCCCCTTCTGGCCGGCTCACAGAATAGCCCGCATTCTGTACCCTGTCCAAAACCAAGGAGACAACAGTGAGATGCTGAAGACCCAGAGATTAGCAAACTCTAAAGACACCTCACAGTTTCTCCAACAATGTCCAAGGACCTTCTTACTCATATAACTGATCTGACATTTATTTTAACGTGCTAACATTTCATGTGTGTGTGTGTGTGTTGACATGCATGTGCTTGGAGAGCTAGAGTTGCCCAATGTGAGTGCTGGGAACCAAACTTAGGTGCTCTGGAAAAACAATAGGTGCTCTTAACTGCTGAGTCATTTCTCCAGCCCTCAGACATGTCATTATAAAAAGATTGTTAAGCTGTCATTTGTTTATTTTTATATATCAAAGGAGAAATTGAGAATAGTTGCCTTCATAGAAAGTAGAGATACATTTTTAGTTTGGTTAGAAGGGTTTTTCTGTTGTTATTTAATGTTATAACTGTAATTTTTAAAACGGACTCCAAATAGTTACAACTCCCAATATTCATCTCCATCATGAAAGAAAATAAGTCAGTCACTCCAAGAATCACATCAGAAGGCTAGGTGGAGCTGCTGTATAATGTGGTGGGGGCACACGGGAAACACCCACCAGCCTCACACCGACAGCTGGCTGAAATGTTACTGTGTATATGGTTCTTTCCAGTGTGGCCTCAAGGACACACTGGATGACACAGGTAGCTCCTGGTAGACACTGTGGCAGGGTGGGGGTAGGACGGGGGTGCATACCTGTTCCACAGATCGTCATCTTCTCCACCCCAGCCCCAGAAGGCATTAGGAAAGCCATTGATTTTCCGAAACTGTTCTACAGTCAGGCCGCTCACTCCACCAAAAAACTCTGCATAGGGAAGCCTGAAGGAAGGACAGCAGTCACGTTAGAACTAGAGTTGAATTTCCTGATGACTTTGTCTTTGTTTTCCTGCACTGCAGGGATGGAACCTGGAGGCTCACACAGCCAGGCATGAGAATTGAGCACCTCTCCAAACTCTCAACTGGTCTGCAACAACTTTACTGTGCAATGAGTGACAGAGCACAGAATTTACTCAGCGTGTATGGAGTTGTGCAACCATAGCCATCTTCAGTGTTCGGTCACTCCACACTGGTCATCACCACTCAAACATTTTGCCCCCATCCTCAGTCACACTACTAACCCACTTTCCACCTCATGCCTGCTCACTGCTGAGCTCCTGCACAGAGCACTACACTTTACAAGCCGCCCATCAGCTGACACAGCTGGTCACAGCCAGCTGCATCTCATTTCTGCGATTGGCCTTTGGGAGTAGGAGACACTCACAGGTACATGTATTTGTCCAGCTTGGTTGCAAAGTGCCTGGGCATTTGTCCACAGCCATAGTAGTTGCGGTCACTCTCGGGTATGTGATCCACATCATGGAAGATCAGGCAGTCCCAATCCAAGTCCTTCATGGCTTCTTGAAAGCCGACATTGAAAAGCATGGCTCGGTTAAAGGGCTGGGTACCAACCTAAAAAAACAAACGATCTTGAAGCAAAGACCTTACTGCCTTTGCTGCACACCAAAAGGGCTCCTAGGAGCCAAATGGACAGACTACTAAGTCCACAGAGAATGCAGCACTACTCAGCCCACAGTCACCCAGGGAATACACTGGACTCTGTCTTGTTTCTTCAGAATGCGCTGGACCAACACAAGCCACAGCTGAAGACGGAGGCCTACAGCCACGGGATATACAGGAAACAGGCCGGGCACTACCAAGTCTCAATTTATGCTGCTCACACATCTAGTGAAAGAGGGTGTGTTCATCTCAGCCTTTTATTCTGAAGGTCCCACTACAATAGTCACTGAGCTCTCCAGGGATGACTGTCTGAGGATTATAAATTCTGTGGCAGGTAGAAACCAGTTCACACCAGTTATGGCCTACTTAACTACATGTTAACCTTCTTACCCAAGCTAACACCAAAACATACACTCAGGACAGGGGCAAGGGAGGTGCTGGATGGTTTTGATGTTTGACAATTTGACACAAACCTAGACATATCTAGGAAGACAGACTTTTTTGTTTTGTTTTTTGAGACAGGTTTCTCTGTGTAACAGCCCTCCCTGGCTGTCCTGGAACACACTCTGTAGACCAAGCTGGCCTTGAACTCACAGAGATCTGCTAGCCTCTGCCTCTTGAGTTCTGGGATTAAAGGTGAGTGCAAAGAGGGACCCTTAATTAAGAAAATAACTCCCTAAGACTGGCCTGTAGGAACCTCTATGGAACATTTTCTTAATTAATGATTGATGTGGGAGGGCCAAGCTCATGGGGACAATGCTACCCTGGGCTCTTTATACTGAAGACAGTGTCACTTGCTGCTTTCTAGATTGTGGGCTCAGAAGAGAGAGAAGGAAACTAAATGTCACTCACTTGCTCGACCACATAGAAGGCAAACTGCAGGCGCTGGCGCTGAAGCATTGGGAGCAGGTGTCGCAGGAGGACTGGGAGGTGCTCATGGCGGTTCCTGAAGGGGATGAGGATGGCCACCTGCAGTGAATCACAGAACAGGGAGCCACCAGTTAGCTGTTGGCCTAGCTGCCCAGTTAGTTCTCTACATTGCTACACAGTTGGAAACCCCTAGATAAGCATCCTAAGGGAGTGCTGAGACCCTCCTGACATTCTCTAATGCTGGCCTATGCAAGCAATAGCACCATGGAACTATCTGGATCCTATCTAGACTGCAGCTCTAGGAGGCAGAGAGACCCAAGGTGACCCAGCACAAAGGTCTCTCTAGAAGTATGCCAACACAAAGTGAGTGAAGCTCCTCAGTGCTGCACATGGCTCGTTCTACAGTGGTCATCTGTGCACACTTGCTACTGTACACTCAGCTTGTCCCATGGCTTGTGTCATGGTCTGCCCCTCACAGGATCAGCAACACCCAAGCACTTTATCAAACACTTGTCAAAGAATGGCCTTTAGCTTCCGCCTCCTCTCCTGACTACAGTCATCCTACAAAGACCCAAGGGTTCAGCTGGAGAACTGCACTACAGTCCAGTTATCTTCCAGTAACGTGGGAGACCAGACAGGAAGCACTGGCTCTACAAAGACACAGTCCACAAATGTGTCAGCTGACTTACTGACCCTCTCTCCCACAAATAATCCTGCCTGGGAACAAAGGGGTTCAGTGCCGCCACATGCCAACAGGGTGCTACCAATCTCTCTGGCTGCAGGAGAGTGCTTGGGGAAACTCATTTCTCGAAAATGAGAGGCAGAGTGCAAGTTCCCAGATGTCACAGTTCTTGAACCCCAGAAGTGTTCTTAACGCCTGCGGTCTGACCCACAGCCCACCTTCCATCGAGGCACACAGTCCGAAGGCTTCCAGTGGCCTCCAAGCTTGATGGCTGGGTCTCTAGAGAAGAGCTCGTGAATGTCGTCCATTCTGATCTCACTCATGTTTATGTCTATCGGGCCCTCTGGACACACAGAGAGAAAAACAATTAAAACTTTCCCAGGCTGAGCCCTGGCCGTGCTGTTTCCTATCTCTCTGCTCTTTAGGGTGTCACTGCCATCTGACAAAGAAGTGTAATAAAGGGACAACACCTTAGAGGTTGGCTTCTGCCAAGGTGGGGAAAAAAGAACAGAGACCTTGAAGCAAAGAGGAGGCAGCTCTTTTCAAGCCCCCCACCCCACCCCTGCCACAGGGAGCTCCATTTCACTCAACACACACACTGCTCACCCTTCCAAAAGCCCCTGAGGTAGCAGCTCGATTCAGAGGGACAGAGTGGTGTACTCAGGCTTGGCAGATTGTTCAGGCCAGCTGCCTGTCTCCCCCCAGCCACCAGTGAGTAGGGGCTCTGAGTAATAGTGCTCAGAGCACAAACTATGGCGACTGTAAGTGCTAGGGAAGCCAGGAGTAGGGCACAGGCCTTTGATTCTAGTCCCCAGGGCTGCAGAGGCAGGAGCATCTTATTTTTGTGAGTTCCAGGCTAACCTAGTCTACAGAGCGAGTCCCAGAACAGCTAGGAGTACTAATGCTGGAATTAAAGGTGTGACCACCATGCATAGCTTGAATTTTTTTAAACCAACATTTTGTTAGGAAAATAACTTTCGCTGGGATGTGGTGGCATACACCTTTAATCCCAACACAAAAGAGGCAGAGGCAGGTAGATCTCCCTGAGTTCGAAACCAGCCTCGTCTACAAAGGGAGTTCCAGGACCCTATCTCAAAAAACAAAATAAAAACAACAACAACAAAAAGAAAATAACCTTTAGCAACTAGCCAGAGTGGGATGGACAAGAAATGTTGGGAGAGCAGGGGGTGAGGGGGGCACAAATGGGAACAAAGCAGGACACAGAAGAAGAAGGTGGGTAGAGGGGTCTATTTTATCAAACCAGTTATAACCAGTGGGCAATTTACACTAAAATGGCAAAGCCATGGCCAGCTCTTTCTCCAGGATACCTCATGAAGGCCATCACAAAGGGCAGAACACAGCACCACTGAGAATGTGGGTCAACAGCAGCAGGTTTGGCTGAAGAGAAGCTGAGGTACAAGGAATTCTTCCAGCCCCAACTCCCAGGGCAGGAAGCCTTTCACTATCCAAAGTCAGAGAAGCCAGCTGGTCACACTCTCCCTTCCGCATTAGTTAACCAGAAGTTAAGTAACTTGTTAAGAACTAGTTGCCTGAAGCATGGAGGCAAGCCGGATCTACTTACTCATGGAAGGGAGCCTCTCTGGGCAAGGGTGGTTGGCAAAGTAGGTGAAATCTTCAGGAAGAAATGTCGTGGTTGGGGGGAAGGCTTCACTGTGGTTCAAGTCCAGAGGATAATCTAGGGAGAGAAGAGAAAGGCGGCTCAGCAAGGCACTAGTATGCTGACTCCTTCAGCTCCTCAGAAGCTTTTGTAGCTTGGTGGGAGCAGGTGGTGCAGTGCTGCAGCTAAAAATATGAAGCCACTCACAGGAGGGGACTGCTGTAATGGCTCCCTTTCCATGTGCATCAGCACTGTGGGTTTCTGATACTCAGTTTATAGCCAGTGGGAATCAGAAGGAAGTCTAAACAGCACAGATGACCCCCCCCCCACACACACACACTTCCTATTTTCCCAGCGCCTTGAACCTCTGACCAGCTTCCTTGGCATCTGCACTTGTTCACAGCCAAGCAGCTCATCCTGCTAACCTGCTTCTATGAATTTATTCTAGATGAGGAAGGCCACTGCACTTCCTTTCCATGGCCTGCATGCCTTGCCTCTTCTTGTCCTACAGTCTCCCAATTACTTGGCATAATTGGACTTAGGGGAATGTTTGGTGTTAATCTGAAGATGCCATAAACATCAGTCATAACTGAGGAGTGTGGAAGGTGATGCTGTTTTTTTGGTTTTCTTTTCTTTTCTTTTTTTTTTCTTTATGATGCTGTTTTTTGGAGTTGTTCTCATCTACTCCCTCGGTTTCACATGGAATTGCTTCTGACTCCCTCCCTCTGCACCACCTCTCAGAGAAGAGGAGGCACCTCCTTGCTGTGACAGTGCCCCATCCCCCAGGTCTTTCACTAGCGCCACTGGATGACTTTCACGCTTTATGTAGGACTGAACCTCATTTTTGAAAGTTCTAGTTTCCTCTTCTTGGGTTCTCCAATGGCTTCCTTAAGGGGGGGTGAAGGGCTGGAGAAATGGCCCAGTGATTAGAGTACTGGCTGCTCTCACAGAGGATTCAAATTCAGTTCCCAGACCCACAGTTCAAAACCACCTGTAACTAGTCTCATAGATTCAATGTCTTCTTCTAGTCTCTGTGGACACTAGATACAAACACTAGGTATTATGGCACACAGACACACATGCAAGCAAAACACTCAAATATACAAAATAAACATTAAGAAATACTTTTAAAAAGATATGGTGGAGCCAGGTGGTGGTGGTGCACACCTTTAATCCTAGCACTCAGGAGGATCTCCATGAGTTTGAGGTCAGTCTAGTCTACAGAGCAAGTTCCAGGACAGCCAGGGCTACACAAGGAAACCCTGTCTGGAGAAACCACAGCAACAGAGGTGGTATAAAGTACATTATCTTAAAACCTAGTGTATCTGATGGTTTCTGTTTCTCTCACTTCATTCAAAGTGGTTGAGCTCTATAGTAGTGTAAGCAACTTCCCAACTTCCATGGCTTTTTAGCCTGTGGTGCTGAAGGTGGCTGGTACTGTTCGAACACCTGGTCTTTGGGTGTGGTTTGTTCAGGAATTGCAAATGGCTTTGCCTTACTGGGGATCTACTTCCAACCCTGTATTGGCCATTCAGTGGGCCTTCCAAGTCTGGAATTTCACTATTCTCTGGTTCTGGAATGTTTAGGGTGAGGTGTCCCTTCACTGTTCTGCTTTCCTTTGTTTCAGTAGTAGTGTTGCTAAGCATTGGAGTGGGAAGTCAGGCAGTTGTTAGGGTGTGGACACCGAGTCACATGACAAGCTGTTTTGGCTTAGTACTGTGGTCCAGAGCCCCACTGTCATAAACTATCTTCAGGTCTTTCACTGGGTCTGGTCAGACTCCCCAGAGAGATTTGCTCTAGTACTCTGCCCTAACAGCAGTCCTGAATCAAGCACCCTGGCAGAGAGGACAAAAGTGCAACACCACGCTGAGGGAACTACTTTACAGGTATAAGGTTCTCAGACATTCCATAAGGCTTTCTTCACTAGACCTTACCTGAGTCGTTCAGGCTACTGTTCCTCTTGGCATAGGCGCTTCGGACCACCTGCTCATACACCTGGGCACCAATGGTCCTCACATTGTCCCGAAGCAGGATGCCTTGAGCCTGCACCATGAAGAGGTAGGTATTCACTGTGGAAAAGAGGATAGAGGAGAGGTGAGTAAGAAGTAGGGGTGAAAGTATCTCTTACACAACTTAATCTCCTTCAGCTCTAAAGCTTTCCACCCTGGATTCAGGACACTCACAGTTCTTGGTGACCAGTAGGGCTCAGGGGAATTTCAGCCAATCCCAAGTCGCAGATAAGCATAAAGTACAGTTATGTTCCACTTGGTGGGCAAGCCTTCACAGTGCCCTCTAGCACCGTGACAATCAGAAAGACCTTTACAGACCAACGGAAACACCAGCAAAGATCTCTGTTCTCAGCACACCCACTTTATACTTGGTGTCACTCAGAAGCCTCAGGCCACTCTGCTCCCCAGGCACTAAAAGCTCTAAGTCCCTTCAAAAAACTGAAGAACAGTGGAAGGTGCCCCGCCCAGACTGCCACCACCCCAGGCAGTAAGGCAAGCACAGCTCACAGCTGAGTGTTCTTCAGGTACTGTGAGTAAACTAATGTATACTGTGAGCAGTGGATGGGCAAGCCATTGTCACCTTGGGCTCGTGTAGCTGCTCCAGGAGGGAGTCACACCCCAGAAGTCGTAATCCTCCTTTCCTGGCAGGCCACTCCAAGACTCACCACTCCTCTCAAAGGGAGGACTGCTTGACAAGGTAGGGGGCATTTACAAGCCCTCCCTGCTAGGGTCTGAGGTGGAATCGTCAATGCCTGGCTGGCCTCTAACGTGGCCTCAGGCTGTTGTACAAGGCTTGCTGTCTGTCTTAGCACTCCTCTGTGCTCAGCACACATGGCCTTGGGCTAGCAATTCTTGATCAACAAGCTGTATCTCGGTAACACACATGGGGCAGTAACAACTGAAGGGATAATGCAGTTCACTCCATTCCAGTCAGAGTCTGATGCTACACCGGGAGTAGGGACAAAGCAGTAGGACAACTCAGTGTGTAGTGTGGAAATCCCAGGCACCTAGCACCTTCGGAACAGAGCTGGCAGTAACTAGTTAATGCTCTGTGCTGGAAGATCCATGCACACCCACTCCACCCTCCAAGAACAGAATAGACACAGGGTTCGTTCTCCAAGGGGCTAGAGAACTTCAAGTTTTAGTTTTTCGAGGCTGTCTCTCTGGCTGTCCTGGACTCAGTCTGTGGACTGGCCTCCTGGGCTGGCCTCAAATTCACAGAGATTAGCCCACCTCTGCTTCCCAAGTGCTGGGATTAAAGGTGTCCACCACCATCACTAGCTCGAACTTCAGAATCTTTAAGACATAGCTATGAGAAGCTTGTGCACAAGACATTTTCTACTTCCAACTTGCAGGGTCACAGCAGGAGAGCTGCATACAGTTCATCCATTAAAAGGGAGAGCTTAAACTTCCTATTAAATCTCTTGCTTGCTTCCGTGGCGTTGTTCCATGTTCCCATAACCTTGTTTTCCTTCACTTCCACATCAAATGTCAGAAATCACCTTAAAAACGAGCTGCTCTTCTTTCAATGGGTGCTGGTGGGCGTACGTGAGTGAAGGCTAGAGGCTGTTATCTTCAGGAATGCCATCCACCTCCTTTGAAACAGGGCTTCTTTTTGGCCTGAAGCTTACCAATTAAGCAAGACTGAGGGGCCAGTGAGTAACAGGGACTCTCATGTCTCCAGTGCCTCAGTGCTCAGATCACAGGCACAAGGCACTATGCCTGGCATTTTCACTGGATGCTACGGATGGAAATTAGGACCTTTGGAAGTACTTTACCAACTGAACCATCTCTGTCCCCAGACAAATGTTTATGGAAGCATTCAAAGTACTTAGGTACTGCAGACAAACCCACCCCATGTTCTGAAAAGATAATGCTAGCAGAGGGGCTCCATTGGCATAGCCATGTCATTCTTCCTTGTTCTTTCCCCAAAGAGAGTTCCGAACGCCAGTTTCCTGCATCTGCCCCCAGGCACTTGAACTAGGACAGCCAGGGCTGAACCTAGATATAAGTTGTAACAAGCTCACAGGTGGCATCAATGCTGTTAGCCCAAGGGTACACCTGGAAACACACTGCTACAAGGAGCATCAACCGCCCGAGAACTGTGCGTTAATTCTTTATCTCTCTTACTCTCCCTAAGGAACTAAAGAGGTGAGAATCTATCTACACAGCAGTGACCTTTGAGCACCTTTAGCAGTCATTGATGACGTAGGAGAAACCACTGTACCCTGGCTCTACCACTAAGGGCTTTTGGTTTGGTTTGGATTTGTGGGGAATGAGAAGTAAATTGTAAAGGCCAGAGGTCAGCATCATGTATTCATCTATCATCTCTCTCTACCTTATTTTTAAAGACAGGGTCTACGGCTGAACCCTCACCAACTATATAAGCTGACCAGCCAGTAAGGTCTGGTGAACTGATTCCTGTCTCTGCTTGCTCACTGCTGGGATTGCAGGTGCACACTAACCACACCCAGCCTTTTGTTTTAAGATGGGGTTTCTCTGTGTAGCCCTGTCTGTCCTCAAACTCACAGATCCACCTGCCTCTGCCTCCCTCTGGAATTAAAGGTGTGCACCACCACAGCCAACTTCACACCCAGCCTTTAATGTGGGTGCTGAACTAGGGTTCTCATGCTTACACACAGAGTACTTTACCCAATGAGACATCTCCCCAGCCCTGCTCTGGTTCTTTTGAGACAGGGTCTCCCTATAAAACCCAGGTCAACCTTAAACTGGCTATGTAGTTCAGACTGGCCTTGAGCTCTCAAGGGATTATATATATGTGCCACTTTCCCCAGCTAAAGCTATTTCTTTTTCTCTTACAACTAAGTTTTTAGCATCCTGTTCCATTGTGAAGTCACAGAGGAGCCATGTACAGTGTTTGCTAGGATGGAGCTAGATGAGACTGGCAAGATTTTTCTCTTGCAGAAAACTGTCAGATGGACCTTTCTAGACTTAGCCACATACATCTCCTGCTTTGCTGGGGCTGCTACTGATATACAGTGGTCTGGTTTTTTTTTTTTTTTGACATATAAAATCTCAATAAACCTTCAAACCTGGGTCAATACAGAGTTCTGGAGGGAACCTTCAATGCTAGCCTTCCCTTTCTGTCCCAGTTGTTTCTGCTGATGAAACAAACAAAAAAAAAAGCAAAAAACAAACAACAACAACAAAAAAACCATCCTGACAAACTACCTAGGGCAGAAAGGCTTTGCTTGGCTTACAATTGCAGCATGTAGTCCATTAGTTTGAGGCAGCCTTAAAGTGTGAAGCAGCTAGAGCAGAGAGATGTAAATATGTATTAGGGTTCAGCTTGCTTTGACTCTTCTGCAGCTCAGGGTACACTTTTAAGCTTGGCTTTGAGGTCAAGATGACTCACTGGATGAAGGTCCCTCCGGCCAATCATGATCACCGTCAAGACCTGGCTCTTAAAAACTGTCACATCCCATAAGTAAATTAATTTTTTTACAGGGTTTCTTTGTGTAGCTCTGGCTGTCCTGGAACCCACTCTCTAGATCAGGCTGGCCTCAAACTCACAGAGATCCACTCGCCTCTGCCCCAAAGTTCTGGGATTAAAGGTGTGCACTGTCACCATCCAGCAGTAAATAAATTCTAATTAAAAATTTAAGGGTCTGGAGAGATGGCTCGGTGGTTAAGAGCACTGACTGCTCTTCCAGAGGACCCGGGTTCAATTCCCAGCACCCACATGGCAGCTCACAACTGTCTGAAGATCTAGTTCCAGGGGATCTGACACCTTCACACCAATGCACATAAAATAAAGTTAAATAAACCATAAAAATATTTTTAAAAAATTTAAATTGGTTGGGCAGTGGTGGCTTACGCCTTTAATCCCAGCACTTAGGAGGCAGAGGTGGATGGATCTCTGTGAGTTCGAGGCCAACCTGGTCTACAGAGCTAGTTCCAGGACAGGCTTCAAAGCTACAGAGAAACCCTGTCTTGAAAAAAAAAAAATTAAATTGGTTTGCAATCTGTTTTATTAATAGCTTGTGAATACTGTCTCCTGAATGAGTCTTGTCGTTTTACTAAGAAATTCACATGGGGGCTGGAGAGATGGCTCAACAGTTAAGGGCTCTGGCTGTTCTTCCTTTCAGAGGACCTGAGTTCAATATTAACCATATAGTGGGATCTGATGCCCTCTTCCGGAATAAAGGAGTACATGCAGAAAGAACAATTAAACATAAAACAAATAAAAAAACACTTCAAAAAAAGGAAAGGAAAGGAAGGAAGGAATTCACACAGGCAAACACCCGTAAAGACCTTCTTTACACAGGAACATGCTCAACCCTGGAAAACATAAAAGACCAAGAAGGCAAATGTTGTCAAACAAAGGGAAACTGTCACAGATTCAGACTCAGCCTGCCTGGGATCAGTACCATCTAACACTGTCCAGAAACAATGGTTTCCAAGAACACAGGCAATCTGTAAGACACTGCCATCTGTAAAGAAAATTCTCCTTTGGACTGGGCTCAAACTGTCCCCAGTGACGTTCAACACTATTTCTTTCTTTTTTTTCTTTTTTTTTTCGGGACAGGGTTTTTCTGTCCTAGAACTAGCTCTGTAGACCAGGCTAGCCTTGAATTCACAGAGATCTACCTACCTCTGTCACCTAAGTGCTGGGATTAAAGGTGTGTGCAACACTCCCTGGCTATTCAATACCACTTCTTTCTTTTTTTTCTTTCTTTCTTCTTCTTTTTTTCCCTTTGATGTTTCAAGACAGGGTTTCTCTGTAGCTTTGGTTCCTGTCCTGGAACTAGCTCTTGTAGCCCAAGCTGGCCTCGAACTCACAGAGATCTGCCTGCCTTTGCCTTCCAAGTGCTGGGATTAAAGGTATATGCCACCACCGCCCGACTCAATACTATTTCTTATTCAACCCCACTTCCATGTGTATTCCTCCATGGCTGGCTACAGACAGAGCCAGCTGTCCACGGTGGTAGCTGGTACCTACACTCACAGAGAGGTCCAGGTGCAGCTGCTCACCTACTAACCCAAAACAGCCAACTTGAGCCCCCTTCAGAGGGGTTCACAACAGACAGCTCAAGACCCCTGCTACTCCCCAAACAGGCACCTGGCCCTGACAGTTCACCAGCAATATCAACAGGTTCTCTGTAGAACTGGCTGCGGAAAATTCTGTTTGAGGGTATTTCTGGTAATAAACCTACTATCCCTTGGGTAGAGTCACTGGATATCTGATGAATGTTAGTAAACAGCAGTCACTGTTATTCTTACTAAGCTTGCTGGAAGCAAAATACCTTAATCTTATTGCTAAGTGCCCTTCTGTTATGTGTACATGTAGCAGACTCTATAGAACCTTCAAGTGTCCCTCCCACCCTTCTGTTTCATGTGTAAGTGACCAAAGGTCACAGAGAAGAACTGTATGAACGTCTCTAGAAAGTCATTACTAAACCTAGCCACACATGACTCATGAGCTAGTGTCCGAGCAGACACATGACTTCCAGTCTAAACACTCATTCATAAAGAATTGCATCTTTGTGCGGTAGATGCTGTCTTGACCATTTTTCCATGAGTATCAACATTTTTTGTTTCAAATTGGTCCATGGTAATGTGGTTAGTGAAGTAAAAAAAAACCTTACGTATTAAAGCCCAGGTGTTCTGGAACATTGTATTGAGCCTTACCTTGACAAGTAGTACTTTCCAGCACCATGGTCCTGATCAACACTGATTTTCACTGAACTGCAGTGAAAAGCCAATTTTATCTTAGCATCCAGTTGAGAAGTGTTCCAGGTGTCAGCATGTGCCTCTGCACAGATTTTAGACTTCTCTTCTGAGAAGTAGCAGGCCCCTACAGGCACCAGCTCAGAAATGCTACCACAGTGTGCGGGCTGTTAAAGCAACACTTAGCACAAATCAGCCTGTAATTATTACCCAGCCCCGTGTCTAGATTGAGGAATCTCTTATAACCATGACAAAGATAAGATAAATAAGTTTTCCTTGTAGCCACGGCTTCCCTGGAATGCCTCCAGGCACAGAGCTTGCAGCTCTTCTCTCTTCCTGGGTTCAACCTGCAGTTTTCTCTTGAACACACACTAGTAAAACTATGACACAGAAAAATCCCCCACAACACTACCAGATTAGAAGTAAAATAATAATGTGACGCAATGAACCCACAGGAAGAGGGCTCAAGGGCAAATGCGCTGAAGTGTCTGCTGGACACCTGTGCACTCATGTGTGCCTAGAAAGCTAGAGCGGCTAGGAAACAGAGCATAGCATAGCAGGGAGCTGGAGAAGGAACACAATCTAGGGGCTTCTGTGCTACGATCCCCACTCTGAAAGACAGGATGGTGAAGAAAGGATGCAGAACTAGATGTCAAGAGAGCCAATAGGAAATGCTGAAAACAAGGAAATCCCCCCATCCAAACACCAATGTTCCAAAGCCACGCCTAGGGACTCGATCCTGTTAGCTTTACTTGGAAAGCTGAGGCAGGAAGAGGCCAGCCTGGTCTACATAGTGAGACTTGAGCCACCATTGGCAATAAAGCAAGATTCTGCCTCTATTGTGCATAAACTGCAGTAACAGGCCTATAATGCCTGCCTGTGGGAAGAAGAAGCAGGAAGGTTCCCTGTTAAAGGCCAGCCTGGTCTGCACAGCAGCAAAACTCAGTCTTGGTCTATGAGTTGGGGAAATGGGTAAAAACCAAACCTGAGAACCTGAGTTTGACCTCCAAGACCTACACTGTAGAGGGCACCAGGGGTGATGTCTCTACCAGAGGTGAAAACGGAGATTTAAAGCACTTCTGACAGAAGGACTGGTGACTCCCAGTGTGTTGGAATACCTGTGAAGCCACACAATCTCTATGACCAACATCTGCTAAGTTTATGAATAGCTGAACCCCACCCTAACCACTAGAGATCAGAGTCCCAGCTCTCAGGAAGGTTCTCCATGAAGAATGAAGCCACTGTTATGACTTCCAATGGAGTCAGCATGCTTCTTGCATCCTGCTGCACTAGTGTGTTTCCTAATGTCTCTGTGTGTGACCCCTGAGGGCACTGACATGCAGGTTGTTGCCTCTGAGTCACAGAAGCAGGAACAGAGGTCTGCCTAAGTCACCTGACCCTGTGAAGTCAGATTTTACAACACGGCTTGGTCTCTGGAGTCCAGGTCTCCCAAAGTGCCCAAAGCCATCCTCATTTCTTTCTTTGATGTGATCTTTTTACTGTCAGGGTCACAAGCACAACTGATCCCCAGATTTCAGTGCTGAGCACCAATACAACACAACACACCATTTATAAAGTTTTAAAAAGTTGATGCTGGGATGAGAGTCACTGACTTATACATTTCAAATCTACTCACTGCATACGCTGGGAGACAGTGGGTTATAGCACACAGCAACACACAAATTTTCTTTAAAAAAGAAAAAAGCTATTAAGCTAGAAAGATGGCTCAGCAGTTAAGAACGTGTACTAAGGGACTGAGAAGATGGCTTGGCAGTTAAGAGCACTGACTGGGTTCAATTCCCAGCACCAACATAGCAGCTCACAACTATCTGTAACTCTACAATCTAACACCTCACACAGGCATATATATAGGCAAAACACTAATGCACATAAAAATAAAAATAAACAAAATTTTAAAAAGGTAAATGCTTACTGAACAATCATGAGCCAGAATTCAGATCCCAGCACCCATGTAATGAACCTGGCATTCCAGCTCTAAGGGCAGAGACAGGGGGATCCCTGGGGCTTGCTGGCTTTGAGGCTAGCTGAGGAAACTCAAGCCCTCGGTCCCTGGAAAAAACCTGCTTCAAAGGCATAGGAAGAAAGTGATAGATGGGGACACACATACACACATGTCTGCATATACATGTACACATGCATTCAATCCCAGCACTCAGGAGGATCTACAGAGCAAGTTCCAGGACAGCCAAAAACATAGTGAGACCCTGTCTCAGAAAAAAAAAAAAGAAGAAAAGGAAGGAGGAAGGAAGGAAGGAGGAAGGAAGGAAGGAAGGAAGGAAGGAAGGAAGGAAGGAAGGAAGAAAGGAAGGAAGGAAATTCTAAAATGCGCATGGACATTTACATACAAATCTAAAAAAAGGGCTACATTTCTTTTCTCTAAAACGCAGGAAGAATTTTTGGCTGCAAAATTTGCACGCACACACACTTTCACATCCTTTTAAATACTTTGGAGCAGCAGAAAGTGTTTAAGGAAACTGGAAGTAGACTCACACAAAGAACAAAGAGCAAAAGCTTTCATTTTAGGTTGACTCCGGGAAGAAACTGCCTTGCTCTCAAAGGCCTTCCCATCTCTAGCACAAAAGTCATTCTGTCCATCACAGGTTGTGTCAACTTATTTCCAAGTATTTAAAAGAAAAAAAAATGGTAAAATCAACAGCCATGCAGTATCTTGAAAGCAAACCTAGAAACCGGCCAGTCTTTTAAAAATCTTGATTATTAAATGGCCCATGATCAGATAAGAATACATATTTAAACAAAGCTCATTGGGCAGCTCACAACAGGTAGGTAAGCCACAGCTTCCACTCTCACTGTCTTTGTTTATGAGAATGCAAGTTTACTGCATATTTATATAGACAGGAATATAAATTCTAATTGCAACTAAGAAATTTTAATTCTGAATAGTATGATACTGACCAACCCTCACAAGTACCTACACCAGGCACATACCCCACAGAGAGTTCAGCAAAGATGCCCAAATCTCACACCACATGCCCAAAGGGAACCCTAGGCCAGAAGAAACAACAACACACAAGCCTTCGGAGACTGTCTGTATCACACATGTTTTCTAGCACCCACTATATGCTGGACTGGGTAATGCAGAAGGAAAGATGCTGTGAAAGATGCAGCCACCTGCAGGCTGTCTCTCTGGTCCCTTGTCACAATTCCCTCTCTCCAACTGTGGCCTTGGTCTGTCCTACGGTATCAGCTCCCACTGTGGCTGACACTACTTGCTCATGAGTTCTTAACTTTCCCGATGCCCCTCCATTGCAGGACTGGTACTGTCCACTCCTATCTCTAGTCTTTCCAGTTGAAACACCATGTCTGCTTAATGAAGAGGTACCTTGTCCTATGTGAGTTGCATGCAGGCTGACACACAGAATACTGCTATGGTCACTTGCGGCTGCGGTACTTGAATGACCTCTGCTTTACAAAGGCCAGCAAGGGATGCCACATTCTCAAACATTCCTTATCTTGAAGCCCAGAAGAGATTCCCAGAACAAGAACTATATAAAGAAACCAAGAACTGAGGTACCGACAAAGGCTCCAGCACTCCTCTCCTGAGAGCTGCATTTATACCACACAAAGGCAGACATTGATGGGGTAAGAATCTTCCTCTGGCTTTGTGTGGTGGCTTGAGCACAACTACAACCTTGGCACTTGAATGATTAGATGGGAGGACCAGAAAGTCAAGGCTACACACCAAGTTTGAGGCTAGCCTGGACTACATGAGATCCTGTCTCAAAAGACAACAAAACAAAACTTTATTTTCTTTGTTGCAATAAACCATTTCCCCAATCCTATGAGAAAGTTGCTGTATGATAAAGGGGTGCTGTGTCAAAATTCACCAATTTTCTGCTCTCTGGCATACAGTCCAAATCAAAGGTCTTCTTTTTCTTAGATAATACATTACACCGAAACTCAGGCTGGCCTTGAGCTTGCATCCTTCAGCCTCAGCCTCCCACCAAAATTCCAAACATCTTCGATGCAGTCTCTTTTGGAAGGCCATCTCTCTTTGTGTCTAGTGAGGGTGAACTCACATTACTGTTAGCCTGGAAGATCCTAGCAGATTAATAGGGTTTCCATTCTTTGTGATTTTCAGTTTCTACGAAGGCATCATTCTAACTCACATTAACACCCAACTTGCCAAACATTTGCAGTAAGAGCCAATCTTTCATCAAAATAGTCAAAGATCTAGAGAAAGCACTAGAAACTGCACAGCCTGAGGCATATACAGCAAGTAAAGCAAGGTTTTCCAGAGCAGCCTGAGGGCGGAGGCCTCAGGCCAGTCCAGGCACCAGGCTGCAGCTGCACCCTGCCTGTAGTGAATGCAGACAATAGTGAATGCAGAAAACAAGAAGATGGCTCATACTCTTCTCCCTCTGCTGCGTTGTTCTTCTATACTTGATCCAGAATGTTCCGCCATTAACTTTCCCCTTTGGCCTTGTGATGTATGGTTAGTAGAGTCAGTTCTGATGAACCAAGTCCACAAAAGCAGGAGCCAATTGCTCTATGACAGAAGAATGAATGACTAACAATGCTGAGAGTAGCTGGGTGTAGTGGTGCTTTTAATCCCAGCACTTGGGAGGGAGAGTCATGTGGTGATCGGGAGGGGGGAGGGAGTCTTCTGTTTTGTGTTAATTTCATTGGTTAAGTAATAAAGAAACTGCTTGGCCTCATAGGTTAAAACATAGGTGGGAGGAGTAAACAGAACAGAATGCTGGGAGAAAGAAGCTGAGTCAAGGAGTCGCCATGATTCTCCTACCGGACACAGATGCAGGTTAAGATCTTCCCTGGTAAGACACCTCGTCGTGTTACAGGGATATTAGAAATGGGTTAGATCGATATGGAAGAGCTAGCCAATAAGAGGCCAAGCAGTGTTTAAAAGAATACAGTTTCCGTGTAATTATTTCGGGGCATAAAATAGCCGTGTGGGCGGCCGAGTGCCGGGGACGCAGCCCTCCGCTCCAATTACAACAATGTGGATCTCTGTGAATCCTAGGCCAGCCTGAGCTGCACAGTAAAAGTCTATGTCAAGTTTGGTTTTGGATATATCTAAATTGCCAACTAAACCTAAGTCAAAATATATTAAAACTATGAATCCTATAAATCAAGGATCATAATTCAAGGATACTATGTATGAAGTTAAAGCATCTGGTAGCGATCTGGAGTCCCCCAAGCCATTATTTGGTTTACAGGATCAAGAATATCATTTATTGGGCTAGAGAGATGGTTCAGGGGTGCAGAGTATGTATTAGTCTTCCAGAAGGACATGAGCTCAATTCCCAGCAAGCATTTCAGGTGACTCTCAAATGCCTATAACTCTAGCTCCAGAGAATCTGACACCTCTGGCCTTCAAGGGTACCCACATACACGTGGCATACATACACATACATTTTAAAAGTAAAATTAATCTTAGGACCAAACTTTTAGTATTTGGCATGACTTAGAAAAGAACGCATGAAGCCTGTAGGTACTGTGGTGCATACCTTCAAGTTTGGAATTCAGCAAGTGAAGGCAGGAAGACTGAGGGCTCAAGACTATCCTTAGCTCTGCAGAAAGATCTTTAAGCCCAGCCCTTGAGACCTGTCTCACAACACACATACCACACACACCTGGCAGGGGTAGAGGTGTGGGGGCAGGGGTGCGACTTGGCCATTTTCATTCTTGCTACTCTAATACCTGTCAAAACAATCTTTTGAGCAGTTCTGTAGGGACAGCCATGACCCCACACAATGCCCCTACTATGTATCTTGGACTGAAAGACTCCAAACAAAAATTTCAGAAAACAACACTTTACCACAGCAAAGCATGTACTCTGGAAAAAAAAAAAAGACAGGGACCAGGAGGAGGGACAACCAAAGTCACATTTGTAGGTATACCTAAACACAAATTACTTATTCTCAAGTTAATATTACTGTTGCTCTCATCCAAGGCATCCCATATAACGATTAAAAATAAACATATAAGTAAATAGGTTAGCAGTTAAAACTCAGCCCACACTGATGCCATGCTGGCAACCATATATCTCTGAACTGCAGCAAAAATTAAATTACAGTGGCTGTAATAGATTTGGCACTTTATTTTTAAATATTAACAGGACTGCCGAGGGGAGTATGTTTACCAAGGGATGGAGCTCAGCAGCAGCCCTGCTCTCTCGGAGGCCAATTAGCATCCCCATCTTGCCTGACAACAACCTCTCTGGGTGCTCAGGGCCTCTTGGGATTCTGGATTTGCAGCTCAGCCTTTGTCAGAAGCCTCTGTGGATCAGCGCACCAGGGGCTAAGCATGCAAGCTAACTAAGCAAACCTATCTTGCTTTGTTTAGTTTCTTTTGCTGTCTGAAGATTAAAATCCCAAATGGTAAACTAAGTGAGGTAGTAAATGCTGATAATCTCTTTACATGGCAGGCTGACACAGGAAGATCAGGAGTTAGTGGTGAGCTAAATGAAACTCTGTATCGAAACACCAAAGAAGCCAGCAAGATGACTCAGTAGGTAAAGGAACTTGCCACCAAGTCTAAGAACCTGAGTTGGAGTCCCAGAATCCATACAGTAGGAGAAAATCAATTTCTGCAAGTTGTCCTCTGACCTCCACGAGTGCATCATGGCATACACAGCACACGCCCTCGCATAAATAAATTACTAAGTACTGTAAAAACTCTCCAGAAATTAAGATAATAGAAGACAAAGGGTTAAGGGGTTAGGGAAGCATGAAAACGATGACTTCAGTGCACAGTACCCACATTAAAAAGCTCTATAATCTAGAGCTGGGGAGGCAGAGACAGCAGACCCCTGGCTCAATAGGCAGTCAACTGAGCCTGCTTGGGAAGCTCCAGGCCAGGGAGAAACCCCAAGAGCTAGTCCAGGACAGGCTCCAAAGCTACAGAGAAACCCTGTCTTGAAAAACTAAAAATAAAAATAGTAAATAAATAAATAAATAATTAAAACAAGGTGGATGGTGACTGAGGAACCAAAGCTGACCTTTGACTTCGATACATATTCAAGCACATATACACATAAATACATACATACATGCATACACACACACCACACACAGGTTACTTAATGTTTAGTTCTCTTGCCTTTAAAGTTAATCAAAGTGGGTCAGGTCTGGAGAGATACGTCAGCAGTTCAGAACATTTGCTACTATTCCAGAGGTCTGGGGTTGGTTGCCAGCACCCACAAGGAGGCTAACAACATCTGTAACTCCAGTTCCAAGGGATCCAACAACCTCTTCTGATCTTTGGGTATCATAGACACACATGTACAGACATACATGCACACAAAATACCCACACAGAAGGAAGGAGGCAGGCAGACAGGCAGGAAAGCCAGCTGAACCCCAACATTCAGAATCGCCAGGGCCAGCTGATCATCTTAGCTTATGGTCAGGAGTTTGCAGCTATGGGCTTCACTCTATGGTATGGAAGATCACTAAAGATTGGGTAACCTTATTTTTTAGAGTAGGGGGTTGTGTCCTGGGGCTACCCCAAAAGTCATTCCTGAATTCAAAAGCCTACAAGTCCTGACAGTCTTTAAGAGTCAATGTTTACTATGCTCCAGCTTCTGGAGTCCTCTCATAGAATGGCTCTGTCTACTCAAGAGCAAGACAAGATCCTTAGAGACTATAATAGAATCCGATGTGACAGTACATGTCTTAATCCCAGCATTCAAGGGCTGATGCAGGAGAAGTGAAAGCTGAAGACCAGCCTGGGCTTTACTGTAGAACTCTGTCTCAACAAAAACAGTAATTTGTGCTTGTGTTTCAATTACAACACCCTACCCCTCTAAACAGGCTCTCTGGAAGTGTCTTGTTAATTTGCAGTTAGAACAAACACACTCAAGAAAATGATGTTCCCAGCAGGACACCAATGCTCCGTGTAGGGATGAGAATGTGCCTGCATTTTGGCCTAATAACTGATGCTGGGAGCAGCAATATAAGTGGAGATAAAGTCAGGCTATTGACTGAGGACTGTGCTAACCCTGCTCCAAAACAGAGGGCAAATGGTTCAGCTCCAGATAGTCTTGTCAATCTATTTCACCCTTTCTAACACACCCAGGATCATGGACTAACTTAAAGATAAAAGCCAGAACTGGAGTGTAGCTCAGTGGCAAAGTACCTATTTCTCATGTATAAAGCTCTGGGTTCAATTCCAACACCACAAAAAGGAAGAGATGGAGGTCAGCTTAGTAATGACGAGCCAGCATAGGTCAAGCAAGAAAGCAGAAAAAAACAAGCCATGAGCTCAGAACAGAGAAGCAATGTCACAGACCAGAGGACATAAAACAGTCTGGCTGGCAAAAAGTGGAGGCCCATCCCTTTGTTCCTCTACTCTTCCAAGTGCACAGGAACCATCCAACTGTGGCTGTAAAACAAGTACACCGCAGCTTAAGTGGGTATACCCTCCAGCATGGGAGCTGTCTAAAGACCAAGCCTTATAACAAGCTAAGAGATTTAAGAAGCCAACTGGCCCATGCTCAATGATACACAACATCACTAAGCCCAGGAGCCAGCTTGGGGTGTAGCAGGGCTCTAGGAGGGCCAAGTGACATGTTCTTCCCAGACTGCCCTCCTACACACACCTTATTAAAGAAGAAACTTAAGTAAGACTTCAGAATCATTGATAAAAGAGGCTTTGCTATAATCCCTATTTTACAAAAACAGGTCAAGAGCCAGCTTTATCTGGCCAAGAGCCTGCTAAGACTTAGAGAGCCCTGACCACCTACCTACCTGTCCACTTCACTGTGAGCACTGTCAATGCTGTGACGCTGGTTGCAAAAAGAGTTCTAAGCCCAAAAGAGTCCCTACAGCCTTCTGGACAGACTAATCTCCTTTCATGCCTCCAGTGCAAAGAACAAGGTAAAGGCAGTGACAACAATAGAACAAAAGATACCTCATCTTCCTCGTCCCTTTCTATAGCTGCCTGTTCAGAACTGCTGGGATAACTAAGTGGATTATGGGAAATGGCCAGAATGGTCTCTTGGACAGTAGCCTAAATTCAGCTCCATTTGTATGTATGTATATGTGTATGTGGGGGGGGAGACAGTGAGACAGGGTCTCACTATGCAGTCTCAGCTGCTCTAGAACTACATAGACCAGGCTAGCCTCAAATTCAGAGAACTGCCTGCCTCCACAGTGCCGGAATTAAAGATGTATGGCTTAACCCAGCTTCATTTTTAAAAATACTCTCTTTCAATCCACAACTAACCACCGGACCAAGCTCCTGGAGTACAATCAAAGTGAGTGAGAAGCAATAATATGAACAAAGGGGTCAAGACCATGATGGGGAAACCCACAGAAACCAGCTGACCCAAGCTAGTGCGAGATCACTGACTCTTGACTGACAACCAGGGAACCTGCATAGGACCGACCCCCGCTAAATGCAGGTGACAATGGTGTGGTTTGGACAGTATATGGGGCTACTGGCAGTGGGACCAGATCTAACGCTAATGTATGAACTGACTTTGTAGAACCCATTCTCTATGGAGAGATACCTTGCTCAGTCTAGGCATGGGGGGAGGGGCACACAGAGTGGGGAGGGCCTTGGTTCTGCCTAAACAAGGCAGACTTAGCTGACTTCCCTTGGGAGGCCTTAACCTCTGAGAAGCTGATGGGGGGGGGGTGAGGTGGGGAAAGGGGAGGGAAGCAGGAAGAGAGGAGGAAAGGGGAACTGGAATTGGTATGTATAAATAAATAAACAAAATTAATTTTAAAAAATCCTCTCCTACCTCTAACTTTCTTTTCCACATTTTTAAAAACTAAACAGACCTTTTTTGAAACTGCTAGTCCTCATATAAAACTAAATATTAACCTTCATCTGTCCTACTAGTCTAATACTGCCAGGTCTTGATGGCAAGCTGAATGTTGGCTAAATACACAAGTACCCTTGTTTCTGGTCAACCGAGCATTTCTTTGGTGGACTGGGCTCCTGAATCCCAGAGTCAGGTTTCCCATGGCTCATATCATAGGCATAATGCTGCTGACAGAGACAGCAAACAGGAGACTGAGGAGATGTGGCAGAGCACTCAGTCAGGCTGAGGAGATCATAGCAGAGTGCTTACCATAGCAGAGGCCCTGGGTTCAAACCCAAGCACCATTACCAAAACCCAACAAAAAAACCCCTGTGAACTAAATAAATAAAGCTTGGGACTGGAGAGATGGCTCAGTGACTAGAATCACTGACTGCTCTTCCAAAGGACCTGAGTTTAATTCCCAGAAATCCGCACGGCAATCCATCTGCTTGAGCAAGTACTAGGACTACAGTTACAAGCCACCACACTGGGCTTGGGCTGGCTATCATGGTTTTGTTTACCCTACAAAGACTTGGCATTAGTGCTAGGGTAAGCAGTTGGGCAAAATGGCCATAATGTCAAACTAGACCCCCACATAAAATTTCTTAAGTACTTAAGCCCATGCTCAGCTCAGAAGCTTCAAATTGTACACCACTGTTGTATCTGGTCTACCAGCAGTCTCTGGGTTTTGTTCTCTTTAAAATGAATTAATAATTAATGTTATTATTCTATTTAAACTACAAGGTAAATGTCCCAATGGTTCAAATTGTCAATTCTGGAAGAGAACCCTGTTAAGTACTAAGTTGCCAAGTGACTCTGAGCAAAGTATCCATTCTGAATGTTTCCTCAATCATAAAATGAGGATAAGGACACACTTCTCTCATTAACAATTCAATGAATTAAGTTTATGTGTGAATAAAAACTAGAGCTAGAAAGAGGCTCAGTGGGTAAGACTGCTTGCTGCACACGCATGAGGACTCAAGTTTAGATTCCAACACCCACTTTAATCCCAGCACTAGGGAGGCAGAGGCAGGCGGATCTCTTGAGTTTGAGGTCAGCCTGGTCTACAGAGTGAGTTTCAGAACAGTCAGGGCTACATAGAGAAACCCTGTCTTGAAAAACCAAACCAAAAAAAAAAAAAATCTTTTTTTTTTTCTTTCTTTAAACAGAGTGACTACCTAGCAGCTTCCTTTCTACTCAAGTAGTTCAAGCAGTTCCTGCTGTTGCTCTAAGCTTTTTGTCTCTCTTGTGGGGGCTTGTTCCAGGTCCTCCTCAGAGTCTAAAGACTTGCAGAAAGCAGCTGCTGCTTCAGGGATGGCTGAGAACCTAAGACCAGAAATCCTCAGAAAGCAAGAAAAACCAGGGGAAAAATACCCTGCAGACTTTGGAGAGCTGCCAAGGTGAACACGACTCCAGGAGATGAAATTCTGAAGGAGAATCCCAGAGGTGACACATCACACTGCAGCTGCTCTGCCCCTTGGGGCTTTAGCCAATTCCAGGTGCCAGTAAGAAGGTTAAAGAAGTGCTACACAGCCTGGCACAGAAACAGAACCACTAATGACAGCAGAGACCTGGTGATGGCATCTCAGGGCCTAAGAAACAAAGAGACAAAAGAGGACAGACAGGAGGCTCAGCAGAAGCCCTTAAGGAGCATGGCCTGAGTACCAGGCAAAGGGCCAAGAAACCACCCAGGTCCTCTGCTGGTACTTGGAGGATCACCTAGAAGGGTGCCGGCAAACCAGCACAGACGAGAAACCTGACTAACCCCACCCTGGGGTCAGCTCAGTTGCTGTCAGGCAGCTTTTCACTTTTTGTTTTTTTAATTTATTTAACTTTATTTTATATGCATAAGTGTGAAGGTGTCAGATATCCTCGAACTGGAGTTACAGGCAGTTGTGAGCTGCTATGTGGGTGCTGGGAACTAAACCCAGGTCCTTTGGAAGAGCAGTCAGTGCTCTTAACCACTGAGCCTTCTCTTCAGCTCCTCAGCTTTCCATTCTTATAACAAAATACTTTAGATGATTGAGTGATAAAAAAGAAAAAGTGGTTAAGCTGTAAAAGAAGTTAAGGCAGGAGAGTTGAATGTTGTAGACCAGTCTGACTGTACCAAGCCATTGCCTCAAACAAACAAACAAACAAACAATGCCAGTAAGATGAATCAGCTGGTAAAGAAAAGACCCTTGCTACCAAGGCATCATAATGGCCTGATTCCAATCCCTGGAACTCATACAATAATAGGAGAGAATCCACTCCAGCAAATGTCCTCTGTCCAGCACTGTGGCATGGCATGTCTGTGCCTGTACACACAAACTAATTAAAAATTAATGTTAAAGGAGCATGACACTAGGGATATACTTTAGTTGGCAGAGTGCCTGACTAGCATGCTTATGAGGCCCTGGATTCTATCTACAGGACTGAATAAACTGGGCTTGGTGGGAGAAAAAGGGAGGTGGAAGCAGGAGGACTAGGATTTAGAGGTCATCCTCTTGGCTGGAGTAACGGTTCAGGATTTAGGAGTAATTGCTGCTCTTACAGTGGACCCGTATTTGTTTCCAGCACCTACATGAGGAGGCTCAAAACCACCTGTAACTTCAGCTCCAATGGCCTCTGTGGGTACCCATGCACACAGACATTCACTTTGATACACATATATAATAAAATAAAAGGCTATTCAAGGCTACATAGTGAGATTGAGGTCAGTCTGGGATATGAGATCCTGTCACACACACACACAAAAAAAAATTAAAAATAATCTAGACTTCAAACTGAAATTAGAAGGATTTACTTTAATATTGGATTATAAAGGGAAAAAGAATGAATTATTGAACCAGAAGACAAATTCACAGAAAATATGCAGACTGAAGTTTGGGGAAAAACAGAAGACTGACTTTGGCAAGCCAGTGTCTTAGTAAACAGCTTTTCCTCCCCTCTTGCTACACACAGAGATGACCATGAGTGCTTTACAGTCTGGAGGATTTGTGCTCCTTGGTCATCAGTGTGGCATCAGGGAAATAACCCTTGTGACTCGGTTTGTGAGACGAATGGAATTCCTTACTCAGCTTCCACTCTGCACCCTTAAAGCCCTGAAGCTAACATGGCCGTGGCCTTTACCAGGTCCAAACACCTCCACTCCACCTGTAAGCCTACAATCTTGAAGCCACTAACTGCTAACACTGGAACAATAAGCAACAAGGTTGAAAAAAAGACTAGTTTTCTCTAAATCACCAAATGGAATCCTTGGGTAGAGAGAATGGAACAGTCTCGGCTGTGACGGTCACTGCAATCAGTTCATTTAACATAAATCTACAGATTAGGCCTCTGGACTTGGACTCTTACGTAACATATGGTAGATGTAAGCAGGAAAGGATCTGTAGGATTTGCTATCTGGCAGGAATTCCTTGACTATTGGGTAATTTATTATGCTTTTCACTCCTGAGACAATCTACAGATAGGAAACATGAGTCATTCCAGTAAAAACAATGGTCACAGAAAGGAGACATTACCATGCTGTCATGCTGTCATGCTGTCACATCGAGAAGCTGAAGTTGACATCTATGGGTTCCTGGTCTCCAGATGCAAAATGGAGAGCTGGACAGGATGGCTGACAAGCCGGAGAGAACAATAACTTGATAGCAGCATAGCCAACATGGGATAAAAGCTTAATCACAGCTCTGGAAAATTACACACATACATGGTGTTGTAACCATGGGTGTAATAATGGCAGACAACAGTTAACTACCTCAGAATACAGATGATTTTTAATGTTTCCAACATAAATTAATAGCTGATGGAGGCAACAGGTAGGCCAATTATATGCCAGTCATACACTGTATACATGTGTTGAGGAGCCATGCTGGAACCAGGCTTGTGATGCACATCTTAATCCCATCAACTGAAGAGCAGACAGGATTATCATTAGTTTGTGGCCAACCTGGGATGCATAATGAATTCTAGGCCAGTCTAAGCTAAAAGTGGAACCCTGTTATAAAACAAAACAAAACAGTAGCTACAGGGGCTGGAGGAATGGCTCAGTGATTAAGAGTACTTACTGTTCTTGCAATGAGCCAAAGTTTGATTGCCAGTACCAGCACTGGGCATCTTATAACCACCTGAAACTCCAGTTCCATGGAGACCAGACGACACTAGTCTCCATGGGTACCAGCACACAGAGAAATACATACACATACTTAGAAAACAAAATAAATCTTACAACCAAAACCTAAAAAGAGTGCACGCCTTTAATCCCAGCACTCAGGAGGCAGAAGCAGGAGGATCTCTGAGTTTGAAGCCAACCTGGTCTACAGGAGTTCCAGGACAGCCAGGGCTCAGGGAGAAACTGTCCAAAAAAAAAAAAAAACCAAAACAACTAAAAATGCTGTTATTCCTGTAGTATGCTTTCTTGGACAGCCAGCACCCAATCATAACAATGGAGAATTGTGAATGCTTGGCCTTAGCTTAGGCTTGTTTCTAGCTAGCTTTTTTTTTTTTAACTTAAATCAACCCATTTCTATACATCCATGTGCTGTCCTGAGGCTCATTTACCTCGTCTACATACTGTCCGTCCTATTTTCCTGCCTTCTTCACGTCTGGTTGGCTGGCTGACTGCTACCTGACTAGACCCTGGTTGTTCACTGGCTGCTGGGTGCCCCCCAACCTCCCGCTGGCTGGCTGGTTCCTCTTTTCTCTCTGCCAGCCAGTCCCACCTATCCCTCCTCTGTCTAGCTACTAGCAGATTCAACCTTTTTTTAATTTTTTTTTTTATTTTTCGAGACAGGGTTTCTCTGAAGCTTTTGGAGCCTGTCCCAGAACTAGCTCTTGTAGACCAGGCTGGCCTAGAACTCACAGAGACCCGCCTGCCTCTGCCTCCCGAGTGCTGGGATTAAAGGTGTGCGCCACCACTGCCCAGCTCAGCAGTTCAGCTTTTTATTAGACCAATCAGGTGCCTTAGGAAGGCAAAGTAAAACAGCAATACATCTTTACATAGTTAAGCAATGTAACCACAACAAATGCAACACATATTTGCACAGTTAAACAAATATTCTATTCCACGCCACAACCCTTCACAAGCATAAGCGTACCAGAACTGCTCTTCATGGCATCACCCCATTTGCTTAGAGCACTACCAGTCTGGCAATCTTTGCCCCCAGCTACACTTCGGTACTCCCACTGCATACACGGAACTGTGTATATAATGTAACAACTAAGGTTTGGAAGAACTATGCATAATGGGCTAAAGAGATGACTGAGAGCAGAGGACTGGAGCACCCACAAGCAGCTCACAAACACCCGCAAGTGCTCCAGGAGACTTGATGCCCTCTCTGGCCTCCTCAGGCACCACACACGTGTACAACCTTCCCCCAACACACAATTTTAAGTAAAAATAAATCTCTTTTTTAAAAATTGCATACCAAAATAAAAGGCCAAAAAGAGGCCCAAAATGTTAATATGTGTTATCTCAGGGTCAGAATTCAGGCTGGGTTTTGTTTAAGCTTTGCTTTGTTGCCAAAATTTTACAGCAAATACACTGGTTTTTATTTTAAAAATGATCTTTATTTGTGGTACGTGTTGGGGGCACATGCATACCACAGTGAGTGTGTGAAGATCAAAGGACAACTTTTGGGAGTCATTTTCTATGTATTAATATGGTTGGGTCCCAGGACCAAACTCAAGACTGTCAGGATTGTTGGCAAGTATCTTCAAGTCATCCCCGAATATATTGTTTTTTAATCCCAAATAACTAACGGCTACTAAGGGAGGGAGAAGCTGCAGTCACTAGTTGACCTGAAATGACCCCTATGTGAATGATTTTAGTACCATCACCTTACAGGTATGTTCATGTCCTTCCTTCCCAATTTACCTTTGTACAACCAGGCTCTCCCAACACAAACTCCTAGGCACTGCACTTGTCCACGAGCTGGACAGTGGCTAGCCTGCTTAAAGCTGTACCCTACAGTTTTACTTTATGTTCTCAGTATTCTCACCTGCCAAGCTTTCTTATACTTATTCACTGAAGCCGGAATTCTGTAATTAACAGGTATGTCCACTGTGCTGTTTCTATTCTAGGGCTACACTGTTACAGAAAGCATTATAAGCTTTCTATGGAGCACTGATTGGGAAGATGGGTAAATCTATGAATATCTCCAACATTCCACTCCCCTGTTTTCCCAAAAATATACAAGGTGGGCCCAGTACTCTTGAATGAGCTATCCACTTCAGATCCACTGGCTTACTCTCTGTATATGAATCCACCAGAAATTGTGTCTAAAAACATAACTGCCCACTAGGTAGAATCTAAGTGGCAGTGGCACTTACTGGAAACACTCACCATTGAGGACCTCACCAAACATTTCACTGTTGGAAGAAACTATTACCTCTCCTCATGAGACAACAGAAGAGATTCAAATTTGCCCAAAGCCACAAAGCCAGTCAAACGCAAGCTACAACAGGAACATAAAGGGTGGCTGATTCTCAGGTCAGGGCAGGGATGAGTGGGTTTCTCTTTGTCTTGCTAAGTGTCCTACAGCCCATAAACTGTGGGGCTAGACCACTTTTTATACCTCAGCCATTAGGAGTCTGGGAGCTGAATGAGAATGGCCTTATTATTCTCATGATTAGATTAGACATCATTAAATGACTGGCTTCCTTTTCTCACCTGAAAGCCTGGCTCTGAAGCCTGGTGGTGGGGGTGCACATCTTTAATCCCAGTACTTCAGAGGCAGAGGCAGAGACAGGTTGATCTCTAAATTCAAGGCTAGTCTGGTCTACAGAGCGAGTTTTAGGACAGCCAGGGCTACACAGAAAAACCCTCCCCTCTCACAAAACTTGAAAAAAAAAAGCCTGGCTTGAGGTACAGCTCTGAGGGGAGCTGCTTAGTGCTTGCCAGGCCTAGCACACACATATGCAAATGCCTGGGTGGCTGGTGGTTCCACACCTAAGACCCTGTGGCATGAGGTAGGTAGGCGCTTACAGTTAGAGGGTATTGCGAACAGGTAGCAAGGTCAGGATGAGGCAGCGTAGGCAGCAGCTTTGCATGAAGACACCACTCTATCTACATAGGAAGAGCCTCAACCCCTAGACAGCCACCTCACCATGGACTGCCAAAAGGGGAATTCCTGAAAGGGACGAGGGCACAAAAGTAATCAGCCCTTCCCCTGGAAAATATCTCACAAACACATAGTGGTTATAGGGCAATGACAAGAATGGAGCTGGAGACACCATGTAGGCCCTCAAGCTATCAGGGCTCTTATACAGTAAGCCAGGGGAGTGTGCTGTAAGACTCACTTTCAGCCGTTTCTAGAGAAGTTAGGAAGTTCTGCTCCTTACTTCAAAGCCCTTTTCTCTGCACAGGAAATAGGCTTGGATGGGTAACATAACACTGGGCCTAGAGGGGCCCCTAGTGCAGCTAGGGCTTATTAGAGGGCACAGCAAGCCAGTGCCAGAGCTCCCACACACTGCAGCATCCGCTTTTATTTTTCCACTACAACTTTCTAAATCAAAAGGCTCAACCCAGTGACGAAAGTACCATACTGGGTTAACATCCGGTTCAGTCTCATCAATGGAGACTTCAGATTTCTGCTGGGGACAGACCTATGGGGTTCTGTGGCAGTTCTACCCAACAAAAACCAGGGGATTCTGATGAGGAAAATTCTCTTAAGCTCTGGAAGTCTTGGGCTACTAGGTTTAAGGTACCTGCATCTGCCAAGCAGACATGGGAGGGAGACTGACCAGGGAACATAGAGAGAGCCACGATGCTGCCTGTGGACAAGCAAGATGGGCGTCTCACACCACAGGAAACTCAATGAAATGACAAGGGCTAAATGACAAAACCTAGGAACCAGCTCCCCCAGAGCAAGGTACACACCAGCAACAAGAAATTCTTTCCCCAACCCATGCCCGACTAGGAAGATTAAGTTCTGTGGAGAAATAGCTGGCTCCCATCTGGGCAGGAAACACAAAATGTTCATGGAACACTTTGTCATTCAGAAAGAAAAGTGTTCAGGAAGGATGGGGACAGATGGATGTCAAGGTGAAAATGGTGTCATTAGCCCAATCAACACAGTGGAGCATGCAAATAACTAAATAACAGATTAAAATTGGCAGGGTCATGCTGATATATATATGTGTATGTCTGTGTGTGTGTGCACACGCACATGCACACATGTACAATATATACATATGTGTGTATATACACATACATGCATGCACATACACATTACATTCACCAAGATGGCTCAGCAGCTCATGCCTGATTCCTGAAACTCACATGGTAGAAAGAAATGACTCCCACAAGCTGTCTTCTGACTGCCACATGCAAGCCCACATGCAATAAATAAATGTAATATAAAAAATAATAACAAAGGCTGGGAATACAGCTCAGTGGTAGGCCACTTGCCCTAGCAGGCACAAGGCCCTGGGTTCCATCTGCTGCCCCTTGGATAAATAGGCAGACAGACATAAGATAGAACCCTAAATTCACATTGGTAGTAAGGTAAACATGACAGAGAACACCACAGAGTCTTGACTAAACTGAAACAGGGAAAGGATCACACAGCAGACCGTAACCACATGAACCTCCTTAACAAAGGGACAGACTAGAGTTCTACATCATCACACATGAAATCTTGCTGCCAAAGACACAGATCGAATCTACTATGAGGAATATCAGACAAACTCGGTGTGAGAGACCTGTATGGAGCAGATGGCCTGTCATCCAAGATCAACAGTGTCACAGTCCTGAAAATTGAGAACTGAAGAACTTTTCCAGGGGGCCAAAGAAACAGGATAATAAACACAATGACTATGACCCAGATCCTGTGACAGCAAAGGGACTTTGTTGAGGTAGAGTGGTCTGGTGGTACAGGTCAGTGGTAGAGCATTCGCCTAGCAAGCAGAAAGCACTGGGTTTGATCCTGAGAACTCTCCCCCATCCCCTTAATGATCTCAGGACTAGATGTCAGTCAAGATTCCTGTTAACTTCTTAATCATATGGTTAAGTCTCCTTTTGCATATCCGCTTGTTTATTTGTTTGTTTGAAAAACACACCCTAGAAGAATCTGCAGGAAGAGAGAACCTTGTGTCAATAACAGAACGGGGTGCTGCAGGGGAGCCTCAGTGGTTAGGAGCAGCTCACAACCATCTGCAACTCTAGTTCCAGGGATCTGACACCCTTTTCTGGTCTTTGCATGCATGTGGTGCACATAAATTCAAACAGGCACATATACATACATATAAAATAAATATTCTAAATTATTTTCATATACTACTCAAATATATCACATTTTATCTTATGATCGATCCATCTAAAATGTTTGTTTTGAAAATGCAAGTTTGTTCTAAAAGAACTGAAATCTCTGGGAACAATGAGCAGAACTCCATGTACGCCAATGCAATTTCATCCCTAGGGAACAGCTGAACAGACTCATCGACATGCACACTCACACTGCAGGGATGCCAGTCCAATCGTACCCACCTGCTGCTTCAGAAAACTCTGGCCACACGAGAACCAGGCACAGCTCCCTTTGCATGCCACTTCCACGAGTAAACTTGAAGATGTTTACATGAACTACATTATGGTGTTTCCTAACCATTTCACGTTTCAAACTTTTTTAGGTTCGTGTTGAGTCCTGGTGACTAAACTGCAGTCGCCAGGCGTGGTGGCAGGTATTTTTACCTCATAAATCAGTCAGTCACCTTACTAGCACTAGGATTCTCTTCTTCTTCTTCTTTTTTTTTTTTTTTTGGTTTTGGTTTTTCGAGACAGGGTTTCTCTGTAGCTTTGGTGCCCGTCCCGGAACTAGCTCTTGTAGACCAGGCGGCCTCGACCTCCCAGAGATCCACCTGCCTCTGCCTCCTGAGTGCTGGGATTAAAGGCGTGAGCCACCACTGCCCGGCTAGGATTCTCTTCTTAACATATGCCATTAGTGAAACTTGTGCCTACTCTGCCCCTTGTAAATGCTATTTTTTACTAAACAACTTTACATGGTATCATGAATTCTAAGACTATTTACATCATGCTGTGACAAAATTAACTACACAATAAATTAATATAATCACCTTTATAGACAAGTAAGTGCACTCCACCAATGGCATTCTCATGGTACACACAGATATTCTTTAAAAGAGTGGAAAAAGAAACCATCTTGTCTAACCTCAAGCCGGTCATCTCCAATAACTCAGAAGCATGGGGATATCCTGAGTGACTAAAAGAATGGGAAAGGCACCACCCTTGAAGGCCTACACTAACTAAGCTCTACTCCTGCCGCCACAGAACCAGGGACAAGCCAGGCCACCGTGCCCACAGCAGTGCAGGACCAGAGAAAGGAAACACAGGCAACACAGAGCACTGGCCCTTTGGTTCCAGCTCAAAACAACGGACACCAAGCCAAGCAGCAGCGTGACTCAACCCCAGACAGTTTCCTAATCCCTAAAAGGCCCCTGCTCAGATCAACCAAAGAACACAGCAATCGCCAGGCCCACACAGGTTCTCTGCTTTACTGAACCAACCATTAGACTGTTAAACTTCCACATCAATTAACGGAGTGTCACACCATTCGCTGGAATATGAGATTCTCCTTAACTTTTTCAATAGTATTTAGGAATGACATTAAGTAGATTTGGGACCAAAGGGTCAAATATTTTATATACCAACAAAGACAACATTTTTTATGGTTTCCATATCAAAAATCCCTACCAGAAATAATCTTACATCCAGATATTGTATTTATAGTTACAACAGAGAAACAACTATCCTTGAAAAGACTACAAATAGCAGAGGCCATTTGGAGAGCAGAACCTAGAAATCCAGAGTTCAAACCATCTCAAAATAAAAGAAGGAAAGAGAAAAAGTGACAGAAAGAAAAGAGAGTGAGCTAAAAGAGTACTCTATAGAAGTCCGGCCCTGACTCAACCATTACGTTCTTCACCTCAGCCTTCTCAAGAACCTGTGTTCATTGAAAAAAACAGAAATTAACATGGTGACAGAGGTGTGCAGGAGTAAATAAGTGTCATTTCCCTTTATCACTCTTAAACTTGACTTAATGGTTCAAAAATATTGTTCCAACAGAACAAGAATGGCAACATGTGTTAAAACCTAGTCAAGGCTGGGGCGGTGGTGCACACCTTTAATCCCAGTACTTACTTGGAAGGCAGAGGCAGGTGGATCTCTTTGAGTTCAAAGCCAGCCTGGTCTACAGAGCGAGTTCTAAGACAGGCTCCAAAGTTACAGAGAAACCCTGTCTCGACCCTCCTTCCCCAAAAACCTAGTCAAACATGATTTACCTCAGAAGGTACATGTCTGATGACACAGCTCACAACAGTCTTCTGGCAAGTGACACAATCCAATGAAGAGTCTGCTTTCCAACACACAACATACCTGAAGCATCAGCTCTGAATGTGCCATCTGTTTTACTGTTTTAATTAGCACTAATAAGTTAGCAGGGCTAATAACATTAAAATTAGATCTGTAGTGTTTAACTGGTGGTTATTGGGCAATGATCTTGAAAACAAACCACAAGAGCCAGAGGCGGGCTGGCAGGTGCTTCTGCAGGGCTTTTCCCTTGCAAGTACAGACATGGCTCTGCCCAGGGCTGGTATAAATTAAGCGCAGTAGAAATTAGTAACAGCTTCTCAGAGGGAGGGCCAAGGGCATGGCAACACACAGGTGCTATACTCGAAAGCAGAGCCTCCGGGGCACAGGCCCCTTCACCCTCCAGGTCTACCACAGCCTGGGAAGACATGGTCCCTGCAGAAGTTCTGAATTTCAAGAGTAAAGGTTGGGAGTGGTAGGAATTTCACTGAGACCAAGAGCTTCAGGCCTTGCATGTGCCATTCACTAGATTCTAATCTATAGACAGGAAGCTTCCCACTCACCTACCCAGCATGGTAGTGAGGGCACAGGGACAGTAAGGAGACATTTGTCTGAACTGGTACTGGACTTCAAGCATCTGCATACGATCTTTCAATCCTCCTGCTGTCCCTGCAGGCTTACCCACTGTCTGTCATCGTTTTTCACAGGATGGCACCTGAGATCACAGGCCTCTGAAGGAATGAAGTCCAGTCACTCAAACCTTCAAAGGTCCAGGTTACAGACTAGCAGACCTCTGGCTTGCATTCTGTTTTATGCTGGGGCAGGGAGGGGCTCTTTCAGCCAGCCCTTCCACTTTGTTTCATGGTAAATCCCTAGTCACATCATGGAGGTCCACTATACTATTCATTTTATTGTAGCTCTGAGGTTTTCTATAATAAAGTCATTACTAAGGAAGCAAATTAGCATGAGCCTAAAGCCAAACCCCAAAGTAGCTCTTAAAATTCAAGTTAACCTTCCCTTGTGCCAAGTGAAATCTGAACAAATCTCAACATTCTAATTCCTACAAATCTTAAGATTCTTAATACTTTAAACCAGAGTGAAAAGAAGCCAGCCTCCCAAGTCAACAGCAAAACAAAATCAACAGTGCCAAACCAACCTCTGACTTCTTCCCCCTTCCAGCTTCTCACTGGCTCAGACTGGTAGCCCAGGCCAGAGTGGGAGATCCAACAGCCCTGCAGATGACTCCAGGATGTGCCCTGGCCTTGCTGGAATGGAAAGGAGCTCTTCCTACCTTGTGCTCATACAGAGCATGGGAGAGTAGCTCCCATGAGGAACAGGCTTCTCACATGGGTGGCAATTTCATAAACAGCTTGGTTCTTCACTCTCCTTCAAAGAACCAACATTTCCAGATCCTAAGCAAAAAAATGCCTCTTTGCAAACTTTGGGCTGGGCATGGTGAGTACATCTGTAATCACAACACTCCAGAAGCTAAGGCAGGAGGACTACCAAAGTTCCAGGCCAGTTTAAACCATAGTGAACCTTGACTTAAAAAACTCAGAGGGATGACAGGCAGCATGTGTGAATCCCAAAGACAAAGCATGAAAACATGGAAACATGGGAACCATGGAGCTAAGTATGCCTCTAATTAAAACTAGAAACAACACCCACAGCAGCTTATATTCTAAGTCAGGGCGGACTGTGTCCTTATGTTTATTGGTGATTTTTACCTTAAAGACTCCAGGCTAAGGATAAAAAAAGCAATGCTGCACTCACTTGTGGTGTACAGCACCACACTGTATATACTTGAAAACATGGTTAAAACCTATCTTGAGTCCTAAATTGAGGGTTGAGGGAGAACCTCCCACTTGTCAACAGCTCACAGACTGTCGGGGTCCAATGCCCCAACATAAAACTACTTTTCCCTAACTGGACCGGTGCAGAGACATGGGAAAAAAAATGAGACACAGTTCACACAGCAATATGGGAAGGGAGTCTGAAGATCACCAGCGTGATCCTCAAACACCTTTTATCCCCGTGTCCCATCCCCCCCCCCAGGTAAACCATAATTAATTAAGGTAATGGAAGCTCATTAATATTCTCTTTCCAGAATGTGGGAGTACAGTCACACCTGCAACTCGGTCACCAGCTTGGAATCCACACCTCTTCCCAGGCGATCTACATAGTAACAAAAGAGAAGGAGCAGCCCATCCTGAGCCTTTTGTTAGGTAGCCACAGGTGGTCTGGCAGGACAGTAACTGCCTTGAAAACCACGGCCCGAGACCTTGGCTGTCACACCACGTAGAAAATATGGCCCTACAACAGACCTGTCCCTCATATAGCCAGCAAGCATCTGATTTCAATGGGCATGATGACTCTGAAACTGTGCTGATTCATATTTTAGATCGTAATCAGCATTTTTACAAATCCAAAATGTTCTTAGCCGAGTTTTGATTAGTAGTGAGAGTGTCAACATACTCCAGCAACAGGGACCGCTCAGAATCTCAAATCTCTCCACCTTCACTGCCCAACATTTATCAACAAGTCCTTTCAGAGCATCTGATAGTATGGGAACCAGGGTTACAGTGGTGACCAAGAGCATCAAGGCCCATGAACTTGTTGAATGAGAGGCCTGGGGCCAGCAGCATAGAGCTGCTGCGTGAAAACAGTCACTAGCCAGTCTGCTGGAGAAGTGCTGGAGGGACAGGAAGCAGGTTCATGATGCAAGACAAATGCTTTCTGAGCACCTACTAAGTGTCACACTGATATGGTCTTACTATGTAACTCTAGAAAGACCTTGAACCCTCAGTCCTCCTGTCTCTGCCTCCCAAATACTGGGATTATATAGTGGTGTGCTGCCAAGACCCTCTTTACACACTTCAGTAGCTGGAAGATGGCTCAATGGTAAGAGTGTGCACTGCTTCTCCAGAGGACCCAAGTTCAGTTCCCAACATCCATGTGGGGGTGGCTTCACAACTGCTGGTAACTCCAGCTCGAGGGGAATCTGACTTCCTCTTCTGACCTCTACGTACACATAAACAAAAAAAAAAAATAAACCTTAGGGATAGAGAGGTGGCACAGGGTTAAAGAACTTCTTGTTTAGAAAATACAGATGGAAACAGATAATGGAGCTGCGTTTTCCAAATCTCACTGTTTGTTTAACCCTGAAACTGTATTGTCTCACATAAAAATGTAGTAGCCTTGTCTTGCATGAATTACTAGAGAACAGCATTTAGAAGCAGAAAATGTTAACATGTTGAGTTATATTTTAGCCCTACTTAACAAAATAATCAGTAAAAGGGAAACATGGACAATATGGCTTGAACCTGTTCATTGGAAGTGGTCACAGGATGCTTCCAACACTTAAAATACTGAATGGAATATTTTAGGTTTGACAAGCAGATGAACTTCTTAAAAATAATCTAAAATCAGCAATCACAGAGGGCACGCCTGCAATCCCAGCACTGAGCACTGAGAGAGACTGAGGCAGGAGAACTGCTGCTACCAGTTTGAGGCAAGTATGGGCTACATAAAACCACGTCTTAAAATAACTAAGAATATGCCAGGTGGTGGGTGGTGGCACACGCCTTTAATCCCAGCACTTGGGAGGGAGAGGCAGGTGGATCTCTGTGAGGTCGAGGCCAGCCTGGTCTATAGAGTTCCAGGACAGTCAGGGCTACACAGAGAAGCACTGTCTCAATTTAAAAAAAAAAAGTATACGTAGATCATGAGAAAGAAACTTTCACTCCGTCCTTTCAAAAACCCGTTAGCAATCTCAGACCTCAGGCAAAAGGCAGAAGTGTCAGCACTGAAAGCAGTTGGGGGAGTTTCACTAGGTCAGCTGGTTTTTTTTGTTTGTTTGTTTTTTTGTTTTTTTTTTTAAAAGGATCTTACTCTGTAGCCCAGTTTGGTTTTTTTTCACTCTGGTCTTGAACTAAAGCAATTCTGCCTCATCCTTGGGTGCTGAGATCAACCGCTGTTAGCCATCATTCACAGGTAGGCTCTAGACTTAAGCCCTAGCACTGAAAATAAAACTAAGTTATTTTATCTTTTGTGCCTCAAAACACATTATTAGGAAAATAACAATGACAAGCCACAGAGTAAAAGTAAATATATTAATACACAAATACATAGTACATCTGATAAAGGTTTAATATTATTCCAAGTATTACACAGTAGCCAACCAACACAGAAAGTGTTAAGTACCAACAGGGAAATGAAGACTGAAACCAGAATGAGATACCAGTTCACTCCTACCACAGGGCTTTTCTTCTGAAGACATGTTTCTAACAGTCCAGGCTGGCTTGGCACCTACTGTGTGCCCTTGACCTTGAACTTCCATAGCTTCCGCCTTCCTAGCGTCCCACTACACCTAACAATTCTCTCTCCCTATCCTCCCCTTCCCCTTCCCCCTAGTTCATTTTCAAGACAACATTTCTCTACGTAGCCTTGGCTATCCCAGCTGGAACTCACTCTGTAGACCAGGCTGGCTTCAAATTCACAGAGATTCTCCTGCCTCTGCCTCCTGAGTGCTAGAATTAAAGGTGTGCACCACCACTGCCCAACAGCAAACAGTTTTAATTACAGCTCACAGGAGGCAGAAGCAGGCAGATCGGTGAATTCCAGGTCACCCAGGTCTATAAATCGAGTTCCAGGCCAGCCAGGGATACAAAGAAAGACCCTGCCTAGAAAAACAACAACAACAAACAAACAAAACAAAAAAACCTGGGGCTGGGGATGTAGCCACTTGGTAAGTATTTGTCCACCACGCGTAAAGTTCTGGGTTCAATCCTCAGCACTGCATGAAACCAGACTTGGTAGCCCAAGCCTATTATACAACACCTGGGAGGAAAGGGCAAAAGAAGAAAAGGATCACCATTAGCTACCTGGGGCCTCAGTGACAACCCCAGCTGACCTAGAACTCACTCTGTAGACCAAGCTGGCCTCAATCTCACAGAGATCCACCTGCCTCTTGTGTTGGGAGTGCTTGAATTGCAGGCATGCACCACCACACAGGAACTTAATGTGTGTGTTTCTTCTTCCCTCATTAATCTGGGAAGTGTACACAGTGTTTGCTGCCAATCCAGATGCAAGGAAATTACAACCCAGAAAATGCCCTATCATTACTCTGAGGATACAGAGAAAAATGAGTATTTATTTTAGAGACCAAATGCTTTTACACACAATTCACACAGGATAGATGTGGTGGCTCCTCCCCACACTCAGGAGGTAGAGGCAATAGGATAAGGAGTTCAAGGCTAGCCTCCATCAAAACTTGGAGGACAGTCTTGAGTCAAAAAGAAACATATATAAGCAGTACACTGTGACTTGTTCAGTCATTCTGTGGCTATGAGCAGTGTGGCTCAGCACTGGGCTAACCATGGAGGCCCTGGATTTTTCCCCCCTCAGACAGGATTTCTCTATGTAGCCCTGGCTGCCTTATTTTGTAGACCCGGTTTGCCTCAAACTCACTGAGATCCGCCTGCCTCTGCCTCCTAAGTGCGGGGATTAAAGGTGTATGCTGCCCGGTGAGACCCTGGAGAAGGGGGTGTTAAGCCTGTCCTTTCAGGTCTGTCTGATTTGACTTCCTCAAATAGTAACTTTTAGTAAATCAAGTTTTTTTTTTTTTTTTTTAAAAAAAAGATGCAAAACTCCTCTAAAGTAAAACATAAAAGCAAAATTCTGATCCCGGAACTGAAGAGATGGCTCAGTAGTTAAGAGCATTCGCTGCCCTCTGAGAGGACTAGAGTTGGGTTCCCAGCAGCCACACCAGGTGACTCATGAATGCCTGACCTGACCTGCCTGGACACTCTCTCACATACAACATACATAAATACATACATACATACATATATATAAATAAATACCTTAAAAATTCTTCCATCCAGCCAGGTAGGTAGCGCCTAGTACCTACCTAGTACCTAGTAGCAGCGCCTTTAATCCCAGCACTAGGGAAGCAGAGGCAGGCGGATCCTTATGAGTTTGAGGCCAGCCTGGTCTAAAAGAGCTAATTCCAGGACAGGTTCCAAAGTTACAGAGAAACGCTGTCTCAAAAAAAAAAAATCAAAAAAAATTTCTTCCATCCAAAATCCAAATACTTTATTTCAGAATTTTCCATATAATGGGATGGTAGACCCCTACACACGTGCAAAATTAGGGACTCCCCAGGATTGCAAAACAAGTCAGTCTCCCTACAATCAACAATTTTGTCATTCTTCTGAATGACAATAAAGGTTTAGCTAACACAAATACGGCAGCGGTGTTATGTAGAAAATATTATTTTCTGAGCATCACAAATGGTCCACTGGTCCAAAAGATAAACTGAGCACAAACACTTTAGGCTTTGTGTACAAACACATAAAAGTAGAATTCCTCAGCTTGATCCAGCTGTTTTCGTAAAATGGAGTCTTTCTCTTGGTGGGTTTAACTTGGGGAGCTAGGATACAGTTTCCAAGTTTGTTGTCTCATGTCCAAGAATAAGGAAACTGCAACATGGAGCGAGCAGAATGAATGGCAGTTTTATTAAGGAAACATGGGAAAGAATTCCCAAGCATGGGAAGGGCTCTAAAGGAGGAATACTGTCCGGCTGCCCTGCCCAGTGGGCTTTTATGGTGGTAATCAGAGGGAGACTGAGGTCATCTTTACTGAGATTGGTCATTTTTGAGCAGAATATCAGGTGCCGAAACAGGAAAGAGGTCACAGGTACTGAGTAATGCCCATTCAAGGGAGGGTCCCCAGTGCTCCATGACTAGTTCATGATCCACAGTGGCCTAAGAGAATCAGCTCCTGCATGAAGCTGGATATATTGGCTCATAGCTGTAATCCCTGCAGAGACAGGATCTTGGGTTCAAGGCCAGCCTGATCAACACAGAGAGACCACATCTAAAAACCAGACAAATAGGAGTGGTTACTGTCGCTCACTGGTACAGTGCTTGTGTAGCACATACAAAGTCTGAGCTGGCCACAGTGGCACAGGCCTGCTGAGGAGGAACAGGCAGGAGGATGGTAGGCCAAGGTCATACTCTCCCGATACAATAAACTTGAGGCCAACTTGAGCTACATGAAATTGTCAAAAAAAAAAAAGTTTTTTCAGCATATCTTCTAGGCTCAGCAGAGTGACACCATCATTCATCCCAGTACTCAGGAGGCAGATGCCAAGTAGATCTCTCAGTTCAAGACCATCCTGGTCTACATAGCTTTCTCAAAAATATAAAAAAATATAAAAACAAAAAAACAAAAAAAAACCCAGACCCTTCATAATCAGCAGTTCTATGAGACAAAAACACATTTTCTCTTTTCTCATCTTTCCAAGTCCCCACTTTACTAGACACAGAATTAAGCAATAAGTTTAAACGCCTATAAATTATGGTGTTCACAGCCGGGCGGTGGTGGCGCACGCCTTTAATCCCAACACTCGGGAGGCAGAGACAGGCGGATCTCTGTGAGTTCGAGGCAAGCCTGGTCTACAAGAGCTAGTTCCACGGCTGGAGAGATGGCTCAGTGGTTGGGAGCGTTGCCTGCTCTTCCAAGGGTCCTGAGTTCAGTTCCCAGCAACCACATGGTGGCTCACAACCATCTGGGATGGGATCTGGTGCCCTCTTCTGGCCTTCAGGCATACAGGCAGAGGGAATGTCGTATACGTGATAAGTAAATAAATATTTAAAAAAAAAAAAAAAGAGCTAGTTCCAGGACAGGAACCAAAAAGCTACAGAGAAACCCTGTCTCTAAAAAAAAATAAATAAATAAAATAAAATAAAAAATTAAGGTGTTCAGAACACTTGGAGGGAGAAAACAGTTCTGCATACTGGTATTTATTACAATGTCTTTGACTTTTATTAAAAATAACTAAGAATTGTGCCCACTAGCATACAGAGATTAATTTACAGTCTAATTCTTTGCTCGCTTTCTGACCACTCCACAGTGGCTACTCTACTGCACAGGTCATCTCCGTAATTAGGCCACTCCCTACCTCAGAGAGCCATTGCTAACTGATGATGCAGGTAACTAAGGCACCTGGGAACAGCATCCAGGCTCCTTCCATAGACAGTGTCAGTGTCACTGAAGAGGAACAATGCCCTAGGGCAACCAACTGCTTACCCAAGCTAACAAAGAGAAGGGGGAAAGTGGGAAATCCGAGAAGGGCCAACTCTCTAAATTATTTAAGGTGCCACCCATGCTGGGGGAACTGAATTCAATTTGTGGGAGGATCCCATTTGAATGCTCCTCACACAAAGGCACCAAATACAAAGCGTGAGTCACAAGGCACTGTTCTTTTCACTTCACATCCACTAAGCTGGGACTGGAGGGAAAGTGCAATGGACCCTGTTTGCTGAAAAGTAGGATGAGGTGAGGGGCTGGAACTCCTCTCTGCATATTAAAATTTAAAGATGACCCCAGGGCAAAGGATGAAACCAAGACAGATAACATCCCAGGGACACCCAGACCACCCTTGGCATTCTTTTCTTTTACCAGACAGACATCAGTGTAGATTCCAAGTCTTGGATGCCAGGCCAATGTCCTCAAGCAGCAGCACCTCAAAAGGCAGGGAACCACACACAAATCCTTTCCCCAACTTACAGCAGCAGAGTTTTCCCAGGGAATAGGAGTTCTTGGGGCTAGGGTAGAGCTCTCTGGTAGAGAGCTTGCCTAGGCTATATCTTCGCAGCACCACAGAAAAGGGCAAAAGGGTCTAGTTCATGCAACCTGAAGTCAGAAAGTGACTCTATTCTACAGTCCAGTTTCTTCAATCCACAGGGCAGAAGACTCAGCAAGTTTTCATCTAAGTGTGAATGGTGCTCAGTCCCAGTGCAGTTTAGAGCAGTTGGCCATCTGAATCAGGAACAGCAACAAATGTAAAAGGCTTTGGGCTCAGCTCTATACCAAGCCCTTTTACACCCACACTCAAATTTAATTGTGACAAGCACATAGAGAAGCAGTCTCCTCTGTGGACAGGTAAGGGAAGGGAGAACAAAGTGCTCTCGAAGTCAGAGCTGACTGGAACAGAGGTATAGCTGCCACCTCAACTAAGGCCCAGTCCTCCACAGCTGGGCATGCAGGTCCCACTCATCTCCTGCTAGTCCCTTACTATTTCCTGCTCCAGGGCCCCTACATGTCCTGGTCCTCCAGCACCACAACTGCCATCCACAGACTGATGAGTGGCAGTATCACATTCAGCTTTCAACCAGGCTCTCTGGTTGACCCCAAGATCTTAAAATTCTCTTGCATGAACCCATCTCCATCAGAATAAAACACAAAACCTTCCCCTAGAAGGGACCACAGGGGTAGAAATACTCTGCCCTCCCCACTTCTAAGCTATCCCACAATGAAAGTGAACAAGAGGGATGCTACAAAATGACCTGTTGACTAAATGAATGAAGTCTCTCTACCTAAGTCTGCTGATGACTGACTGACTTGGCCCTTCAGTACATACTGTCTACCATTTCTATGTTTCTTTTTTCGTTTTTTTTTTGTTTTGTTTTGTTTTTTGAGACAGGGTTTCTCTATGTAACAGTCCTAGCTGTCCTGGAACTAGCTCTGGACACCAGGATGGCCTCAAACTCATAGGCCTGGGCTGGAGAGATGGCTCAGTGGTTAAGAGCATTGCCTGCTCTTCCAAAGGTCCTGAGTTCAATTCCCAGCAACCACATGGTGGCTCACAACCATCTGTAAAGAGGTCTGGCGCCCTCTTCTGGCCTTCAGGCATACAGACAGAATATTGTATACATAATAAATAAATAATTAAATAAATAAATTAAAAAAACAAAAAAATATGCTCCACTAATTTAAAAAAAAAAAAAAAAACAAACTCATAGGCCTGCCTCTACCTCCAGAGTATTGTGACTTAAGGCATGCGCCACCACCACCCGGCTTCTATGTGTTTCTTGCAACTGATCTTGCCATCATCTGTATGACATGTGTGTCCCTGAGACATTATAATTCTTAACTCTGGCTGATATGCCATCTTTGAAATGAAGCTGCAGTAAGAACTGACCACATCTGGGAACAAGACAGGCATGCATACGCCAACTTACTGAGCCATTTTCTTAATTCGTTTTGTCTCAGTGATCTACAAAAAACAAAATGTCAAAGGCAGGTCCTGGGACCTGAGGAATGACTGTGACTTCCCTGATAGCTCTTGACTGACTCGAGGCCTCTCTGCCCACGCCTACCCTGCTGGCTTCTGATTAGCCCTATCTACTTAGCCTCACCTCCACTACTATTCCTGACAGACCTCAGCAGCTCTCCCAAACCTTACTGGTTTCCTCTGAATGGTGGCATGTCCCTCCCCTTTAACAGTCACAAAAGCCAAATCAAGGGGTCCAGGTGAGTCAGCAGCATCTTGGCCATTGTGGTTTTGGATTGTCACTCTCCTAAAGAACTCTAGAAAGACATGGCAAGCGAGCCCCTCCCACTCCTGGCTGTCATGATCTTGACCAGTCAGACAGAAGCAGATCCACCTTTCAAACAACCAAAGACCAGCTCACTCCAAATCTAACACCTTCTTTATAGAAAGCAAGAACTCTGCAGAGAGAACCAAAGACATGGCCCACACCCCGACAGCAGGTGAACTGTTCCTTCTATAATCCAGCCTACCTCCAAATACAGATCCCTCCAAAGAAGGAGAACAGGGGGCTGTATGTAAAGACATCTGTTCAGAATTTGGGAGCTGGAGGAAGAAAGATCAGAAGTTCAGTTCATCCTTAGCCACAGATCAAGTCTGAGACCAGCGTAGGCTACATGAGACCATGTCCCAACAGAACACAATCTGTGAACCTGAGTTGGAAAAGGAACACTGGGGGAGGGGGGAGTCTTAATAGGAGAAGGTATTTAACTTTCTAGAGGAGAATAATCCATATACCCCCACTGTGTTTCCTCCAGAAAACCCCATGTGTTAAGTAATGGAGACATTCATAAGGCATTTTGAAGACAGTAATAACAAAAGGCTTTTCCTGCCATAACAGACTAAAAGAGATCTGAACATTTATTTCCAATGTTTATTAGAAAAAAAGACATCTATTTGAATACGTAAAACATGTCCTTTCTGTATAATCTTTTTTTTTTTAGAATTCAGCTATCTTTTTATAATGTCAACAAACTAGCAGCATTCCATATACTAAATCATTCATTAGCCTGACTGAGGTGTAATTTCTTTTGTTTGTTTTGTTTAGGGAGACAGGTTTTTCTGTGTAGTCCTGGCTGTTCTAGAATTCCATTTGTAGACCAGGCTGGACTCAAATTCACAGAGATCTGCCTGCCTCTGACTCCTGAGTGCTGGGACTAAAGGCATGTGCCACCACTACCTAGCAAGGTACAATCTTTTTTTTAACACAAAGAAAGGCCTGCAATCCCAGATACTGAAAGAGTATAGGCAAGAGAACTGAAAGTTCAAGGTTTGCCTCCAAGCTAGAGTGAGTAAAACCCTGACCTGTCTCGATCTCCCTACTTTTTATTACATTTATTTATTTGTTTGTTTATTTATTTATGGTATGCCATGGGGAGATTATAAAAGTCAGAGCTCCTTCCTCCACATGGAATCAAACTCAGGTCATGAGTTTTACTCACTGAGCCCTCAATTCTCTCTTTCTCACACACACACATGAGGAAATCCAAATACTTCCACAAAATTATTTGGTCAAATCAGGAGGGATCTGAACAACTGGCTCTTTCTTGTCTTCCAAACACTCGCCACAAACCAAACTTTCCTTGGGACTAAGAGACCAAAACAGGAAAACCATTCCCCACTTCCTTTCTTCAACTGTCAAAGAAACAGAGAAAAATTGGTTGAAATGGCAAAACAGAACTTCAAATAGTAAAATATCAGTAGTGTGCCGTTAGCCCTGACCGCCTGCGTGCAGGGCCACTCTCCAAGGGTTCCTGTTGTAACAAGTGGTGGAGGTCAGCTGCCCTGCACATCTTACCAAAGAAGGGACCATCAGATCGCACTTTATACCTGCATCTGTGAGCAGCTCAAGCCCATTCTCCTTTAAAGGACCCGGTCAGCCTGGAGGTCCTCTAAGCTCTGAAATTCCTCTAGTCAGAGGGTCATAAATAAGATCAAAGTTTTCTCCAGAAGAGAGGGTATGTCAACACTGCAGGTAAAAGTGATAAGAAACATTCCTCAGGCTGTGGAGAAGGGCTTCAAGGAAGGATACCTCATGTCCAAATACCTTCTCCCCTTCCTCTTCTTTTTCAATTCTCAGCCCCCAAAAGTAGGGATTGAAACCAGGGCCTCACACATACTGGATGAGAACTCTAATGCTGAATTATAGCCCCATGTTTTTAAAAAAAGTTTATTCTTTTCATTTATGCGTAGAATGTGTATTTGTGAATGCGCGAGCGTGTGTGTGTGTGTGTGTGTGTGTGTGTGTATGCATGTGCTACAGGTGTGAAGGTACCTAAAAAGGCCAGAAGAGGACTTGAGATCCCTTAAAGAGTGTTAGAGGCAGTTGTGAGCCTCCCATGTAGGTGGGTGCTAGGAGTCAAAATCGGGTCCTCTGGAAGAACAACAAATGTTCTAACTGCTGAGCCATCTCTCCAGTTTCAAGTCTGTTTTGGGACAAGGGGTCTCACTAAGTTGTGATATACTCTGGGAGGGGTGATGTCTCTTAGTCCTAGGGCACATGGTCATAAGGGTTACAAATGGAGTCAAAAGCAAGGATTAGGAAGGTGCAAGGGGAGAGGGGTATCTGGGAGAAAGGTCAGGTCTGCCACTTTCCACTGTACCAGAAAAACAGACCAGCCACCATTTGGAAATATACTAGACTGAACTACGGTTGATACACAGCCTACAAGATACAATTATTTAAATTTATTTATTTTTATTTGCATTGACGCCATGGGTGCTGGATCCCTCAGAACTGGAATTACAGGCAGTTGTGAGCTGTCATATGGGTGCTGGGAATTGAACCCTGGTCCTCTGGAAGAACAGTCAATGCTCTTAACCAGTGAGCCATCTCTCCAGCCCCTACAAGATACAATTTCATTTGGTTCGACTTTATGTTCTTTATATGGATTGATATAGTGACACTCACCTTTAATCATAGCACTCAGGAGATAGAAACAGGCAGATCTCTGTGAGTTCTGGGACAGCCTGGCCTACATATTTTGGTTGTGAGCCTAGCCTTTAATGGCTGAGCCATCTCTCCAGCCCCAGCCTGGCCTACATAAAGACCCAGTCTCAAAATAAGAAAAAATAAAAATTTTTTGTATATATATATATATATAGGTGTTTTGTCTATGTGCATGTCTGTGGGCCATGCACATGTATACCTAGTACATTCAGCAGTCAGAAGAGGGGGATGGATCTCCTAGAATCAGAGTTACAGATGGTTGTGAGCTACCATGTACCTGCTGGGAATTGAACACAAGGCCTCTGGAGCAACCAGTGCTCTTAACCATTAGGCTATCTCTCCAACCCTCTAAGCTCTTTTTAAGTTTTTGAGACAGGGTCTATGTAGTTCTGGCTGTCCTGAAACTCACCACTGTCTCACTATATAGACCAGACTGAGCTCAAACTCACTGAGATCCTCTTGCTTCAGCCCCCTAAGTGCTGGGATTAAAGGCATGTGCCACAATACACATCTTAAGCTCATTTTTAGAACCATCTCAAATAGGGTTTTTATATCTGAAGACACATAAACCCTTACATTCTCTAGACTGCCTCAACCTTTGAGGAAGCTTTACCATAGCACAGTTGAAAACTAGACATTTGAAAAACTAAGTTCATTAACAGGGAAGGTATAGAAAGGGGCTGATGAGATGGCTCAGCAAAGAACAACATTTGCTGCTTTGGGGGGAGAACCAGGCTTGGTTCCTAGCGCCAACATGGGGACTAATAACCATCTGTAATTCCAGTTCCAGGGGATCCAATGCCCTCTTCTGGTCTTCATAAGCATTGCATGCATGTGGTGCACAGACATCCATGCAGGCAAGACATCCATGCAGGCAAGACATCCAAACATACAAAATAAAAATCTTTTTCTAAAAGGCAAGATAAATAAAACAGCCAAAAAGCTAAATATAACTGTGGTTATACGGATCCTAAGACTCCTCCTTTTTACTGATTCTCTCCACCCCCTCCTCCCGTCTCCAGTGCTAGGTATCAAATGGGGACCTTGCACAATGCAAGGTGCCACTCTACCACCCAACGACACCCCGGCCCTGCTGTTCCTATTCTATACCAACACACTTGAATCCACAATAGATCTGCTCTCTTGCATACTTCGAAGAAGCTACTAATGAAATGTCAAAAGTTTCCTCTTGCAGTGACACAAGATTTGGGGTTCTAAGTGTGGTGGCGGCACAGGGGATCCGCTGACCTGAAATCGACCACTGAGGAATCTGAAGTCAGTAAGTTGAATTTCTGTTGGAGAGTCTGGCTTCTATCCTTTCTTATCAAAAGAGTGATCACCTTGGAGATACAGGGGCTATATAGACACAGACCAGAAGCACCCGTCACTTTTTGAACAAAAGAGAGGATCTGACTGGATGATGCCTCCAGGTTTAGACCCATCACTTCACACCCATGTTCCGAGAACCTAATATCCTATTCGCTAATGAGCTCTCCTCTCAATTAATTCCACTAATTACTTATCTATTCTTGTTCAGCCACAATTCCTGTCCTTTTACTTAGTAAGCCTAACAAGCCACAAAAATTATACATCCCTAGTGGGCTGCCGCTCACCAAGTCAGTCAGGACAATCTCATGTTGGCTCTTCCATCTTCCCAGATGAGGCTGACGGTACAAAACACCAACATCTAAACGTCAAGTGAAACCAGCTTTAAAAACTAATCAGGGGAGAACCTTCCACCGTCTCTCTGGAAATTTCTCTGCCAGTTCAGAGTTGCCAGGTCAACAGGGCACAGCAGCAGTTACTACTCTATCGCAAAGGCACTTCCCCACCGGCGGCACCCAACCCAACCATCCAGAGTCGGCCCCACCCCCAACAGCATCTTCTCATTTTTCACCATGAGGTGAAGTTTTCTCCAGAACTCCAAGACCACGCTAAGGCAGACAAGTCGCATCCCTTAAACCTTTTTCCTTCTGTTCCCCAAACTACCTGTAACAGAATTTATTTATTTCAAAGACTCTGGGCATCCGCTATGGAGATAAAAAGCTTTAAAGGGGCACTTATGGTTCTCCATTCCTTAGAACCCGATGAGGCTGGGATTCATGTCCCCATTTTACAGAGTAGAGAAGCTGAGGGCCCAAGGTCATACAGGACATCTGACCTCAGTGTCCTCTGCCCTTAACCCTCACGCAGCCTTTGCCTTCTCATCAGCCTCCCTTCTGTTCCGGGAAAGGCTCGTTTGCTCCCCAGACCGTCTCCCCCTCTAAAGGGCGGGCCTTGGAGGAGAATCGCAACCCATTCCGTCTCTTCTCTGAGCGCCCCCTCCCTTCCACCTGGCACTGTTTCCCCAAGGCCCCTGTCACAGCACCTCCTCCAGGGCCAATTCAAACTTCCCATCGGTCCCCAGAGCAGGTCCGGTCCGCTACGAGGATCCGCGGGCGAGCAGCAGGCTCAGGGGAAGGAGGAGGGGGAGGGGAAAGGGGCGCGCAGCCCGCAGCCCCGCCGGGTCTGGGCAGCGGCAACGCGCGGCCGCGGGGGGCGCGGGCGGCTGCGTCAGGGAGGAGGCCGCGCGTGCGGGCGAGCTGCGGGGCGGCGCGGCAGGAAACGGCGAGTCACGGAGCGCGGGGCCGGCCGGGGCGGCGGCGCGGGCCACGGCGGGAAGGGGCGTGGGGTGGCCGCGGGGTCTCCTTCCTACCTATGCCGGGCGCCACATAGACGAAGTAGAGCAGCGAAGACGACAGCGAGAAGAAGAAGAGCGCGGCGAGAAGCGAGCGGCGCGGCAGCCGCAGCAGCCCCCGGCGGGCGCGCATGCTGAGCCGGCGGCCGCTCGAGGGCCGGCCCGGGCCCCGCTCCCGCCGCTCCGGTCCGCCGCCTGGGCCTCGGCCGCCGCCTTCCGGGCTTCGCGCGCCGCCGCCTCGCCGCTTTCAGCCGCCGGCCGCCGCGGGCCGGGCCACATGAGGCGGGAGGGGGGCCGGCGGCCAGAGGAGCGCAGCGGCGGGGGCGGGGCAGGAGGGGCGGGGGCTAGCGGGAGGGGCGGAGTTTGAGGCCGGGGTGGGCGGGGGCAAGGCCCGCAGCCTGAGGAGCAGATGGGGGAACCCGGCCTGAGGCTGGTGTGACGGGGACCGGAGAAGGGCGGGGCCTACAGTGGGGGCGGGACGGGGGCGGGGCCTGATGCTAAGGGCGCCGCCGCGAGCCTGAGGAGCACACCGGCAAGGACCCGGCCTGAGGTCTGATTGGGGGGGGATAAGGGCGGAGTCTGAGGAATAAGGGCGTAGCCGCGAGCCTGAGAAGCATTTCGGCGGAGACTGGGCCTGAGGCCTGACAGGGAGGAGAGAAGGGCGTGGCCTGAGGTAAGGGGGCGGGGCCGACAGGCTGGGGAGCGCATTGCGGGGTGGGGCCTGAATGTGGGGGCGGGGCGGGCGGGGGACTGCGCGCTTACACTCTAGCCGCGAGACCCTCGCGCGGTCGCCGCCCTGCTAGCAGGAAGCACCTCGCTAGTACGAGTTGGTTCCGGACGCAAGCACCCAGCGCGAGGGCCGAGGGGTGGTGGACAGAGTCTGAATAACCAGGTAGCCCGCCGCGGCGAGAGAGCAAGGATACAGAGGCCGGGGCTCTGGTGTTCGCCCTCATTCATCCATTCATTCCAGTCACTATTTATGATAAAGCGCCAGTTATGGGTCCTGGGACTGGAGATGCGCCACGAGGCAAAAAAAGATCTGCCTTCTAGGACCCTGCATTCATGTGGAGGAGAAAAGAAACAGTAATAACAGGTGAGGATAGGAGATATGAAGACAACTGAACATAAGACTGTTTTGGATGCGGTCTGCACTAGTCGGAAAAAGACCACAGGAGAGAGAACTGTCAGCTGGAGAATAGCCAGGAGTAAGAGAAGCCCCACCAGCAAGGATAACCACAGTCTTAAAAGCCCTGAGAGAAGAGGCTTGATCTGCTGGCAGAATGAATCCAAGGCCAGCGTGGATAAAATGGCCAGAAGGAAGGAAAGAGCCAGACAAGGTCACTTCCTCCAGGACAGAACAATGGTGGTAACTGTCCATGTAAAGACACTGGGAGCCTAAGTCCTGAGGGTGCTGTCTTTGTCCCTATTGCACAGATGAGAAAACGGAAGTTTCTGCAAAGAGAAGCAAGAAAAGCAAGCCACCCAAGTGATGCAGGAAGGGCTCTGATCAAAAGTGGCCTGTCAATGTGGCAGGCCCTTGACCACTAACCCCTACTTCTCATTCTGCCCTGTCAAGTGTTCCTCTGAGCCCTGACTTTCCCATCATCTCTAAAGCCGTGCTTGCATTTGTGTATTCCTTTTAGTTTCTCCCATCAGAGCATCACAAGGACAGAGATTCTGTTTCACATTCTGCTGTGCCTGTCCACCCAGCTCAGAGTCTGAGACCCATAAGAGCAGCAGGTGTGTACAAAGCACCTGCTAAGATCAGAGCTCTTGAAGTCCCAGAGCAGGCTCCTCCTGCTCAGGCAGAAAGTCTCAGAACCCTCAGTCAGAGGGAACCAGTCGTGGTGACACCTTGGGCTGACCTCCACACTTGAACACCAGTATATATACACACACACAAATAAAGTATTTCAAATGAAATACACATAGAAGGTCAAAGTAGGTTTGAAAGGGATGAGATGGAGTTTTTCTGGATGAAGCATCTGGTCCTGATCAAGGCCACAGCCATGGCTCAGCAGGATCCTAAAGACATCTAATCCAAGCCATGGTGTCACATGCCTTTAATCCCAGCACTTGGGAGGCAGAGGCAGGCGGATCTCTGTGAGTTCGAGGCCAGCCTGGTCTACAAAATGAATTCCAGAACAGTCAGGGTTGTTACATAGAGAACCCCTGTCTCAAAAAAACAAACAAAAAAATATTTTTTTAAAAAAATCTAATCCAGCCTCTTCCTTTTACTCCTTCATACTGACAAGTTGCTTGGCCTCTGACCTCTGTTTCTCTATCTGTAAAGCAGAGGCTCACCATTCCTCCAAGTTGATGTTCCGCCATGAGTATTCAGGACAGGATCTCTGTAAAGTGTCCAGCCTGTATACTTAGGCAACTGGAGCCATTCCTGTTCTTAACATAATTAATCCAAGGACAGCATGGGCTACGTGAGACCCTGGGTCAAAGAAAAAATTCCCAACTAGCAAGGTGCCCTGTTCTTCCCTCACACTCTCCTGAAGGTTCCAGATGCCTGCCCTGAGGAGGCCATTGCACAAGGAGTAAACATTTAGAGGTGAGATAGCATCTCTGGGCGGGACTGTCTCAATTCAAACTCCTAAAGATAGAGAAAGCCAACCGCCTCCCAGGATCCCTTGGGCCTGGAGCCACTGAGTATTTCTCCAGCCAGAAGCCCATGTAAGCTGAGTTTAGGTGGCTGGGAGGTTCCCTGTGGTCAATCATCCTCTTTCAACGGAAACGAAACTCTAAGTGAAAAGGGAGGTTAGCATTTAGGCCAGCCACTCTGAGAGCTGGTAAAGCCTCAGAGTGGCACCAGCTTGTAACCCCCACACTTCAGACATGGAAGCCAGTCCAGGGGCGATTGTTCACCTCAGCACAGCCTGGACTATCCTAACTGATCAGGGTTATGGCACGCTGCAACCTGTTCTTCATTTTTTTTAAAAAAAAGATTCATTTAATTCTAATTATGTGTACGTAGGGGCAGTGGTGTATGCTCACAAGTGCAGGTGTCTGCAGAGGCCAGAAGAGGAAATCAGATCCTTCTGGAACTGAAGTTACAGGCAGTCCAGAGGCAACGGGATTGCCACAAGTTCAAGACCAGCCAGGGCTACCTAACAAGACCCTGTTTCAAATATGAACACCAAGGTTAGGAAGGGCAGTACATGGGTAACAGGGTTCAATACAAGCATGAGGACCTGCTGAATCCCCAGAACCCACATAAAAGTTGGATGCATAGCTCAAGTGTCTGTCTATAATGCGTTGCTCCTGTGGGAAGATAAGAGGCGAAGACAAAAGAATCCTCAGAAACTCACAGGCCAGTTAGCTCAGTGTGCTTAGCATGCACATGCGCATGCACACACGTGCACATACACAAACACATGCACACAGACACACACACACACAGAGAGGTTACATGAGACCATAGATCTGCACCGTCTTGTCATGGTACATGACACACAATAAAAATGCATGTAACTTTTCTAACATTTAAAATTTTTATTTTAGCCGGGCGGTGGTGGCGCACGCCTTTAATCCCAGCACTTGGGAGGCAGAGGCAGGCGGATCTCTGTGAGTTCGAGACCGGCCTGGTCTACAAGAGCTAGTTCCAGGACAGGCTCCAAAACCACAGAGAAACCCTGTCTCGAAAAACCAAAAAAAAATAAAAAAAAAATAAAATTTTTATTTTATGTGTATGGGTGTTTTGCCTGCATGTATGTCTGTATAGCACAGGTGTGCAGTGCCCATGGAGGTCAGGAAAGAGCATTGAATCCTCTGGGAACCAGAGTTACAGGTAGCTGTGAGCCACCATGGGGGTGCTGAGAACTGACCCTGGGTCTTCTGGAAGGGCAGCATGAGTTCCTAACTGCTGAGCCATCTCCCAAAGCCCAAAGTCAGAGCTGTTTCTGTAAAGTGTCACATATCTCTTCCCGGACCAGTCACTGACCGGGCAGCTGTACGTGCTAACTGGTCAGACCTTGTCAGGTGCCCAGGCTGGAGGGTCCTGTCAACGTCACAGGAAGCACATGACTGATAAATAGGAAGGGTGGCTCTCCAAAGAGAAAGAAACAGTTATCTGGTAGAAGGAACAGGGCGTGACAGCCGACAGCTGAAGGCCAGGCCTTCACCCCTTTAATATTCCTTTTTGTTTGGTTGTTGATTTTTGTTTTGTTTTGTTTTTCTAGACAGGGTTTCTCTATGAAATAGTCCTGGCTGTCCTGGAACTAACTCTGTAGACCAGGCTGGCCGCGACCTCACAGAGATCCACCTGCCTCTGCCTCCCAAGTGCTGGGATTAAAGGTGTGCACCACCACCGCCTGCCTAATATTCCTCTTGTGGTGCTTGGAAGCACTGTGTTCTCTTTCCCCGTATCCACCAAGACCCAATTCAAATACCTTCCCCACCAGCAATGTCCCAGAATTGAAGTGCTGTATTCTATTTATTTTGTAACACTTTATTACTCTCTCTCTCTCTCTCTCTCTCTCTCTCTGTGTGTGTGTGTGTGTGTGTGTGTAGGCCAAAGAACATGTGGAACTGGTTCTCTTCTACCATGTAGGTTCAGGGGATCAAACTCAAAGTCCTCAGGCTTGGCATCAGCCATCCTGAGAATGGGCCCAGGAATTCTCGAATGGATGCTCTCAAGCTCCATTCTTTTTGCCTCCACTAGAAGAGACTGTACCCGACTCCCCTGCAACTGGAATGTGAATGGAATCCTTTTGTTATTCTGGATTTCTGATACAGGGCCTCACTCCCTGGCCCAGGCTTTCTTGGAACTCACTTTGTAGCTCAGGTTGGACATGAACTCAACAATCCTTCTGCCTAAGCATCTGCGTACAGGCTGCCGTGCAAATGAGGTCCTGTCAGTGAGATCTTCAGAGGCCTCTTCCTCTGGGTAGCAGCTGAATAGCCAGTCCTAGTAGATGGGGAGAGGCACAAGACAGGTTATCCACTCTCTTGTCCCCAGTTTGGAGGGTATTGGGTGACAGGGCCTCCGCCTGTGGTGATAGCAGAGGCAATGGGAGTTTGGCCATGACGCACTTCCTATCTTCCCGATGGCTCTATAAGTATCTGTGTCCCACTATTAAATCCCTTTTTGGCTAATGTTAGTGAAGTGGCTTTCAACAACGAATGAAGCCCTGAGCAAATTCCCATGTGTAGGAGCTGGGATGTAGCTTATTGAAGAGTTATTGCCCGACAGAGCACTTCAAACACTTAAAAAACTAACAGAAACCCCTAGGTAGGGTAATCACAGGCACTCCGGAGTGCCACATGGCTTTCCTCTCTGGGGCAGTAATGTCTAAGCACATACATTAGAACTCACAGTGAGTTGTGGTGATGGACACCATAGTCCCAGCATCGGGGAGGTGGATGAAAGAGGATCAGAGCTGGGCGGAGCTGGCTCATGCCTTTAATCCCAGCACTCGGGAGGCAGAGGCAGGCAGATCTCTGTGAGTTTGAGGCCAGCCTGGTCTACAAGAGCAAGTTCCAGGACAGGCTCCAAAGCTACAGAGAAACCCTGTCTTAAAAAACCATTAGAAAGAAAGAAAGAGGATCAGAAGTTCAAGGTCATCCTCAGCTATGTGATGAAATCAATACCAGGAAGGACGATGTGTAACCCTGTCTCAAAACACAAAAAAATAAGCAGGGCATGGTAGAGCAGGCCTTTCATCCCAGCACTTGGGAAGAAGAGATAGGAGGGTCCAGGCCAGGACAGTCAGGGCTACACGGAGAAAACTTAGCTTAAAAAAAAAGAAAAAAAATGAGTGGTAAAGGACCCCGATGAATAATGGGTGTCCTAGCCTGCAATAGCACAAGGGAAACACTCTTGGCCACCCTCATTTACACAGGAGGAACCGACGGGCAGAAGGGCTGTGGAACCTGCGTGAGCACACACTGCCGATTTCTCAGGAACGAGATGACTCTGTGGCCCTGCTCCATGTGTCCCTTTCATCCTTGTGCCTTAAGCAAGAACTTGGCACATCCTAAGTGACTGGTAAATATTGGCTCAAAGAATGAGCAAATGGTCCATGAGTTCAACAGAGTCTGCTCTGATAACACAAATTAACAACAACAACCAAAAACCCCAAACGTTAGAACTACATTTTCAGGTGATATCCCCCCACCCACCCGACACACACACCAGAGCATGTGGGACAAGCTTTGCAGAGCAGAGAATAAATGCTTTGGTTTTACAAGCCATATAATCTCTGTCACAACCAGCTGAGTTCAGCTAAAACTGCCACGGAGCACACGTAACACACGTACACGAGTGTGCGCCAATACAACTTTATTTACAGTCTCTGCTTCCTGTACTCGGAAGGGGTCTTATTCAGTAAGACTGTTTACTCTAGACAACTGTGCTGTGTTAAATCAAAAGCCCAGACTAGGCCCGAGTCTCTCTCTCTTTCCCTTTCCTGCCAATCTGGATATCGAGCTCTCAGCTCCTCCTCCAGCACTATGTCTGCCTTCATGCTGCCATGCTCCCTGCCATGGTGACAATGAACCAACTTCTGAAAGTGGAAGCAAGCCCCTAAGGAAATGCTTTCTTTGATATGAGTTGCCTCGGTCATGGTGTCTCTTCACAGCAATAGAAGGGCGACTGAGACGCTTCAAATTTCCCAGTGTTTGAACTGCAGGCAGGAGCTCAGCCCACATTCCAGCATGCTACACAGATGAAGGGATCCAGCAAGCATTCCTTGATTCTGCCAAGCGGAGAAGGAATCCCTGCAAATCATTCATTAGTGCCACCCAACGATGGCTCCTGAAGGCTCCTGCAGCTGCCCAGAAAGGAGCTAGGCTAGCACTAGGGGCTTTGTGGGATATGGCCAGTTGGGCAGATCTTGCCCAATGAAGGAAAGCCAGTGGCCAGACAGTTTCAGCAACAGATTCACTAGGCAAAATGTAGATTAAAGGGCCCAGTAAGGTGATTCATCAGGTGAAGGTGTTTGCTGGCGGACCTTACTACCTGAGTGATTCCCAAGACCCTCATGATGGAAGAAGAACACCAACTTCTTTTTTCTTTAAGTAATATTTATTTATTTAATGTTATGTGTGTTGGTACTTGGCCTGCATGTATGTCTGTGTGAAGGCGTTGGAATTTGAGTTACAGACAGCTGTGAGCTACCATGTAAGCACTGGAATTGAACCTGGGTCCTTTGGGAAAGTAGCTCTTAACCACTGAGCCATCTCTCCAGCCGCAAAAACCCACTTCTTAAAGTTGTCCTCTGACCTCTATACACATGCTGTGGCATGTACACACCGCATACCCTACACACAGACACACACAAGTTTAAAAAAATAAACTCTGCATCTGCTTCCATCAGACGCTGGATGAAGTTTCTATGATGACAATTAAAGCCGTCATTCATCTGATTGAAGGGGAAGGCACCTTCTCCACTATTGCTTAGCATCTTAGCTGGGCTCATCCTTGTGAATTTCTGAGAATTTCCCTAGTGGCAGGTTTCTTGCTAGATCCATATAGTTCCCTCAATCAAGAAATCTCTTTCCTTGCTCTCCCTCTCTGTCCTTCCCCCATCTCGGCCATCTCATTCCCTCATGTTCTCCTTCCCTTCCCCTCCCCTTCTATCCTCCCTTCCCCATCCTATACCCCAACCCCCACCCATGCTCCCAATTTTCTTAGGAGTTCTTGTCTATTTCCCCTTCTCATGGTGATCCATGTTTCTCTTAGGGTCCTCCTTGTTACCTAGCTTCTCTGGGGTTGTGGATTATAAGCTGATTATCCTTTGCTTTACGTCTAATATCTACTTATGAGTGAATACATACTGTGTTCGTCTTTCTGGGTCTGGGTTACCTCACTCAGGATGTTTTTTTCTAGTTCCATCCATTTGCCTGCAAATTTCAAGATGTTATTGCTTTTTACCACTGAGTAGTACTCCATTGTGGAAATGTATCACGTTTTCTATATCCATTCTTCTGAGAGGGGCATCTGGTTGTTTCCAGTTGTTACAAATGCTGCTGCTATGAACACAGCTGAGCAAATATCATTCTGGTATGACTGTGCATCCTTTGGGTATATGCCCGAGAATGCTATTGCTGGGTCTTGAGGTAGATTGACTCCCAATTTTCTGAGAAACCACCATACCTATTTCTAAACTGGATGTACAAGTTTGCACTCCCACCAGCAATGGAAGAGTGTTCCCTTACTCTGTATCCTCTCCAGCATAAGCTATCATCAGTGTTTTTGATCTTAGCTATTCTGATTGGTATACGATGGTATCTCAGAGTCGTTTTGATTTGCATTTCCCTGATGACTAAGGATGATAAGCAATTCCTTAAGTGTCTTTTGGTCATTTGAGAGTCTTCTGTTGAGAATACTGTTTAGATTTGTAGCCCATTTTTTAATTGGATTATTTGGTTTTTTTATGTCTAGCTTCTTAAGTTCTTTGTTTTGGAGATCAGTCCTCTGTATGATGTGTTACTGGTGAAGATCTTTTCCTATTCAGTTGGCTGCCATTTTGTCTTATTGTCTGTGTCCTTTGCCTTACAGAAGCTTCTCGGTTTCAGGAAGTCCCATTTATTTTTTGTTCCTCTTAGTGCTGCTCCCAGAGTCCAGTCAAAGAGAAGGAGGAGTGATAAAATGAGCAAAGGGGTCAAGACCGTGATAGGGATACCCACAGAAACACCTGACCTAAGCTAGTGGGAGCTCGCTGACTCTGGACTGATGAGTGGGGGGGGAACCTATATAGACCCAAATTAGGCCCTCTGAATGTGGGTGGGAGTTATGTGGCTGGGGCAGTCTGTGTGACCACTGGCAGTGGGACCAGGATTTACCCCTAGTACATGAACTGGCTTTTTGGAGCCCATTCTCTATGGAGGGATACCTTGCTCAGCCTAGATATAGAGGGGAGAGAGGCCTTGGTCCTGCCTCAAAGTGATGTGTCAGACTTTGTTGACTCCCATGGGAAGGAAGCCTTACCCTCTCTGAGGAGTGGATGGGGAGTGGGGTGGGTGGAAGGTGGGGGGAGTAGGAGAAGGGAAGGGAATAGGAACTGAGAAAATGTTGTTGTTGTTGTTTTAAAAAAAACATAGTTTGCAAACATTCCAATTATAACTGAAAAGGTTGTCACATACACACCTGTAATTCCAGCACTTGGTAAAGACAGGAGGACCAAAGCTCAAGGTCCTAACACACAGCAAGTTCAAGGCCAGAGTAGGATACAAGAGACCTGATTCAGAAGAAGAAAAGATGCTTGGGAACCCGGTCAGGATGGACTGAAGAGGCAGAGCCCTTGTCTAGCATGTACAAGGTCCTGATCTTAATCCCGTGCCTTAAAAAGTAAGTAGATGCTCAAAAACAAACAAACAAACAAAAAAACCTTAAAGATGGAGCTGGTGGTGGTGACACACATCTTTAATCCCAGCACTCGTAGAGGCTTATTCAAGGCAACGGTGGCACGTGCCTTTTGTCCCAGCACTCAGGAGGTAGGGAGGTAGAGGCAGGTAGATCTCTGTGAGTTTGAAGCCAACCTGGTCCATATAGGCAAGTTCCAGGCCATCCAGGGTTACATAGTGAAACCCTGTGTCAAACAAACAAATAACAACACAAACCAAACCAAACCACAGTTGCTTGAGATCCAAACAACAATATTGATTCCAAAGGAGAAAACAAAAATTGAAATTAGCCAACGACCAGTTAAAACGTCTAGGGGAAAAATTTATCAGATCAACTAGCCACTTACCTCTGACCTCAGACCTCAGATGGTTCTATAAGCAATTTTCTTATGCTTTATAGGATATGGAAGGGGCTTGAAAGCCATTCGAGGACCCTGGGCAGATCCTGAAATGGCTCCAAGTTGGGGACTTTCTGGAAGCTCCTATGGGAAGACTTCTGCAAGCTGCCTGCTGCAGCAGCTCTGCCGGTCCGCTCTGGAGCAGGGTCTGCTATGCTCGCCCTGACTCTCAAGAGATGGGCAGAACTCAGATGTCACCATCCGGTTTGAGGAAAGGCCACAAGTAGAAGTCATAGGCATTGTTCTGTGACAGGTGCCATGGAAACAGTGTCACTGGCTCAGGAAGGGGCAACAGCTGTGTCAGCTTCCCTCCACAACTGCAACCACCCCAGGAGTCTCTGGGGAGAGACTAGTGTGTGAACTAGCCACACCACAGAACTGGGGGCAAGAGAAGGAGCCACAGTTGTCACTAAGGCCCAGACATGATATAAAGACGGAGATGGGGGAATATCTAGGGTCTTCCTTTCTTCTTTTCTACATTTGTTTGTTTGTTTGTTTGTTGGTGGCCAGTAGGAAGATGGCGTATATCTCATCAACCTTATGGAGGTCAGAGGACTTGTAGGTGTGTGTCTGTTCTCTCCTTCCATCGTGTGGGTCCCAGTTTTTAAGCCAGGATTGAACTCAAGTTGTCAGGCCTGGCAGCAAGCATCTTAACCCACTAATAAGCCTTTCTGGTCCTGTGTTCAGGATATTTTTGTTTTGTTTGAGACGAGGTTTCTCTATTTAGACCTCACTGGCCTGGATCTCACTCCATAGACCAGGCGAAGCTAAACTCAACATAGATCTGCCTGCTTTTACTTTCCTAGTGCTGGGATTAGAGGCGTGTACTGCCACACTCAAGGGAGTCAGGGTCTTAACATCCCTGTCAACACAAAAACACAATGCTCACCTCAAAGAGGGATGAGTGACCATGACCCAGGAACAGGGACATTGGGTGCCTTTGACTACCATGATCCAGCCAGCAAGGTTTTAAGCCAACCACTTGAGCCGTGCAGTGTGACTGAGACAGTTCCATTGAGTTTTATAGTCACAGGAAAAAGTCATAAATCAAGGTAGACAGGCTATAGGCTCCATGCAGAAGTCTCCGTTGTGGGCCTCAGATGCTATCTCATGACATGTTCTTGGCTCTGAGCCAATGAATGCCGGCGGTGTATTACTGCATTCTCACAAGTTCCATGTGATAGTCACAAGGAGGTAAGGTCAGACACGGGTGGGCAGTGAATGCCTACTGAAGGCACTAAAGATAATTTAACTACAGATTGGTTACATTGTGACTCTTTCAATCCAAGGCATTCTAATCAGAGAAACCAGCTGTTCAGTCTTTAAAGCAGGCGGGGCCCTGTGGCTTCCTTTCTAGGAACTTCACTTCACAGTCCCAGAGCCCAGCCCTGATTAGTCAACGCGGGTGTGTGTGTGTGTGTGTGTGTGTGTGTGTGTGTGTGTGTAGGGTGTGGGTGGGGGGAATGGGAGTGGGGGATGGGATGGAGATGTCTCTGATGTCTCCTCTACCCATCCTGTGTTCTTTAGCTGAAGCCCTAAAAACTAGAGTGGCCAGAGGTAAATCAGCAGAGGCAAATGGCAGCTCACAAACACAAGCATCCAACATATACATGGGAGTTATATATGAGGGAAGTGACCAGAGACGAAGGGACAGTTGGCAAGGGCTACGGAAGCCTGGCTAGCAGAGGGAACAGCTTCCTGCATGGATAGAAACTTCTTTTATAGAAGGAAAACTATCCAGGACTTGTGGGTGTGGTTGCTCCTGCATGGGACCCACCAAAAAAAAAAAAAAAAAGCTGGAGGGAGTAGCCGGAGAGGGAATGCAATTAAAAACCAATCGAGCCACAAAGACATGTGTTTAACTATGTTCATAGCAGCATTGTTTGTCATAGCCAGAACCCGGAAACAACCTAGATGTACCTCAACCGAAGAATGGATAAGGAAAAAATGTAGTGCATTTACACAGTGGAGTACTACACAGAAGAAAAAAATGACATCTTGAAATTTGCAGGCAAATGGATGGAGCTAGAAAACATCATATTGATAACCCAGACCCAGAAAGACAATAATCATATGTACTCATTCATAAGTAGTTTTTAAACATAAAGCAAAAAAAAAATATCAGCTTACAAATCACAATCCCAGAGAACCTAGACAACAATGAGGACCCTAAGAGGGACATACATGGATCTAATCTACATGGGAAATAGAAAAAGACAAAAATCTCCTGAGTAAATTGGGAGCATGGGGACCATGGGAGAGGAGTGAAGGGAAGGGGAAAGGCAGAGAGGGGAACAGAGAAAAACTACAGTTTTTCTTTTTTTTAAAAAAAAATCTATTTATTTATTATGTATACAATATTCTGTCTGCATGTGTGTCTGCAGGCCAGAAGAGGGCACCAGACCTCATCACAGATGGCTGTGAGCCACCATGTGGTTGCTAGGAACCGAACTCAGGACCTATGGAAGAGCAGGAAATGCTCTTAACCACTGAGCCATCTCTCCAGCCCCAGTTTTTCATACATAGCTCAATAAAATAAAAAAAAAATTATCCCCCCCCAAAGAAATACTCTGAGCACATGCATGAAATTCTCAAAAATACATTATATTTTAACTTTCATCTTTTACTTTTGCTTTTTTGTTTGTTTTGTTGTTTTGAGACAGGGTTACTCTGTGTCACTGTGTAGCCCTGACTGTCCTGGAACTTTGCCCTGTAGATCATTTTAGCCTTGAGCGCAAAGATCCACCCTACCTTGCCTCTGCTTCCCAAGTGCTGGGGCCATAGGTATGGGATACCATGCCCAGCTTTTGCTTTTATTATAATAAGCAAAGTTTCCCATAGCCCAGGCTAGCCACCTACTTGTTGCAATCATCACACCCACCTAGTCTACCCACTCTATTTTCTATTCAACCTGTTCCTATCGCCAGGTCTCATATGCACACACACAGAGACATACTATCCACGCACACAGACATGCACACACAGAAAGCTTCACCACTATCATTAATTTCTTGAGTATTTTTCTATGCTTACAAAAAGCAAATAGGTCATAGGGCATTGGTGTTGCATGCCTTTAATCCCAGCACTCAGGAAGCAGAGGAAGAGGGATCTCTTAAATTCGAGACCAGTCTGGTCTACAGAGCAAGTTCTAGGACAGCCAGGGCTAAGCAGAGAAACTCTGTCTCCAAAAACCAAAAAGAAGAGGAGGAAGAGGAGGAGGAGGAAGAGAAGGAGGAGGAGGCTAAGAAGGCAGAGGAGGAAGAAGAAGAAGAGGAAGGAAGAGGAAGAAGAAGAAGAAGAAGAAGAAGAAGAAGAAGAAGAAGAAGAAGAAGAAGAAGAAGAAGAAGAAGAAGAAGAAGAAGAGGAAGAAGAAAATCTTACACCAAGCGGTTGTGGTGCACACCTGCACACCTTTAATCCCAGCACTCAGAAGGGCGAGGCAGGCAGATCTCAGTGAGTTCGAGGCCAGCCTGGTCTACAAAGTGAGTTCCAGGACAGCCAACAGCCAGGAGTATTACACAGAGAAACTCTGGGGGGTAGGGGGGTTGGGGAAGGATCTTACTTTATGGACAGTGTTACCAGGGAGAACACATGCCCGTCCCACAGCTGCTCCCTCAGCTCTTCTGTGGACACAGCTGAGATTACTGGGGCCTGATTGTCTATACAAAAAGCCTTGGTCACCTTGCAGCTCACCCCACCCTTCCAGCAGTGCCTCACTGACGCCTCAGGATCTCCAATTCCAGCCTCCCTGTTCCAGACACCTGATCTCTTCCCTGTGACTGCAGTTATCAAAGCCTGGACTGCGTGGCTGTCTAGGGAGGCTTAGTCCTGTGCAAGTATCTGTCTGTTTTGCTTTAATTCACCTATTGTCAGCTGGTTCCAGCAAAACCTCAGAGGATGGAGAGAAAACGCGCCTCCACCTACCTCCACGGTCGAAACACAAACTTGTTGCCACCCCTCTAGGCTCTGCTCTCTCAGGACACACCCATGCCATCTCAATAGCCTCAAAGGTCTTAACAATGAACTCCAGAGGAAAGTCCGAAGTCTCTTATGTAAAACTCGTGCCCTGTTAGGTAGGCATGAGCAAGACTCTGGCATGATTCATCAGCAGACAATGTGTTCTCCAGGTGGGAGGCTGGAAGGTCAAACCTGACAAGTGCCATGGCATGATGAGCACAGGTTAGACCCTCGAATTCAGGAAGGGAGAAAAGTCCCCAACAAGCCTCCAACCTACCATTGGACAGTGCTCAGCCACAGGCCTCTGCTGTCCAGAGCCAGTTCCACCTCTGTAGTCTTTCTGGGCAACAGTTTAACACCTGAGACCCAGCAGCCCATGCCCTGGTCTTGTTCATCACAGCTGGCGCATGGCTCCCAGGAGCCACAGTCCCGAGCCTGTGAGTCCCAGACACATTGGTGGCTGGCTACCACAGGCTGCCTGGGCACACTCAGGGAGCCCACCTTCCATACCTCTGCCCACATGGGGGTTTGGGCCCCGCAGTTGCTTCTTTATGAGGGTGCCACACAGCTTTGGGGGACATTCTTTAAACTCCAGGTAGAGGTCACCAACTTCAGAGTTTTTCTGGGCACAGCAGGGGCCACATCAAGGCGAGCCCTTAATGGCTTTGGGAGAGCAGCTCAGGAAGTGACAACACTGGCAGCTGAAGTCCCTTTACCCACAGCCCTGACATTTTGGGCCTGTGATGGTAAGTGCTTGAGGCACCACACTTAGCTCAGCTTCTCACTTTCCCCAGCGTAGACAGACTCTGAATCTCTTGAGTGTCGGAATTCTGCTTCCTCTGACCCATAGATCTCTGGTCAAATCACACATACTCCTGCCCCACCCAGCCACCTGTGCTACTGAACTCCAGAAACAGTGGGGCCACAACTTCCATGCCCTCCTGAGAAACAACTTCAGAGAAAGTCTCCAACTCACAAATTGTTGCCTTTAATCCCAACACTGCTCTTTGGAGGCAGAGGCAGGAATTCAGGGACAGCCTGGTCTACAAAGTGAGTTCCAGGATGGCCAGGGCTACACAAATTTGTCCTGTCTCAAAAAACAAAAACAGAGCCAGGCAGTGGTGGCACACATCTTTAATCCCAGCACTCAGGAGGCAGAGGCAGACGGATCTCTGTGAGTTTGAGGCCGGCCTGGTCTACAGAGTGAGTTCCAGGACAGGCTCCAAAGCTACATAGAGAGACCCTGTCTTGAAAAACCAAAACAAACAAAACCTTGCTGCACCTTGCACAGAGCTTTGCTGTGAACACAACCCAACCAAGTCCACAGCCTCTTGAGGATGAGGATGACTTTTCCAGTTTGCATTGATAAGTGCAGCATCAGGACCTGCTCAACAGTGTCACCCAGTCTATCCCCCATCACACAGCCTTCTCTAAGAAGTGGGGGGTTGCCAATAGTGTTCTCCATAGCTCGTGGGGCACATAGGCATGGCCCACAGCTCACCTCGGACCTACTTTTGAGGCTATCTTTGTGTGGACTTGCAACTTTAACCTCCGAACTCTTTCAGCCTGTGCTCTGACCTTTTACAAAGTTGCTTCTGTGTTTCATTTCATATGATTTTCATTGTTATTTTATGGAGACAGGAACTCATGTAGCCCAGGCTGGCCTCAAATTTGCTACATAGCTAAGACTAACCCTGAACTTCTTTTATTTTTGCATTTTTATTCCATGTGTTTATTGGGAGTATGTGCATACTATGGTATGGCGTGTGTGGCAGTCTGAGGACAGCTTGTGGGACCCGGCTCTCTCCTTCCACTGTGTGGGAGAGCAAACACGGGTCTTCAGTCTTGGTGGCAAGTACCTTTACTTAGTAAGCCATCTCACCGTCTCTGAATGTGAATTTCTGATCCTCCTTCCTCTACCTTTGGGATTACAGCCCTGCACCACATGCCCAGCTCTGGATTTCACATCTGTTAGGGCAGCCTCTCCCCCATCTCTTAGAAGCAACTTCTAGCCTTAGTCTTTCCGGCTGTGAGGTTAGAAAGACAACAAGAATTTACCTTCTTTGCCCTCTGGGCAGTTGTTTATTTGGATTTTAAAAAAGATTTGTTTCCAGGAGTGGTGGCACATGCCTTTATTCCCAGTACTGGGATTAAAGGAGGCAGAGGCAGGTGGATAGCAGTGAGATTGAGGCCAGCCTGGTCTATAGAGCCACCATGTCTGTGCTAGGGACTCAGTCCAGGTCCTCTGCAAGAACAACAATTGCTCTTAACTACTGAGTCATCTCTCCAGCTCTCTTGCTTGAATTTGAGACAGGTCCTTACTCTCTGGTCTAGACTGGCCTGAAACTCACCAGGTAGCTCAGGCTGACTCACCGTGTAGCTAAGGCTGGCCTTGGATTCACTATAATATTCCTACTGCAGCTTCCTGAGTGTCACGACGGCCTGAGCCACCACACCCGGATTTATCCTGTGTTTTAACAACTCTGCTCTGCTTCTCCATGGAGATCGGGCCTCTTGCTCTATTTATAAAAAAACAGGGTGGGTACAGCTGTTGTTGGACAGGTGCTTAGGGTATGTGAGGTGCTGGGTTTGATTCCCAGCCCAAAAGAGGAAGAGAATGAAGAGAAAGAAGCTGGAAGCTGGGGCAGAACAACACAACAGCCATGATATTGTTGGGTCCAGGGGGGTTGTGCAAAGATGGGGACAGACCACCAAAGTCTAATAAGCCAAAAGCAAACTTTATTCCAGAAAACAGATTAGATTCCAGGAAAAATAGATAGATAGATAGATAGATAGATAGATAGATAGATAGATAGATAGATAGATAGATAGATAAAAAAAATTTCCATGGAGTACAAAAAGCTTATCAGCTAGCCAGAGATGGATTGTGTAAGGCTGTGGCAAAGGCCGGTTTCTGAGCCCACCTTCTTATAGCAAGGTGTACCAAAAGGAATTTTTACAATATCGAGGTAAAACCCAGATACAGATTGCCTTACTTTACAATCTCTATTAACAGAGTTTTTCAGTTAAACTCGTGTTGTACTTAATCTTTTGTCTTCCCTGGTACTTCCAGGTAGTGTTTACTGAAGCCCTTTGATGCTGCCAGTCTCACATAGCAGAGATAATGTGTAACCCAAAAGTCATATATCTATTGCCTAAAAGTTGATTCAGCTCATATCCGTAGGCTAGCTCTCAGTTTGCAGAGAGATGCTTTGGCCTTGTTAATAGAGCTATGGGTTGTAAAGTGGAGTAACCCACTGTTAATAGTTAATCCCTAAGCTGCTGATAGTCTGTTCTCATTCTCCTAGGCTTACAACTTTATATTTCTTTATTTCCACATTTCTATTTCTGAAATCTACATTTTTATATTCTTATTCTTAGGTCCTTCAATATTATCTAATATTTTTGATCTAGTATTTATTATTCTAGACACGCCAGCAAGCGTGCAGCACACTACCTCAATCCATGCAACAACCCCAGCTATCACATGCACAATACATTCTATTGCGCGTGGAGAAGTTATGAGCAGGTCCTGTTCCCCAGGAGCTGTCATCCTTGTTTTTTGAGGCAGGGTCTCTCGCTGGGATCTGGGGCTTGCTCCCCATGACTTGCTCACCCTGCTTTCTTATAGAACTCAGGCCCACCAGTCCAGGAGTGGCACCACCCTCAATGGCTGGGCACTTCTCATTGATCACTAATTGAGAAAATGCCTTACAGTTGGGTCTCATGGAGACATTTCCTCAGCTGAGGCTCCTTCTTCTCAGATGACTCTAGCTTGGGGTAAGTTGACACAAACCGGCTGGTAACAATAAGCTCTTGCTGCTAAATCTGATGGCCTGAGTTTGCTTCTTGGGACCACATCGCAGAAGACAAGAACAAAGGTCAGGCGGTGGTGTCACACACCTTTAATTGGGAGGCAGAGACAGGTGGATCTCTGTGAGTTGGAGGCCAGCCTGGTCTACAGAACGAGTTCCAGGACAGGGTCCAAAGCTACAGAGAAACCCTGTCTCAAAACAACAACAACAAAAACAACAAAGACAAGAACCAACTCCAAATTGTCTTCTGATATCCATTCACGTGCAGTGGGATGTGCTACAAAAAATAAATAAACAAAAATGAATGTATAAAAAACCATTCAAATGGCTCCTCCTGTAACCTTCAGGCCCTCCCTCTTTTGACACCCAGCTCAAATCACAACAGCTCATCTTCCTCTCAGCTCTCATCTACCCTCGTGGGTTCCTTCTAGCCCTTTCCATGGTGTGTCAATGGTCAGAGGCAGCACACATCTTGCCTCTAGCTCTTACGGTTGCGTCTTCCAGTGAGCCAACTGTTCCCTTTATCCACATTGAATACTCATCCATATTGAATGAGCTGATGAGGGAGGCAAGGTTTGTCCCCTAGACAACAGAGATGATGAGCCGTCACCTGCAAAAACGTGCCCTCTGGAAAGACCAAGAGGGACAGTGTGCTGGTCAGTTGTTGTCACCACTACACAAACTTAGGGTCACCTAGGAAGAGGGAGCCTCAGTTGAGGGATCAAGTCCTTCAGATTGGCCCGTAGGGCATTTTCCTGATTAATGGTTGATGTGGGAGGCTGTAGTCCAGGGCAGGCAGTGCCACCCGTGGGCAGGTGGTCCTGGATTGTGTAAGGACACAGGCTGGACAAGCTGCAGGGAGCAAGTCAGTAAGCAGCGTTCCTTCGTGATTCTTGCGTTGATCCCGCTTGAATTCCTGCCCTATTTCTCCCAGAGACTGTGATCAGGAAGTGTAAGCCAAATAAATTCTTTCTTCCCAAGTTTCTTCAGCCATGCTGTTTATAAAAGCGGTGATAGGTGGCCAGGTAATGGTGGCATATAATTTTTTTAAATCTTTTTGTTTTATTTTGTTTTTGAGACAGGGTTTCCCTGTGTAGCCCTGGTTGTTCTGACACTCATTCTGTAGACCAGGCTGGCCTTGAAGGCGTACGCCTTTAGTCCCAGCACTCAGGAGGTAGAGGCAGGCAGATTTCTGAGTTCCTGGCCAGCCTGGTCTACAGAGTGAGTACAGAGCAGTCAGGGCCGCATAGAGAAATCCCTGTCTTGAAAAGCCAAAAATAAATAAATAAGTAAATAAAAAGTAATGATAGGCAAAGTAAGATGTCAGGAAAGTGAATTTGAATGTGCTCTTTCTTTGCTCCAAAGCACCCATAGCTCTGCATTGCCCTCAAAAGAAAAGGCAAGCAAACGTCCCGAGCAGAGCTCAGCTGCTCACTCCCTGAAGGTTTCCCACCGGGTTCCTTATCTCAGAGACATCACACCCTTGTTTCCTTTAAGTCATTAAAGGCAGCGTGCTTACTCACTCTACGTGTGAAATATTTCCTCTGGAAATCTCCCTTCCCTTTCCCGCTCTCTCACCCACGCACGCAGCCTGCAGGTGCACTGGCAGACGTTCCTCTGCTAAAAGGGATGGAGGTGGAGGGCTTAGGGGTGGGTATGGGGGCTGGACGAGAGGGACCAAGGCTAAGGGGAGACCCTCAGTCTTCTCTGAGGTGGGAGCCGGGAAACGTGGTCTGGTTGAAATCTCCTCACGTTTGTCGGGGGACCAGTAGAGTCAGAAGCAAGCGGCCCACAGTCACTGCCGACCCCTCGCTCTGTACACCCAGCATACAATCGCGACCACTTTCAACATTCCTCCTGCTCTGTGCTCCAGTCGGCTGTATACAGCAGGTGCTCAACCATGGCAGTTAAGACTCAGGGCTTAATGGAGCTTGTTGGAAACTTGGTGTTTTCACCTGTAAAGCTGGTTCTGACCCCGATGGGAAGTGACAGGGATTCAAAGGGGAAATCCGAGCAAAGGGGCTCAGGATGTGGGGATTACTCCCTGAACACCAGCAAGTAGCCCCAAACATCTGAGGGTAACTTTCTCCAGAACTCTGGATGACTTTATCGTAGGCCATGTGCTGGGCATGAAGTCTCTACTTGCTGGCTATAGAAACTTCTAGAGCCGGGCGGTGGTGGCGCACGCCTTTAATCCCAGCACTCGGGAGGCAGAGGCAGGTGGATCTCTGTGAGTTCGAGACCAGCCTGGTCTACAAGAGCTAGTTCCAGGACAGGCTCCAAAACCACAGAGAAACCCTATCTCGAAAAACCAAAAAAAAAAAAAAAAAAAAAAAAAAAAAAAAAAAAAAGAAACTTCTAGAACTTAGTCCTTCTTGGCTTTCTTAAAACAACTGCCTGCAGAATCCTTGCTGTAACAGTTGGGAGGAAGCTCTGTGGGTTTCTGGGACATGGGAAGAGATCCACAGGAACGTTCAGTTCCCCAGAGAACAGGGCCCCTGGACTACTGAGCCTCTGAGTCAATGAGAAATAAAGAAATGAGGGCCAGGAAGTGGCACACACAGTCAGTGTGAGACGCAGGCAGGAACCCAGGCTTCCTCTCTCTGGGTACTTTGACTTCCTTTATCAAGTAGTAGAATGCTTGCCTAGCATTCACGAAGCTCTGGACTTGGTCCTAGCACCAATAATGGGCAGGGTGGTGCATGCCCAAGATCCCAGCACTCGGGAGGTGTCAGCAAGACAACCATAATTCAAGGCCTGCCTGGAGAACTCAGTAAGCCACTGTCTCAAATAAAATAAGAATAATAGCCAGGTAATGGTGAACACCTTTACACCCAGCCCTCAGGAGGTAGGGGCTGGTGGATTTCTGTGAGTTTAAGGCCAGTCTGGTCTACAGAAGAAGTTCCAGGACAGCAAGGACTACACAGTAAAACCCTGTCTCAAAAACAGTAATAATAGTAGTAGCTGTTGTCAGAGACCAGCTTCAAAAGTAAACTACTTACCAGGGTAAGGGGCAGGAGGATTAGAAAAATGTTAAGTAGGAGGAACAGAGATAAGAAAAAATCACTAAGACGTAGGATAGTGATGGGAGGGCAACTTGGCGAATACTGAATGCTGAATTCACCTGCATTTATTTTTCTTTTTTTCTGAGACAAGGTGTCTCTGTGTATCTTTTGGAGCCTGTCCTGGCACTAGCTCTGTAGACCAGGCTGGCCTTGAACTCACAGAGATTCACCTGCCTCTGCCTCCCAAGTGCTGAGATTAAACACCTGCGTTTATTTTTCATAAATTTTTATATCCCAATACAAAAGGGTAAGAAAACAAAAGGCTGCACTAATATGATACAAAGGATAACTAGGACTCTCTATCAAGTCATTAATTCTTGACAAAAGCTTTCTGTTGTTTAGACAGTGAACCCACCCTAGACCAAGCAGCCTGAAGATAGCCACTCCCAAGGTCAAACCCCCTATCTCAAAAGAAGTACGATTGAATTTCCTGACCATTGGTCAAGAGGTGTGGATCTACCTGTCTGGGCCATCTCAATGTCAAAAGGACCAAGTAACCACATCCTGGGTCAGGATGTGTGGCCCTAGTTGCTGTCAACAATTTTGCGAAACCTCAAACTCTCTGACCTTCAAACAAGTAAAGGCTCGTTTCTGGGTCTCCACAAGTAGTAGTAATAATAACAGTAAAAGGGTTGAGAAACAGTTGACACGCTCAACTGGGCGTGGCAGCACACGTCTGTAATTCCAGTACTCAGGAGTTCTTTTCACTTTTGAGACAGAGCCTTGCTATGTACCACCTTGTTGTGCAGAGGAGCGGTGGGGGTGGGCTGTGTTCCCGCCCAGCTCCGCAAAGCTAGCTTTACCCAAAATAGTTACACAGAAACTGTATTCTTTTAAACACTGCTTGGCCCATTAGTTCTAGCCTCTTATTGCCTAACTCTCACATCTTGATTAACCCATATCTAATAATCTGTGTAGCACCATGAGATGGTGGTTTACTGGTAAGATCTTAACCTGTATCCATCTTGGAGAGGAGAGCTATGGCGACTGCCTCACTTCCCTTTTTCCCAACATTCTGTTCTGTCTATTCTGCCTACCTAGTTTTCTGTCCTATCAAAGGCCAAGCAGTTTCTTTATTAATTAACCAGTAAAAGCAACAGATAGACAAATGACCCTCCTCCATCACTACCAGGTACGGTACGGTGTAGCCTGGCTAACCTTGAACTTGCGGCAATCTTCCTAACTGGGATTATGGGCATGCCCAGTCCCCCTTTAGCTTTCTTGCCTTGCTTTGACAGTGTCAACACCAAACAGGGCTCTGGTTGGGGTGGGACCTCATGTTCATGCCCCCGCGTCTGTGCCCCACCTCACCGTCCTGCACCCCCACTCCACCCCCACCCCAACACCACGTGACTTAAACTTGGGCAGGCCTTGTGTTCGCTGCCACAGTCTCTGTGAGTTCCTATGTCCACCAGTCCTGCTAGGCCTGGAGTTGTCCATCACCCCTGGCTCTTAGCATTTCTACCTCCAAACAAGAGGCTATTTGCAACTGATGTCCACTGGAAAAGGGAAAATCGATTCTTTTCAATGGAGTGACGCTGGTTCTATCAGCCACACTCTAGGGCAGAACTCCATGTTGTTGTTGTTGTGTGTATGTATATATACCTTCTGCTTTGGTATTTTTTTACCTTACTATTTTGGGGTTTGTTTCTTTTGATTTTCAATTTTATGTGTGTGTGTGTGTGTGTTTGGTTTTTTGAGACAGGGTTTCTCTGTAGCTTTGGAGCCTGTCCTGGAACTAGCTCTTGTAGACCAGGAGAGAAAGGGAGTCTATTCTGGAGACAAACATGAGCAACATGGCCCAGAAATACAGATTTAAATTACCCCAAATTCTGTTACATGACAACATTTGATAAAGGTTTTATAGTAACAGAGTATAAAAACGTAAATCAGACACTTTTCAGTTATGCTGGTGGTGGCATTAAGGTGGGTTGAATGGAAGCAGAGAAGCGGTAGCTAAGGGCTTCAGCGGCTGTCTGGTGACACTCTTCTGCCTTTAGTTGGTAGAAAACAGGACTCTGTTAGTCACAGCTGGGTCTATATAGAAGAGGCAGGGGATAGTTACTTAGGAGGCTAAAGATAGCCCAAGACAGCTGGATATAGTGGTGCAAGCCTTTAGTCCTAGCTCGTGAGAGACAGAGGCAGCCAGAGCTACACAGAGAAACCCTGTCTCCACAACGAGAAAGCGAGAGGAGAAAAGATAACTCAAGATAAATTGCAAAAAAAAAAAAAATAAAATAAATAAAAAAAAACCAAAAAAAAACAAAAAAAATTAAAAATAAAAAGATAAATTGCGATTATGCTCTGGCCCTGCAACGTTCCAACCTCTACATCCCTGAAGCTCTCACCTGTCAATCAGCCCTGCAGAAGGTGCACCTGCTTCCTAGGACCTTTTCCTACATTGACAACCATCTTCTCCCATGGGCCAGGCTTGAAACATGGCTACTACTGTGTAGGAGCTGGATGTTACGATGTCTTATTTAATTTTAATTGATTTGCATTTAAATGTAAATAGTGACATGTGGCTTGTGGCAACGTGTGACTAAGCTGTCCTTGGCTTTTTCCTGTGTCTTTCCCAGTGTGGGGGTGACCAGTAGCTACTTTGTCTTTCCCTGTGTGTGGGTGACCAGTAGCTACTTTGCATTTTGCCTCTTTGCATTCATTTCCATGCCCCATTTTATTCTTTTGATGCTTGGTTATTTTTTACCGCTGAACATTATATTTGGAAGTCTTTCTAGACCATAGTCAACTGTGGTAGTCTTTTTTGTTTGTTTGTTTGTTTTTTGAGACAGGGTTTCTCTGTTGATGCTTGATTTTTGTTGTTGTTTGGTTTAGTTTGGTTTGGGTTTTTTTGTTTGTTTGTTTGTTTGAGACAGGGTTTCTCTCTGTAGCTTTGGTGCCTGTCCTGGAACTAGCTCTTGTAGACCAGTCTGGCCTCGAACTCACAGAGATCAGCCTGCCTCTGCCTCCTGAGTGCTTAATCCCGAGGGATTAAATGTGTGCACCACCACCACCACCCGGCTGATGCTTGATTTTTTTTTTCCCGGTGAACATTATATTTGGAAGTCTTAACAGATCAGGCCATAGAGAACTATGGTAGTCGTTTGTTTTTCAAGATGGGGTTTCTCTGTGTAGCTTTGGAGCCTGTCCTGGCACTTGCTCTGTAGACCAGGCTGGCCTTGAACTCACAGAAATCCACCAGACTCTGCCTCCCGAATGCTGGGATTAAAGGCATGCACTACCAATGCCCAGCTGGTAGTCTTCTTTTTAAAATTATTTAAATTACATTTGTCTGTATGAGTGCTTAAGAAAGTGTACAAGCCACAATGCTTCCTCTCTTCACCCTGTGGGAGCTTGGGAGTCATTAGACTTGGTGACGGAAGCCCTTACCCACTGAGCTATCTCCATCACTGAGCCTATGCCTCAATGTCTTAATTTACTACCCAGAATTCAATAGTACAGACGAGCCATAATTTGTTCAGCCATCCCCTATCGAGAGACAGACACGTAGATGCCTTTCAGTCTGCCCCCGACAGAAATATAGCTACAGCCAGGAACAATCCTAAGCCCCAGGAGAGGAGGCAAAAGGATTGCCACAAATTGTAGGCTTAGCCAGGGCTATGTGGCAAGAACCTGTCTCAAAGGAAAAGAGGGTGGCCTGTGATCTTGGCATTACAAGTGGAAATGGGAAGAGCAGGCGTTCAAGATCATCCTTGGCTGTGTAGCAAGTTTGAGGCTAGCCTGGGCTATAAAAACTGTCTCAGAAATAAATCAATAAATAACAGAGAGCCAGAAGGAATGCTGGCTCCCTGGGGACATGTATGTCCCTCCTCTCTGATGAATACAGACGCTTGAGACCGCCAGTATTTCTAACTTTAGACTTGGAGTATTCAGAATCAGTCCGTTGAACACTCTCATTTGGAAGTCTGAATGTGTGTGGATCTTGCAGATTTCAGATTTTGGAAGTTGGGAAACTCAAACTGTGCTTTTTTGTTTTTTGAGAGGAGATCGAGGTAGGGTCACACTCTGTAACCAGGCTGACCTCACACTTGGGCAATTCTCCTGTCTCAGTTTCTCACATGTTTGGATTACAGCTGTGTGCTATCATACTGTACAAACTCTATTAGGTTTTTTTGTTTTTGGCAGGGGGAGGGAGTGTCATGTAGCCCAGGCTAGCCTCCAAGTTCATGTGTAGCCAAGGACCACTTCTGAACATCTGATTCTCCTGTCTCCGTCTCTTGCACGCTAGGATTGTGGCTGTGAGGAAGTCAGGACTTCGAGCCTGCTAGGCAGGCTTGCTTCCAGCTGAGCTACAACCCCACCCCTAATAGTCACTATTTTAAAATATGAACCCTGGGGAGAGCTTTACTGTGTGCCCAGCATCGCTTTAAGACTTTTACTTACATTGATGTTTTGTTTTGTTTTACTCCGGTACTGGACTAGAACCCAACTCATGCTCAGCTACAGAAACAGCCATGATCAATTCCACTCATGACTGAACAGAGTAGGTTTTGCTCTTGTTGTTTTGTCTCTATAGGTGCGGAAAGTGAGGCACTCCTTCACAAACTACACAACCAGTACGTAAGAGAGGCATTTGAACCTAGAACCTATGGAGCCCGTCTTCTCTGCTTCCTGTTCTACTCTCTCCGCACCTGCATACACAAGGACTCCTGCCACACAGGCAAGGGTCTACGTGCCCCCAGCTACCACTACAGAGCTCTTCCTCTGGAGTGATGAGGTCCATCTTGGCCGAGCTCCTGGGCCACGCCTTTCTCCTCCATCCCCTGGCTCCCTCCCTGGCCAGGGATGTGCTCAGAGCACTCGGGAGACTCAGCAAGAGGAGGAAAGTGCCTGTGAGCTCTGCCATTATGTAAGCTGTGGAAAGCGAGACCCACCCTGCTAACTGGAAACAAGCAGGAGTCAAGCAGGGCTTCCTGGAATCCAGGGCCCCAAGCTGCCAAGAAACGGGCCTCCTCGCTTAGGAACAATTGAATGTCACTGGGGTAACCCAACACTGCTGGTCAGAGAGGCCTCCTGCCCACGGACTCACAGTGCAACCCGTGTGAGCCAGGCCAGGCTCCAAAGGAAAGAAAGGGCCTGGCATGGTGCCCTTCAAGGCCTTCTGGGGAGACACAGTACAGGCCCTGGCTCTATGCAGGCTGCCACCTAAAAGGCACAGGTCGTAGACTGAGGGCGTTGCAGACAGAGAGACAGTGACTGAGGAGGGCTCTAGCCTGGAAGACACTGACTGAGCTCCAGAGCTAGGACCCCTAGATTTTCCTATCCTGTGCCCTTGGGCATGGCATAACTTCTCAAAGACTCAGGGTTTCTTGATAGAAAGTCCAATTAGGGCCATGTATAGGTGTGGAGCCCTCCACTAGCGCCTGGGCAGCCTGCAGGCGAGAGAATCACGCTCTAGGAGAGTCCTCGGTTATCTTAACTACTCGAGAGACAGCGGGCTTTCTCTTTGTTTTGTTGCTTTGGATCTGGTCTCACGTACCTCAATTTGGCTTCGAACAGTCTATGGTCTTGAACTTGGTCTACTTACCTATCTCCCTTTCTTTTCTGTTTTTGGGGGAGTTATGATTTGGGGTTTTTGTGGGGAGCATGGTCTCCTCTAGCCCAGCTGGCCTGCAACTCCATGGCCACCTGTCTGCTTCAGCCTCCCCCCCTTGGACGATTGCAAATGTGAATCTGGAGCTGCATGGTCAGGTTTCACGTGCTGTTTCCATTTTAGCCCGGCCTCCAGAAGAACCTTCACTGAACACGAAAGGAAAGTGAATTGAAGGAAGTCGAAGAGGGTGCTGCAGACACAGCTCAGCGGTCAGGAGCTATCTCTTGCCGCTCTTGGGGAAGACTCGAGTTTGATTCCCAGCACCCATGCTGGGTAGGTCACAGCTGCCTAGAACACCTTCAAAGCCTTCTTCTGGCCTCCAAAGGAATCTACACACAAGAGGTAGGGGAGATACACAAGGTAAAAATAAGTTTTTAAGTAAAAAGAAACTTTAAAAAGAGGTCCAGGCTTACTTTGCTCTCATAACTAAGGGGGTGGAGTCTTTGGCCCTTCATCCGCACCTCCCCAAGCTTTTCTCAGGTATTTACATTACCAGTAATCTCTGTCAGTTGCTCCTTCACATAAACAGTTATACCTGGAATGAGACCAAAGTGCACCAGGTGGGAACCTCAGACCTTGCCCAGCAAGTGGCTGGACCTGGGAACACTCTGGATGCTGGCCAGGACAGATGGCGAATGATGGTCAGGCTTTGAAGTCTACAGTCAGGCTCAAATCTTGCTCAGGGTCTGAGGGCTGCCCCACCAGGCTGGTTGTCTGTGTTCTCACCTGTCACGCCTACCGGGCTGGTAGGCTGCTCTTCCCTGCCAACTTGAACCAATGGTGATGGGCTGTGAGGGGACCTTTCTCACGGGACAGTGGTGGTGGCCAAGTCTGATATACTCTCCTTCCTGGACCAATGGGAATTCTCACTTCCCTTTTTCAAAAGAGAAGATCAAGAAAAGGAAACAAAGAACCCAGTCCAGACCCACAGGACTCCTGGGAATAGAAAGTTAGCTTGGGACCCAAGCAGCTAGGGCGAGAAGGGGACTTGCCTAGGGGCGTCTCAGTCAATGACTCTGTGATGACAGGAAGAAGCTGATCACTGGCCCACTTCACTAAAATCACCAGACATGGGCTGAGGGAGAGCTCAGTGGCGGATTGCTTGCTTGGCATTCGTGAAGCTCTGGCTTAGATCCCTAGCACTGCACACACACAAAAGCAAAGCAACAAAAACCGGGCATAAGAGTACACGCCTGGCCAGGCAGTGGTGTTGCACATGCCTTTAATCCCAGCACTCGGGAGACAGAGGCCGGTGAAACCCTGTGAGTTAGAGGCCAGCCTGGTCTAAAAGAGCTAGTTCCAGAACAGCTAGGACTGTTACACAAAGAAACCCTGTCTCAACCCTCCCCCCCCAAAAAAAGAAAGAAAGAAAATAAAAAAGAAAAGAAACGAGTACACGCCTGTAATCTGTGATCCCTGAACCCAGGAGTCTGAGACAAGAGGATTGCCCTGATTTGAGGTCAGCCTCTACTACATAGTAAGTAAAGCAAAACAAAAAACAAGAACTGGCAAGATGGCTCAGTAAAGGAGCTTGCAGCCAAACAAGCCTGACAACCTGAGTTCAATTCCCAAGACCCACATGGCGAAAGGAGAGAACCAACTCCCACAAAAACCACCATGGTGGTGGACATCTGTGTTTCCAACACTGAAGTGGCAGGAGAATCAGAAGTTCAAGGTCATCCTCAGCTACGTGGTGAGGCTGTGAGTTCTAATAAGTTCAAGGCTAGCCTGGGCTCCATGAGGCCCTGTCTCAAAACAGGCGGGTGGGGGATCGTGGCAAGATGGCACAATAGGTAAAGGCCTTTGGAGTACAAACACTGAGTTTGGTCCTGAGAACTGACCCCCAAAAGTCCCGATTTCCATGTGCACGCAGTGGGGTTCTCTCTCTCTCTCTCTCTCTCTCTCTCTCTCTCTCTCTCTCTCTCTCTCTCTCTCTCTCTCACACACACACACACACACACACACGCACACATGCACACACACACCCCTCTAAAATAAAACGCCAGGATCAGCCCCAGCACAGCTGCACCCAAGGGTTCAAATGCCATCCTGGGGTCAGTCCCTCTGTCCCTCCCTCCCCAGCCCTGCTCTCTAGTTCTCCTCATGGAAATCCCACATTCAGGAGGTAACAGGGCCACTCATAGCCCCCCAGCAACCACAGGCCAGAAAGATTCTGTCTACTCATTGGTTTCAACAGCAAAGCCCAGAATAGAGTGCTGTGGGGTTTTACTGAGTCACGTGCCCAGCCCTGACCCAATCACTGTGACCTCAGCGGATAAATGGCTGTAACTGACCAGCTTGGAGGCAGAGCAAGAGGAGCCAACAAATGCCTCTGATTGCATGCACAGAATCTAAAATAAAAATAAATCTTAAAAAAATAAAAATGAGAAGGTCCAAGTCCGCTCCCTCTTTGCAGGGCTGGACTCCGCTTATGCCGCACAGAGAATAAAGTCAGCAGGTTCTAGGCTGGCTCATCGTGGGTGTGCCGTGCACAGCTTTCAGACAACTTCCAGGTTTTGTCTGCCTTGGCAGAGTAATGCGAAATTAGAATGGGGAAATATTTAATATTTAATATCAAGCATTAAAAAGAAGCCTGCTAACACTTCAGTGGATCTCGATACAAGGACTAGAATGACAATAAGAGAAAGCCCAGGACAGCGAGAAGGCTCGGCAGGTGAAGGAGCTTGCTGCCAAGCCCGACCACCTGAGTTCGGTCCCCAGGACTCACATGGGAGTAGGAGGAGAGCACCAACTCCTAAAAGTTGCCCTCTGGCCTCCACATGCTCCCACACAAGCAATCAGTGTAAAGACAAAAATAAGTAAAGAGAGAGAGAGAGAAAGTTTTGTTCTGAATAAGTTCAAACACACCTGCACTGGTAGTCAAAGAGAAAGAATGTGGGTGGCGGTGCCCACATCTGCCACCCCAGCACTCAGAAGCCTGAGGCCAGAGGATCACTGCAACTGTGTGGTCAACCCCAGCGAAAAAGTGTCCCAGGCCAGCCCGCACTACTTGAGACTCCGTTTCAAAAATGCAAAAGCTAATTAAACCAGGCATGGTGGTGTACATCTTCAATCCCAGCACTTGGGAGGCAGAGGCAGGCGGATCTCTGAGTTCAAGGCAAGCCTGGTCTGTAATGTGAATTCCAGGACAGCAAGGGCTACACAGAGAAACCCTGTCTCAAAGAAACAAAGCAAACAAACAGGAAAAAGTTACAAATGTATCATGCACTTATCCACAGGAGTGCATTTGATTTTTCTTTTTGTTGTGATATTTGTTGTTTGAAAAAGAGTCTCTCTGTGGAGCCCTGGCTGACCTGGAATTCACTGTGTAGACAAGGCTGACCTTGAATTCATGAAATTCTGCCTGCCTCAGCCTCCTGAACATTGGTATTAAAGGTATGAATGCTGGCATTAAAGGTATGTCTCCACATCTGGCCCTGGAGTAGAGATTTATTAAGGTGCCCATGATGCTTGCTGTGAGCCACCACACACAGAAAGACAAGTACTTTTTAAATTCTGTAATTCCCCTGGTCTACAGGAGTTCCACAGGAGTTCCAGGACAGCCAAGACTGCTCCCAAAAAGCCAACTAACCAAGCAACAAACCAAGCAAGCAAGCAAACAAACAAAAACCCCTGTATCCTGGGGCCAGTGAGAGGTCGCGGTAGAAGAAGGTTGATGCCAAACAACACATAGTAGAGAGAGAGAACACTGCTACAAGTTGTCCTCTGACCTCTGTACATGTGAATGGCACGTACACTGGTTCCCATCCCCCCCAAAAAATAAATAACTACGTGGGTAGGTAGGCAGATAAATAGATAGCTGTAAAAACAATCTGTTATCGCTACCATTGAGATAGAAAGTTCAAAGTATTGCTGAAATTTCAAGGCTAGCCTAGTCTATTCATTGGTGTCCAGGCCAGTTAGGTCTACACAGGGAGACCCTGTCCCAGATTAACTAAAAGGGCAGGGGGCGGGGCATAAAGGCTGGTTTGCATGTCCAAGAGCCACTTGCTGTTTGTATAAGGAAGTTCAAATTTAATAAGGTCAAAACCAAGCTGTTGCTTCCTGACTGCCCCAAACCCATTTCTCTGCCTGGATGCTCTCTTTCCCAATCTCTCTTCACTTTTGGGGGCCCTGCCTGCAGGTCCAGCTGTAGCCAGGTGACTCACGTGTCTGCAGCCCAAGTACTAGGGAAGTAGAGACAAGAGACGAGGTTCAGGAGCTCAAAGTCATCCTTGACTACAGGGCATCTGAGACCCTGTCTCAAACCAAAACAAAAAAGGCATCCTGCTGAGGATAGCAGAGAGAGTCCTTGATGTTCTCATATTCCCAAGGGAACCTAGGTCTTGACTTCCTGAGGACATGGGACACTGGATATACAGCCCAAATCATCCTAAAAATGTGTGCACACATGCTCAGACAGAGGAAAGGGAAGAAGAATTCTGGGTGTTTCTGAGGACCAGGCCTCCAGGGGCTGAGGGACAGGCTTCCTTATCCTGTGGACGCATAGACAGACAGACACACACACGTGCGCACGCACACACACAACACAACACACGCATTTGTTGATGTTGCTGAAGACAGAATTTCACTTTGTAGCATCAGTGCTGGCTTCAAACTCACAGCAATCCTCCTGCCTGAGACTTCCAAGTGCTGGGATTACAGGCAGGCACTGCCCACCCCGTCATTCTGGGTTTTAAAAAAAAAATAAAAGGCAGGGTCTCACTCTGAAGTCTTGGCTGCCCTAGAACAAACTGTATGTTCCGGATTGGCCTTGGACTCCCAGAGCTCTGCTGGCCCCGCCTCCTGAGAGCTGGGAGGAAAGGAGACCACTATGTCTAGCACTGGATTTTATTCTATTTTACATACATACATAATTTGAGACAGGATCTCCTGTAGCCCTGGTTGCCTCAAACTCCCAATATAGCCGAGGGTGACTTTGACCTCCTTGACCTCCTCATCCTCCTGCCTCCACCTCTCAAGTGATGAGATTACAGGTGTGTGCCCTGTACCCAGGTATGTGGTGCTCAGGACTTCCTGCATTCTAGACAAGGGCACTATTGACTGAGGCACACTCCCAGATCCTAGTGTGTGTGTGTGTGTGTGTGTGTGTGTGTGTGTGTGTGTGCGCGCGCGCGCATGCGTGCGTGCATGTGTGTGCCTATGTGTGCCTGTGTGTATGTGTTCACGCATGTGAACTGGTATTCGTGGGCAGGCACTTTGGAAGCAGAGAACAAATTTGGGTGTCATGCCTCAGGAGCTGTTCAACTTGTTTGAGAAATGATTCTCAGTGGGACCTGGGGTTCACTGTTTCAGCTAGGCAGACTAGCCAGGGAGCCCCAGTGATCCATTCCACCTGTCTTTACCACCCCAACTCTCCTGGGAGCCCAGTTTTTCCACACAGCTGCTGTGGACTGAACTTGGTTTACAAGCAGTTTTCTGGCCCCACCTCCATTCCTGGATTTTTACTGTGCTTGGAGTTTGCTAACTTGAGGTCAGCCTTCACCATTCCAAAACCTAGGTAGCAAGACTTCAAAGTCAGCCCAACAACCGGGTTTTACATTTCTTTGAAGTACTTGAGATAAGTAAGCCTTTTCATCGGGTAAGCCCAGCCACAGTAGAAAGTCTCCCAGACACTGTCCCTTGGAAAGCAAAGAAAGTTGTCGGCAGGTTTCATGACTAAGAGGTCAGAGGTGATCCTGCACTGCATCCGAGGGAACCCCAGCATCCTTCCTGCCTGCTTCTCTATCCCCCTCCAGTCCCCCAGTCCTGCATTTCAAAGATTTCCTGAAGGCACCCAGGCACCGGCTGTACCTCCTTGAAGTCCTTTGAATGTCAAGTTCAAATGATTCCGCCTACGTCCTCTTCAAAGACCACGCAGAAAGTGTGGCTGGCAGCCGAAGGACCTCAAAGGTGGTCTTGTCATTTGTTACATAAGGCAGGTGGCTGGGGTTCTGGAGGAGATGTTTTCCCAAGATGACACATAGCCAGTTGGTGATGAGGTATATATCACCAAGGCTCCCCAATAGCTAACATTCTCTTTGCATGGGTCTTTCACCCCTGGGTCCTCTGTTCCCCTTTGCCATCCTGCCCAAGGGGTCTTCTTTGTTTTCTAAGAATGTTAGTGCTGGGTGGCCCCTATGAAAAAAGCAGCAAGGTTCGGGGTACAGCTCAGTCTCTAGAGCGTTCACTTGATGCACAAAGCCCTAGGTTCAAACCCCAGCATTGCATAAACAGGCATGATGGTGTGTGACTGTGATCACAGCACTAGAGTTACAGAGGCCAGAGGGTCAGGAGTTCAAGGTCATCCTCTACTACGCAGCAAATCTGAAGCTTGCTTATCTGTCTGAATGTCTATCATCTGTCTCCTATCTATATCTATATCTATCTATCTATCTATCTATCTATCTATCTATCTATCTATCATCCATTTATCTGTTTAATGAGGCAACTTCTCAGGATGTAGCCCAGACTAGCCTGGAACGTCAGATCCTCTTACATCAGGCTTCCCACTGCTGGAATTACAGATGTTCACCACTGTACTTAGCTGTTTGTTGACCCAAGATGTCCTATAGCTCAGGCAGATGAGGAACTCAATATATAAACATATTTAATATTGAAATTTCTGCTTGTTTGTTTGGGACATGATCTCACTCTATAACCCAGGCTGTCTGGACCTTATTTTATAGCCTAGGCTAGCCTCAAACCCATGTGATCCTCCTGCCTCTACCTCCTAAATACTGAGATTACAGGCAGGCACTTCTATCTCATGCAGTAGTAGACAAGGAATTATACGTGATAGGTGCTGAGCCTAGCTCCATTCTTCCTTGTGCTTGGGGTGGAGCCCAGGGCTTGCCTCACCATGGAGTCACTTTCCAGGTCCTAGTCATTTCGGTTTCTTAGCTCAGGTCAGTATGAGGACGTGGGCCAGCCCACTATGACCCGCTGTGCCGTAAATGCTGGAATAGGCCTCGGGCTGCAGGCAACTCCCAGATTTGCTGTTAGATTTCTGAGGCAGCTTAAAGAAACAAGAGGCATAAGAACAAACAAGGGTCTGATCTTTCAGCAGCCGGGACAGTGCCTATGAGTGCATACAGTTGAGGGGGCAGACTCTCCCATGGAAAGTTGAGCAGACTGCCAGAGAAGAAAAGATGGCAATTTCTAGGGGCAGAAATGACCACAGCACTTAGCAACCATTTCTCTTTTGGAGTCCCTTCTTCCCTCCCAGAGGTGCCTGCCCAGGGTCAGAGGGGTTGTCCCAATAGATAGTCATCACTTACAAAGCCCTTAGTGACAGAATCTCAATGAGTTGTTAGTGCTTACCACAGACAAACGCCTCTCCCCAGCTCTCAGGACAAAGCTGGAAAGGCTGCCCCACCGGAGAGCCAGCATGCACTCTGGGCACTCCACCAGGCCCACCTGTAGGCCATCTTCAGCATGCTTTGGGCTGTGGTCACTATATGGTCAGTCAAGAGGCCTTAACTGAGTTGGATGTTGGTGGCACATGGTTTTAATCCCAGCACTCAGGAAGCAGAGACAAGCAGATCTCTGAGTTCCAGGCCACTGAGTGAGTTCTGGGACAGGCAGAACTACACAGAGAAATCCTATCTCAAAAAACAAAACAAAACAAAAACCAAAGAGAGAGAGAGAGAGAGAGAGAGAGAGAGAGAGAGAGAGAGAGAGAGAGGCCTTAGCTGCCTAGGACATAGAGTTTTTGAGGGGTAACCACGACCTGTCTCAGGCTATGTCAGAAAGACAAGTCAGCATCCGACTATGACCCCCAGCGCAGTAGAGCGGATATGGATGAGAACGAGGCTGCTGAGCACGGCACTGAGGTAGAGCAGCCCCCTCATCCCAGGTGAGTTTCCATGCGCCTTTGGGTAGACTGGAAGTGGGGATTTTTGAAGAGTGACCAAGGAGAGGTGGACAACCTTGGGAGCACAGGGCCCGCCACTCGTCCTGGGGGCCACCAGTGGTGAGCCAACGTTCTGTCCCTGTGTCTCCATGTCTTCCCACATGTTTGAAATATGGATCTTTTGAGAAGCAGGGACTTGAACTTGGCCTGTGGCACCACTGTCATGTTGCCTATCTCTTACGATTGGTGTGGATGAACATAACGGCTTGGCCACTGTGAGAATCTAATCACAATGTCATGGGCTTTCAAAAAGTGTCTAGACAGGGGACAGCATGAAAATGGAGAGAGTTTCCACTGAGAAGCTCTGTCTTTCCAGGGTCCTTTAGGGGACCCACATAAGCACCAAGCTGCTCCCACCATCAACAAAGCTACCTTGAACAAGCCAGTGCGCACCTCCCTGCACAGGATGCAGCTTGTTTTAGACAGAGCGAACATTAATTTTTTTCTCAAAAATCATAACTCCTGTAGAGCAGTGGTGGTGCATACCTTTAATCCCAGCACTCAGGAAGCAGAGGCAGGAGGATCTCTGTGAGTTTGAGGCCAGCCTGGTCTACAGAGTGAGTTCCAGGACAGGTTCCAAAGCTACACAGAGAAACCCTGTCTGGAAATTAAAAAATAAACAAAAAAACAAAAACCTCCTAAATAGGACAGGGTAACACAAACACACCATGTGGCCAAAGATGACCTCCACCTCTCCTAGTTTATCTGAATTTTCAACTTTGGAGAAGCATATTTGAAAGGCAAATTTGCAAACACTGAGTTATGAAGCACACATGTAGTCTGGCACTCGGGAGGAGGGCACAGGAAGAGCTAGCATTTGGGCTAGCCTGGGCTACATAGCCAGCCCTTATCTCTAAGAAAAGACAGAGACAGAAAGGGAGGGAGGGATGGGAGCCGGAACTGGGGAGCTGGCTCAGTGGGGGAAAGCTCTTTCCGGGCGAGCATGTGAACCTGAGTTCAAATTCCCAGCACACAAAATAAAAGCTGGGAGTGGCCATGCACCCATAACCTCATTTCTTCGGTAAGCAGAGAGAGGAGGAGGCTAGGGCTTGGTGGCTACCAGTATAGACCCAGGTTCAGTGAGAGACCCTGTCTATCAAAATTTAAGTTCGCAGTGGGAGGAAAGACGGTTGTGAATTCTGCCTAAGAGTCAGGAGGCGCTGGGAAGAAATGAAGGGCTTTCCTGTCCTTCTCATAAAGCGGAGCAGGATTTCTCATTCTTTCCAAAGACCCAGAGCTGAGAAATTAGAAGGTGATGTGTCAACAAGCCCAACGGTCACTACCTCCCACCTTCCTCCTCCCTCTCGTGGCTGCTCAGAGTTCCCAAAGCAACAGGAAACTAAAGGTGGGGATGTTTCACCCCCCAAAACCAGAGATGAAAACCCACAGCTTTGTGGCCACGTAGGGAAGGCAGACATGGACAGAAGAAAGCAGGGGTTCAGCTCTAACCTCAGAAGAGAAGTTGAATTATGGGTATGAAGTGCATGAAAGCCAGGGGAGCGTGAGAGCCAGGCAAGTGTGCAAGCCAGGCGAGTGTGCAAGCCACCAAGGCTCTCTCCTCTTCATCTTGGCACAGCCATCGTCTGTTCTAGCTACAGACTCAGGGACATCCGGGTTCCAAGTCACTACCCTGGCCTCATAGACATCACCCCCAAGATGTTTATAGATGGAAACAGTCACATTAGAAAAGTAGGAGAAAAGGAGGAGGATGAAGACAAGGAGGAGGGAGAAGATGATGAAGACAAACATCACTAGTCCTGGAACTCACTATGTAGACCAGGCTGGCCTCAAACTCCTAGAGATCCACCTGATTTTGCCTCCCACGGGCTGGAATTAAAGGTGTGTGTTACCGCCACTCAACAGAAGAAATCTTTAATCCCAGCGTCGGGCAGCAGAGCCAGTGGATCTCTGGAAGTTTGAGGCCAATTTGGCACCCACAGTGAGTTCCAGTCAGCCAGAGCTACAAGGAGACCGTATCTAAAATGAATAAATACAGTAAGCTAACTCAACTGAAGGAACTAGAAAGAGAACAGTTTACCATGTACTCATTTAGAAAAGAAACGCTATCGTACATCATAGGTCAAGGCAGCCACTGGCCCCCAGCCACACAGGAGCTCAGTAGGCAGGCGCTCTCTGCTTGACCCACTGAGATCACACCTGCTTCAGTAGCAGGAGGTAACTGGTCACTAGCGGACATGCTGTTCACCAAAAGCCCCGTGAGTCATTCCCCATGGTTCCTGGGGGAAAAAAGACATCCAGATAAGGTGCCCGTTCCAGGAAGAAATAAAACCTTGGCCCAAGGCCCAGACTTTCAGGGAAAGCCATTGGCCTGCTGGGTGGGGGTCACCTTGAACTAAGCCTCTGTCCCACTGTCTCTTAATCACTCATTCACTAACTATTCATAGGTATGCATTATTCATTCATCCAACGCATGCATATTAGGAGGGGCAAAGTGACTTCATCTTTGAGTACAACCTATGCCCTTTAGTTGGGTTTGTTGTTTTTTTTTTTATATAGTCTAAGCTCCCTGAAGCCAACTGTTATCCAACACTATCAAATGGAAAATTCCAGAAACAAACAATTCTTAAACTTAATTCATTTTTGAGCCAGGGTCTCTCACTATACACTTCTGGCTTGCCAGGGACTCACTGTGTAGAATAAACTAAACACAAACTAATGAAGCTCGTCCTGCTTCTGCCTCCCGAGTGCTGGGACTGAAGGTGTGCACCACACCAGATTACAATTTGTAAGTTTTAAGTCTGGCACCACTGCCAAACAGCATGGTGAGATTTGGATCTCTCCTGTACCATCTCCTCGGGAGGCCACTGGTCTGTTCTTAAAATTATTCTCCTTAATCATTTGCTTAAGCAGGGCTGTGCATGTACTGCACCATAGTGACAGAGAGGCTTCGTGATATCTGTGGTTTCAGGTTTCCATTGAGGGTTTGGCCACATGCCTCCCTTAAGTAAAGTCGGCTCCCCTATATGCTTTCCCATGGTCAGCATTCATTAGTACAATCAATACTATGCTTTGGTTGTTCAGATAAGGATTGTGTGTGTGTGTAGTGTTCCTCATTAATTCTCCAAAAGATCATCACCATTATCATTAACAACACTATCATCACCATCACCACCATTATCATCACCATTATTAGTATTGTCACTTGATATCATCATCAGCAGCAGCATTACCATTATTACCATCATCAATATTGTCACCATCATCAATACTGTCATCATCATAATCATCATCATTATCATTGCCATCATCACCATCATTACCACCCTCATCACCACCATCATCATCATCACCAGCATCACCGCCATCATCATCATCATCACCACCATCATCACCATCACCATCATCATCACTGCCTTCATCTCCATTACCACCACCATCATCATCACCATCATCATCATCACCATCATCATCATCACCACCATCATCATCATCATCACCAGCATCACCGCCATCATCATCATCACCACCATCATCATCATCATCACCATCATCACCACCATCATCACCATCATCACCAGCATCACCGCCATCATCATCATCATCACCATCATCATCATCACCACCATCATCATCATCACCACCATCATCATCATCATCACCATCATCATCACCATGCATGCTGGCCATGGAGTTTAGCTGGCAGCAGACTACCAATCAACGAGGTAAATAAAAAAGAGGGTGAAATATTTTTGTTGGGTAGACCTTGGAGTAAATCTCTTCGGTGCCACTGGATCCAGGGACTCAAAACCAGAATATCCAGCTGGTGAGATAACTCGGCAGGTTCCCGTGGCACAAACTGAGTCACCTGAATCTGATCCCCAGAACCCACAATGGAAGGAGAGAATGGACTCCCACAAGTTATCCAAGGACCTCTACAAGCGCATCATGGCACAAGTTCACACACACACACAAAATAAATAAATAAATCTTAAAATCCATCTCTCCAACCGGGCGGTGGTGGCGCACGCCTTTAATCCCAGCACTTGGGAGGCAGAGGCAGGCGGATCTCTGTGAGTTCGAGACCAGCCTGGTCTACAAGAGCTAGTTCCAGGACAGGCTCCAAAAAAACCACAGAGAAACCCTGTTTCGAAAAAAACCAAAAAAAAAATATCCATCTCTCCATCTCCTCCATCACTCTTTAGCTCTTCTTTACTCTGCTTGGATTCATGTTCACTCAAGCGTTCTGTACATGGTGACGCCCACAGCTGGGTGCCCACAGCTCCACTTTCATTTCTGGAGGGGTGGTGAGCACCTCTGTAAGCTCCCCTGTAGCTCTATTCAAAGGGATCTCCTATTCTCGGCAATTCCAGCAAAGATTCCAAGAATGAATCTGATTAGTCCAGCTAGAGCCAGGAGCTTGTCCAAGAACCAATTTCAACAGCCAGGGAATTTCCCAAAACCATGCCTAAGGCTTGGTTGGGTACCAACTGAGACAGGAGTTGTTGAATAGAGTACTTCCCCTAGGTTTGATCCCCTGGACTGCATATACCTGGGCATAATTCAGAGCACCTATAACCTAGCAGAGGTAGATGCACCAAAGTCAGAAGCTCAAGGTCATTGTCTCTACATAGAGTTCGAGGCCAGCCTGGACAACAGAACAAATGGGGCAGTGAATGGCTGTCTTCCGATAGGAGGATGCAAGATCTGTCACACATGTAAGGCAGAAGGCAGTTTCCTGGAGAAGATGGCCCTCAAATTGAAAGCTCAAGGGTCAGCTGGACTTTACCAGGTGATGGAGGAAAAGACTAGAAAAAAGACCAGAAAGAAGACCAGGAAGAGCACCAAAGGAGAAGGGTCTTGTTCTAGCAAATGCAAGTGCTTGAGGGGACAGTGGAGGAGGAAGAGGAGGCTGCAGCTTCGGCCTAGGCTTCCTCCCTTTTCCGGGGCCCTGACTCAGTCATTGGATTTAACTCTCCTGGCTCAGGCATGACTCCTGTTCGAACAAAGTCAGGTCCCATCATCCACTGACCAAGCCCACAGCCCTGAGATGTCAGCTGATGCCACATACTGAACCACAGATCTGGGGTTGCTCAGGGGGAGGTCTCCCAGCATGAAATGGGGCAGGAATTGATGTGGGATACTCCTGCTCGCTGTGTGAAGATATGTCATGTCATTCTGATTGGTTTACTAAACAACTGAATAGTCGGTGCCTAGGATTTCCAGGCACAGAGGATGCTGGGAAAAGGAAGGGCCGAATTTCGAGGAGACACAGAGGAAACATGACATGTAGGAGATGAAATAACAAACCATGAGCCATGTGGCAGCATGTGAAATAATAAAACTGGGTTAATTTAAGTTATAAGAGCTGGTTAGAAACAAGCCTAAGCTATTGGCAGAACTTTCATAATTAATAATGTTTCTATGTGATTATTTGGGAGCTGGTAGGTGAGACAGAAAAATATGTCCACAAGGTATTGCTATATGCTGTGCTGTGGTTGTTTGGCTAACTGGCACCCAGGCAGCTTTTCTTCTCTGGGAGAAGGGTATCCAATAGGTCTGTAGCCACCCTGCCTTGGGTGTGCCCTTTCTGAGTTGACTTACCTCCTCACCTCAAATGTTGTGAGGAAACTCCCCCTTTAAAAAAGCAAGGAAGGAAGAAAGAAAAAAGAAAGAAAGGAAGTCTGTGGATCGCTTGAAACTTACGTAGCCCAGACTAAACTCAATCCTCAACCTTTTTCCCAAGCATGAAACCCCGGGACTTGTGCACATATTTTCCACTGAGTGCACCCAGCCTTGACCAACCAGTGGATCCTCATGTCAGATATAGGAAAATGAGGACCCACAGTGTCTAGGCAGCTCACCAGAGACAGCAAAACTACGCCACTCAGGGGCCGGCTCGAGGCGATGGAAAGTGACACAGCACTTCTGGAAAACTGTCTAGGTCTCAGAGATTAGACCCCAACTCCTCCGGTGACTCACAAAACCACCCAAGTAGAACACAACTAATAATGTACACGAAAGTGAGATCTGAGCAAGACAGTGGTAGCACACATCTTTAATCCCAGAACCTGGGAGGCAATGGTAGGCAAATCTCTGTGAGTTCGAGGCCAACCTGGTCTATAGAGTGAGTTTGAAGTCAGCCAGGGCCATACAGAGAAGCCTTGCCTCAAAAAGAAAGGAGGGAAGAATGGAAGGAAGGAAAGAAAGAAGGAAGGAAGGAAGGAAGGAAGGAAGGAAGGAAGGAAGGAAGGAAAGGTGAGATTTGTTCACACAAGGTAAACCTAAGTAAGAGAGTAGGGAAGATTGAGAATAACACAGACAGACGCAGACAACTATAAATATGAAGAAGAAAAAGGCTACATGTATTGACAGAAAAAGTGAAAAAAGGACACTTGAAGAGTCAAAACCTGTCTTTGAAGATCTATTGTGATAGATTCTTGTTTTAGGATGTGCATGTGTGTGTGTGGTGCCCACAGAGGCCAGCAGAGGGCATCAGATCCTTTGGAGCTGGAGTCACAGATGTCAGCCACCTGATGTGGGAGCTGGGAACTGAACTCGGGTCTTCTGAGACTCCCACATCATTTCTGAAGCCCTTCAGGAAGCTGATGAGGCAATTTTTCACAAGTGTCAGCACAGAGGCTCTGCCTTTAACTCCTCAGAACATTCTAGGACGCCCACTCCTAGCCGCACCAGGAAGCCATACCAAAGCTGCCTCTGGGCTCAATGGTGTTTCAGCACCAACTCATTGTCTCTGAAATAATGACTGGTTGCCAGGTACACCTCAGATCATTCTCCACAGTAGATAGCCCACACCCATACCATGAGTGACAGGAGGCTGGGTTTGGTTTTTTCTTGAAACAATGAAGCACGCTTTCCAAAACCTCCTCTCTCTCTCTCTCTCTCTCTCTCTCTCTCTCTCTCTCTCTCTCTCTCTCCTCTCTCTTGGTTTTTCGAGGCAGGGTTTTTCTGTGTAACAGTCCTGGCTGTCCTGAAACTAGCTCTTGTAGACCAGGCTAGCCTCGAACTCACAGAGATCTGCCTGCCTCTGCCTCCCGAGTGCTGGGATTAAAGGTGTGCACTGTGTCCTCTCTTTAAAGACCAAAGCTCCCACCCATGTGAGTGCTGAGACTCCTGATGCCCAGGCATGGATTCTGCACTGAGCAAGCCATCTTCTTTCTGAGGGCCTCAGTTTCCCCATACATGCAAGGAGCAGAATTTCGAGGCATAAGAATCATGGGAGCTGAAAAGATAGCTCAGTTGGTAAAGTGCTTGGCCCACAGCATGAGGAATTCGGATTTCTGTACCGATGTAAAAAGCCGGGAATAATGGTGCAAATCTATAAACTCATCTCTGTAGGGGAGCAGAGACAGGAAGATTCCTGCCCTGGCCAGCCAGTTCAGTGAGAGATCCTGACTCAAAACCTAAGGCAGAGGATCAAAAACCCTTTGTCATTGTTCTTGAGCTCTCAGTAGTCCTCATTGTCCGCTATGTTCAGCAAGTCCAGTTTTATCCCATGCTTTTTCACACCCAGGCCAGCTGGCCGGGGACTTGATCGGGGGAGGGGGAGGGAAATAGGAGGCGGTGGCGGGGAGGGGGCAGAAATCTTTAATAAATAAATAAATAAATAAAAAATACCGCCGGGCGGTGGTGGCGCACGCCTTTAATCCCAGCACTCGGGAGGCAGAGGCAGGCGGATCTCTGTGAGTTCGAGACCAGCCTGGTCTACAAGAGCTAGTTCCAGGACAGGCTCCAAAACCACAGAGAAACCCTGTCTCGAAAAACCAAAAAAAAAAAAAATACCTAAGGCAGAGACCAGGCATGATGGTGCACACCTTTAATCCCAGCACTTGGGAGGTAGAGACACTTCTACTGTAAGTTCAAGTCCAGATTGGTCAACATCTAGGACTCTAGGCCAGACAGGCCCATATCAAGAGACACTGTCTTGAATGTGTGTATGTGTGTGTGTGAGAGAGAGAGAGAAAGAGAAATATGTGTGTGTATGTATATACGTACATACGTACATACATACATACATACATGGCTGGAGAGGTGGCTCAGTAATTAAGAGTACTGGCTGTTCTTCTAGAGGACCGGGGTTCAGTTCCCAGCACCCACACGGTGGCTCACAGTCATTTACAATTTCAGTTCTGGAATTATGACACCCTCTTCTGACTTCTGCAGACACTAGGCAGGCATCTAGTACCCAGATATATATTCAGGCAAACATTCATCCACGTAAAAGCTCTTTTCAAAATTTAAATTTCAAATAAAGAAATATATAAAATAAGGTGGAGAGAGGTAGAAAGACACTCGGTGTGACTTCTGGCTTCCAGCCAAGCAAGCGTGAGTGTGCATCCATGCAGAAACGTGAATATATATTACACACTCACAAAAATTTGTAAGGATTATGTCCAGTACTAACTGGCTTGGCACAAAGCCTAGATTTTTTTGTCTACTCGGTGACCATTTCTCGCCCATTTCCACTTGATTATTTGATTGGCATATACTTTCGAAAAGTAGAAAACGGTGAAAAACAAGTCTTTCCCCCAGTTCCTGGAGCCACCCACTTCCTCTCCTGACACAACCACGAGAAAGGGTTTCAAAACCACTTCCAAGTGACAGAACTGCTGCGAGAATTATTCAGAGGATGCCAGAGGCTGGCTGTCATCCCATCCTTTCGGAGGAGGAAGCAGGAAAAATAGGAGTTCAAGGCCAGCCTGGGCTACAGAGAGAGTCCCAGGAAAGCAGGGCTACACAGAGAAACCCTGTCCTGAAAAACCCAAACAAACAAACAAAAAACCCCATAACTAGCCTGGTCCATGTGGTTATTTCCAGGAGAGCCAGAATCACCTATTTATTTGTTAATTTTTTTCCTTTTTTTTTTTTCTTCAAGACAGGGTTTCTCTACACAGCCCTGGCTGTCCTAGAACTCACTTTGTAGACTTGACTGGCCTCAAACTCATAGAGATCTGACTGCCTCTGCCTCCTAAATGCTGAGATTAAATAAAGGCTTGCCCCACCACCCCTGGTGTGTTCATTTATTTTATTTTTACCAGTACCAGGGATTGAACATAGGTCTTTACAAATGCTAGGCAAGAGCTTTACCACTGAGCTACAGCCCAAGCCCTTGTTTCTTTCTTTTTGAGATAGCCTCATGAAGTCCAGGCTGGCCTCAAACTCACTGAAGTGGCCAAGGACAACCTTGAACTCCTATCTTCCCCACTTCTATATTGCAATTACAGGCTCACACACGGTGCTCAGCTCAATTGCCTACTTTTGGCTAGCCTATTAATAACCAATAATGCTAATTTTTCAGACCCATTAGGATCTGAGCCACACATCACACCCAGTTTCCCCTCGACATTTCAACACGTTCCCAAGGAACAGGCTATAATTGTTGACAGCCACAGGACTCTTAGCAAATCTGGAAAAGTTACTTCATTACCTGTCTTTCCTAACGTGGGTCTGTGCTGAGAAACGTGTCCTTAGGCAATGTGTGCTTGTGTCACCCGAAGGCGTCACTCTCACAACACAGCCTGAGCTCTAGTCTGCTGTCCTGTTCTCACTATGTAGCCCTGGCTAACCTCAAACTTGTAGCCCAGGCTGGCCTCAGAAGTGTTGCAGTGTTTCTACCCATGCCTCGTATTGGTGGGGTTACAGTATTATAGCATACATGTGACTATTCTATGTGCGTGTGAGTGCCCATGGAGACCAGGGAACAACCACGTGACTATCCCATGTGTGAGTGTGTGTGTGTGTGTGTGTGTGTGTGTGTGTGTGTGTGTGTGTGAGAGAGAGAGAGAGAGAGTGCCTGTGGAGACTGGAGAACAACCACATGACTATCCCATGTGTATGTGAGTGTGTGTGTGTGTGAGTGCCTGTGGAGACCGGAGAACAACCACATGACTATCCCATGTGTATGTGAGTGTGTGTGTGTGTGTGAGTGCCCGTGGAGACCAGGGAACAACCACGTGACTATCCCATGTGTATGTGAGTGTGTGTGTGTGTGTGTGTGTGTGTGTGTGTGTGTGTGTGTGTATGTGAGTGCCCGTGGAGACCAGGGAACAACCTCTGGTGTCATTCCCAGGTATCACTCACCTCCTTTTATCTTTTGTGTTTGGTTTTATGTTGTTTTTTTTTTCCCCAAAACAGGGTTTCTCTCCTGATTGCTGAGTTTAAAGGCAAGGTCCACCATATCTGGCTCCTTTTACCTTTTATCTTTTCTTTTCTTTTCTTTCTTTCTTTCTTTTTCTTTTTCTTTTCTTTTCTTTTCTTTTGTATTTTTTTGATACAGGGTTTCACTGTGTAGCTCTGGCTGGCTATAAACTTTCTTTGTTGACTACACTGGACTCAAACCCACAGAGATCTGCCTGCCTCTGCTGGGATTAAAATTGTATGCTGCCACCAATCACACCAGGATCTTTTGTTTGTTTTGTTTTGTTTTGAGACACGTTCTCTGATTGGCCTGGCATTCCTTGATTAGGCTAAGCTGACTGGGTGGTGAGCTCTCAGGATCTCCTGTCTTTAACTCCCCAGTTCTAGGATGGCAGGTACACACCCAGGCCATGTCTCTTGTGACATTGGTGGTTTTTGAAAAACACAGACCTGTTACTTCACACACTGCCTTAGTCAGGGTTTCTTGTTGTTGTTGTTTTTATTGAGCTCTACATTTTTCTCCGCCCCCCTCTCTTCCTTTAGTCAGGGTTGCTATGGCTGTGATGAAACACTGTGACTAAAACACCTTGGGGAGGAAAGGGTTAATTTGGCTTGCACTTCCAGATCATTGTTTCTCATCAAAGGAAATCAGGACAAGAACTGGAACAGGGCAGGAACCTGGAGGCAGGAACCTGGAGGCAGGAACCTGGAGACAGGAGCTGAAGCAGAGGCCATGGATGGTGTTATTTACCGGCCTGCTCCCCATGGCTCGCTCAGCCTGCTTCCTAATAGACCCCAGGATCACCAGCCCAGGGATGGCACCATATTAAACACTAATTAAGAAAATGCCTACAGCCTGATTTTATGGAGGCATTTTCTTAACTGAGGTTTCCTCCTCTCAGATGACTCTATCTCTTGTCAAGATGACATAAAACTAGCCAGCACATAGACTGTACCTTCTTTGGATTAGTGTAACAGTAACTGTAACAACTGCAATAGAAGATCCTCATCCCCGCAGGACCTGAGTTCAGAGACAGCCTGCCTTGGGAGACAGATGCTCTGAGACTCCTGGCCTGCGTAGACACACTCAAGTTTGACAGAGTCAAACTTCATTCCTTTGGCTGGCAGCAGATGCCAGTTGCTTACAAGGGCCAAGCCAGGTGCCATCTTTGCTCAAGAGCAGCTGCCGTGTCCTTGAGTGTGTGTCAAGTTATTTTAAGGACAGCCCCTTCTCTGTCTTTGCTCGTGTGCTGGAATAGTTCCCTCCCTCGTCTCCCTCAGCTCTTGAATTTTATGTTACCTGCCCAGGGAAATTTTAACACTAAGATTGGATGTGTAACGGGGATGGTGCACACACCTTTAATCCTAGCATTCAGAAGGCAGAGGCCGCTGGATCTCTGAGTTCAAAGCCAGCTAGTGCAGGTCTCCATAGCAAAATTCAGGCCAGCTAGAGCAATGTAAGAGACCCTGTCTCAAAAAAGAACAAAGCTGCAAGCAGGGGTGGGAGCGGTGTAGCCAGTGCAACCACAAGGACCTTGGTTTCACTGAAGAACTTTGCATAAAAAGCCAGACATGGTGGCACTTGCTTGTAAGCCTAGCACTGGGGAGATCAGCATGTCTCTGGGGCTCACTAGCCGGCCTGTGAGTTCCTGATTAGTGAGACACCTTGTCTCAAAAATTAAAAGAAAAATAAGAACTAAAGGTAAATGAAGCCTGAGGAATGGCATTCGATATCCTCTGGTTTCTCACACATGTGCATTAGCGCACACTCTTGATCTAGATGGGCGCGGCTGCTCATCTACATCAAAATAATCCCGAAACTGAGCTGAGGCAGGGGGATCAATACAGTTCAAGGCCAGTGTAGTCCAGATTGAGACTCTGTCAAAGAGAGAGAGAGAGAGAGAGAGAGAGAGAGAGAGAGAGAGAGAGAGAGAGAGAGAAACTGGGCTGGAGAGATATCAGCAGCTAAGAGGGCTTTCTCTCTTCTAGAGGACCCAAGCTCAATTCCCAACACCCACGTAGCAGCTCGCAGCTGTCTATAACTCCAGTTCCAGAAGGTCAAATGCTCTTTTCTGACCTCTGAGGGCACCAGGTACACACAGTGCACAGACACACCTGCAACAAAAATAGCCATGCACAGAAAATAATGCCTTCTTTTTTTTTTTATTTTCAAGACAGGGTTTCTTTGTGTAACTCTGACTGTCCTGGAACTCAGTCTGTAGACCAGTCTGGCCTTGAACAGAGATCCATCTGCCTCTGCCTCCTGAGTGCTGGGATTAAAAACATACCACCACAGCTCAAACTGATTTTTGTTTGTTTGTTTGTTTTTCATTTTGTTTTTTAATTGGAAGACTCCTAAGCATGGGTCAGGCCCTGTGTCCTTCCCTGGCTCTGCTTTGTTTTTCTTGGTGACAGTCAAACCATCTAACCTGCCTTCCTATTTCTCTCTGTTTTCCACCAGAAGCAAGCCAGAACCAGGAGCGCACACAGACATATCTGGCCCCTGGCACTGTGCACAATGGACGCTCAGTAAATACTCCCAGTGCTAAGTGTGGTAGTAAATGCCTACAATCCCAGCACTTGGGATGGGAGGTAAGAGATCAGAAGTTCAATGTCATAGTTGGCTAAAAAATGAGGTTGAGACTAGCCTGAGATAAATGAGAACCTGTCTCCAAAAAGAAAAAGTAAATAAAACAAAATGAATATTTTAAGGTTAGGGATGTGCGTTACTAAAAGAGTATTTCTCAGATATATGGGAGACTCTAGATCTGTCAGATAGATAGAAGATAGATAGATAGATAGATAGATAGATAGATAGATAGATAGATGATAGATAGATGATAGATAGATAGATAGATAGATAGATAGATAGATAGATAGATAGATAGATAGATAACAAATGTTTGTTACAAAATGAAAGACTGAGTGAGAGCACCATGGATGCTATGAATGGAGTTTTCCCCACAGCTCTGTCCATGTTAGATGCCCAAAAGTCTGCTGGCACCAGATTGAACCTGGATGTGGTCATCAGGCCACATTATAGGGGCAGTGGGGAAGCTGTGGCCAGAGACAAGGAAAGCTGGCACCTGTGCTCTGGGAAGGATGTTCCCATTTTGGCCCTCAGTCCTGGCCATAACCAGCTTCAAAGAGACTACAAGTACGTGGTAGGGGAAGCTGAAGCATAAGATGCATTCAGGAAGCACTGGGTTTCAGTGTCCGGGTTCATGAGAAAAAGTACACTCATGGCTACTGCCGTGCCACCCTGGGCATGCCTGATCTGGCCAGATCAGTGCACACATGACTTCAGCCACACCACCCCGACCTAGCCCATCATGCCAGAAGAGTTCATACGTAAGTGACGCCTCGGTGAACTTTGGCAAGAACAACACCCCTGTATCCAGGAAGAGGGGCCTGCCCACATCCTTATAGTTGCTCTGGGTTGTTGTGGAATGTTATTTTAAGATACGTTACATTTATTTATGCTGTGGAACATTTGTCCTTTCTGCTTCGTTTCCTGGCTTCACAAGGAGACACTTTGCGTTCCACGTGCTCCACACCATCTGGGACCCCCGTAGAGACACAGCTCCAAGAGTGTGACTGTCTCCTCTCTGTGAAGTCACTCCGTCATGTGTTTCAGTATAGTGACAGAAAGCTGTTCGAAGTCCACAGAGAAACCCTGTCTGGATAAACATCATATTTATGTGTGTCCCTGGTGCCCTCAGAGGTCACAAGAGGGCATCAGGACTGGACTGGAATTACAGACAGCTGTGAGCCGCTGTGTGGGTGCTGGGAGTTGAGCCCAGGTGTTCTACAAGAGCAACAATTGGGTTTTTTTGTTTTGGTTTGGTTTTGGTTTTTTAGTGTTTTTTTTGTTTTTTGTTTTTTTTTTTTTGTTTTTTTTTTGTTTTTTTTTTGTTTTTTTTGAGACAGGGTTTCTCTGTGGCTTTGGAGCCTGTCCTGGAACTAGCTCTTGTAGACCAGGCTGGTCTCGAACTCACAGAGATCCGCCTGCCTCTGCCTCCCCAGTGCTGGGACTAAAGGCGTGCGCCACCACTGCCTGGACGCAACAGTTGTTCTTAATCACTGAGCCAACCCTCAAAATCTCAACACATGCATATCCTTACATTTATCTACTGAGTGTGTTTGCGTGGTTGTGCATGGTGGCAATGAGCTCAGGCTGTTAGGCTATAAGACGAACGCTCTAACCCCTGAGCAATCTCACTCGCTTTCATTTCTTTTCAAGACAACTCTTACCTAAGTTGCCCTTAGTAGTCTTGAACTCTGTGGCCCAGGAAGGCCTTAAATTCACAGTGGTCCTCCTGCCTTAGCCTCCTCAGCTGGCTGATTTTAAGTCAACTTGACACAAGCTATAGAGTTCTCTGAAAGGAAGGAGCCTCAATTGAGAGAACACTTCCATAAGATCCAGCTCTAAGGCCTTTTCTTACTCAGTGACTGATGTGGAAGGGCCCAGCGAGTTGTGGATGATGTACTCCAGGTGGTCTGGTTCTATGAGAAGAGCAGGCTGAGCAAGTCGTGGGGTACAGCAAGCCAGGAAGCAGCAACCCTCCATGGTCTCTGCTCCTACCTCCAGGTGCCTGCCCTGTTTGAGTTCCTGTCCTGATTTCCTTCAGTGATGGACTGTGATGTGGAAGTGCAGGTCAAATGAACCCTTTCCTCCTCAGGTTGTTTTGGCCATGGTGTTTTATTAGAGCAGTAGGAACCCTGACCAGGACACCTGAGGGCTGGGATTGCAATGAGCACCAAGCCCTGCTAGTACTAGGTTTGACCGGTCAGTATCAGCTCCCCATCCCCTCACCACAACACCCTGTCACCTGTGAGGTTCCTTTTGACTCCATGCCCACGTGAGGCCTGTGGAGTTTGCTTGAGCCATGGCTCCAAGGAAGACTGAATGCACGGAGCTGGTCAGTCAGCAAATCTCATTGCTCCACCCATAGAATGGATCTAGGAATGCTCATGTATCCCAAGAGGCCCATCAATCAGACTTTGGAATTTGGGAGGCAGGGGAGTAGTTTGTTTTTCTGGAAACAGGACTCACTTTGTAGTCCAGGCTGGCCTTGAACTTGTGACCCTTCTGATTCATCTTTCCGGGTGCTGGGATGGTCTGTGTGTACCAACACATCTGCTTCAGTCCTTGGGATTTTGCTAGAATTATTGGGTAGACATTGATTTCTTTCTTTCTTCTTCTTCTTCTTCTTCTTCTTCTTCTTCTTCTTCTTCTTCTTCTTCTTCTTCCTCTTCCTCTTCCTCTTCCTCTTCTTCCTCTCTCTCTCTCTCTCTCTCTCTCTCTCTCTCTCTCTCTCTCTCTCTCTCTCCTCTCTCTCTCTTTCTCTTTTGTTTGTTTATTTTTCAAGACATGGTTCCTCTGTATAGCCCTGGATGTCCTGGAACTAGCTCTGTAGACTGGCGGTGAACTCACAGAGATCCACCTGCCTCTACCTCCCGAGAACTGGGACTAAAGGCGTGTGCCACCACCACCCGGCTGATTACTTATTTTTTAAATTACATTTAGTTTACTCCTTTTGTGTGTGGCATGGGAGGAGCACATATGCACCTTAGCACGTATGTGAAAGTCGAACGACTACTTGTTGGAAACAGTTCTTGCCTCCCCCTTGGTGGGCCCCAGGGGCCAAACTCAGGTTCTCAGGCTCTGTACCGATCGCTTCTACTCACTGAGCTGTCTCACGAGCTCAGGAAGGCTTTTATTTCTGCTGAGGTGAGCCAGTGAGGCTTAAAGCGCAAAGGTGGCCATGATTGGGTCTCCAGTCACAAAACTCTGAGTCCTGAGAACACGAGGCAGAATCTAGCTGCGCCTGGAGCACAATCATGTCATCTCCACATACCAACCTCTTTCCCCCTTCAGCTGAAGACAGTGTAGCGGGTGATGCTGGTTTTCCGCCTCCGCCCCCACTCTCACCGCGGATGTGGGACATTTTGATTCCACTCTGACACTCCCCAGATGGACAATAAAGATTACTTTGAGTCAGAGGGCAGAGCTAGCCGACCAGAATTAACCATAGAAGTTTTGAAAGACTAAGGACATAGAGAGGGACTTAAAGAGATGCTCGGTCCTGTTGGACTGAGGAAGGAGAGAAGGAGGTCACTGGTCACTTCACCACTTCTCGGGTCAATCAGGTTCTTACCCTGATATCTGACTCCTGAGATTTTATTGATGAAGAATAGTTAGTTAAAGGCTTCATCTGGTATCCAACTTGGGGCACGAGATCACAAGGCAGCAGCCTACTTTGGAGCCACTAGCGTCACCACCATGGCTGCTTCCCCCATCAGTCTTTCTATAGCAGCCTCCAGCTGCCACCAGTGCTCAGCCCCAAAATGCCACAAACACCACAGGCAGATGGCCCCAAACACCTCTGTAGTTAGCTGCCCACTGCAGGCCTACTCGGTAATTTCGGTGGCCCCTGTACCCGTGCTTCCTGCCATGCGAGCAGGCAAACCCCCGTATCTGCTTTACCAGGGGCTTTCTCTCTCTCCCTGTGGGTTGTGGGCTTCTCCTGGACCCCCACCTCTGTGCACTGCCACACCAGTTCGGCTGCCTTGACACCTGCTTCGGTTCTTCCTGCTGCCACCGCCATGCGCTCTCAGCTACAGGCAAGCAGCTGCAGCTGTCCATGAGTTCGGGAAATTAAAGTATGTGCACCATACCATAAATACATACTCAGGATTTCAATGGGCAGCTGCTTAGAGTTCTGAAAATGTTGATTTTGATTATGTAATTATACATTTATTAAAAGTTATGGCCATTATGGGAATACCTGACAAGGCTCCAGCATATGTCTCTAGAAAAATTAAACCGTCGTTTGCATATTACAACATAAAGCATATTACAGGGATACCACACAATCCTACAGGACAAACAGTTGTAGAAAGATCTAATTACACTTTAAAATAAATGCTTAATAAACAAAAACAGGTAATAAGGACCCCCTGAGATAGATTGCATAATGCTTTATTAGCTTTAAATCTTTTAAATGCTAATGAGAAAGAAATGCCATGCAGAGAGTCATTGGATAATAGAATAAATTGCTGAATTAAATCAGTCTGTATACTTTAAAGAGAAGTGTTGACGTCAGAATGGAAACCAGATATGTGCTACACTGGGGAAGAAGTTTTGCTTTTGTTTCCACAGGAAAAGAAGCGCCATGGATACCATCAAGATTGATAAAGATCTGATTGAACAAGCAAGACCTCTTGATCAGGAGAGGAGACAGCTCGTCAAACAGTGTGGTCATTCAGTCCAAACTAACTTAGAAGACTAACAAACATCTTTCATTTGATTAGATACTACCTGTCAAAAAAGGAAACTCCCCAAAGTTAGAGTTGGGGAAGGGTTTTATTTTTGTCTTTCCAGGAGAATACAAACATCCTACTAAGTAAACTAAAGACCACTGGACAAATGAGACTTGAAGAAGAAGGAGAAATCATCCAGAGAAAAGTTCTAGAAAAAAGGAACGAATTTGCCCAGTGGTTTAGCACACCCCAACAAGATAACGTTTCATACATCTTCCCAGTTGTTTGTTTCTGCTCCTCTCTACAAACACATAAAGCAAGTGGTTTTTTTGTTTTGTTTTGTTTTTTGTTTTTTGTAGTCCCAATTCAATTAAAAACTAAAGCTGGGTTTGGAGTTGGAGTGTGGCTATCTCCTTCTCTAAACCCAAGCGTGCTTTTTAAAGGAAAATCTAAAATCTCTATCTCATGTCAGAAGAGTCACCTGGCATGGGACAGGAGAAAAGCCAAAATTAGGAATGTATTTGCCTCACGGAGCTAGTAAGATGACTCAGTGAATAAGAGCCTATACTGCTCTTGCAGAAAACCCAAATTCAGTTCCCAGCACCCACACCACATCGTGGTAGCTCTCAACCATCTGCAACTCCAGCTCCAGGGGAATCTGACATCCTCTGGCATCTTCCAGTACCCACACTCACATGCAAATGCTCACATCTGGACATACACAAAATTAAAAATAAAATAATAGCCAGGCGTGGTGGCATATGCCTTTAGTCCCAGCACTGGGGAAGAAGAGGTAAACGGATCTCTGTGAATTTGAGGCTAGTCTGGTTTACATATTGTGAGCTCCAGAGGAGTCAGGACTACATAGACCCTCTCCCAAAATAATAATAATCATAATCATAAATCTTTAAAAGTATTTGCCTCATAGCTGTATTTTCCCAGCCTGCTTTACACCTGAAGCAGGGCATGTGCTATATTCTATAAGGTAACTTATGGTGTGTGAAGCAGAAAGGCCAGGCAAGAAGGATCCCCCCCCACACACTTCCCAACCCACCCCCACCTCCACCCTCGCCTCCCACCCCTGGCTGTTCCTGGGCAGGATCCAGATGCCGCGACCACCCTCCCACTCCTACCTCCTCCCAGTCCATTCATCACCAAGCTTGGACAGCTAGCTCCCGCTCAGCTGGCCCCAAAGAAGTCCTTAGTCCTTCCTCCACCCTTTCATCTGCAAGGCCTCCAGGTGATAAGAACTCTGCGTCATCTTCCTGTCCCTGACCTTTGAAAACATCCTGTCCACCAGCTATCTGTGACAAAGACTGTGATGTTCTTTCTTGGGATAGAGACAATGGGAAGAGAGGAGTTCCCAAAATGTATCATTCATTCATTTGTTCATCTGCTCATTCATTCACACAGTCAAGAAATACTGAATGAGCATGTGGGCAGGGGTTCTACGCTGCAGACAACAGAGTCAGCTAGAGGATGTAGCTCAGGTAGTTGAGCACTTGCCCAGCAAGCATGAAACCCTAGGTTCGATTCCCAGCATCACATAAGCTAAACATGGTGGCACACACCTGTGACCCTAACATTGAGGAGGTGGAGGTAGTGAAGAATCAAGTTCAAGGCCATCCTCAGCTAGTAGGGACTTTGAGGCCAGCTTGGGCTACATGAAACTGCCTTAAAAACTAAGAATCAACTAAAGGAGCTGAGCGGAAACGAATTGATTAAAAGCAGTAGAGGGGCTAGAAAATGACTCAGATTAAGGCCACTGGCTGATCTTGCCGGAGGTTTGATTCCAGCACTCACATGGCGGCTCACACTGTAACCTCAGCCCCAGGGGCTCCAATGCCCTCTTCTGGCCTTTGCAGGCACCAGGCGTGTAAGTGGTGCACAAGCATGCATGCAGGCAAATGCGCCATATACAAAAAATGCAATACGATTTTAAGTTAAAAGCACTGGAACTGGAAGAGGTGGCACACGCCTGTGATCCCAGCACTCTGGAGGCTGTAGATGGAAGTTTCTGTCCCGCCTGGTCCTGCAGCCATTCAGTTGCAACAAAATTATATTAATTATAAACTGGTTGGCCTATTAGCTCAGGCTTATTATTAACTACTCTTACTACTTAAATTAACCCATCATTCTTATTTTTGTTTAGCCACATGGCTTGGTACTTTACTCAGTAAGACATTCTCATTTTGCTTCCTCTACATCTGACTGGTGAATACAGACTGAGCCTTTCCTCTTCCCAGAATTTTCCTATTCTGGTTGCCCTGCCTATACTTCCTGCCTGGTTACTGGTCAATAAGCACTTTGTTAAAGCAATACAAGTGACAGATTTTTTTACAGGGTATGAGAGTACTATCCCACAGCACTTCCCCTTTTCCCTTAAAAAAAAAAAAAACAGGGGGCTGGAGAGATGGCTCAGCAGTTAAGAGCATTGCCTACTCTTCCAGAGGTCCTGAGTTCAATTCCCAGCAATCACATGGTGGCTCACAACCATCTGTAATGGGGTCTGGTGCTCTCTTCTGTCCTGCAGGCAGACACACAGACAGAATATTGTATACATAATAAATAAATATAAAAAAATAAAATAAAATAAACCAAAACTCAGAATGTAATCTCTTTTGTTTAGCTTTTCTCCTGACCATTATCCATAACAACTTGAAACCAACACTCTAAACAAAGACAAACATCCATAACCCATTTTTTTAAAGAAGGTGGGCATAGTTTTCTAGGCTACTTCCTATTGATTGAGGGCACTAATAATCTTATGGGGACCCAAAGAAAATTTAGGATTATGGTCAAGTCCTGACTGGAGTATTCTTTGAGGCTGGATCATCTCAGCCAGCTGTTCTGGACGTAGAACTCAGAGGGAACTGCAGCAGAGGTGCTCTGAAACATTGGATCATCTGGGCCTTCTGCTTCTATCAAAGATTTTTCAGGGGGTTCTTCTCAATAAAACCTGATTTTTCATCCGGGCGATGGTGGTGCACACCTTTAATCCCAGCACTCGGGAGGCAGAGGCAGGCGGATCTCTGTGAGTTCGAGACCAGCCTGGTCTACAAGAGCTAGTTCCAGGACAGACTCCAAAGCCACAGAGAAACCCTGTCCCGAAAAACCAAAAAAAAAAAAAAAAAAAAAAAAAAAGCCTGATTTTTCTTAACCCAGGATGAATCCACAGCCTCTCACTTCCTGAGGAAACAAAAGCAAAAGCTCTTCTCCAAAGTAGCATATCTTTTGACTTAAATTTTGAAGTCAAGGGGGCTGGAGAGATGGCTCAGTGGTTAAGAGCATTGCCTGCTCTTCCAAAGGTTCTGAGTACAATTCCCAGCAACCACATGGTGGCTCACAACCATCTGGAATGAGATCTGGTGCTCTCTTCTGGCCTGCAGGCATACACACAGACAGAATATTGTATACATAATAAATAAATAAATAAACAAATAAATAAATAAATATTTAAAAAAAATTTTGAAGTCAAGGCATTTCAAAATATATAGGGTGGGTTAATCCAGCAGCATTTATAATTAAATGTCTTTTAGAAGCACCATGTCTGCCTGCATGCCACCGTGTCCCACCATGATGATAATGGACTGAACCTCTGAACTGTGATCAAGCCATCCCAATTAAACATTTTCCTTCATAAGAGTTAACAGGGCGTGGTGTCTCTTCACAGAAATAGAAACCTAAGTCATTACTCTTGCAAAGAATTGAGTTCTGTTCCCAGCACCCATGCCAGGATGCTCATGATCTCCTGTAGCTCCAGCTCCAGGGACCCGATGTCTCTGACCTCCGAGGGCACCTGTCCTCATGCATGTATACACAGGAACCCAGGCACACATTCACCCAGAGAACAGGGAGTCAGGACTCAGTCATTGTAAATAAACTTTATAGTCTTGTGTGGGAGAGTCCCAGAAAGTGTTTGGGAGAGTGAGACCCCACCACATACATTCAGGCCTTAAGCCTGGTTCATTGCTATTTTAACACGAAACAGCCATATGTTAAAGAAAATTTCACTGTGCTAAATCCTTGCTCCTCTGCTAGTGAGGGTTTTTAAACTGCACTCTGGAGGCCCCACAATCTTACCTCTCTTTCTAACCGGCTTCAGGGATATTTTATTTACTTTTGAGACATGGTATTAGAATGTAGCCCTGACTGACCTGGAACTCACCATGTAAACCAGGCTGACCTCAAATTCACAGAGACCTGCCTGCCTCTTCTTTCTGAATGTGGGGTTAAAGGTGTGCCTCACCCTACCTGGCTTTTTAAAAATAACATGAAAATTGTGTTTATGCTATGTGTGTGTGTGTCTTGTGCTGGGGATTGAACCCGAGGTTTCACATATTCAAGGCAAGCCCTCTACTACTGACCTATGACCTAAGACTTATTTTTTTAAATGGGATCTCTCTATATGGCTCTGACTGGCCTCAAGCTCACTGGGTAGAGCAGGATGGTCTCACAAAGTTCCGCCTACCTCTGCCTTCCAAATGCTGGGATTATAGGCTGCCAGCTAAAAAGTGCTTTAAATATCACTGTTGTGTTGTTGCTGCTGTTGTTGTTTGGTTTTTATACATTTTTACTTGTATCAGCATGTCACCTCTGTGACACAGTTTTTGGTTTTGGTTGATTGTCATCACTAGGTCCATAGGTCCTGGAGCAGCCTGGCTACGTATTCGGTACACATTTGTTGGATGGATACTGCTCTGTATTCATGGACTCAGCAGGCTTGTCTGAGCTGAATGGTGCCGTGGCAGATTCTTTCCGGGATGAAGTGTGAATCCGCCTCAGTTGTTGAGATGGAACAGAACACCCACCGTGGAAGCTGTGAAGTCGTCAAGTGGGCACATGAGGCTGAAAGCACTAGAGCTGGTGGGCCAACCTGTGGTCATCATCGTTGGGCAGTGGAGGACGGAGGAGCTGGTGGGCCAACCTGTGGTCATCATCGTTGGGAAGTGGAGGACGGAGGAGCTGTGGGCCAACCTGTGGTCATCATCGTTGGGCAGTGGAGGACGGAGGAGCTGATGGGCCAACCTGTGGTCATCATCATTGGGAAGTGGAGGACGGAGGAGCTGATGGGCCAACCTGTGGTCATCATCGTTGGGCAGTGGAGGACGGAGGAGCTGGTGGGCCAACCTGTGGTCATCATCGTTGGGAAGTGGAGGATGGAGGATCAGAGTCCTCGATCTCTTCAGCTACATACAAGTCCCTGTCTCCAAACAAAACAAAACGAAAGTCCCACACCAAACCAAACTGAAAGGACATTAAACAAAGCAGGAGTTGAGTGAGTCAGGACCCTTCCTCCGCTCCACTCACAAATACAAATACAGGATGGGACAGAGGAGGGGACCCAAGGGACCCACCCAGTCTTTAACAGGTTCCTTGTGTTTCAGAGAGCAAGGACTTGAACAAACAAGGGTGACTTCATGTCCAGGCAAGAGCTACCCAGGCGACATAGTCCCCAAACACAAGGACAAAGGCTCGCAGGCCACTCGATACTGCCACAACGCAGCAGGGAGGCGGGGTTGGCTCGGCGCCCACTCCCGAGTGCAGCCGACTTGCCTTTCTGAGTCTGAAAATAACACTGGCTCGTAATTATAATAGATGCTTCCTTTTAAATTTTTATTTTATTTATGAATGTGCTGTGTGTCTGTGTATGCTACATGTGGGTGCCTCGGGAGGCCAGAAAAGGGCACTCGATCCCTTTGAGCTTGAGTTAGAGGTGGTTATGATTCACCCATCTGGGAGCTGGGACCCAAAATGTGTCTGCAAGAATAGAAAGTGTTCTCAACCACTGAGCCATCCCTCCCGCCCCTAAAGGTATTTTCAAGGCAGACATGCTCATATACACCTGTAATCCCAGCATTGGAGAGGCAGAAGCGGGATCAATTCTGTGAGTCTGAGGCCAGTCCCGGCTGCATGTTAAGAGCCTGTCTCAAAAAATAACAATAACAAAAAACAGGGGCTGGACTCTGCCTTGGTAGAGTGCTTGCCCAGCATACATGAAGCCCTGGGTTAGGTCCCTAGCCCTGCATAAAACCAGGCTTGTTGGCACATGCCCATAATCCCAATGCTTGAGAGGTAGAGAGGCAGAGGCAAGAGGGTCCCACGGAATTCCAGGCCAGCCTGGGCTGCCCAAGACTCTGTCTCAAAAAACAACAGCAAAAGCAAAGCAACTAAGGAAACTTTTAGACAACATGGGGAATGCTAGGAGGTGAAAGACGAGAGTTCAGAGCAGTTTTCAAACCATCCTGGGTATTGTTCAGTGCACAAATGGAATTCAAGCCCTGAGGTGAGTCTGTGCTTTCATTCCAAGCTGCTGCTGGTGGTGTCCTGAGCCCCACCCTGCATGTGTTCCTCATTCTCTGTGTATCGTTGGTCTACCTGCAAGTCACGTAGCCCTGTGTGCTGTGATTGGGGAAACCGTGGCACGTAGCCATTGAGTGAGTTGCCCATTGACACAGGTGCAGATGACCATACAGGGGATTCAAGGGTAGATGTTCTGGCCTGTGGTCCCCCGACTCTCATTGCTCCCCCATACTGTGCTCTTTCCTGCTCCTCTCCATGGGCAGAAGGCTGCGTTGACTCTGCTATTGATGGGAATTAGGGTTTTCTACTCTTCTCCTGATAGGAAATAGAGAGAAACTTCCTCCTGGGTCTTCAGTGAGGTAAGAAAACTATGGTTAAATGTCACCTTAATTTGTGTTTCTAACCAGGAGGGGGCAGTGCCAGGGGCTCAGCCCGCCTTGATCAGTTGCCCACCAGACACGGGTGAGGGCTGGGAGAAACTTACCCAGAGAGCATATCTACTCTGCATGGCACTGAGCATCTCACATGCTCACTCACTCCAAAAACAGTATTCTGAACTGCAAATGGGGTAAGTTAAGGCACACAGACCAGGTGGCAGGTACCGGTGGTAGTGCCGGGATACAACCCATCACCTGGTTCTGGCCTCCCATCCTGATTGACAGCTCTGGGATCCAAGGTGGAGTCAAACTTACTATGTAGCTGACTGTGACCTTGAATTTCTGATCTTCCTGCCTCTACCTCCAAATGCTGGGGTTGCAGATGTGGCCATCACGGCCAGCTTCTTTGGTGCTGGGGACCAAACCTAGAGCTTCACACCTGCTAGGCAAACTCTTTACTGACAGAGCTACATACATGCCCAGCCTACGTTTTGTTTATTGAGACGGGGTCTCATGTAGCTCAGCTTGGCTTTGAATCTGATCCTATTGCTTTTGCCTCCTAAGTGCAGGAGCTACATATGTGTCCCCAGCTGTTTACACGGGTGCTGGGGGTGGGTGGGGCACCGGTCCTCATGCTTGAGAAACCATTTCCCCATCCCCTATGTCCACCGTCACTGCTCGGCCCCCAGTTCTGCAGACCAAGGTCATTGAGGCCTGTGTCTTCTATGCTCAGGACACCAAAGGCAGAAACAGACATGGCTGCCTGAGCTGTCTTCTGCAAGAGCCAGCCTGCTTGCTCTCTCAGATGGCTATTGGGATTCAGTTCTTGTGGCTGTAATTCCTGTTTCCTTATTTGGGGATACGAGGCAATTCTCTCCGTAGTCAGAAATGAGAAAGCACTGAACTGGGCATCTGGAAAATGGTATGTGAAGCTGTGACCGGAGTCTGGATGAGGACTGGGCAGACACGGGAGTGCTGTGGATGAGAGGTCCCAGAGAAAATGTTCACCTTGCACTAACCCTTCTGGAAAGCTGATCAACTGACTGGGACTTCAGTGGTGGAGGAAAAGTTGGAATGGTGCAAATTCAGAGTCAAACTATCCTTAGCCACCCTTAGCACCCCAAAAACCCATCTGTTGCTTTGGTCCTTGTACTGGGTAAATCTCTAAAATGTACAGACATCGTGTGCACACCAACCAAGAGGTTTGGAGTGTCACCAGATAGCACCTGAGGCCGGGAGTACAGATTTACCCATTGGGCTGTGACCTGTCCACCTAACATTGCCACCAATGCATTCCAGAACTGTCTTGATTTATGGCTTCCTTTGTTCGGTTTCCATAACAACCCCTAATATTGCTCCCACGTTGCAACTGGAATGTGAGGTGATGTAAATATGCGTTTCCAGGCCACAGTCCCTGGTATTTGGCTCCAGGAAGCATTCTGAATGCCTTTGAGAAGAGATCTGTTTTGCACGGACCATGCTCTTTGGTCCAGGAAGAAGAAAGAAGGGAGAAGGCTCTATGACTCACAGGGTAGGGAGGACAGGACCATGAGAAATGTCAACACATGATCCGGGCTTCCTGTGACTAAGCGGGCAAGGCAGGCTAGTGCCTTGTTAGTTTGGGAAAGAGGATGGGCTGTTGGGGAGTGTGCCAGGCATGGGCAAGGGCTTTGCTGACCTCCTCTGTCTGCTCCTCTGTCCCCAACAGGCCACAAAGCAGCCTGGGGATCCTTTTAAAATTAATTAGATAATTGACTTCATTACAGCCCAGGTCAGATATAGACCAGGCTAGCCTCAACTCTCTGTGCACCTGAGAATATCTTACCATCTCTACTCTCCGAGTGTGGAACACCCCTACTCCCAGCTTCCTACAGCCTCTACTTTCCAAGTGTGGGACACCCGCACTCCTAGCTCCCTTATAAAATTAAACATTTTTTCACAGTTCAAATCATGAGGTGTTTGCATTAAAAATAGTCAAATAGAAATAAACAAAAGGAGAGAAATGGAGGAAACCTTCACTGGTCCCCTTAGAGCAGTGGTTCTCAACCTGTGGGTCACAAACCCTTTTGGATCGGGTTTCAGATATTTACATTATAATTCAGAAAAGTAACAAAACTACAGTTATGAAGTAGCAATGAAATAATTTTATGGTTGGGGGCCACCACCACGTGAGGAACTGTATTAAAGGGTTGCAGCATTAGGAAGACTGAGAACCACTGGAACACAGGACTCAAGGGTTAAAAGGAGGCATTGACTAAGACCTTGGAGAGAGGAGAGCACCCTGGGACTACACTGAGGATGTGGCAGGGACACAGAGTGTGCAAAGGCAGGGACACAGAGTGTGCAAATGCAGGGACACAGAGTGTGCAAATGCAGGGACACAGTGTGCAAAGGCAGGGACACAGAGTGTGCAAATGCAGGGACACAGAGTGTGCAAAGGCAGGGACACAGAGTGTGCAATGGCAGGGACACAGTGTGCAAAGGCAGGGACACAGAGTGTGCAAATGCAGGGACACAGTGTGCAAATGCAGGGACACAGAGTGTGCAATGGCAGGGACAAAGAGTGTGCAAATGCAGGGACACAGTGTGCAAAGGCAGGGACACAGAGTGTGCAAATGCAGGGACACAGAGTGTGCAATGGCAGGGACAAAGAGTGTGCAAATGCAGGGACACAGAGTGTGCAAAGGCAGGGACACAGAGTGTGCAATGGCAGGGACACAGAGTGTGCAATGGCAGGGACACAGAGTGTGCAAAGGCAGGGACACAGAGTGTGCAAATGCAGGGACACAGAGTGTGCAAAGGCAGGGACACAGAGTGTGCAATGGCAGGGACACAGAGTGTGCAAAGGCAGGGACACAGTGTGTGCAAAGGCAGGGACACAGAGTGTGCAAATGCAGGGACACAGAGTGTGCAAAGGCAGGGACACAGAGTGTGCAAATGCAGGGACACAGAGTGTGCAATGGCAGGGACACAGAGTGTGCAATGGCAGGGACACAGAGTGTGCAATGGCAAGGACACAGAGTGTGCAATGGCAGGGACACAGAGTGTGCAATGGCAGGGACACAGAGTGTGCAAAGGCAGGGACACAGAGTGTGCAATGGCAGGGACACAGAGTGTGCAAAGGCAGGGACACAGAGTGTGCAATGGCAGGGACACAGAGTGTGCAAAGGCAGGGACACAGGGTGTGCAAAGGCAGGGACACAGAGTGTGCAAAGGCAGGGACACGGAGTGTGCAATGGCAGGGACACAGAGTGTGCAATGGCAGGGACACAGGGTGTACAAATGCAGGGACACAGAGTGTGCAAAGGCAGGGACACAGAGTGTGCAATGGCAGGGACACAGGGTGTGCAATGGCAGGGACACAGAGTGTGCAAAGGCAGGGACACAGAGTGTGCAAAGGCAGGGACACAGAGTGTGCAAAGGCAGGGACACAGAGTGTGCAAATGCAGGGACACAGAGTGTGCAATGGCAAGGACACAGAGTGTGCAAAGGCAGGGACACAGAGTGTGCAAAGGCCATGAGGCAGATTGGACCCTCAGTTCACACAGAGCAATAAGGGGGCCATGGAGGGGTTGGTGGTGACCACAACCACCAGGGAAGGGGGGGCTGAAGGTCAGAGTGTGGTGGAAACTGAAACTGGGGGCATAGATGAGTCCTGGATGAATCTGAAGGGTCTCAAATGGCAAGCATCAGACACAGGGCAAGTGAGAATGGGGGACATTAACCACGAGGGAGACATGGAGGTTGGGAACTTCCCAGTGGTGGGAAGGACTGGGTCTGGGTGGAGGGAAGCACTAGGAACTCACCTATTTGGATGAGGATAAAAACTACAGCCCCTGCTCAGTCTAGTGCCAGCCTGTGTCACCATGTGACTCCACAGCACCAATGTTGGTCCCTGAGGCCAGCACCATAGCAGGCCCCTTCTGCAGAGCCTAGGGACAGCCCCCAGGGCCACCTAGCAGCAGGAGACATTAAGAAAGCACAGAGTTCTTGGACTAGCCCGGTTGTGCCCCCATAGTAGAGCCCAGGCTTCAAAGTTGCTGCTTCCCAGAGAGCTGCATGGATGGGTCCCAGGCCCCTAGGAAAGGCCGCTAGTGACAGATAAGAAGCCCTAGTCAGAAGGAGAGAGACTGGGGAGGCTGGCGAGGAATTCTCATTCTCTCTCTCTCTCTCTCTCTCTCTCTCTCTCTCTCTCTCTCTCTCTCTCTCTCTCACACACACACACACACACACACACACACACCTGAAGTCACTCCATCACTCAGGGACAAATACCCAACGTCCCTAGGATGGGGCAGTAGCAAAGCTACAATTTGAACCTGGGTCTTTGAGACCAGGTCTGGGCCACTAAGCTGTGCTGGGGTACCAGGCTGTTCCTGGGGTGTGGAGACTGAGGGGGTTCCTGAGCTTCAGGGTCAGTCAGATTCTTGGTCCAACCCCAGAGGGGGACCCCAGCAGCCCAGAAGTCCCCAGCCAGGTCTGTACCTGATCCCTGTGCATTAGGACAACTACCTAGGAAAGGAAACTGGGGCTGGACTGGGGACCAAGGTGCCCCAGGCTCTGACTCCCCACTGTCTCCCAGTCCCCCTCTTCTGGAGGAACTGGATACCCTAAGCCCCAGTCCCCAGCAGATCATGGTCACCATTAACCCCCTCTCTTGAAATGAATGCACTGTGCTCTCCTATCCCGCCCCGTTCCCTGGCCAGCTGGACCCACTCGGATGCAGAGTGCTGTGTGACATCAGAAAGGTGATATTCCCTTTCTGGACCTGGGGCGATATCAGCCTGTGCAGCTATATGAAGCTTGGGTCTGGGCCACCGTCCCTGGGCTGGGAGGGGAGGTCACACTCTGCTCGCAGGCTCACCACCCAGGAGTCACTCCTTGTTCTTCCGACATTTACAGAGTGCCTGCTGTGCACAGGTACTGCAGTCAGCTCAGGGGACATTGCAGGAAACAGAGCCAATGAACGACCAGGCAGCCAGTAAGCAGGTGAGCCACGAAGGAGCAGAAGGGGTGGCCATCGGTCACCGGTCCAGAGAGGGCAGGTGGCAGAGAAGACGCAGAGGTGAGGGATTTCTTCATATTGTCATCACCCTTGAAGGCCATGACAGTTCTACCTCAGCCTGCTGATGAAGGCGCTCTCGTCACCAGGTTTCTCCTGATCTCATTGTTGGGTCTGGGGCCCCTCAAGTTATCACACAGAGTCTGCCAAATCTCAGGAGATGGGGCTCCTCCTGTCCCCCAGACAAGGACAGAGAGGCCCAGAGAGGTGAGGTGAACAGCCAATGGTCACACAGCCAGGAAGTAGCAGTCAGGAATTGGGTGGGAGAAGAAGGGTGACCAATGCCAGGTGGGTGTCCCAAAGCCACTCCTGGAAGGCACCAGGCAGGCACCAGGCAGGGCTTGGATGGGGTCAGCTGGACAGAGCTGGGTGGAGAGCCAGCTGGGACCAAAGCCTTAGCAGCCACAGGTTATGGCCCTTGGGCCCCAGATAGGGTGACAGCCACACCCAGGCTCAGAACTGGCCATGCCTCCTGCTGGAACATGAAATACTCAGATTAGAGACTCAAAATAGAACGCACCAAGCCTGGGGTGCCTGGTCTAAGGGAAGGGCCAAGTCAAGTCCTTCGAGCCTGGGGCTATGGGCTAGAGGTTCTCGAGTACCCTGAGTCAGAACTGGGTCTCCCTGGTGCCATTCTCCTGATAAGACTCCCAAGATGTCAGCGCCTTTCATGATGAAACCAGCTCCTCAGACAGTTGTGTGGCCTCTGGTACAACCTCTACGAGACTCAAGAGCCATTATCTGCCATGGTCTTGTCCAGTCCCTCAGTCATCTTACAAGCTTGTCTGGGAGCTGATTAGGAACCTGGACTCATTAGAGAGCAAAACAGACCCCAAACTGTGCCCTGGCAGAGAGGTCAAACCTACAGGGAGGGTACCAGGGATACCGAGCACCTGTGGTGGAGGGGACCAACCAGGAAACGGAACACAGAGATAGCTCCAAAGGAGTTCAGGGAAAGTTTTACCCACAGAGACCAAGACAAGGAGGGGAGAGTGCACCCGAGGGAAGACTGTTCTGTGTGACTGCATCAGCCGTGACTGGAAGTTTTGAAGGACACTGGAGGGGGAAGCACAGGGATGGCAGGAGAGGGCTAAGGAAAGATCTAGAGTCATTCATGGTTCAGGGATCTCTAAGATACTGGGAAACGCAGATATTTACATTCTAATTCGTAACAGCAGCAAAATTACGATTATGAAATAGCAACGAAAATAATATTATGGTTGGCGGTCACCACAGCATGAGGAACTGTATTAAAGGGTCGCAGCACTAGGAAGGTTGAGAACCACTGGCTCATGGCAAGGGTGTCTGTGGGTTGGCAGGGCTCCCTCCCACCCTCAGCTTCCTGGAACTCACAGGAGATCAAGTTAGCAGTCCAGACTGGAACCCACAACTCCCGCCCAGCCACGAAACCCTTCTGGGAAAGTTGCTACAGGTGTTAGGAAACCATGAGGAATGTAAGCCTCCAGGCCGGGATGGACAGCGCCCAAGGACTCAGGGGGTCAGCACCAGACCACTGCCTGCCCACATGTGGAATCTCTCAACCTGTTGACCAGGGTAAACGGTGTTCCTAGCCGTGGAGTGGGGAGGAGGGACTTCCCGTGCCCCACCCCAGTTCACACTCTTTACGGAGCAGCTACCCTGTGTGCATTGCCAGCACCTCCCCGGGGCCACAGGTACCACACAGCCCCACACACACATTGCACAAGAGGGGGCTGACTTGTCCCGTAGCACATATACACCAGGGGAGGGGAGATGCGCCTGCAAGAGCAGCAGAGAGTGGGCAGACAGCGTGCAGGACTGGCTCAGGGACAAGCAGGCATCCCTCATTCCCATTACTTACAGGGCAACCGGGCCTGTGCTGGGAGGTGGGTGTGCAGCCTAGAGCAAAACAGCCGGATCCCCCACCTGTGCCACAGCTGCATTCCAGAGGAGGGAGACAGAAGAGAAACTAGATAAACAAGAGGGTAACTTCTAGAAAGTTCTAGGTAGGAGGCAAGAGGGGTTGGTCAGGAAGGGCCTCTGTGAACTGTGACCTGGAACAGAGAAGATTGTGGATGGAGCTGGGGAGCAGAACGTGCTAAGGTCCTGGGGCAACATAGTGGGGTGTTGCAGGGGTGAGGCTAGTGTGGTTGTGAGAGGAAAGATAGATGTGAGAGGGGTTGGGGACAGAGCTGGGGTGCACAGCCTTACAGCCTCTGAAGTCGTTCTGCTGAGAGAGTTGGAGCCCTGCAGGGTTCTGTGGAAACCCTGTCCTGGAAGAGCAAGAGCAAAGGCAGAAGGACCTGCTGCAGACAGCAGTGGTGGACAGCGTGGGCCGAGAGACCCAGGCACTTGGATGAGCCTAGTGGTGGGGCTTGTGGGGAGAAGGAATGGAAACCCAGGTGTGAGGTCCCAGTCCTCCTGTGGCAGGCTGACTCTGTCCCCAGGCGCCTCTGGAAACAGGTCTCAGATGAGGAAGTAGGGTCTTTGCCAAAAACTCCACTTTTGCCAGTAGGGAGTCTCATAGCCCACACCCTCAGGCAGAAGTATTTAAGACAGAGGCAAACACTGCCCATTGGGCACCCCACCATCCCTGGCTTCTTGGTTTCTAGGGTGCCTTCTGCCTCTCTTCTCCACACTGCTATGTCATCGCCTTGGACCCTCTGACCCCAAAACACAAACTCCAGCTGGAAACGGAGCAGATGGGGAAACTGAGGCCTTGAGAGGACACTGTACCCCGTGATGGCCCCAGAAAGCATTGAGTCTTCCCTCTGACTTTCCTGATGTCTAGGACAGTGTTCACCCAGAAACACAGTAACCTTCAGGGGTACAGCCCAACTGTGATTGGTCCACCCTTGGGCAGATTACTCTACCCTGGGGCCTCAGTTTCCTCATCTGAGAAAAGGGGTCGTGTTGAATGATGCTCCACAGGGCATTTGCAGAGATGGGACACCGGGATTTGTGGTGAGGTTTGACCTGAAACCCAGGAGCTCTTCACTCACGCCATCCATAAGGCTGCAGTGTGGTTAAGGCTCCCTTGTGGCTGCCTAGCCTTAGACTTCATTTGGGACAGTCTGTGGCAGGAAAGACCCCCCAAACTCTTGTTCACGGCTGCCTAAACCTCAGGGCCATAGAGAAGTAAAAGACGGAGGAGGTGGCCAAGGCCAGGCCTGTGAGATAACTCCGAGCCTTGACTGTACCCATCCTCCGAGGCCACTGCCTGTCCACAAAAGGGATGCCACATCTTGCACAACACAGGAAGTGGGGCCTGGACCTCATGTCCACCCAGCTGCAGACAGGACAGTCAAGGGAAGCCCCCACCAGGCTTCCTGTGTGCTGAGCACATTGGAGAGAAAGCAGAAGTGGATTGTAGGGTCACAGGGCAATCCCGGCAGCACCTTCCCCTCCCTAGCCAACTGCTCCATCTGCCTGTCCTTGACTCAGGGGTCCTGGGTTCAAATACCAGCTCTGTCACTTACCAGCAGTGTGATTCTAAATGCCACAGCTCATACACACACTGTGGCTATAATCTTCCTTTCAAAGCCTCAGATAATTGTTACCTGTTATGCTTGAAGATGTTAAAGTACCTTAGGAGAGGGTAAACTGAGGCCCTACTGGATGAGTAGACATAAACAGGAGACCCTTGAGACCCCATCCTTGCTCCCAGGCCCACATCAGGCCTTACTAATCAATGAGGATCCCATTTCCCAGGAGTCCTGATGCAGACTCAGCAAGGCTTAACACCACACTCCAGCGCTACCAGCAGGGACAGCATAGCATCTGTAAACCGGATCTGCTCGCTCCAGTGGTGACAAAGTGGATGGAGCCGGACACTGGGCCTCGAGACCCTGGTACAGGCAGCTGGCCGACCCCTTCCTGCCTGACCATCTCCCTGGGACCAGGATCCTCAGGGTTACTTCCTCAGGGCAGAAGTGGTTCAGTGGCAGGCAGGGGTTCAGGCCATAGTGAGCTTGGGGTGGGGAGGCAGCAGCTGCTCCAGGGATGGGGTCCAGGGCTGACCCTAGAGATGCTGCAGGCTCCTTGGCAGTGCCAGGGAAAGTCCGCTGACCCACAGCCTCAGCCAGTGGTGCGAGAGGAAAGCAGATAGGAAAACAGAGCATGGCCCCTCGCCAGCTCTGGCCCTGTGCCTGTGTTGATGGCTGTCTCCCGAGTCCATGCCTGGACATCTGTGCTTATCTCCAGTCTGCCTCCCTGCTGTCCCCTGTCCCCACACACTGCCAGGGGGCCATGGGTACAAACTCCTTAACTGCTCCTCCGACCCTCCCCAAGTCTCCTAAGGGTCCCTTCCATCTCTCTCTCTCTCTCTCTCTCTCTCTCTCTCTCTCTCTCTCTCTCTCTCTCTCTCTCACACACACACACACACACACACACACACACTGCACTGTACCCTTGCTGGTCCCTCTCCCTGCAGCACACTGCTTCCTCGGAGTCTCTCCTGAGACACTGGCCGCCACCCTCCCCATGAGCCTCCGTGTCTGAAGTTATCATTGTGTGATGTGGGCCCACCGCAGACAGCAGAAAGCACATTGTTCAGGTGGTGTGTGGAACAACAGTCCTTAGAAACCGTGACTCCATGGTCCCTAAGACACCCCTGAGGAGGGGACTCAGCATGTTTAGCAGGTGGTGGTGTCAGGTAAAGAAATGCTGTGCCTTCTGGGGAGGGAGAAACACACACACACACACACACGCACACACATGCACACACACATGCATATGCACACACGCGCACGCACATGCACACACACGCACATGCACACAGCACACACACATACACACTCGAGCACACACACTCACACACGCGCACACACACTCACACATGCGCACACACGCACACACATGCACACACACTCAAAGCTTCTGTTTGTCTTGTTTGTCTTTTAAATCACAGTTTTATTTATTAGGCGGAGGGCGCATGCACACCACAGCAGGCATGTGGAGTCAGAGGACAACCTGCAAGAGTTGGTTCTCTCCTCCCACCATGTGGGTCCCGGGGATTGAACTCGGGTCCTGAGGCTTGGCAGCCAGCACCTTCCATCCATTGAGTCTTTTTGAGGACTTTGGGTTGGATTAGTTAGGTCTCAGCCAGGCTGACCTCAAACTCATAATCCTCCTGCCTCAGTCTTTCCAGTATTGGGATTACAGGCCTGTGCCACTACACCTGACTAGACACAATTTATTTTATTTTATTGCTTTATTTTGAGACAGAATCTGACACGATAGCTGAGACTAAGTTCCAGACACAACTGTGCCAAACCAATTCAAATTTGACCAGATCCAGGTGCAATTAAAATATATAAGTAATAATTATTCTTTTATTATACATTATTTATTTTATATAATTATATATAGTATATACTATATATAATTATATACACACACATATATATGACAAGGTCAGCCAACCTTGTCAGATGGATAAACTGAGTCTGGGATCTTCCCAGGGTACCACCCATTTCCTCGCACCCAGAGAAAAAGGGAAGGAGGCATTGGTCAGCCAGGAAGAGTCTGGGCTGGGAATGGACAGGGTGGGGATGGATAGAGGCCCTGTTTCCATTTAACCACAGCCCTGGGACTGTCCCAAAAGGGAAGCAAAAGCTGCTTGTCCTCATGTCCTGAGCTCCGAGGGGGAGGGCTGTGTACCTGGGGTCTGGGGAGGCTGCAGTCACAGGGCCTCCTAGCTGCTCTTCCTCTGCTGCGTCCACCACAGAACTCTTGCTATGCTGAGGGCCCTTGTTCCCTCTTTCCCATACATCTAGCTCTGCTCACTGATCTGCTCTCAGCTCAGCCCCTTCCTGGCCTCCCTAAACTCCCAGCCTCCTCCCCATCCCTGTCACCTGTCATCCTGAACTGACCCCCCCACCCCCGGGAAGGAATCATCAGCTGACCAGACTACGTCATGAACACTGGCTGAGTGAGTGAGTGAGTGAGTGAGTGAGTGAGTGAGTGGAGGAGGAATAGAATATACAAGTCACCCCTCCCTGCCCCATAGCCCATTCTGGCCTTCATCTCTGCCCTGCCACCCTGGTGGGTGCCCTGTTTCTACAAGGCCACCTCTGTCACTCACTCCTGGTTTCAAATGCCTCCCCCCTCACCTCTCAGCCCATCCTGTCTGGATAGATAGAAGGACAGGTTCCAGTCAGGTATCTGGGAGGTTCCAGGCGTTGTTGCCTTTGCAGATTTGGGACTCCCCTCCAACCCACTCAGGACACTCCACCACCCTCAGACAGTGTTCTGATCCCCTGACCCACACACTTGCATTCTGGCACAAAGCAACACCCAGATCTCTGTAGGAGCTCACTCAGGGTAGACAGGGCCAGGAGCCCACAGGAGCCAACACCTAGATCCTCAGGTCCCAGCACAGTAGTGGTCTTCAGATTCCTTAGCTGGATGCTTTTATTCTCCTGGAAAGAAAAACAACAACAACAAAAACAAAAACCCTGCACCAACCTCAGTTTTGGGGAGTTTTCCTTTTCAGCAGGTTATATCTGATCAAATGAAAGTCATTTGTTAGAAGAAAAAGTCATTTGATGGAAGAGAAAAGAGGAGAGGGAGAAAGGAGAGGGAAGAGGAGAGGTGTTCTAACATTGTAGAAATAAGGAACTCACTCCCTCAGGTCACTGACCTGCTCACTCTCCCCAAACACTCCAACCTCAGCCTTCCCATCCCACCTTCTCTATATAGTCATGGGATCATTTTGAAGAGATCAGCATTTGCTGTTGTGTTGGAGGAGGCTACTTGTTGGTTCCTGGCTGCTCAGCCCCAAAATAATGACACAGTAACCATATTATTTAAATCACTGGTTGGCCCATTAACTCTAGCTTCTTATTGGCTAACTCTTAAATCTTAGTTTAACCCATCTCCACTAATCTGTGCATCACCACGAGGTTGTGGCCTACCAGCAAAGTTTCAGTGTGTCTGTCTCCGGCGGCTCCATGGCTTCTCTGACTCTGCCCTTCTTCTTCCCAGCATTCAGTTTTCCCTGCCTAGCTCTGTTTACCCTATCAGGTCAAGCCAGTTTCTTTATTCATTAACCAATAAAAGCAACACATAGACAGAAGGACCTCCCACACCATTATTGTGACTGTAGAAACGACCACCTCAGCTGAGTCCCAGGGCAAGCCTCTGCTGCATATGCAATTCTGCATATTTCTCTCTGGTCCTTAGTTAACAACTGTTTTACTCCCCTCTAACTTCTCTGCCTTAATCTGCAGTGTTGGTTACCAGTTCAATTCCATATTCTATCAATATCATGCCCTTTAACTGATTTCCAAGGAATTCTCCCATCCGCCATTCTGGGATCTCCCCACACTATCATCTAGGATTCTCTCTAGTGCTGGCTTTTGTTGCAGAATATTATTTTAACTGTGTAAAGGTGTGTTACATTTGCTTATGGTACATTTGTTTAATTATGTAAAGGTGTGTTGCATTTGTTCTACCTTGCCTGCCTAAGGCACCTGATTGGTCACTAGCTAGGCAATAGAAGGATAGCTGGGCAGACGGGCAGAGAGAAGCAGGAGTAGGAGACATCTAGGCTGGGATAATAAGAGAAGAGAGAATGAGGAAGAAAGAGAGGGACACGCCCAGGGCCAGAAGCCAAGCAGCTGCCAGGAAGACGTGAGGAAATAGGAAAGTAAGATACACAGAATTGTTGGGCAGTGGTGGCACACGCCTTTAATCCCAGCACCTGGGAGACAGAGGCAGGGGGATCTCTGTGAGTTAGAGGCCAACAGGGTCTACAGAGCGAGTTCCAGGACAGGCTCCAAAGCTACAAATAAGCCCTGACTCAAAGAAAAAAAAAGTAAAAATCCCTGAGGCTAAATGTAGACAGATAAGAAGAAACAGATTAAAACAAGAGTTAAGAAAGGCTGAATTCATAACTAATAAGTCTCCATGTCATGATTTGGGAGCTGGTTTGGAGACCCAAAAGAAAGCCTACTCAAAGCTTTCCTTTGCTTGGTCACGTGTCTCATTCTTCCTTGCTTGATACACCCCCCTCTCATGGTAGCACAGCCTTTACCACCCTGAGAAAGAGTGTAAATAAGGTAGGCAGTCTGAGATTTTCAGATCTGAGAATGGTTTTAAATTACATCTATTTGTTTATGGATGGGGTTCATGTGTCATGGCACAAGCATGAGGTCAGGGGACAACTGGGTAGAGTGTTCTCTCCTTTCTTTACGTGGGTCCAGGATCTGACTCAGGCCTCCTGACTCAGGCCTCCAGGCTCCCGCATGAGTCATTTTGGATCTGGCCTGTGTTTCTCTGCCTCCTGAGTGCTGGCTTCCAGGACTCACCCATCTCTCTCAGTGTGGAGCCTCTATTCTCTGTTCTCTCTAGAAGACCACGGGGTCTTTGTTCTGAGCTCAAGTTTCACAGTGATGCATCTTGGCTGGACCAGAAAACCAGCTTCTTAAATAGACTTATTTCTTTGTTTTATACTTTGTCCCCATAGGTCCCCACCCTTCAGCTTTACTTCCAGAGGCCCCTGGTGCATCTCTAAGTCTTTTAGAACTTTGATTTATGGGTGCTGTTTGTTTTGTTTCATTTGATTTTATTTTTCTGAGACAAGGTTTGTTTGTGTACTAGTCCTGGCTGTCCTGGAACTCACTCTGTAGACTAGGCTAGCCTTGAATTCACAGATCCACCCTCCCAAGTGCTGACATTAAAGGCGTGCGTGACCACCACCCAGCCTGTCTGAAATTTTTTTAAAAGATTTGGGGGACTGAAAGATGGTTCAGTGGTTAAAAGCACTGGATATTCTTGCAGAGGACCCAGATTCAATTCCCATGACCTCCATGGGCACCAGATATGCAGGTGAAGCATTCATGTACACAAAACAAATAACAACCTTCTATTCAGACTTTTCTTATAAAAATTATTGACTTGTGTGGGTGTAATTTACGTGTGTGTGTGTGTGTGTGTGTGTGAGAGAGAGAGAACTACAGCTCATATGTGGATAGTCATGTGTGGATGTCGGAAGACAACTTGAGAGAGTAGGTTCTTGCTTTTCACCATGTGAGTCTCTGGGATTGAACTCAGGTCCTCAGACTTGCTAACAAGCACCTTGACCAACTTATATTATAGTAACGGCACAGTTTAAGTTTTAGACTAGGCAGGCAAGCAGGAAGTACCGTATATACCATAGTAATGGCGCAGCTCAAGTTTTAAGAAGCACTTAGCATTTTAAAAAGCACTCCTGGACAGTAAATAATTACAGATATGCAATAAAGACAAGTTCAGATGATTCATAGTGATGGATAAGTCTTTAAAGAGAGAGAGTACAGATAGTCATAAATTAAAAGTAAAGAAAAATAAGCCATGCAAAAATGGAAAATTCAGAGTCTGAATTATGTGTATTGTGTTATCTTTGAATTTTTTGACTGTGAAGGAGCTAAATACAGAGAGACATATCATTGTACAGACTGTTAAACTAAACCAGCATATATACTTTAAAGGTATTTTGTCTTCAAAATATGGACTAGGTATATGTTGCTTTGGAAAAGAGGTTTTTCTTTTATTTCCACAGAGGATGAGACCTTGTGGAATGCTTCCAGATTAATATTGTTTGGTGGATCAAGATCCCCTTAAAGGTTGCCCTGACCACCCCTCAAAAAATTATTTCGCCCAATAAACAGCAGGAAGTAGTTTGGACAGAATTACGCCCTTATCCCAAATATTATCTATAAATGTTTCTTTACATTTAAAGGGGGATATACTACAGAGATTTGCATTGGTATGGATCTTGGTTTATTGATAAAAATTTAAGGTCAATTTTGTTATATGTATATTTCTGCTTTTGATTAAGGTATCATGTCTGTGTAGCTCATTTAAAAATGTAATGTATAATTAAGAAATCTAGACTAATAGATAATCATCTATAATAGCCAAAGCTTATAGTTATATTAGTTAAATTTTCTAGATGTACAGAGATGTATTTCAGATAGATAGGTATTCTTCAAACCTTTCAAAGACTACAGAATATGGCATTTAAAATGTTTTAAGAATTTAAGATTTATCATGACAATGAAATACATATGCTCCTGGCAGCACCAATTACTTCAAGAGGAAGATGGGCATTGAAGAGGCTCTTTATGGTGCTGGTTAACCATTTGGACAAGAAACTGCTCTTGCCTGGATGGCATGATGAACTAGACATGCAGGACCTGCAGAGAAATGACTGCTGAACTTGCCAAAAGGTGAGGTGATCCTTCGGGGTTCCTGCTTCATGAAAGACTCTGCAAGACATTCTGCAGAACACAGAAGAAAGTGATTGACAAACAGGTGGACTTGTCTTTAAATTTTCCTGCTTCTTGGAAAAGTCTGCTAGATACTATGGGCCTGTGGGCTGAATATGGATGCCCCAATGGTACAGAAGAACTCTGGGTGACTGTCCAGGTAACAAGATGTCTCTGTCATTCCTAGAGTTTTGGAGTTGCTTACAATGTACTTTCTGTTTACTTAGGTAATATTATAACCTTTTAGAGTCTTTGATGGAGTTGAAGAATTTATAATTATAGTTCTAGTTTTCCTTAGTTATGATAAAAGATAAAGTAGATATAAATATTGTAACTGTAATTCTTGTTTGATACATGTTTAGTTTTGTGTAATTTTACTATGTTAAAGTTAAAACCTTCCTTTTTATTTAAACAGAAAAGAGGAGGTGATGTGGGAGTCCCCTCTGTGTGCTGTGATTACCATTAATGAATAAAGAAACTGCTATGGACCTACAGCAAGGCAGAACTTAGCTAGGTGGGGAAAGCTAGGTTGAATGCTGGGAGAAAGAAGAGCAGAGTCAGAGAGAAGCCATGGAGCCGCTGCCAGAGTCAGACATGCCGAAACTTTGCCTGTAAGCCACTGCCACCTGGCCATACACAGATTAATAGAAATGGGTTAAATTAATATGTAAGAATTAGCCAATAAGAACCTAGAGCTAATGGGTCAAGCAGTGATTTAATTAATACAGTTTCTGTGTGATTATTTTGGGGGTCTGTGCAGCTGGGAAACAAACAAGCGGCCAAGTGACCTCCTCCTACACCTACTGAATCATCTAACCAGCCCAAAATACTGGCAGTGAATATATATTTTTTGATACCATGTAGCCCTGTTGGGCTTGGCATTTGCTACGTAGACTAGGCTGGCCTGGAACACACAAAGATCTGCCTGTGTCTGGTCTCCTAATGCTGGAATGGAACATGTGTGCCATCACATCTTGTGCTGGACTTTCCCCCCTGCTACTAGTGGATTGAGCCTAAGACCTCCTGAGTGCTAGGCAAGAGCTCTACTACAGAGCTATATCCTCCAGTTCAAGCCTTTCAATGCTTAAAGGTTTTAGCAGAAGCCAGCTGATCCGTTGGCATTTGCATATTGTGAAGTTGAGGCTATGCCCCACAGGGTGCCAGGCCCCAAATCCCACAGTACTTCCTGCCAGCTCTTTAGAGACAAGTCTCAGCATGAACAATCAGGGAGGGCTTTCCAGAGGTGGCGACCTTTCAACTGAGACAACAAAGGCTTAATGACAAGGAGGGGAACATTAAAGGCCACGCAGAGAACACGGGCAAGAGCTTGCCCTGTAACCGGACAGCACAGACAGCAGCCTTCCAGGGAGGGATGTCAGGGCCGCAGGCTAGTGCTCTGTGGTTGTGCTGTGGCCTCTGCAGCTGAGAAACAGGACCTGGTGCCAGGACTGGCTGTGCTCCTTTTTGGTTTTTCAGGACAGGGTTTCTCTGTGTAACAGTTCTAGCTGTCCTGGAACTAGCATTGTAGACCAGGCTGACTTCGAACTCACAGGGATCCACCTGCCTCTGCCTCCCAAGTGCTGGGATTAAAGACGTGCGCCACCACCGCACCAGCCCAGCTCCAGCTGTGCTCTTTAACACTAACCTCAGCCTGGCACAGCACACGCTCAAGTTCAAAGACTCTATTTGCCTCCCTGGGGAAATAACCCAGGAATAGGTGACAAGAGCCTTGGCATTTACACATGAGCCAGAGGGCAGGTGCAGAGCAGCCCCAGGGTTGGCTGAGGTTGGTGTTAGGCCCAGCAGAGGCGTGGCTGGGTGGCCTCTGGCTGCAGGCTCTGTAAGGGCAGTGGGCGGGTAGGGAGGGTAGTGGGTGGGGAGGGAGGGTAGTGGGTGGGGAGGGAGGGCCGCCCGCAGGGAATTACAGTTAGGTCTCTGCCACTAGAAGAGTGACCTCGTGCCCACAGTTGACAAGTGTGACCTGTTAAGAGACCCAGTCTCCACCCAGGCAAACTAAGGCAGTCTGGAGCAGCAAAATTCTGTCAAAACCAGACTGTACCAGAATCCTAATCACAACAGTAGCTCGCTGTGTGACAGCAGGTTTGGCTTCTTTGCGACTTTTGGATATTTTACTATCTGCTGGGATGACGCATAAGGAATTAAGGAAACCATAAAGAAGACCACACCTACAGGAAGGACTAGGTGTCAAACTGGCCCATCTTAACCACTGTGTCAGTGTGTTTTTGACCACAGTCCTAAGAGACCTTGGCGGTTGGAGGGCTGGTTCAGCCACTAGGCCCAAACTAGACTTTAGTCTGCACTAGGAGGCCACTCGTTCCTGTCACCTCCACCCTGTCACCCTGCCATCACTAGCTCTGTGTGGGTCACTGCACAAGGCTCCTGGTTCAGGGCTGCCACCCTAAGTCCCACCAACCCCAGTCAACTCTCCCCAAGCAGCTAACATTTTTCTTCTCTTTCAAAGAAAACCCTCTAAGTTCGAGACCAGCCTGGTCTACAAGAGCTAGTTCCAGGACAGGCTCCAAAACCACAGAGAAACCCTGTCTCGAAAAAAAAAAAAAAAAAAAAAACCAAACAAAAAAAACCCTCTATGACTTTTTTTTTTTTTTTTGAGACTGAGTCTCTGTCCTGGAACTCACTAGGTAGACCAGGCTGGCCTTGAACTCACAAAGATCTGCTTGCTTCTGCCTTGAAAGCGCTGGGTCTAAAAAGCATGTGCCATCACACCTGGCTGACTTATTTTAAATTTTTTATTTACAGTATGCATGTACATGGGTGCGGGGGTCAGAGGACAACTCTGTGGAGCTGGCTCCCCTTCCACCTTTTCGCTATTGACGATCAAATGCAGGCTGCCATCTTGCTGGGAAGCACCTTTTGCTGCCGAGCCTTCTCCCAGGCAGGCCCCTTGCTTCACTTCCTAACACACCCAGGATAAACTTATTTGCATTTATTCTGTGAGGATGGAAAGAAGGCTCAGCGGTTAAGAGCACTTGTTGCTTTCTCAGAGGACCTGGGTTCAATTCCCAGCACCCGAATAGTGGATCACAACCGTCCATTGCTCCAGTTTCAGGGAACCTGAAGTCCTGACTTCTGGAGGGAACAGATTTGGCTACGTAAGCTTGGCTGGCCTGGAGAACTGGATACTTACAGCAGGTAGACCTTGAATTTATATTGATCTGCCTTCTGAGTAGTAGATCCAGGGCCCAACACCCATACCCTCCCCCCTTTCTAGACAGGGTCTTGCTATACTGGCCAGATTGGCCTCAAAGTTCAGAGTGCTGGGATTAGAGAGGTAGAGGCTATCTTACTACTGGTGGCCTTAGAGTATACCCGAGACACAAGGCAGTTCTATACTGCCTCCTGCAGTTCTTTCTAGAGATTTCTTATCAGGTAAATCTAGGAAGAATTCCTTTTCTCTTTTGGAGACAGGGTCTCACACAACCCAGACTGGCCTCCAGCTCACTAACCATCAGGGAAAGACCTTTGACCCTCTGACTTTTCTGCCTCAGTCTCCCCAGGGCGAGGCCTTGATCAAACCCAGGGCTTCACACACTTCGGCAAACATTCTACCAACTGACCTATAATCTCAGTCCCAAGATTCAGAAGAAAAAAGCAAAACAAAACCACATTTATCTATCTGTCAGAGGTATACAGGCACACACAGCACACGTACAGAGGTTAAAGAACAAAGGTTTCTTTCCGTCCACCATGTGGGTCCCAGGGAAGAAACTCAGGTCCTCGGGCTTGGTAGCAGGTGCGTTCAACCCACTGAGTCAACCTGCCAGCCTGGCCCCAGGATTTTTGACTCAGCCCCAGAATTTCAAGATGAGTATGATGACGTTTCTTTTGACATTTCTGTGTGTGCACTCTCCCATGTGTAGGTCAGAGGTCAGCTTTCAGGAATCAGTTCTCCTCTGAAGGGCCTGGCATCCAACACTTACCTGCTAAGCCATTTCATTGTCCCCTTAGAGGTTTTTCTTCACACACACACACACACACGGGTTTAAGAAAGACATCCAGGAACAAGCAATGTTGGCACATACTTGGGAGGCAGAGGCAAGCAGATATCTGAGCTTCAGGCCAGCCTGGTCTACAGAGAAAATTCCAGAACAGCCAGAACTACACAGAGAAATTATGCTTTGAAAAACCAAAACTAAAAAAAAAAAATCAAAAAAAGAGAAAAGAGCCGGGCGGTGGTGGCGCACGCCTTTAATCCCAGCACTTGGGAGGCAGAGGCAGGCGGATCTCTGGGAGTTCGAGGCCAGCCTGGTCTACAAGAGCTAGTTCCAGGACAGGCACCAAAGCTACAGAGAAACCCTGTTTCGAAAAACAAAAAAAAAGAAAAAAGAAAAGAAAGCAAAGTGTCTAGGAAGGGGTAAGGCCCACCTGAAAGTGTGTGAAAAGTGTGGGTTTGGGCTTCTCCAGAGAGCTGGCTGTCTTTACAAAAACTAGCTACCTGGCTTTGGTGGCTTCTAAAGTCAGGGCTCACAGGGTGGCTAAGGAATTTCTTGGGTGGAGAACATCAATCATAGGGTGGTTGGTTCCTGACGTGCCAAGGACAGGATTGTAGCTGATTAGGTAAAACCCTCCTTCCCAAGGGCTGCACGGGAAATTCAAGTGCTTTCAAGGTACTTTTGGGAGAGTCCCAGAAAATGTGAGTAGGAAGTGAGGCCATAGTTACTGTAGTCTATGCTCAAGCCTTAAGAACGCTTTGCTGCGGTGGGCTGCAGAGGGCTCATGGCTTTAGCTAGCAAGCTAGAGCCACTACTGTGCATGCCAAGCCTGAAGACTTGAGTTCAGTACCTCGAATCCACATAAAGGTGGGGGAGGAGAGGCTCCACGAAGGTGTCCTCTGCTGGGAATGGAACCTAGGTTCTCTGGAACAGGAGTCAATGTTCTCAACCACTGAGCCAACTCTTCAGTCTCCGTTATTTATAAATTTTCCTATTTATGTGTATGGGTGTTTTGCCTGCATATATACCTGTATGTTACGTACATGCAGGGCCTGCAGAGGCCAGAAGGCAATGCTGAATCTCCCAGAACTAGAGTTACAGCTCTAAGTGGTGCTAGGATTGGAAGCCAGGTCCTCTGGAAGAGCAGCCAGTGCTCTTATCCACGGAGTAATCTCGAAGCCCTTATTTATTATTATTACTTCTTCTTCTTCTCCTCTTCCTCCTCCTCCTCCTCCTCCTCCTCCTCCTTCTTGTGAGCCACCATGTGGTTGCTGGGAATTGAACTCAAGACAATGCTCTTAACCGCTGAGCCATCTCTCCAGCCCCCTTTTTTGTTTGTTTGGTTTTTTTAGATTTATTTATTTATTATGTACACAGTGTTCAGCCTCCATGTCCAGGCCAGAAGAGGGCGCCAGATCTCATTACAGATGGCTGTGAGCCACCATGTGGGTTGCTGGGAATTGAACTCAGGACCTCTGGAAGAGCAGTCAGTGGTCTTAACCTCTGAGCCATCTCTCCAGCCCCCCCTTTTTTGGTTTTTCAAGACAGGGTTTATCTGTGTAACAGTCCTTGCTGTCCTGGAACTCACTCTGTAGACCAGGCTGGCCTCAAACTCAAAGATCTGCCTGTCACTATCTCCCAAATGCTGGGATTAACAATGCGTACCACTGCCCAGCTGGCTTACTGTCTTTTAAAATTCCTTGTAAAAATTACATATATTCTTTCTTTTTTCTTTTTAAGATTTATTATGTATAGTGTTCTGCCTGCATGTATGTCTGTGGGCCAGAAGAGGGCACCAAACCTCATGATGGATGGTTGTGAGATACCACGTGGTTGCTGGGAATTGAACTCAGGACCTCTAGAAAAGAAACCAACGCCTTTAACCACTGAGTCATCTCTCCAGCCCTAGTCAGGGTTTCTTTTGCTGGGATGAAACACTATGATCAAAGCAACTTAGGGAGGAAAGGGTTAATTTGGCTTACACTTCCACATTACTGTTCATCATCCAAGGAAGTCAGGGCAGGAGGTGATGTAGAGGCCATGGACGGGTGCTGCTTACCGGCTTGCTGAGCCATCTTACAGAACTCAGGACCACCAGCACAGGGATGGCGTCACCTACAGTGATTTGAAAAATGCCCTACAGCTGGATCTTACTGAGGCATTTTCTCAAATGAGCTTCCCTCCTCTCAGATGCCTCTAGCTTATTTGGCGTAAGACTAGCCAGCCCAGTGTGAGTGCGGACATGTGTCATACCACGCGTGTGGAGGGCAGAGGACAGTTTGCAGGGGTCAGCTCTCTCCTTTACCATGAGTGTCAAAGGAACTGAGTTAAGGTCACGAGGCAGTCCTATTTTTAACATTTACCTTTGAAAATGTCCTATGTGGGAGGCCTTCTTGGCAAACATTAATTGTGCTAGAATTCTTAGCATCGGTGGGAGGCTTCAATTACACTCTGCATGGCCTTCCCGGGCCCATTTAATTTTCTTTATTTTGCCTAATATCTGTGTATCTTGTTCCTTGAGCCTCGACTTCAGAACACCTAAGGATACAGCAGGTCTCTTCTCAGAACTCAGGCATGTTAGCTCAGCAGAGACCACCTACCCACCTTGCCTTAGGCTCCATCCCTGCACCACAATAGACAGACGGCTGCCTGAGTTGAAGGGGGCTCTCACACTCAAATCCCAACTGCTCAGAGGCTGAGGAAGAAGGATCATTTTTGGAGGAGGGGGACAGAGCAATTATTTATTATGGTTCATTAAACTTTAAGGGGGAAAGGACTACTACTCAGGGTGGGAGAGGCTCTGGAGACCCAATACTGAGAAGGTCCCTTAAAGACCTCGGCAGTGCCAGGCCAGCTTGGGCAATATAAACGTTGCAGCTCAGATGGAAAGGGATCCTGGCAGTCAGGAGCCAAGGAATACTCAGTGCTATAGCTCAGATGGACAAGTATTCTGGCAGTGGGGGGCCAGGGAATACTGAGTGTTACAGCTTGGGTGGAAGAGTATTCTGGCAGTCAGGGCTCAGTAAGCATAGCCGGTTACAGCCCTGCTCTAGGTAGGGAAAGGCTTCCCCGGTGTAACAGCTCTGCTCTGGCAGGACAGGGCTTCCCCAGTGAAGTTGTTACAGCTCGGCTCTGTAGCAACACTGCTCTGCTAGGAGAGGGTCCCCCAGTGAAAGTGTGCAAGAGATTTATTGGGAGGGAAGAACCAGGAGACTGGCTGCCTTTTCCAGGGTAGAAGAGCAGCTGCAAACTGAACAGGCACAGGGCTTATATAGGGCTTCTTAGGAGGAGTTTTCCCAGGGAGAAGAGGAATTGGTTAGTTTAGTTGGTCGGGGCAAAGATGGCTGATTTCAGAGCCAAACTGTGTTTCTTTCACTGGCCTTTTTAAAGCTTTTCGGCTCCAGTTTTGGGGCCAGGGCATATTTCCTTCACTGACTCTGTTCCTAGGGCCAACGTGTGTTTCTTTGGCACAGGTTTCAGGGTCAGGGCGTGTTTCTTTGGTTCTGGGTTCAGGACTAAAGCATTTCTTTCACTGGCTTGGGTTTCAGAGTCAGGGTGTGTTTCTTTTACTGGTTCTGGTTTCAGGGCCAAGGTGGGTTTCTTTGGCTAGCCCTTTCCCCCTACAGTCAACAGAGTAAGGCTGTCACAGAAATTAAAGTTACCCGTGTTTAAAGCCCAGTGGGTAAAGCATTTACTGGGAAAGCATAAACGCTGGAGTTCATATCCCAAACGCCCACATAAAAGCCAAGCAGAGCTGCTGTCAATTGTAACTCTAGGGCTAGAGAGACCCAGAATGGAGGGAGGATCAGTAAGTTGCTGACCAGCCAGTATATCAGATCTCCAGCTTCAGTGCAGGTGGAGACTCTGTCTCATAAATTAAGACGGAGCACGAGCAAGGAAGACGTCTGACAACAATCTCGGGCCTCCTAATGCACCCACACACCTCACACACAGGTTAGTAAGAATTATTGGGTGGTGAGATAGAACAATGAGTAAAGGTGCTTGCTGCCAAGCCTCACTACCAGAGTTCATTATCAAGGACCCACATGGTGGAAGGCGAAAATCAAAGCCCTCAAGATGTCCTGGATCTCCCTATTTACACAAAAACCACACAAACCAATGAACCAACGTAGGGGTTGGTGAATGCCCAGCCCGTACATCCCCTGCACTCACTTTTACACTAGGGATGTTCCAAAAGCCCTCTGCTTGTTCCTCCCATAGCTGGGGAAACTGAAGTTGACACAGGACGCGCCCCTTGGCACAGCCTGCCCGGATGCCCACAAAGTCCGTCCCCCTCTATTCTTAGCCCTGTGAATTCCAAGCGGGGAGGACGGTTTTGCTCACAGCTGAGTCACCGGGATCTCAGAAGAGTTTCCCCCACGTCCTTCCCGCCCGGTGACCGGAAAAAGCCGGACAGTTCAGGGGCCAGATCGTCACATGGCTCGGAAGGAACAGGCGTAGAGAAAACCCCCGAGATCGTCCCACTCTTGGGCCACCGAGACGACGGGGCAGAGGGTCTCCCTGGGCGGCTAAGCCCCGCCTCCGCCCGCAGCGGAAGCCGGAAGCAGCCGCAGGCCCCGCTAGCCCCGCGGCGTCCAACTCGGTAGTCTCGGAGGCTCGCAGGATGGGGGAGAAGATGGCGGAGGAGGAGTGAGTGCGCTGCTCCGGGTGGCGGAGGCGGCAGGGCCGGGCCGGCGGGCGACAACGGGCCTCGGGCGCCCGGGTAGAGTGGCTCTGGCCCAGCCGGCCGGGGTCGGCGGGGGGCGGGATGAGGACTCGGGCCCTGCGGCCTCCCCGAGGTCATACATCGGCCTCCGCGCGCAGGCCTGTAGCGTAGCCGGGCGGAAGCGCGAACACAGATCCCGCTCCCAGTTTCCGGTTATCTGAGGTGCCCCAGGCGCTCCTCCTCCAGGAAGTCCTCCCACTGCCACACAAGCGGCTCGCGTCCTCCTTAACCATCTGCAGCTTCAGTGTTGATGTCTGTCCCCAGACTGTTTCATTCATTCATTAGCTGCTGGTTGTCCCCTCCGCTCGCCTTTGGGCGCCAGGAGCTGCCCGCAGGGAGCGGCCGTTCTGCTGTCGTGGGAGGCTTTGTGTATGCAAGGTGTTTTCCTACCGTGCCAAATGTTTGGAAGGAAAATGTGTAGTGTGAGGGGCGGGGAGTCAGCCCTGGAAGAAAAATATCTTGTGACCCAAACCTTGAGTCCCCAGGAGAGATAGGTGGGTGACAAGTTCCCAAGCCTGAACCAAGAAAGGGCTGTCGTTCCGTGAGTCCCCAGTCCTCATCTCAGGCAGGAAAGAAAAGGGAGAGGGCCAGTACTTTGGAGTGAGGCCCTGGCCGCTGGTTGACAGTGTAGAGAGCATCTTTCATAACTAGGTGAGCTTCCCCTCTCTGAGCATGTGCCGCTGTTAGTCCATCTTCCTGCTTGGCAGGCTCTTGCGGTATGTTACAAATTCCGTCTTTGGAATGAGCTCCTGAAAATGAACAAGGAACCCCTCTAAATGATACTGAACTTGTACTGGGATCATTAATTTCAGGTATCTCTTGGCCAGTCAGGTACCAAGTCATAAACTCACTTACTGTGTATGCGTGCTGTCCCAGATGCCAAAGTAGGCCTTGGCCGTTCAAGACTAAAGAGATAATGTGGGGTCGAATGGTTCAAAGTGTGTGTTTGAAGCTTGGTCAGTTATGGAGTCTCTAGAGATCTGCTGTGTGACTGGATGCTGGACTGAAGCCATGCTCGGTGGATACCACCTGTTACACTCCCAACTGGGCCACTACTGCTTTCCAAGGAGAGCAAGGACTGAAGCCTTGGGTAGCGTGCAGTTTGCCAGAGCTGGCAACCCGAGCCTTCTGACATTTGAGAAGGGTTTGGCAGGGTAGGTTAGGGCACTCTGAGCACAACAGCTGGGCAAACTCAGGTGACTTTTTCAGTTTATGGACATAATCCCAGAAGGACTGGGATCTAAATTGTAGAGCCTTGCCGGCCACACACAAGGTCCTGGGTTCAAGCCCGAGTAACATACAGAATCCAGCAGAAATGTGACTAGCACAGGAAAGGTTCCCAGTAAATAGTGTAGAACCTGGGGTGTGGGAGACCCCAGTCCCACTCTGGGAAACTGTTTTGTTTTTCCTTTTTGAGACTGTCTCATGTAGCCCACAGGGCTGATCCTCAGCTCACTGTGTGTATCATCACTGTGTAGCCCAAGGAGCCCTTGGCCTTGAACTCCTAACTTTCCCGCCTGTCTCCCAAGTGCAGGGATTGCAAGCATTGGGTTGCCATACCCTGCTACCCTCACTAAGTTCAAAGGACAGACAGCATTTCTTCTTTTGTGTTGTTATTTTTATTGGAAAGAAAGGGGCCTACTGAGGATTGACCTGTAGGGCCTGGTGCATGCTGAGCGAGCCCTCTACGGCCAAGCTGTTCTTAGTCATGTATTTGAGATGGTTTCAGTACGCAGCAAACTTGTTATCCTCTGCTGGTATTACAGGCGGGTGCCACTGTGCCATTTCCTCCTTTACTTATTTTGAGAAAGGGTCTCACCAAGTTTCTTAGGCTGACATTGAACTCACTACCCCCTGCAGATTTTTAACTTGTGGTCCTCCTGCCTAACTGACTGTTTGGTAACCTTAGGCTCAGCATTTTTGATTTGTTAGGGTTTCATGTTGCCCAAGCTGGTCTTTTAGCTGAAAATGACCTCAAACTCTTGATCTTTCTCCTCTTCCTACTGAGTACTGGGATTATAGGCCTGTGCCACACACACCTGGTTTGTACAGTACTGGGAATCAAACCCAGGGCCTCATTGCCAGCCCTACCAGCTGATCTACATCCCTGGCCTAGACCCAGCCTTTGCATTTCTTTCTCCACAGGCCTGACCCCCTTCTTCCTGACCTCTGGATGACCAAGGTCAAAGATGCTAGAGGTCACTGGCTGGGGCGTTTGTAGGCAGGGCTTCTCTCCCTCTTGGAGACCTGCCTGTAGTTTGTACCCTCAGGGCTTTGCTCTGTCCTCAGTCAGTCAAGATGTGATTTGATCCCCTGACTCCCACTTGTGTGCTTCCAACAGGTTCTCCAACACAACCCATGAAAGCTTCAACTTCACCCTTCACACCACCCTGGGTGTCACCACGAGGCTGGTGCTCCCGACACCTGCCAAACCCATCCTTCCGGTGCAGACAGGGGAGCAGGCCCAGCAGGAGGAACAGTCGAGTGGCATGACCATTTTCTTCAGCCTTCTCGTCCTAGGTGAGCACGCCCAGGGCTCTTAGTTACCTGCCACATCAGAGGTCTAGCAGTTCTGAAAACCTTTAGTGCAATGGCTTAGCTTTTGAGAAAAAGAAAATTTTAAGACAGGATCTCTCTATGTAAAGCCCTTGTTGTCCTAGAGCTTTCTTTGTAGACCAGGCAAGCCTCAAACTCACAGAGATCCTCCCGCCTCTGCCTCCAATGTGTTGGGATTACAGGTGTGCGCCACCATCCTGGCCATGAAAGAGCTTTTGATCTGGACAGGGGTGGTGGCTTGCATTTGTAATCCCTTGCTGGGATGGCAAAGACAGGAAGATCCCTTAGGGTTGTTGGCTAGTCAGTCTACTTGAATCAGTAAGCCCCAGGCTGGTTGGAGACCCTGTTTCAAAGAAGGTGGGAAGCATTTCTGAAGATAATCCCCAACATCTCTTCTAGCTTCTACCAGAAAAATTTACATTGTGAATCAGAATGTCATGCCCAAGTTTCTGGTTCCCAAATAAATTCACGGAGCCTGATTTCCGATGCAAATTACATGAGGGTTTTTAATAATATTCAAACTTAAATTTGGACCAATACCTTTCCAGCACCCCAGCGTGGTGGGTGCAGAAAGTGTGGCAGGGAGCCCTGGGAGGGTAGAACTTTTAAAGGGGAAATGTCATAATCAGGGGAGTTCATGTCTTGTTGTCTTGGGACTGGGTAAGGAGTACATAGGATAAGGTAGTTAGTTTCTGAACCCATTGCAGACCACGGTATCTTCAAGGACAGGATGCCTCCCAAGAACATCTGAACTTTATTAAATTTTATGGCCTGCTCCCTATCTTCTTAATTGGCCATTTTTAGGGTATCTGTTCAAATTTCTGATATGGCAGCACATTTCTGGAACAGATCACCCACCCCCCAGCTCGTTATATGGCTTAAGATGAAGCCCCTTCTTTAAAATGGACTTTGCAAACTCAGGTCCTCACAAGAACAGTAACAAAATTACAGTTATGAAATAGCAATGAAAATAATTTTATGGTTGGGGGTCAGCACATGAGAAACTGTATTGAAAAGGTCCCAGCGTTAGGAAGGTTGAGAAGCACTGCTTAGATTATCTCAGGGATAAGGAAAAGGCTTAGGAAATGTGACACAAGCCTGTGCTCTGCCAGGCAGTGATGCTGCCGCATTTCCTGCTCTGCCTTTCTTTTTTTGCACATTTTTGGAGACAGGGTCTCAGGATGCTCAGGCTAGTCAGTCTTTACCTCCCAGTGCTACGATTATGGAGGTGTACCACCACCCCAGCCTTATTTAACATCTGCTCTTCTTTGGTAATACCAGAGTCATCTTTTGGGTTATACATTTCCAGGAGAGCAGAAGGCAGAACTGGGTTTTTAGTATTTCCTGAGACAGGATCTCTGCCAGTTCAGGCTGGCCTCAAACTTTGTACCTTAGAGTAACTGACCTTGAGCTTCTGATCCTCCTGCTTCTGCCTTCCTGTTGCTAGGATCGCAGGTTACCATCATACCCCGTTTGAGCATTTCTCTGATGCTTGCTAGGACTAGGTCTTGAAGACAAATGCATTTTTTTCTGTATTTACATTCATACTGTAGTAAATAGTCAACTGAACATCATAGTAATGACTGACTGATGTTTTGTTTTTGTGAGGCTCAGGCTGGCCTCAAACTCCCCACTGTCCACCTGCCTTTTCCTTCCCAGGGTTGGCTCACAGGTGGGCAGACGCCACCACACCCTGGCTTTTGTGACACTCCTGGAACAGCAAACTTTTTATCAGATTAAGAAATCTTTAATGTCTGAAATTTTCTTTGCAGGTGTTGATCAATGGTCGCAGTTAGAGGCTTTGAGAGACCTGCCAGAAAGGACTTTTGCAGCCCCTTTGTTGTGGAGGGTGCTGCGCGGGGGATGATGAAGGTCACTTTCAAGGTGTGGAACACTTAAGCTTAGTTTGACTGGAGACCACCTTAGCTTGTAGCTGCTAATCCCCCTGGGGGCAGAAAGGACTGCAAGGTACTCAGAGGCTCCAGGTTCTCTTGGCTTCTTGTTTGTTTGTTTGTTTGAGACTGGGTCTCACTGTATAGCTTTACCTGGCCTGGAACTCCTAGACGTAGCTACCTCTGCCTTCCCAGGTGCTAGGATTAAAAGTGTCTGCCACCTTGCCAGGCTCCAAGGATGATTTTGAACTCCTGCTCCTCTTTGCCTTCACCTCTCTGGACCACTGCAATGTGGCACTACACCTCACTCAAAGGTATGGGTTTTCCTGTGTCCCTGTGTTATCGCCATCCATTCCTGATTAGCTATCTGGACAAACAAAGTCAACCTGATAAGGGGAAACTATTAATTAGTGACTGAAGAACTTGCTAACCCTAGTGTCCTAGTGTTTTCTAGACCTTGGGAACCCCGTTCTGGCCACACAGCTCCCACTTTTGTTTCTATTTGAGAGAAGTCATTAGAATTGTAACTTGGTGTTCTTTAAGTTTGTCACAGCAGTCCACCATGGCCCCTGAGCTGAGAAGGAAGGCTTTACCTTGAATTTAACCCTGCCTGAGCTTTGGCGACAGGGAACAGTGACTCAGTTAACATTTAACTCTGGCTGGCACAAGTGGTCTAGTTAGTGAGTCCTCACCAAGTGTTCTGGGCAGGAAGGTGCAGGAGCTGGTTAGCACCAAATAGATGTGACTGAACACCAATCCCTGAGCTGCCTCAGAATCTTGTCAATCCCAGAACTTGATCAAGATCAGACCACAAAAAGCACACCTGAGTAAATCATTATAACTTTAGGAATTTAGAAACCGTAACGATCAAATAACATGTTAAGTCCTACTTCCCCTAACTTTGTTCATGACTTTATCCTTATCAGTTATTTTTCACTCTCATGGCAAAAATCGTACAAAAATTTATCCTGACCCAAAATATCTTGAAGGTCTGCTGTTGCCTCATTAATGTAGGGAGAATAAAATTAAATAAATCATCTTGGAGGTCTGTTGTTGCCTCCTTAGTCTGAAAAAGGAGACGCAGTGATATCCAGAGGGCTTTATTGGTGTTGCTTTAGTTGGTGTATACCATGCGGTCACCTTAACCAAGATAATAGTGAAGTCCCATAGCATGCCCTCTCTTTAACCTTAGTGATGACAGCTGCTGCACACATGGGTGCTTCCTTCCTGGTGAGGTCATCAGTCAGGGTGGCGGCAGGCCATGGTGCTGTTTACTCTATGGTGAGCCCATCAGGAACTGCCTCTTTTTCTTTTTTAAAAACATCTATTTTCCTAAACAAGAATTGAATCCAAGTTCCATAGAAGCATGCTGTAGCAAATTAAGATTACCTATGTATAGTTTTTTTTTCTTTTAACCATCAACTGTTTCTTTTACAAGTTTGAAGCTAACTTAGTTAAAGAGTTTACAGTTCTTTTAAACCACACCCCAGTGAATTACAAATCCTGGGATATAGAAGTTTATACTTTAGCAAAAGTTTTAGAGATATTGGGAGTGTATTCAGAGAGTTAGAGCTAGGAAACAGAAATGAGAAAAGGGCTGAAACGAGCAGCAGCAGCTCCTGCTGGGAATAGACTACTTCTTACTGTTTCAACATAGGGTGTTTGCCTCTGCTGCTCTGTTTGGCTCTCCTCCCTGTCACAGAGTTAGATGGCCAGCCTGACCAGGACAGAGACTTTGTGTTGGGTCCATGGGAGTTGTGGAAAGATAGGGACAGACCACCAAAGTCTAATAATCTATCTGTATGTATGCCTGCAGGCCAGAAGAGGGCACCAGACCCCATTACAGATGGTTGTGAGCCACCATGTGATTGCTGGGAATTGAACTCAAGACCTTTGGAAGAGCAGGCAATGCTCTTAACCTCTGAGCCACCTCTCCAGCCCAGTCTAATAATCTAGAAGCAAACTTTATTCCAGGAAAAAAATAATTAAAAAATAAATCTCCATGGGGCACAAAAAGCTTATCAGCTAGCTGAGACCACAGCCAGAGATGGACTTGTAAGGCTGTGGCAAGACCAGTTTCTGAACTCCTTTTATAGCAAGCATTAGGCAATAACAAAAGAATTTTTACAATCTCAAGGTAAAACTCAGTTACAAATTGCCCTTCTTTGCATTTTCCATTAACAGAGCTTTTCAGTTAAACTAGTGTTTGTACTTAATCTATTGTCTTCCCTGGCATTCCTTGATAGTGTTTACCAAGGCTCTACACTTCCCCTGACACTGCCAGTTTCGCAAAGCAGGGAAGGGTATGGGACAATATAAAACCAAAAAGTCAAAAGTCATATACATCCCATCATTTAAAAGTTAACTCAGCTCACATCAATTTATGGTCATGAGTGGCTGGGGGCGGGGTATCTAAAGGCAGAACCAACCTAAGTTTGCAGAGGGCTGCTTCAGCCTTACAAATAGAGCTATGGGTTGTAAAGCAGAGTAATCCACTATTAGTAGTTAATCCTTAAGCTGCTGAGAAGGCTGCTGATGCTCTTATTCTCCTAGCTTACAACTTGAGACTTATTTATTTCTACTTATTTTGGGGATCTACATTTTTTTATTCTTATTCTTGGACTCTTCACTTTGGAAGAAAAACAAGCATGCTTGGGTCTGGAGAGGGGGGCCAAATCTGAGCTCCAGAGTCTGCCTTTTTAATAAAGTAGAACAGCACGTGGCAATTGTTAATATCATCCATATCCAAAGACATTTGAATCCCTACAAACAGAATTCAGTGATGAATGAGGTAGAGACTAGATCAGAGAGCAGAGAAGGGATTCTTTCTTGTGTGTGGCAGAAGTTGTGAGAATCTGAAATTGAGCGTGCCATATTTTGGCCATTGAGATTGATTATTTAGTTTACACTGAGGCCAGCCTTTCACAATACAACAGCAGGCTGAATTCAAGGAGGGATAGAGAATAGAGGTGGTGAGGAGTCATGAGGCTACTTCTGAATGGGAAGAGCTTGTGGTTAGAGGCAGGAGCAAGCTGAAAAAAAGAGAAGACATCCTTTGGAAGCAGAGTGAGGAGGAGGTGGGAGAGAGTTAGGGGAAGGGTCACAAGCAGGAACTCTGCCAGAGTGGGGAATCCAATATTGTACGGCCTGGGATGGCAGAGAGAAGCTGCCTGATTACCTGCACAGCTCTATGGGGTAAGCTCCAGGAGCCAAGAGAGAGAGAGACAGCGGGTTCCAGCAAGCCAGGGAGAGGGCCAAGACGGAACAGACTGCTCCTAGTGTGAGGCAAGGAGAGACAGTTAGCCGTGGTATAAAGGTCCCTGGGTCAGTCCTAGGTTTCAACACCAAATAGAACTGATGGTGCAGAGAAACTACTAGACTGCTCTGCTGGTAGAAAGGTTTATTGGGGATCAAATTGCTAAAACCAGTGGGCAGGGGTGCAGAGAGAAGAGTAAATTGTAGAAAGGCAAACATGTTATGTCAGGTGGGGATCTGACCTAATACAGGGTGTTGGGATTCACTAGAACTAGATGCCTTTGCTAGAGGTCATTGACCTTTTGGGGGAAGATTAAGGGAGCTTCTTGGAGGACTAAGGGTAGTTTCTGACAACCAGGAACCCAGTTTAGGGATCTGCTTTTCTGGTAAACAGAAACCTGCTTAAAGGCTTGTTTACCAGGTAACAATCCTTCTGTTTACCCAGCCAAAGTTCTTGTATAAACTGACATGACCACTCCTTAGTGTGCTTAAGAAGGGGGTTTATTGTAGATATAAGAGAACAGCCAGAGGCTTCTGGAAGAGTCCAGAGCAGAGGGAAAGTGAAATACAAACATGGCCAGGGCTATCTGAGAGAGGGAGCATAGTGGGGGATAGGAATAGAGAAAACATAGAAAAACATGGGCAGAGCATAAAGAGAAAGTAAGCGTGGAAGGGTTATAAGGAGAATGAGTAGCTGGGGAGAGGGAAGCCTATGAGCTGGAGAGAGTTTTGGGTATGATGAGAGCGGTGAGAAGGACTAGGGTGCTAGCATGGGTTGAAATGTGTAGCAGGTACTTGAGATACTGAGGGAGCATGGGGGCTGTGCACTTTGATATACTAGTAGGTGGGAAGTGACTCCTTTGGTAGATGGGCAAAGTTTAGTTCCTGAGGAATGCTGGTTTTTATCTAACCACCAGAAATGCTCCTGTAGTCCCTGTTGAGCTTACTGGACTGCCTTTTGGAGTTATGGGAATTGGAGTTTCCTTTGGATCTAAAGAACCCCAAATCATTGGTGTTTATCACACCCATAGTGTTGCTATTCCTTTATCTGTACCATGGCCAGCTCTCAAATAACAATAGGAAATTTAATTATGAATGCTTGACCTTAGCTTAGTTTCTAACTAGGTCTTTTTTGTTTGTTTGTTTGTTTATTTGTTTGTTTGGTTTGGTTTGTTGTTTTGTTTTGCTTTTCAAGACAGGGTTTCTCTGTAGCTTTGGAGCCTGTCCTGGAACTAGCTCTGTAAACCAGGTTGTCCTCAAACTCACAGAGATCCACATGCTTCTGCCTCCTGAGTGCTGGGATTAAAGGCATGCACACCTGTCGATTGCCTTGGCGGGCTACTTAGTCTAGGGTTAGTAGCCCGCCTGGCAGTTCAGTTATTCCAGGGTCACGGAGAGGCACTACCTGGAAGATATGGGCTAGGAGAAAGGAAGAAGGCCATGCAAAGTTTGTCAGAGCCTCCGTTTATTAGGGACGAGATACAACTTTTTATAGGGTAAGGAGTTGGGGGATGGGCACAGGGGCCTGGTCTCTTGCCACGTGGTTCACGTTGGTCACATGGTCCGAGTTGGTCACATAGGCAGGAGGTTATCTTCAGTCAAGTCACTGTAGGCCTGGAAGTTGACACACCTAGCTCCCTAGATAGTTTGGAATGTGGGGTGGGTTCCGCTAACAGATAGCTCTCATTAACAGCCAATTTGGGTGTGGGGTAGGCTTTGTCAATAGAACGATTCCTAACACAATTATGGGTGTGGGGTTCTCTGCAGACTCCCCAGGGTGATGGTTCCTGTAATGATTTTAGGAGGAAATTGGCTCCTGACACACACCACTGCTTGGCCCTAACCAGTTTTTTTTTTTAAGATTTATTTATTTATTTTGTTTACAGTGTTCTGTTTGCATGTGTGCCCGCAGGCCAGAAGAGGGTACCAGATTTCATTACAGATGGTTGTGAGCCACCATGTGGTTGCTGGGTATTGAACTCAGGGCCTCTGGAAGAACTATCAGTGCTCTTAACCTCTGAGCCATCTCTCCAGCCCCCCTAACCAGTTTTTATAATTAAACCATTTATATTAATCTGTGTCCTGCTTTGTGGCTCAGTTACCTCATTGCCGCACTACCCACCCTGCTTTCTCTGCATTTGGCTTGTGTGTCTGCCTTTCTCCTCCTAGAGTTCTCTCTGTCCCCAGAAGTCCTGCCTAACCTTTTCTTGCCTAACTGTTGGCCATTTAGCTCTTTATTAAACCAATCAGAAGGCGCTTTAGGCAGAAACACATCATTACAGTGTATACAAATATTCTACAACAATCTCGACCATCTACTTCTACAAAACAGTCATCACCCAAGGAGAAATCTCAGTCCAGGCTATGGCTAGCTATGATGTGATGTTCCCTTTTCTGGCAGCCAGCACATTGATCATGCTGTCTTGGGAGTTGCCAGATGAGTTAGCTCTTATAAGTGGAACTGAACTACATCTTGATCTTCAGGTAACAGGAAGTGAACTGTGACATTGGATGTAGCTTGAGCATAGGATACCTAAAAGCCCACCTCCACCAGTGACACACTTCCTCCAACAAGACTATGCCTCCTAATAGTGTCATTCTGTTTGGGGGCCATTTTCTTTCAAACCACTGTCTGATTTCCGTGTGTACCCCCTGCATGTTTGCATACAGACAAACAGACAGATTATAAGCAGCAGAGACCTCCATTCTCATCTAGTGTTTTAGTGGTTCCTGTGCTTATTTGGCTCTGGCTCAGCAAGAGAGTGCAGGATTTTCTAATCATTCTAATTGTTAATTTGACACTTCTAATTCTAGGTGTCAAACCCAGGACAAACAGGACAGAAATAACATATCTAAGCAGACCTGGCCGGCAGGTTCTCCCAGCATTCTTGCAGCCCTACCTGTTGCAGAGTATGGATAACATACAACTCCCCCTCCTGCCTCCGTAGCCCAGAGGCTTTTCCCTCCATAATCCAGACGTTTTGGTTACCACCTCTTTTTGTGACTTATAGCCTCCTGGCTGCTACACCTGGTTCTCCTCTCCCACTCCTTCACCCCTTTCCTCACATGGGCTAGCTCAGTCTACTTATGATCACTTTGGACTCTCCAACTTGGTATCTGACTGTGGCTATTGTTGTAATCTGCTGGCCTGGTCTGTTACCTGGGTACCCTGGACCTTTAAGAGACAGCTCTGCCCACTTCCAACCTCCCCTACCCTTTGCCAAGGCAAGCTGTCTCCCACCTCCTCTCCAGTCCCCACCCTCTCCCTCTCCCTCTCCCTTCCTTCTCTCTCTCTCTCTCTTTCTCTCTGTCTGCCCTTCTTCTGTAGAGGCAGCTTCTACCTCTCTCCTCCCCCCTTTTCCCCTTACTCTTCCCTTTCCCCTCCATAACCCACTAAATAAACTCTATACCCAAATTCTCTTGGGTTATACACCTCCACCCCTCATGGCACCACTCGTGGTCCCACTTCTTTAAAAATGATAACAATGTTCTTCCTTTCATTTGTAATAAACTTTCTCCTCCATGGTACTTAGGAACAGTCATATCCTTTTCTTTCCTTTTTATTTTTTTTTTCATTCACTAACTAGGTTAAATATTTACAGTGAAACAACATCACAAATTGATAGCTTACAGTGCAGAAGGAAAAGAGGACCAGACTTCTGAATTGACAGTGTTTTCTTTGGCCATCTGGTACTTTTTGATGGGATTGAAGAAACCAAAGTTGTCAGTACAAACTCTGAGGGTGGTCTGTTAGCAGCTCCGCACAGTCAGAGCTTCCCTCTCTCTCTCTCTCTCTCTCTCTCTCAATTTGTGTGTGTGCGTGTATTTTATGTGTGTGTTTGGGGTATGAGTGCAGTGTGTGCATATCTGTATATACTCACATGCCTGTGGAAGATGGAAGTCCATTACAGGTGTCTTCCTCAACTGCTCTCACTGACAGGTCTCTTGGGGACCCTGGAGCTCACTGGCACAGCCAGGCTGGTAGGAGTCCCAGGGACACTTCTGTTTTCACTTCCCCAGTGCTGGGATTGCAGAGATGTGTACCAGCTCGGCTCTGAGCTCAACTCATGCTTATGTGGCAAGCACTTCACCCACTTCCTTACCCCATTTGAACATTTTCTTTTAACAATTATTTTCGCCCGGTGGTAGTAGCACATACTTTTAATCCCAGCACTCGGGAGAGATAGGCGGATCACTGTGAGTTCAAGGCCAGCCTGGTCTACAGAGCTAATTACAGGACAGGCTCCAAAGATACAGAGAAACCCTGTCTCGATCCGCCCCCCACCCAAAAAAAAGTATATTTCTAGGAGCTGGAGAGATGCTTCAGTGGTTAAGAGCGTTGACTGTTCCTTCAGAGGACTTGGGTTCAACTCCCAACACCCACATGGCAGCTTATAACTGTCTATAACTCCAGTTTCAGGTGATCTGACACCTTCACACAGATATACATACAGGCAAATAAGTGCACATAAAATAAAAATAAATTAAAAAAAATATTTCTAGAGGTGAGCATGGTAACAACTCTCTGTAATCCCAATACTTGAGCATCTGCAGCAGGACACTGCTATGAGTTCAAGACCATGGCTAGCCTTAGTCATGTCATAAGACCCTGCTGGTGCTGTTCTGTGGATAGCGAGCTGAGGTGTGGCCTGTGGCTGGAGAGCCATGCACACTAGCATCTGAACCATGAAGTGACATTTAGAGTGGTGCAAATGCACGAAAGTGGGGTTTGGGGCCAGGAGTTTTTATTATTTTTATTAGTGTGTTTGTGCTTATACATATGTGAAAGTTAGAAGATGACTTTCAGGAGTTGGTTTCTCATCAAAAAATGTTGTTGAACAAGTATCCCCGATCCCCCCAACCATCTCTCTGGCTTTTCTCCTGCCCCCTAAGATGAGGTGTTTCATTGTGCAGCCCTGACTGTCCTCACTATGTAAAACAGTCTGGTTTTGAACTCAGAGATCCACTTGCCTCTGTCTCCAGGAGAGCTGCGATTAAAGGTGTATGTGACCATACCCAGTGTGTGTGTGTGTGTTTTAAGGCTGGGTCTTGCCATATGACCTGTTGTATTATTTAGTCAGGGAATGTAGATTAGTTGATTAAGATCTTGCCTAGCACACAAAGCCCTGGGTTCAGTCCCTAGCATAAACTGGGCACCTATAATCTCAACACTAAGAAGGTAGAGGCAAAAATATCAGAAATTGGTAGTCCTGTCCAGACACCTAAGAAGCAAGATGTGACCTGTCCTGCTGAAAAAGGAAATAAGATGCTGTGGATTCATTCTGAGTTTAAAAAAAAAAAATCAGGTTTGATCGAGGAAGACCACCTGAGAAATCTCTGGTAGGAACAGATGGCCCAGATGTCTGAGTTCTACATCCAGAACAGATTCAAGACTGCTGCCTGAGATGATGAAGACTCATAGGATACTCCAGTCAGGACTTGATCATAATTCTAAATTTTCTTTAGGTCCCCATTAAGATTATCAGCGCAGCCGGGCGGTGGTGGCGCACGCCTTTAATCCCAGCACTCGGGAGGCAGAAGCAGGCGGATCTCTGTGAGTTTGAGACCAGCCTGGTCTACAAGAGCTAGTTCCAGAACAGGCTCCAAAACCACAGAGAAACCCTGTCTGAAAACCCAAAAATAAAAAGATTATCAGTGCCCCCAACCAGCAGGAAGTAGCCTGGAAAACTATGCCCACATTCCCAAAAAATGGACTATGGATATTTTCCTTTGTTTAAAAAAAAAAAAAGAGGGGGAAGTGGTGTAGGACAATCCTGTATTCTGTCAATTATGTTTTGGATGAACGCTGATTGGTCAGTAGCCAGGCAGGAAGTATGGGTGGGACAACCAGACAGAAAGTAGAGGCGGGTCAATGAGAACAGTTCTGGGAAGGAGGAGGCCCATTCCTCCGCAGTCCTGTCCAGACACCTAAGAAGCAGGATGTGACCTGCCTCCCTGAAAAAGGTACTGAGCCATGTGGCTAACATAGATAAGAATAATGAGCTGATATAAGTTATAAGAGCTAATACAAAGCCTGAGCTAATGGGCCAATCAGTTTATAACTTAAAAAAAAATCAGAAATTGATGGTCATCCTCCCATACTCCTGTACATAACAAATATAGCAGCATAGGCTATCTGAGACCAAGGCTTAAAATACAACAACAAAACTAGGTGGTGGTGGTGCATGCCTTTAATCTCCCAGCAGATGCAGGGATCTCTGAGTTCGAGGCCAGCCTTGTGTACACAGTGAGTTCCAGGATAACCAAGGCTACACAGAGAAAATCTGTCTTGAAAATCAAAAAAAAAAAAAAAAACCCAAAAAAACAACAACTCAGCAACAAAAAGAAGAAAGCAGGACATCTATTATAATCAGGAAAATGTGAACCTTTTTAAGTGGCTGTCAAATGCTAGGTGGTGGTGGCACAGCCTTTAATCCCAGCACTTGGGAGGCAGAGATAGGTGGGTCTCTTGAGTTCGAGGCCAGCAGGTCTACAGAGCAAGTTTCAGGAGAGACTCCAAAGCTACGGAGAAACCCTGTCTCAAAAAACACTCCCCCCCCCCCAAATGGCTGTCAAAGCTATAACTTTCTAAAAATCTGTTATTAGAGGGCCTGCAAGGTAGCTCAGCAGGTAGAGACACTCGCCACACAAGCCTGGTGACCCGAGTTCCATCCTGAGAACCCATGTAAAGCTCCAAGGAGAGGGCTGTAGCCAGAGCTATACCTTCTGTGTTATGCCCCACAGTTATTTTAGAAATAAGTGCTATCCACCTTTAGCCCCAGGAGACAGAGGCAGGCAGAGCTCTATTAGTTTGAAGCCAGCCTGGTCAGACAAATGAGGGCTATATAGTGAGACCCTGTCCCCCCCCAAAAAAATCAGCCGGGCGGTGGTAGCGCACGCCTTTAATCCCAGCACTCAGGAGGCAGAGGCAGGCGGATCTCTGTGAGTTCGAGACCAGCCTGGTCTATAAGAGCTAGTTCCAGGACAGGCTCCAAAACCACAGAGAAACCCTGTCTCGAAAAACCAAAAAAAAAAAAAAAAATCAAAAACATATATGTATACACACACACAAACCATTTGTGGGACTGGAGATGGCTCAGTGGTTAAGAGCATTTCTTGCAAAGGACTGAAGTTCAAATTCCCAGCACCCACACAATGGCTCACAGTGACTTCTAACTTCAGTTCTAGGGGATCTAGTGCCCTCTTCTGGCCTCCATTGGGAATTGCGTTCACATGGCGCACATACATACATGTAGGCACTCACATGTATACACAAAATAAAGATCATGCATGCGTGTGTATATATGCAGCAAATGTACACTCAGAGGTCTGAAAGAAATCTGAGACAGACCTCAGAAGGAGAGAGTCTCTCCTGCGTGTTGGTCATGGTAATCAAACTCTGGTTGTCAGGTTTATCAGAAATGCCTTTGTCTGCTGAGCCATCTCACAGACTCTACAAGTAGTCTATTGTTGTTTAAAAAAAAAAAAGGAAGAAGACACTAAAAATATGACCACTGGTCATTGTTTGTTTGCCAAATGTCTGTTTGCTGACATTTAGCAAGCCCTGAGCTTGCTGTCTCTTACCTGATGGGGCTTTTACACAGTTCTTGTGCCTCTCACAGCCATCTGCATCATCCTGGTGCACCTGCTGATCCGGTACCGACTGCACTTCCTGCCTGAGAGTGTGGCTGTCGTTTCTCTAGGTAAGTGATACTGGCAGTCCAGAACACTGCACTGGTACACAATAACACTCTTTCTCTTGGGGTCACCTTTCCACAGTTCACCACAGGGCCTTAGAGTCCATTTTACAATGTGTGTTGGGGGCAGGGAGGAATCTGAGAGGGGTGCCGACCCCCTAAAGATGATGGAAAAGCCATCTTTCTGTGGCCTACTGCTTCTCACCTGACAGTGTCCTGCTCCACTAAGTTGGCTGGCTTTAGCTTGCAAAGTCACAGTTAGAGCTAGAAGGACCCCGGCCTTACAGCTGGCTAATGGCTCCTGTAGACCAGAGCCTCCCTCCCTTTCTGGGGCATTTCAGAAAGGGGTTAAAAAGCTGCTTCAGGGAGTGGACAGTTTCCTGAATAGCTGGGGTGTTTTGTTTTGTTTTTTCTTTTTGGTTTTTTGAAACAGGGTTTCTTTGTAGTTTTGGAGGCCTGTTCTTTTAGACCAGGCTGGCCTTGAACTCTCAGAGATTCACTTGCCTGTGCCTCCTGAGTGCTGGGATTAAAGGCATGTGCCGCCACAGCCTGGCTTTTCCTGAATAGTTTTACCAGTTATTAAGAATAAATATTAGTGGACTGGCGAGGTGGCTTAGCAGTTAAGAGCATAGGCTTCTCTTCCGCAGGATCTGGATTCAATTCCCAGTACCCACATGGCAGCTCAGAACTGCCTGCTACTCTAGTTCTAGGAGATTTGCCATCCTCTTCTGGCCTCTTAGAACACTGCACACAGGTGATGCACAGACATATGTGAGGACAAAACACTTGTTTGCCCAATAAAAATAAATAAATGTTCAGCTGGGCGCACACCTTCAATCCTAACACTTAGGAAGCAGAGGCAGGCAGGTCTATATTGGTTCAAGAGCTGCCTGGTCTATGTATCAAGTTATAGGACAGTTAGGGCTACATAGAGGGTTACCCTGTCTGGGGTGGGGGAAAAGAGCAAAAATTGGTTTAGCAGTTAATAGCATTGGCTGCTTTTACAGAAGGCCTGGATTCAGTTCCCAGCACTTATATGGTAGCTCATAACCATCCAGGGAACCTGATGCCCTTAGACAACAGACATGCTTGTGGTACAGACATATATGCAGACAAAACACACATAAAATTAAAAAAAAAGAATCTTTTAAAAAATTAAAAATTAGGGACAAGAGAGATGTCTCAGTGGTTAAGAACACTTGCTGCTTTTTTTGGGGCACACAGTTGAGTTCCCAACACCCACATCATGTGGTTCAGAGCTGGCTGTGACTTCAGTGGGTCCAGTACCTACTTGTAGGCATATGCACACATAGGTATACAGACAGACTGTTAAGTGTGGGTGCTATGACTCCTGACTCCGGCACTGGCCCTCAGGCTCTCGGCAGACATGGCTGCCTGGCAAGAGCCTTTGCCACTTGTTTTGTTCCTGGAAATAAAACTATCTTGTACGTGGTTTTTGCTGCTGGGAACTGAATCCAGGGCACCACAGGCAGGTGTATGCTCTCCCACTAAGCAGTATTCCCACCCACCTTTGGTTTTTTGAGGTAGGTTTTCTCTGTGTAACCCTGATTGTCTTGGCACTCCCTCTGTAGACCAGGCTGGCTCCAAACTCAGAGATCTGCCAGCCTCTGCCTCCTATGTGCTAGGATTAAAGGTGTGCGCCAATGGAATCCTCATTTTGATCAGGCATCTTGCCATGGTGCCCAAGGAGGAAGGAGGTGCTCAGATAGTTTTAGTCCTGGCTATCATGATATCACATGTTTCTTTGCTCTGATTGGTTGAGGGGATAAGACAGTCGGGCCAAAGGGACGTGTTCCAGGGTGGTGGGGTTTGGTTCTCCTTCCTGGTAGAAGTGAGAGAAGTTAGCACCCCCTTTCTTTGGGATGTGATGCCTGGAACACTGTAGTCATCTTGCAATTACAGGGCGCAAAGACAAAAGCCAGAATACTGAGTCTGTCCAATGGGACAGATGGGAAGGCTGGAGTCTTGGTTTATTGTTGTCTTGAACTGACAGCCCTCTGTAACCTGGGGCTGGTGAGACGGTTCAGTGGGTAAAAGTGCTTGCTGCTAGGCCTTCAGCCTGAGTTTAATCCTCAGCTTGCACACGGGGTAGAAGGAAACAACTGACTTCTTCAAGTTGTCCTCTGAGCTCCACTATAGCACGGATGCCACTCCTCCATAAAATATATTAACTAATTTTTAAATGATGGGAAATGGACTTCTCCAGCTGGAGCATGGTGTCACATATGTTGAGGTGGCTCCTTCAGGACTGTCTGACTCTTGTGCCAAAAACAACTCCAAGGAGGCTGAAAGGAAGCAGACATGTTCCCTTGGGTATATGTGGCCTTAATCACTTAGCGCATATTGGCCTTTTGTGTTAAGAGGACCTCCATCCACACTTAAAAGCACTTCCCCTTCCACTTTCCTGTGCTTTGAGCGAAGGCCTAGCTGTCTTTTTACTTGCTCCAGAAAACAGTTCCAGTTGTACATCCTTAAGAGGGTTCCTTGGTCCTGGTTCAGAGCTGTCTGGCTGTCCCTGTGTTTAGGAGCAGAGCTGACTCAAAGACAGCAGCATCACCAAAGCCTACCCCAGCATGGGCTGCAGCTTAGCAGGTACAGCTGGCATTTCCAGGCAGCTCAGCTGATCTCTGCTCCTTCCAGACAGCTCACAGCTGCTGGAAGAGAGAGGGAAAGGCAGGCTTTTTAAAGGGGAATGGCCCCTGGTAGAAGGCCCCATATCTAAGAGAATATATGGGTAACATATGGACTTGATAATTTTGCTTTGTTTGTTTGTTTTTCCAGACAAAATCTCACTTTGTAGCCCAGGCTGTCCTGGAACTCTCTATGTAGACCAGGCTGGCCTCAAATTCACAGAGATACATCTGCTTCTGCCTCCTGAGGTGGGATTAAAGGTGTGCATCACTGTTGCCCGTGTGTTTTTTAAAAAAATAAGAGGGCACAAAGTTGAATAGCATTGCAGAAAATAAAGAAAAACAAACAAACAAAAATCAGAGGTAGAAGGATCAGGATTCAAGGCTCTCCTAGCTACAGTTTGAGGCCGGTTTCTAAACCAGCTTGTGCTCACCTCTACCTGCCTTCCACTGTAAACCACACCCAACAGTTGTTTGTGTGCCCTTGCTGCTGTGCCACGTCAGGTCAGAGGACAGCTTCTGGGAGTCGGTGTCTTTGTAGCAGTGAGTCCTGGGTTAGAACTCACATCATCAGGCTTTACCAGCTGAGCCCCTCCACCCCACCCCCATTTGTGAACGACAGGACTAAGACTAAGCAGTGTAGGATGGGCCTGGCCTATAACCTTCTGCTGTTTTCCGTTGAAACTGGATGGTCTTGAGAGGGTGACCAGCTGTGAGCCCTCACACCTGGCATAGCAGTGACAAGAGTTTTCTTCTCCCCACGTATCTTAAATTTTGCCGTGGTGTGTTTGCCTGAGACATAAGTGGGAAACTCGGTGATTTACCCCACTTCCTGGCAATTCCTGTTCTTATTCTCAGACCCGGACCTGCAGAGCTCTAGGACAGCCTGCTCTAGTGGGTACCACCCAGTCTAGGGCACTGCCCAGTCCAGCCAGGCAACCTTAGGCTGTATTTCTACTCAACTTTGCTTTTTTCCCTTCTAGGTATTCTCATGGGAGCAGTTATAAAAATTATAGAGTTTAAAAAGCTGGCAAATTGGAAGGTAGGTTTGACATAATCACAGCTCTGCTTGTCATTGTGTGTGTGGATGCATGAGCACTTGTGTGGAGACCAGAGGCCAATAGTCTTGGGTGTCACATGTTCCTCTGATGCTGTCCACCTTATTTTTTGAGAAAGGTCTCTCCTGGCCTAGAACTCATTATGTAGGCCAGGTGGGAAGGCCATGAAACTAGAAACCATCATGTCTCTGCATCCCTGGTGCTGGGATTCCAAGCATGCATCTATCTTTATTTTGCCTAATTGCCGGGGATAGAGATTCTTCTGTCTCCTGAGTGCTGAGATTAAAGGAGTTGCCACCAGACTTGGCCTGGTTTATTTCTTTCAAAACAGGGTCTCTCTATATCCAGGAATTGTCGATCTTCCTGCCTCAGCCTCCCAAGTAACTGGGACTACAGGTGAATGCCATGGACCCTACTGGGCGATCATTCGTTTAATGTGGTGCTGAGGATGGAACTCAGGGCCTTGAGCATGCTAAGCATGGACTTCACCACTGAGCTGTACCCCTATAGCCTATATTTGTTTTTCTAAGTTGATTAGATGCAGATGAAGTCGGGTACTCCAGGGGCAGAACCTAGTACTGTAGCCTGAGCTACAGATTAAGGTGCTTGTGAATACTTAGGGTTTGAAAAGACCCAAGGGGGTGTGGGTGGAGAGATGACTGTGGTTAAGAATACTTGCTCTATTGTGGGGACTGATAGCTAGGTCTCATGGTTATGCACTCGCACTCCTGAGCGTCTCCCTTTTTGACTTCATAGGAAGAAGAAATGTTTCGCCCCAACATGTTTTTCCTTCTCTTGCTCCCACCCATCATCTTTGAGTCAGGATATTCACTGCACAAGGTAAGGTTCACCTGGAGCTTAGGTGGGGGTGGGGTGCTCCTTCGAGTTCAGTAACTTTAACCGCAGTGAACCCTCGTGCCTGGGGAAGAACTGACTGACATGCTGATCCTTCACACAGTCTGAGCTTCTGGGGCAGCAGTTTGAAGGTTGGCGGCCATGACAGGGTGCAGCAGGCTACAGGAGCAGAAGGCCCACCCCCCCTTTTTTTTTTTTTGAGATAAGATCTCACTGTGTGGTCCTGGTTAGCCTGGACCTCACTTTGTCTCTGCTGCCTGGGTGGTAGGATTAAAAGCCACAGTACATCCTCTTAACTTTAAACCATTTCTACTCCCACCCCCACCCCAGAGGCTACTCTTGAAGTAAACCTGACCCTAGTAACAAGGAGCAGAAGTCTTGGTCACTGAAACCCTTGATGCCTCCTAAGTGGAGCCTGTGAGGGTCTAATAGCTTCATTTCCTTCTTGTGTGGAAATGTCGGAACTTCCATGCTGCCAGAACTGAAATACTTTCTCTTTTATGGTTTAGGTTCTTTAGAGTTAGGGTCTCACGTAGCCCAGGCAGGCCTGGCACTTTCCATGCGGCTGAGAATGACCTTGCACTTCTGATCCTCCTGCTTACACCTCCCAGGTGCTAGGATTACAGGCATATGTCCCAGCACCTGGTGTGTGCAGTGCTGGGGTAACCCAAGGCTTCATGCATGCGAGGCAAGCACTTTACAGTTTAGCCCTGCCCCAGCCGAGACTTCTGCCTATTTCATGCTGCTAATACAGCATAAAGGTCTTTCTGACTGAGTGAAAGTGAGGGCATGGCCCCTCCTAGGTATGGTTAAGGAGAAGGCCTTTAAATATGAGGGAGAGGACAGCCAGAGGCATCAAGAAAGGTCCAGACCGACCATGACTAGCAGAATAGACAGGGTCACGAGAGGAGAGAAAAAGGGGGAGCGAGAGAGGGGCAAGCTGATCAAGGGAGATCCAAGAGCAGAGCCCAGAGCCTGTAGCCAAATGGCTGAAGAAAGAGAAGTGGGGGGAGGGAAGGGGAGCTCAGGGACGGGGTGAGAAGTGCTGGGAGGAGCCTGTAACAGGTGTTTGTGATGCTGAAGAGCCTGGCAGTCAGCTTCTGCTTTGATGTGGTAATAGGCACTCAGCCTTTGTCCCAGGTTTCTTTGGTACCTAACACTGACTATTGTTCTGATCTTTGAGTTTAGGTGACTTCAGAATGCACCTTTTAATTGAATAAAAGAAAACTGTGATAGTGTGGATTTATTCTTTCCACACCTGTGAATTGAGCATCATCCATATGACTGATGTCATTGTTCCTCCTGAACCTTCAGCCCTTTCAGAAAGGCACTTGTCAGTCAGCTTTACATAAGTGAGCGCTGCAGTGCAGCTGGCATTGAAAGAACACAGCCAGATCCCTTATGAGAGCCAGTGGAGGTGGGGGGGGGGGGAGCAGGCCCAGGGAAGACTGCTCTGCAGGAGGTTTCAGGGCACACCCCTGTGACTGGGACCCAGGCAACAGGCATGCTGATTCAGGAAGGCACAAGCCTTCCCAGGTTCAGCTAGGGTTGGGGCTCACTGGCATCTCAAGTGCAAGTGGCAATCAAGGCAGAGGCAGCACCATCAGACTGAGCTTTTGCAGATTACTCTGGAAGCAGTACACAGTAGAGGAAAAGGGACTGGGAACAGGTGAGACTGGTTAGCTCTTGCCTTGGGTCAGGATAAGGGACCTGTGAGACAGGGAAGCCGGGAGACGGTGGCAGGGATTCCAGCCAGCAGGGCAGGCAGAGGTGCCCTGACCTTTGTAGGAGAGTCCATCCTTGGAGAAGGCACAGTTGGGAAAAGGCTATTTTGGCTTCCCTGGCTCACCAGTTGGCCTCTTGTCCCTCTGTTCCCCCTTCCCAGGGGAACTTCTTTCAGAACATCGGCTCCATCACCCTCTTTGCTGTCTTTGGAACGGCTATCTCTGCTTTTGTAGTAGGTGGAGGAATTTACTTTCTGGGTCAGGTAAGCAAAGCACCCCGATGACCTTGAAGATCTTCTATTGGAGGGTAGTGCAGGGTGGGGCAGGAGCTGCCTGGTAGTGTGTGCCCTCCTTGGAAGAAGTCCCCGCTCATGCATGTGTCTAGGGCATCTGGAATTGAGGGGACTGTAGTCACCCCCAGATACTTGATTCTACTTGCAAACCAGTCTTTTCCATTGGAATGCCATGAAGCAGAGTAGTGTGCAGTCCTGCACCCTGAAATGATACAATGGCAGTTGTGTTCTCAGGGCAACTGCAGTAGGGCCGAAAGCTGTTCTTGGGTGAATATTTGCCTTTAAACCAGAGCTGGCTATGAATCTGTTCTCTCAGTTCCCAGGATGCTCCTTGCCGTTGTGAGCCCTTCAATGAGGCAGCAGCCCAGGCTTTGGGCTTCACATTAGTTTACTTCAGCTAGAACGAAAGCCTCGGAAGGTGGCACTCAGACCTTCACGGTGTGTGCTGTGCAGCACCCGTTTTTGTGTCGTGTACAGAAAGCGGAGCCACCCGGTGCTGAGAACAGACCAAGCTGAGGATACAGCGGATTGCTGTCCATGTGGCTGCTGTTTCTCTTGGTAGCCACAGCCTATTCCTGCTGACTGTGTTACCTTCATGGCTGACTCAACAGCCAAGATCAAGTGTGCCGTGCAGCTTTCCTAGATGTTTGCCTTCTCTGTGTTCCCTCGGGGTCAAGGGAAGCCCCCTTTCGAGCAGAGAATCATAGCTGCCAGGCTAGAAGAAGGAGAATTGTGCCCATCTTTGGGTCTAGGTGCCCATGTATGCTCACAGCAGCCCTTTGGGGTTTCCTTTCAGTGGGGACTGAAGATAATGTCCTTATTAGTTGATAAGAAAGCACTGATGGACATTTTCTTGGCTGTTCTCCAGGGAATTTTTTTGTGTGTGTCTGTGTGTTTGTGTGTTTTATTTTACAGGCTGATGTAATCTTTAAACTCAACATGACAGACAGGTAAATCTTTCACACTGTAATTTTTTCATGCAACTGCTGTTCAGGCCTGGGACATTTTTTGCACGTGGCTTCCTGGGTGTGGTCCTTTCCTCTCTTCCCTCTGCCTGACTTGCCATTGTTTTCAGTATAGAATTTATTCTGAATTAATTATCTCTGAAATGAATCAAAATTATATTGAGACTTTTGAAGATCCCTGGTCACAACATGGTTGATTGAAATGATTGATCTCTTTGGAGGGAATGACTGGCCAGTTAACTACCCACCCGTATCCCAGTCACATCATATACTCTGTCCTTCCATTAGGAATTGTCTTCAGAGCTGGGAATGTATGTATAGCTCAGTGGCAGAGCCCTGGCCTGCCACTTATGAGGCCCTGGGTTTAGTCCCCAACACTGTAAAAGCAAACAAACAAAACCCTCAGTTTTCTTTATAGCCATTGTGGAAGGAGGTTGCCTTCCTAATAAGTATGGAATGGGAGAGAGTGACTCTGGAATTCCCACCAGGACTAGTGGAAGCAGGTAGTCTGGCCTTGGGATGGACGTCTTCTCAGTCTGAAGCCACTCCAGAAGACACTGCAGTGACCTTCTGCTCAGGAGGCTCTTAAAATCTTCTTAACCCGCTCAGGGAGCAGCAGCTTGGGCAGCCGCATCCCAGAAGACACCAGATCTAGAGTTCCAGAAGGACCCTAGCTCAGTGCAGTTGAGAAGTCTGGATTGTGCCTTGCCCTGTGTCCCTGTGTCCACTCTTAGCACCTATCAGTGGCCGAGTGGGGAGCTGAGGAAGAAAGCCAAGTAGTCAGTTCTAGATCATTCCTGTGAACTGAGAATGTCAGACTTTAGCTACAGTGTAGCACCCTGGACCAGAGCCTCAGAACCTGTTCATAGAAATGAGCCACTGATAACAAGCTTGGTCCCCAGTGCCCATCCTTCACCTACCCTAGGCAGGAGAATTGGAGCTTTTGTTGTTTAAAAAAAGAAAAAGTATTCCTTGTTTGTTTGTGACAAGGTCTTATTCTATAGCCCAGGTTGCTCTGGAACTCAATATGTAGCCCAGGCTGGCCCCCAAACTTGAGGCAGTCCTCATGCCTTAGCCTTCCAAATGTCGGGATTACAGAGGAGTGAGCAGCCCAGAAAGTTTGATACATAGCCAAGCAGCCGGAATCACCTTCCTACAGGAGGAGCCTGAAGTACAGTAGAACCAGGCCCTGGTATTTTCTAGGTGTGCTGGAAAGGAAAGGAAAGGGAAGGGAAAAGGAAAGGAAAGGACCAGAACACTCTTGGCATTAAGGAAGGTGTGGGCTCTGCCTGCTTTTGGGGATACTTGTGAAGAAGCAGTGTTGATCATTGTCTAGAATGAAGTTAAAGCCAGAAGTTGGACATTTGGGTGGAGAGACAAAAGCAATACTTTTGGCTGAGTGGGTAGACCTCCAGCCAGCCTCCCCCTGTGCAGATGCGCCCCTTTCTGTTGGACGCTCTGTGCATTGGATAGAGACTGCTGTATAGGACCGCAGAACTTTAACAGAGGGAAGTGACCAGGGTAATGGAGGTCTGATGGTGGCCACAGCCTACTGCAAGGGACAGCACTCCTCAGCTCCTCCTGATCGCCATGTGGACACATGGCCTGCAGTTACTAAATGTTTAAAAAGTTTTTTGGGGGCTGGAGAGACGGCTCAGAGGTTAAGAGCACTGACTGCTCTTCCAGAGGTCCTGAGTTCAATTCCCAGCAACCATATGGTGGCTCACAGCCATCGGTAGTGAGATCTGATGCCCTCTTCTGGGCTGCAGGCATATATGCCAGAACACTATATACATAATAAATAGATAAATCTTTTTTTTTAAAATAGTTTTTCTGTGCTGGGGGTAGAACCCAGGACCTCATGTGCTAGGCAGGTGCTACATGTATGTGCTGCTGCTCTGCTTTACAGAACCTTTAGAACGGACATAGTGACCATGCCTTTAATCCCGGCACTCCAGAGAGGTAGATTTCTGCGAATTTGCAGCCAGTCTAATCAGAGAGTTCCAGGATAGCCAGAGCTGTTATACAGAGAAACCCTGTCTTGGGGAAAAAAATAATATAAACAAACAAACAAGCAAATAAATAAATAAATATACTTATTAGCCAAAAGGAAGTCAGTTTCTGTCTGTCTCTCTCTCCCCCCCCTCCCCTTCTTCTTCCCCCTCTCTCCTTCCTTTCTTCCTTTCCCTCTCCTTCCCCCTCTCTCTCCTTTCCCCCCACACACAGATAAACATACACAGAGTGTGGATTTTAGAAAGCCAAGTTATAGGTGTTTCCCGGGACTTTTCCAATTTTGTTTTTGTTGGCTTCTTTTTTTAGGTGGTTTTTGATGTTGTCATGTAGAGCATCATGTAGCCCAGACTGACCTCAAACCTTCTGTGTAGCTAAGGATTACCTTGAATTTCTGATCAAGTGCTGGGATTATAAATGTATGCCACCATACCTTGCTTCAGTTTTACTGTTTGCTTTTTGAGACAGAACACCCCACTATGTAGCCCTGGCTGACCTAGAAGTCACTTTATACTTCAGGCTGGCCTTGAACTGGAACTTATGGAGGAGGTTCGCTGCCTCTGTCTGGCATTAATGTTGTGCCACGCCCAGCCCATTGCTCCAGTTTTTGAGTGTTGACAACACCACAGACCCACAGGCTGCTTGTCTCACCTCTGCTATTCTGAGAATACAGCCATGGCTCATGGTATGGGCCCGGCCACAGATATCTCTGCTGGCGAGAGTTAGCCGTTAGTAGATGGCAGCAGCTCTCCAGCTTGTCCCCGCTCCTCCCCAAGTCTCACCCGTCCATCTTTCCATGTTTGGTTGGTGTCACTAACTCTGAGGGAGAGAATAAAAGAGCATGGTTTTAGCTTGAGCCAGTTGCTTGAAGCCTTTCGAGGACTGGGTCCTAACGGTGGATGTGGAACCACTGCTGGCCAGACCCAGGCCTTTTGAGGCCTCGGGGCTCATGGTCAACCCTTACCAACTGAGTTCCCTGCAAGCACCACTGTCCTGTGCTGGCTTTTCCACAAGGCATGGCCCCAGTTTTGTATTCTGAAGAATATGACTCAAACATCGAGACCCTGTGTAGTGAGCACCTGCACCTACAGCTCCTCCTGGCCTTCATCTCCAGGATCTGTGTTAGCGCTCCCTCTGTCCATCCCTCCCCAGCCATGCCTGTGGGCCCTGATCCCAGAGTTCTGGTTAAGAGGCTGCAGTAACTAACAAAGTACCTTGGGCAGGCATCTCTCTGTGTACCTGCAACCCAGTAGGAATGAAGTTCACATCAAAAATGGTTGTTGGCTCATAGGGCTGAAGTGTCTCAAGCATGATGGCCCTAGCCCAGCACCCTCCAGGACACTCTCCTCTCAGGGGTCTCAGACCAGCTCTCCACTCACTGGTGTCCACCTCACGTGGAGCACAGACAGCTCCAGGCACTCTTCACTTAGGGTCAGTCCGCTCCTAGTGACCTGGCAAAACTGGTCCAACCTTGTGCACTGTACCCACTCCCTAGAAAGTGAGAAGACAGCACCCAGAGGCTGTGGGTGTTGGGCAGTAAGACCAGAGACTGTGTCTAATGCACTTCATACAAGACTCCTGCAGAGCACAGCCCACTGTGGCCTCCTTTGACACAGTTGAGCTATTCATCTTCCTTGATGTCCCTGTGGGTGATATCTCCCAAGTGCTGGGGTTACAAATGTGTACCCTCAGCTGTTTTGTGATGCTTGGGATCAAACCGAGGGCCTCCAGCATGCTTAGCAAGCACTGTAACCCAGTCAACATTGTGCTTCCTAAGTTGACCTGGGCCTTGCTTATTGCTACACCCTCCCTCAAGGCCAGAGGCACTGGCTCTGAGCTAGACAATCAGTGGTGAAGGGCTTGGGGCCAGATCCCACATGCTAAGGAAATGTTAACTGGTGAGCCCTAAGGGCTGAAAACCTGGTCGGCGGATGACCAGTATTTGGGCATTGGACCTTATAATCAAGCGCTACCTGTGAAACCTGAGGGCCCAACTTCCAGTCAGCAGCCCGGGCTGCATCCTCTGGTGGCTGCTTGCTTTGGGCACCTTCTTGGATATTGCAAATCTAAGTGGAGGCTGATCTTGGGCACAATTGGCACAGTTGACCTGGTGGTAGAACAGCGGTCAAAGCCTACTGTTTATATGATTTTCTGGCTGAGAAAGCTGGGCAGTGTGTGCTAGGGTAAGCAGTCTTCTGGACAGCGTTGGCCAGAACAGAGTACAGCACTGCTGCTGGGATGCAGGCACTCTCAGCACTGTGTCTAAGCTTCCCCGCTCCTGTGCTAGGCAGGGGTCGGTGGGAAAGCCCACCCTCTCTCCTGGCCCTTCAGCTGCCGTCTCAGCATCACGTCCAGAGCGCATCTGTGTGGACCCAGCACCATGCTTTACAGAATCTGCCTTGCTTTTCTCCTTGCAGTTTTGCATTTGGCTCCCTGATATCTGCGGTTGACCCAGTAGCCACTATCGCAATTTTCAATGCACTGCACGTGGACCCTGTGCTCAACATGCTGGTGTTTGGAGAAAGCATTCTCAACGATGCAGTCTCCATTGTCCTAACCAAGTAAGTAGGAGAGAGTGGAAGGTCCCAGCACCACTCTGACGCCAGTACAGAGGTTAGTCCCATGTGATCGGCTCTCTACTGCCTCTGCATCGACTGTGTCTCAGCCAGGCTGCTGAAGGGAGGTGTGTCTGTGTTTCTCAGCATCCTGGAAGGGCTTCTCAGAGGTGACATCCCAGGTTGTACCTCATAGCCTCTTTTGCAGTAGGTCTGTGGTATGCTCCCTTGATGACCAGTAGCAGCCAAGTGAGGGATTAGTGTTCAGGCAGCATTGCTGAAGTAGTGAATGCCATGTGGGCCAATGTTGCGGGCTTGCTCAACCCTGTAAGAGGCCGTGGTGCCATGTCCAGCTCCATAGAGACCAACAGCTTACAGAGGGCAGAAGTGGAGTTCCAAGTGATTGTGAACTGCAGTGTGGGTGCTGAGAATCAAACCAGAATCCTCTAACTGCTGAGCCATCTGTTCAGCTTCCTCCAGCTGTGAGATAAAGTCTCATGTAGCCCAGGCTAGCCTCAGATTGACTATGTAGCCAAGGATGACTGTGACCTGCTGTTCCTCCTGCCTCCACCTCTCATGTGCCAGGATAAGAGTCCTGCTCCACCACATGAGGTTGAAAAATGAAAGTTTTCATTTTCCCGGGGTTGCTGCCTTTGTTGGAATCTGAGATCTGACATGTTGCAAGGCAAAGCACAGGTTTTCCTGTTGACTCCACCCAGCCATGTGACTCTCTGCCTCTCTGAGCTCCCCAACAGATTATATCCCTCGTTATAATGTGATGGCAATATGGCCTTGGCCTCACCTTGAACTGAAGGACTGACTAGGTGGGTAAATGCAACGCCCGCCATTTGAGAGGCAGCCAGCTCCTCTAGCCCTGCCCTGTTCTTATGAAGTCACCTCTTCACCAGTTGCTGCAGGCAGGACTTGCCAAGCAGTGCTCAGGTACAGGAAGTCCTCCTCCTACCTTAAAACAGAGCCAGACGTCAGAATGTTCTGTTATTCTAAGGCTAATACATATTCCTCATAAAAAGGTAGAAAATGTTGGCACACAGTTATTATCCTTAAAGTGGAGGTAAGAGGGTAGAGAGTTCAAAGTCACTGGGCTTAGTGACTCACACCTCTAGTCTTAGCACTCGGGGGCAGAGGCAGACAGATCTCTGAGTTCGAGGCCAGCCTGATCTACTGAGTAAGTTCCAGGACAGCCAGGCTATACTGAGAAACACAGTCTCAAAATAAAATAAAACAAAAACTGTCTAGGGTATCATCATTTCCTGTACTGTCATGTCACCACTGCCCTCTCACTGTCCTCTCACTGTCCTCTCACTGTCCTCACTGTCCTCACTCTCCTCTCACTGTCCTCTCACTGTCCTCTCACTGTCCTCTCACTGTCCTCTCACTGTCCTCTCACTGTCCTCACTGTCCTCTCACTGTCCTCACTGTCCTCTCACTGTCCTCTCACTGTCATCTCACTGTCCTCTCACTGTCCTCTCACTGTCCTCACTGTCCTCTCACTGTCCTCTCACTGTCCTCACTGTCCTCTCACTGTCCTCACTGTCCTCTCACTGTCCTCTCACTGTCCTCTCACTGTCCTCTCACTGTCCTCACTGTCCTCTCACTGTCCTCACTCTCCTCTCACTGTCCTCTCACTGTCCTCTCACTGTCCTCTCACTGTCCTCTCACTGTCCTCACTGTCCTCTCACTGTCCTCACTGTCCTCTCACTGTCCTCACTGTCCTCTCACTGTCCTCTCACTGTCCTCACTGTCCTCTCACTGTCCTCTCACTGTCCTCTCACTGTCCTCTCACTGTCCTCACTGTCCTCTCACTGTCCTCTCACTGTCCTCTCACTGTCCTCACTGTCCTCTCACTGTCCTCACTGTCCTCTCACTGTCCTCACTGTCCTCTCACTGTCCTCACTGTCCTCTCACTGTCCTCTCACTGTCCTCTCACTGTCCTCTCACTGTCCTCTCACTGTCCTCACTGTCCTCACTGTCCTCTCACTGTCCTCTCACTGTCCTCACTGTCCTCACTGTCCTCTCACTGTTCTCACTGTCCTCACTGTCCTCTCACTGTCCTCACTGTCCTCACTGTCCTCTCACTGTCCTCACTGTCCTCACTGTCCTCACTGTCCTCTCACTGTCCTCACTGTCCTCTCACTGTCCTCACTGTCCTCACTGTCCTCACTGTCCTCACTGTCCTCACTGTCCTCTCACTGTCCTCACTGTCCTCACTGTCCTCTCACTGTCCTCACTGTCCTCTCACTGTCCTCACTGTCCTCACTGTCCTCACTGTCCTCACTGTCCTCTCACTGTCCTCACTGTCCTCTCACTGTCCTCACTGTCCTCACTGTCCTCTCACTGTCCTCACTGTCCTCTCACTGTCCTCACTGTCCTCTCACTGTCCTCTCACTGTCCTCACTGTCCTCTCACTGTCCTCACTGTCCTCTCACTGTCCTCTCACTGTCCTCACTGTCCTCTCACTGTCCTCACTGTCCTCTCACTGTCCTCTCACTGTCCTCACTGTCCTCTCACTGTCCTCACTGTCCTCTCACTGTCCTCTCACTGTCCTCACTGTCCTCTCACTGTCCTCACTGTCCTCTCACTGTCCTCACTGTCCTCACTGTCCTCTCACTGTCCTCACTGTCCTCTCACTGTCCTCACTGTCCTCTCACTGTCCTCTCACTGTCCTCACTGTCCTCTCACTGTCCTCACTGTCCTCTCACTGTCCTCTCACTGTCCTCACTGTCCTCTCACTGTCCTCACTGTCCTCTCACTGTCCTCTCACTGTCCTCACTGTCCTCACTGTCCTCACTGTCCTCACTGTCCTCTCACTGTCCTCACTGTCCTCTCACTGTCCTCACTGTCCTCACTGTCCTCTCACTGTCCTCACTGTCCTCTCACTGTCCTCTCACTGTCCTCACTGTCCTCACTGTCCTCTCACTGTCCTCTCACTGTCCTCACTGTCCTCTCACTGTCCTCACTGTCCTCACTGTCCTCACTGTCCTCTCACTGTCCTCACTGTCCTCTCACTGTCCTCACTGTCCTCACTGTCCTCACTGTCCTCTCACTGTCCTCTCACTGTCCTCACTGTCCTCACTGTCCTCTCACTGTCCTCTCACTGTCCTCACTGTCCTCTCACTGTCCTCACTGTCCTCTCACTGTCCTCTCACTGTCCTCACTGTCCTCACTGTCCTCTCACTGTCCTCACTGTCCTCTCACTGTCCTCACTGTCCTCTCACTGTCCTCTCACTGTCCTCACTGTCCTCTCACTGTCCTCTCACTGTCATCTCACTGTCCTCTCACTGTCCTCTCACTGTCCTCACTGTCCTCTCACTGTCCTCTCACTGTCCTCTCACTGTCCTCACTGTCCTCTCACTGTCCTCTCACTGTCCTCTCACTGTCCTCTCACTGTCCTCTCACTGTCCTCTCACTGTCCTCACTGTCCTCACTGTCCTCTCACTGTCCTCACTGTCCTCTCACTGTCCTCTCACTGTCCTCTCACTGTCCTCTCACTGTCCTCACTGTCCTCACTGTCCTCTCACTGTCCTCTCACTGTCCTCTCACTGTCCTCTCACTGTCCTCACTGTCCTCTCACTGTCCTCTCACTCTCCTCTCACTGTCCTCTCACTCTCCTCTCACTGTCCTCTCACTGTCCTCTCACTGTCCTCTCACTGTCCTCTCACTGTCCTCTCACTGTCCTCTCACTGTCCTCTCACTGTCCTCACTGTCCTCTCACTGTCCTCACTGTCCTCTCACTGTCCTCTCACTGTCCTCTCACTGTCCTCTCACTGTCATCTCACTGTCCTCTCACTGTCCTCTCACTGTCCTCTCACTGTCCTCACTGTCCTCTCACTGTCCTCACTGTCCTCTCACTGTCCTCACTGTCCTCTCACTGTCCTCTCACTGTCCTCTCACTGTCCTCTCACTGTCCTCACTGTCCTCTCACTGTCCTCACTCTCCTCTCACTGTCCTCTCACTGTCCTCTCACTGTCCTCTCACTGTCCTCTCACTGTCCTCACTGTCCTCTCACTGTCCTCACTGTCCTCTCACTGTCCTCACTGTCCTCTCACTGTCCTCTCACTGTCCTCACTGTCCTCTCACTGTCCTCTCACTGTCCTCTCACTGTCCTCTCACTGTCCTCACTGTCCTCTCACTGTCCTCTCACTGTCCTCTCACTGTCCTCACTGTCCTCTCACTGTCCTCACTGTCCTCTCACTGTCCTCACTGTCCTCAAACTGTCCTCACTGTCCTCTCACTGTCCTCTCACTGTCCTCTCACTGTCCTCTCACTGTCCTCTCACTGTCCTCACTGTCCTCACTGTCCTCTCACTGTCCTCTCACTGTCCTCACTGTCCTCACTGTCCTCTCACTGTTCTCACTGTCCTCACTGTCCTCTCACTGTCCTCACTGTCCTCACTGTCCTCTCACTGTCCTCACTGTCCTCACTGTCCTCACTGTCCTCTCACTGTCCTCACTGTCCTCTCACTGTCCTCACTGTCCTCACTGTCCTCACTGTCCTCACTGTCCTCACTGTCCTCTCACTGTCCTCTCACTGTCCTCACTGTCCTCACTGTCCTCTCACTGTCCTCACTGTCCTCTCACTGTCCTCACTGTCCTCACTGTCCTCACTGTCCTCTCACTGTCCTCACTGTCCTCTCACTGTCCTCACTGTCCTCACTGTCCTCTCACTGTCCTCACTGTCCTCTCACTGTCCTCACTGTCCTCTCACTGTCCTCTCACTGTCCTCACTGTCCTCACTGTCCTCTCACTGTCCTCTCACTGTCCTCACTGTCCTCACTGTCCTCACTGTCCTCACTGTCCTCTCACTGTCCTCACTGTCCTCTCACTGTCCTCACTGTCCTCACTGTCCTCTCACTGTCCTCACTGTCCTCTCACTGTCCTCTCACTGTCCTCACTGTCCTCACTGTCCTCTCACTGTCCTCTCACTGTCCTCACTGTCCTCTCACTGTCCTCACTGTCCTCACTGTCCTCACTGTCCTCTCACTGTCCTCACTGTCCTCTCACTGTCCTCACTGTCCTCACTGTCCTCTCACTGTCCTCACTGTCCTCTCACTGTCCTCACTGTCCTCTCACTGTCCTCTCACTGTCCTCACTGTCCTCACTGTCCTCTCACTGTCCTCACTGTCCTCTCACTGTCCTCACTGTCCTCTCACTGTCCTCTCACTGTCCTCACTGTCCTCTCACTGTCCTCTCACTGTCATCTCACTGTCCTCTCACTGTCCTCTCACTGTCCTCACTGTCCTCTCACTGTCCTCTCACTGTCCTCTCACTGTCCTCACTGTCCTCTCACTGTCCTCTCACTGTCCTCTCACTGTCCTCTCACTGTCCTCTCACTGTCCTCTCACTGTCCTCACTGTCCTCACTGTCCTCTCACTGTCCTCACTGTCCTCTCACTGTCCTCTCACTGTCCTCTCACTGTCCTCTCACTGTCCTCTCACTGTCCTCACTGTCCTCTCACTGTCCTCTCACTGTCCTCTCATTGTCCTCACTGTCCTCTCACTGTCCTCACTGTCCTCTCACTGTCCTCTCACTGTCCTCACTGTCATCTCACTGTCCTCTCACTGTCCTCACTGTCCTCTCACTGTCCTCACTGTCCTCTCACTGTCCTCTCACTGTCCTCACTGTCCTCTCACTGTCCTCTCACTGTCCTCACTGTCCTCTCACTGTCCTCTCACTGTCCTCACTGTCCTCACTGTCCTCACTGTCCTCACTGTCCTCTCACTGTCCTCTCACTGTCCTCACTGTCCTCACTGTCCTCACTGTCCTCTCACTGTCCTCTCACTGTCCCCTCACTGTCCTCTCACTGTCCTCACTGTCCTCACTGTCCTCACTGTCCTCTCACTGTCCTCACTGTCCTCTCACTGTCCTCACTGTCCTCTCACTGTCCTCTCACTGTCCTCACTGTCATCTCACTGTCCTCTCACTGTCCTCACTGTCCTCTCACTGTCCTCACTGTCCTCTCACTGTCCTCTCACTGTCCTCACTGTCCTCTCACTGTCCTCTCACTGTCCTCACTGTCCTCTCACTGTCCTCTCACTGTCCTCACTGTCATCACACTGTCCTCTCACTGTCCTCTCACTGTCCTCTCACTGTCCTCTCACTGTCCTCACTGTCCTCACTGTCCTCTCACTGTCCTCTCACTGTCCTCACTGTCCTCTCACTGTCCTCACTGTCCTCTCACTGTCCTCTCACTGTCCTCACTGTCCTCACTGTCCTCACTGTCCTCTCACTGTCTTCTCACTGTCCTCTCACTGTCCTCTCACTGTCCTCACTGTCCTCACTGTCCTCTCACTGTCCTCACTGTCATCTCACTGTCCTCTCACTGTCCTCTCACTGTCCTCTCACTGTCCTCACTGTCCTCACTGTCCTCACTGTCATCTCACTGTCCTCTCACTGTCCTCTCACTGTCCTCACTGTCCTCTCACTGTCCTCACTGTCCTCTCACTGTCCTCACTCTCCTCTCACTGTCCTCACTGTCCTCTCACTGTCCTCACTGTCCTCTCACTGTCCTCACTGTCCTCTCACTGTCCTCTCACTGTCCTCACTGTCCTCTCACTGTCCTCTCACTGTCCTCTCACTGTCCTCACTGTCCTCTCACTGTCCTCTCACTGTCCTCTCACTGTCCTCACTGTCCTCTCACTGTCCTCACTGTCCTCACTGTCCTCTCACTGTCCTCACTGTCCTCTCACTGTCCTCACTGTCCTCTCACTGTCCTCTCACTGTCCTCACTGTCCTCTCACTGTCCTCACTGTCATCTCACTGTCCTCTCACTGTCCTCTCACTGTCCTCACTGTCCTCTCACTGTCCTCACTGTCCTCTCACTGTCCTCTCACTGTCCTCACTGTCCTCTCACTGTCCTCTCACTGTCCTCTCACTGTCCTCACTGTCCTCTCACTGTCCTCACTGTCCTCACTGTCCTCTCACTGTCCTCTCACTGTCCTCACTGTCCTCTCACTGTCCTCTCACTGTCCTCACTGTCATCTCACTGTCCTCTCACTGTCCTCTCACTGTCCTCACTGTCCTCTCACTGTCCTCACTGTCCTCTCACTGTCCTCACTGTCCTCTCACTGTCCTCACTGTCCTCTCACTGTCCTCTCACTGTCCTCACTGTCCTCTCACTGTCCTCTCACTGTCCTCTCACTGTCCTCACTGTCCTCACTGTCCTCTCACTGTCCTCACTGTCCTCTCACTGTCCTCACTGTCCTCTCACTGTCCTCACTGTCCTCACTGTCCTCTCACTGTCCTCACTGTCCTCTCACTGTCCTCACTGTCATCTCACTCTCCTCTCACTGTCCTCTCACTGTCCTCTCACTGTCCTCTCACTGTCCTCTCACTGTCCTCTCACTCTCCTCTCACTGTCCTCTCACTCTCCTCTCACTGTCCTCTCACTGTCCTCTCACTGTCCTCTCACTCTCCTCTCACTGTCCTCTCACTGTCCTCACTGTCATCTCACTGTCCTCTCACTGTCCTCACTGTCCTCTCACTGTCCTCACTGTCATCACTGTCCTCACTGTCCTCTCACTGTCCTCTCACTGTCCTCACTGTCATCTCACTGTCCTCTCACTGTCCTCTCACTGTCCTCTCACTGTCCTCACTGTCCTCTCACTGTCCTCACTGTCCTCTCACTGTCCTCTCACTGCCCTCTCACTGTCCTCACTGTCCTCTCACTGTCCTCACTGTCCTCACTGTCCTCTCACTGTCCTCTCACTGTCCTCACTGTCCTCACTGTCCTCACTGTCCTCTCACTGTCCTCACTGTCCTCTCACTGTCCTCACTGTCCTCTCACTGTCCTCTCACTGTCCTCTCACTGTCCTCTCACTGTCCTCACTGTCCTCTCACTGTCCTCTCTGTCCTCTCACTGTCCTCACTGTCCTCACTGTCCTCACTGTCCTCTCACTGTCCTCTCACTGTCCTCACTGTCCTCACTGTCCTCTCACTGTCCTCACTGTCCTCTCACTGTCCTCACTGTCCTCACTGTCCTCACTGTCCTCTCACTGTCCTCACTGTCATCTCACTGTCCTCTCACTGTCCTCTCACTGTCCTCTCACTGTCCTCACTGTCCTCTCACTGTCCTCTCACTGCCCTCTCACTGTCCTCACTGTCCTCTCACTGTCCTCTCACTGCCCTCTCACTGTCCTCACTGTCCTCTCACTGTCCTCTCACTGTCCTCACTGTCCTCTCACTGTCCTCACTGTCCTCTCACTGTCCTCTCACTGCCCTCTCACTGTCCTCACTGTCCTCTCACTGTCCTCTCACTGTCCTCTCACTGTCCTCTCACTGTCCTCTCACTGTCCTCTCACTGTCCTCACTGTCCTCTCACTGTCCTCTCACTGTCCTCTCACTGTCCTCTCACTGTCCTCTCACTGTCCTCACTGTCCACTCACTGTCCTCTCACTGTCCTCTCACTGTCCTCACTGTCATCTCACTGTCCTCTCACTGTCCTCTCACTGTCCTCACTGTCCTCTCACTGTCCTCTCACTGCCCTCTCACTGTCCTCACTGTCCTCTCACTGTCCTCTCACTGTCCTCTCACTGTCCTCTCACTGTCCTCACTGTCCTCTCACTGTCCTCACTGTCCTCTCACTGTCCTCACTGTCCTCTCACTGTCCTCTCACTGTCCTCTCACTGTCCTCTCACTCTCCTCTCACTGTCCTCTCACTGTTCTCTCACTCTCCTCTCACTGTCCTCTCACTGTCCTCACTGTCCTCACTGTCCTCACTGTCCTCTCACTGTCCTCTCACTGTCCTCTCACTCTCCTCTCACTGTCCTCTCACTGTCCTCTCACTGTCCTCTCACTGTCCTCTCACTGTCCTCTCACTCTCCTCTCACTGTCCTCTCACTGTCCTCTCACTGTCCTCTCACTGTCCTCTCACTCTCCTCTCACTGTCCTCTCACTGTCCTCTCACTGTCCTCTCACTGTCCTCACTGTCCTCACTGTCCTCTCACTGTCCTCTCACTGTCCTCTCACTCTCCTCTCACTGTCCTCTCACTGTCCTCTCACTGTCCTCTCACTGTCCTCTCACTGTCCTCTCACTCTCCTCTCACTGTCCTCTCACTCTCCTCTCACTGTCCTCTCACTGTCCTCTCACTGTCCTCTCACTGTCCTCTCACTGTCCTCACTGTCCTCACTGTCTTCTCACTGTCCTCTCACTGTCCTCACTGTCCTCTCACTGTCCTCTCACTGTCCTCTCACTGTCCTCACTGTCATCTCACTGTCCTCTCACTGTCCTCTCACTCTCCTCTCACTCTCCTCTCACTCTCCTCTCACTGTCCTCACTGTCCTCACTGTCCTCACTGTCCTCTCACTGTCCTCTCACTGTCCTCTCACTGTCCTCTCACTGCCCTCTCACTGTCCTCTCACTGTCCTCACTGTCCTCACTGTCCTCTCACTGTCCTCTCACTGCCCTCTCACTGTCCTCACTGTCCTCACTGTCCTCTCACTGTCCTCACTGTCCTCTCACTGTCCTCACTGTCCTCTCACTGTCCTCACTGTCCTCTCACTGTCCTCACTGTCCTCTCACTGTCCTCACTGTCCTCTCACTGTCCTCACTGTCCTCTCACTGTCCTCTCACTGTCCTCTCACTGTCCTCACTGTCCTCTCACTGCCCTCTCACTGCCCTCTCACTGTCCTCTCACTGTCCTCACTGTCCTCACTGTCCTCTCACTGTCCTCTCACTGCCCTCTCACTGCCCTCTCACTGTCCTCTCACTGTCCTCACTGTCCTCTCACTGTCCTCTCACTGTCCTCTCACTCTCCTCTCACTGTCCTCACTGTCCTCTCACTGTCCTCTCACTGTCCTCACTGTCCTCACTGTCCTCTCACTGTCCTCTCACTGTCCTCTCACTGTCCTCTCACTGTCCTCTCACTGTCCTCTCACTGTCATCACTGTCCTCTCACTGTCCTCTCACTGTCCTCTCACTGTCATCACTGTCCTCTCACTGTCCTCTCACTGTCCTCTCACTCTCCTCTCACTGTCCTCACTGTCCTCTCACTGTCCTCTTACTGTCCTCTCACTCTCCTCTCACTGTCCTCACTGTCCTCACTGTCCTCTCACTGTCCTCTCACTGTCCTCTCACTGTCCTCTCACTGTCCTCTCACTGTCCTCTCACTGTCCTCTCACTGTCCTCTCACTGTCCTCACTGTCCTCTCACTGTCCTCTCACTGTCCTCTCACTCTCCTCTCACTGTCCTCACTGTCCTCTCACTGTCCTCTTACTGTCCTCTCACACTCCTCTCACTGTCCTCACTGTCCTCACTGTCCTCACTGTCCTCTCACTCTCCTCTCACTGTCCTCACTGTCCTCACTGTCCTCTCACTGTCCTCACTGTCCTCACTGTCCTCTCACTGTCCTCTCACTGTCCTCTCACTGTCCTCTCACTGTCCTCTCACTGTCCTCTCACTGTCCTCACTGTCCTCTCACTGTCCTCTCACTGTCCTCTCACTCTCCTCTCACTGTCCTCACTGTCCTCTCACTGTCCTCTCACTGTCCTCTCACTGTCCTCTCACTGTCCTCTCACTGTCCTCTTACTGTCCTCTCACTCTCCTCTCACTGTCCTCACTGTCCTCACTGTCCTCTCACTGTCCTCTCACTGTCCTCTCACTGTCCTCTCACTGTCCTCACTGTCCTCTCACTGTCCTCACTGTCATCTCACTGTCCTCTCACTGTCCTCTCACTGTCCTCTCACTGTCCTCACTGTCCTCTCACTGTCCTCTCACTGTCCTCTCACTGTCCTCTCACTGTCCTCTCACTGTCCTCTCACTGTCCTCTCACTGTCCTCACTGTCATCTCACTGTCCTCTCACTGTCCTCTCACTGTCCTCTCACTGTCCTCTCACTGTCCTCACTGTCCTCTCACTGTCCTCACTGTCCTCACTGTCCTCACTGTCCTCTCACTGTCCTCTCACTGTCCTCACTGTCCTCTCACTGTCCTCTCACTGTCCTCACTGTCCTCTCACTGTCCTCACTGTCCTCTCACTCTCCTCTCACTGTCCTCACTGTCATCTCACTGTCCTCTCACTGTCCTCTCACTGTCCTCACTGTCCTCTCACTGTCCTCTCACTGTCCTCTCACTGTCCTCTCACTGTCCTCTCACTGTCCTCACTGTCATCTCACTGTCCTCTCACTGTCCTCTCACTGTCCTCTCACTGTCCTCTCACTGTCCTCACTGTCCTCTCACTGTCCTCACTGTCCTCTCACTGTCCTCTCACTGTCCTCTCACTGTCCTCACTGTCCTCTCACTGTCCTCACTGTCCTCTCACTGTCCTCACTGTCCTCTCACTGTCCTCTCACTGTCCTCTCACTGTCCTCACTGTCCTCTCACTGTCCTCTCACTGTCCTCTCTGTCCTCTCACTGTCCTCACTGTCATCTCACTGTCCTCTCACTGTCCTCTCACTGTCCTCTCACTGTCCTCTCACTCTCCTCTCACTGTCCTCACTGTCCTCACTGTCCTCACTGTCCTCTCACTGTCCTCTCACTGTCCTCTCACTGTCCTCTCACTGTCCTCTCACTGTCCTCACTGTCCTCACTGTCCTCTCACTGTCCTCACTGTCCTCACTGTCCTCTCACTGTCCTCACTGTCCTCTCACTGTCCTCACTGTCCTCTCACTGTCCTCTCACTGTCCTCTCACTGTCCTCTCACTGTCCTCACTGTCCTCTCACTGTCCTCTCACTGTCCTCTCACTGCCCTCTCACTGTCCTCTCACTGTCCTCTCACTGTCCTCACTGTCCTCACTGTCCTCTCACTGTCCTCACTGTCCTCACTGTCCTCTCACTGTCCTCACTGTCCTCTCACTGTCCTCACTGTCCTCTCACTGTCCTCTCACTGTCCTCTCACTGTCCTCTCACTGTCCTCACTGTCCTCTCACTGTCCTCTCACTGTCCTCTCACTGCCCTCTCACTGCCCTCTCACTGTCCTCTCACTGTCCTCTCACTGTCCTCTCACTGTCCTCACTGTCCTCACTGTCCTCACTCTCCTCTCACTGTCCTCTCACTGTCCTCACTGTCTCCTCACTGTCCTCTCACTGTCCTCACTGTCCTCACTGTCCTCACTCTCCTCTCACTGTCCTCTCACTGTCCTCACTGTCTCCTCACTGTCCTCTCACTGTCCTCTCACTGTCCTCACTGTCCTCACTGTCCTCACTCTCCTCTCACTGTCCTCTCACTGTCCTCTCACTGTCCTCACTGTCCTCACTGTCCTCACTCTCCTCTCACTGTCCTCTCACTGTCCTCACTGTCTCCTCACTGTCCTCTCACTGTCCTCTCACTGTCCTCTCACTGCCCTCTCACTGTCCTCTCACTGTCCTCTCACTGTCCTCTCACTGTCCTCACTGTCCTCACTGTCCTCACTCTCCTCTCACTGTCCTCTCACTGTCCTCACTGTCTTCTCACTGTCCTCACTGTCCTCTCACTGTCCTCTCACTGTCCTCTCACTGTCCTCTCACTGTCCTCTCACTGTCCTCACTGTCCTCACTCTCCTCTCACTGTCCTCTCACTGTCCTCTCACTGTCCTCTCACTGTCCTCTCACTGTCCTCTCACTGTCCTCACTGTCCTCACTCTCCTCTCACTGTCCTCTCACTGTCCTCTCACTGTCCTCTCACTGTCCTCTCACTGTCCTCTCACTGTCCTCTCACTGTCCTCTCACTGTCCTCACTGTCCTCACTCTCCTCTCACTGTCCTCTCACTGTCCTCACTGTCCTCTCACTGTCCTCTCACTGTCCTCACTGTCCTCTCACTGTCCTCTCACTGTCCTCTCACTGTCCTCTCACTGTCCTCACTGTCATCTCACTGTCCTCACTGTCCTCACTCTCCTCTCACTGTCCTCTCACTGTCCTCACTGTCCTCTCACTGTCCTCTCACTGTCCTCACTGTCCTCTCACTGTCCTCTCACTGTCCTCTCACTGTCCTCTCACTGTCCTCTCACTGTCCTCTCACTGTCCTCACTGTCATCTCACTGTCCTCTCACTGTCCTCTCACTGTCCTCACTGTCCTCTCACTGTCCTCTCACTGTCCTCACTGTCCTCTCACTGTCCTCTCACTGTCCTCACTGTCCTCACTGTCCTCTCACTGTCCTCACTGTCCTCTCACTGTCCTCTCACTGTCCTCACTGTCCTCACTGTCCTCTCACTGTCCTCACTGTCCTCTCACTGTCCTCACTGTCCTCACTGTCCTCTCACTGTCCTCACTGTCCTCTCACTGTCCTCACTGTCATCTCACTGTCCTCTCACTGTCCTCTCACTGATCTCACTGTCCTCACTGTCCTCTCACTGTCCTCTCACTGTCCTCACTGTCCTCTCACTGTCCTCTCACTGTCCTCACTGTCCTCACTGTCCTCTCACTGTCCTCACTGTCCTCTCACTGTCCTCTCACTGTCCTCACTGTCCTCACTGTCCTCTCACTGTCCTCACTGTCCTCTCACTGTCCTCACTGTCCTCACTGTCCTCTCACTGTCCTCACTGTCCTCTCACTGTCCTCACTGTCATCTCACTGTCCTCTCACTGTCCTCTCACTGTCCTCACTGTCCTCACTGTCCTCTCACTGTCCTCTCACTGTCCTCACTGTCCTCTCACTGTCCTCTCACTGTCCTCACTGTCCTCACTGTCCTCTCACTGTCCTCACTGTCCTCTCACTGTCCTCACTGTCCTCTCACTGTCCTCTCACTGTCCTCACTGTCCTCACTGTCCTCTCACTGTCCTCACTGTCCTCTCACTGTCCTCACTGTCCTCACTGTCATCTCACTGTCCTCTCACTATCCTCTCACTGTCCTCTCACTGTCCTCACTGTCCTCTCACTGTCCTCTCACTGTCCTCACTGTCCTCTCACTGTCCTCACTGTCCTCTCACTGTCCTCTCACTGTCCTCACTGTCCTCTCACTGTCCTCTCACTGTCCTCACTGTCCTCTCACTGTCCTCTCACTGTCCTCTCACTGTCCTCACTGTCCTCTCACTGTCCTCACTGTCCTCACTGTCCTCTCACTGTCCTCACTGTCCTCTCACTGTCCTCACTGTCCTCTCACTGTCCTCTCACTGTCCTCACTGTCCTCTCACTGTCCTCTCACTGTCCTCTCACTGTCCTCACTGTCCTCTCACTGTCCTCACTGTCCTCTCACTGTCCTCACTGTCCTCTCACTGTCCTCTCACTGTCCTCACTGTCCTCTCACTGTCCTCTCACTGTCCTCTCACTGTCCTCTCACTGTCCTCTCACTGTCCTCTCACTGTCCTCACTGTCCTCTCACTGTCCTCTCACTGTCCTCTCACTGTCCTCACTGTCCTCTCACTGTCCTCTCACTGTCCTCACTGTCCTCACTGTCCTCTCACTGCCCTCTCACTGTCCTCTCACTGTCCTCTCACTGTCCTCTCACTGTCCTCTCACTGTCCTCTCTGTCCTCTCACTGTCCTCTCACTGTCCTCTCACTGTCCTATCACTGTCCTCTCACTGTCCTCTCACTGTCCTCACTGTCCTCTCACTGTCCTCTCACTGTCCTCTCACTGTCCTCACTGTCCTCTCACTGTCCTCTCACTGTCCTCACTGTCCTCACTGTCCTCTCACTGCCCTCTCACTGTCCTCTCACTGTCCTCTCACTGTCCTCTCACTGTCCTCTCACTGTCCTCTCACTGTCCTCTCACTGTCCTCTCACTGTCCTCTCACTGTCCTCTCACTGTCCTCTCACTGTCCTCACTGTCCTCACTGTCCTCTCACTGTCCTCTCACTGTCCTCACTGTCCTCTCACTGTCCTCACTGTCCTCTCACTGTCCTCTCACTGTCCTCTCACTCTCCTCTCACTGTCCTCACTGTCCTCTCACTGTCCTCTCACTGCCTTCTCACACCCTCTTGATAGAAATGGTGAGCACCATGCATATGGTCTTTAGAGCTGGTTTCATTCTCTAAGATATTTCCTAAAAGTTTAACTTAGTTGGTACAGTGCTTACCCAACATGTACAAAACCCTGGGTTCGTTCAGTGCAGCACATACAACGTGCGTGGCAGCACATACCTATAATTCCAGAATTTGGGAAATAGATGCCAGAGGACCAAAAGTTAAAGGTTATCCTCTACTACATAAGGAATTTGAGGCTAGCCTGGGCTACATGGGACCCTGTGTCCAAAATAGATTCTTTTCTAAAAGCTTCTTAGGTCTTTGCCCACATCCCATCTCCTGGTGCACACACTAAGTGATATGGTAAGGAATTGCCTGCTTGTAGGTGATGGCATGAGCTGTTTCTATGGTTAGGAGCAGAACTCAAATGCTTTGCCTCTGATTTCTTTGAAAACAAGTCTGTCAGTAGGAAAATAACAGTTTTCTCAGGCCTCTGTTGCACAACTGCCAAGTTGAAGAGATATTTTTAAAACAAATGGAAAAGGTTGTCATCATTACACATCTTACTGGAAGAGTGGCTTCAACGGCCACCCACATTAGTTCCTGCAGGTGGCTCTGGATTATGTATATCTAGAATGGGCAACTTCCTTTTTATTGTCAGGGCCATCTCCGTTACAGTCAGATTCTCTGGACAGCAAATGCTCTAAAGGTTGTCTACCTTCTGCCTATGTGGTTTAGATTTTAGTTGGATGTGACTTACTTGGTCCATGGTGGGCCAAAGAGAAGTGGCACGCAAGAGAGGGGCAGAGGCAGGAATGCCATGGAGGATTCCAGAAAGGGTGTCTTCTGCTCCAGGCCAGTGAGCATTTTCAGACAGAAGCAGGAAGAATGGAGATAGAAGGCTTGTCCCCTTTTCATTGGCCTCTGAACTTCCAAAGCCCAGCTGCTGTCCCTCCTGGTTCCAAGGGGGTGCTTGTGAACAACAGTTCTTTCCAAAGTGCTCAGGCCCCTCACCTACGTACGCCAATGCAGGGCCTCCTTTCAGTGTTGCCAGAAAGCAAAGCCCTTCTGGTTCTTCTTTAACTCCTGGGTTGTTTTTAGCTTTATTTATTTACTTGGTTGTTTGGGGTTTTTGTTTGTTTGTTTTTGTTTTTTTGAGACAGTCTCCTGACACAAGCTGGTCTTGAACTCCTGATCTTTCTACCTCAACCTCCTAGTAGCTCCTTTCTAGCTTTAATTTGCTGTTATCACAGTTTTTCCTTTTGTCAGTTTCTGGGAAGGAAACCCCATCTTATACCCTGAGGGTGTCAGTCTGCTTTAATTTCTTTGGTATTCCTGTAGGCAGAGGAATGTTTGTTTGTTTCCCGACTGCCCACACCTGAAATAATCACACAGAAACTATATTAACTACAACACTGCTTGGCTAATCGCTTAATCATATCGCTAGCTAGCTCTTATATCTTAAATTAACCCATTTTCATTATTTTATATTTTACTACGAGGCTCAAGGTTTACCGGTAAGGTTCCTGAGATCAGTCTGCTTCAGTGGCTACATGGCATCTCTCCAACTCCACTTTCTTTTTTCCTCAATCTCTGGTTAGAATTCCTGCCTTGCTCTATTCTGCACTGTAATAGGCCCACAACAGCTTCTTTATTAACCAATGGTAATAAAACATATTCACAGCATACAGAGGGGAATCCCACATCATGATCCCAAGCCACCTGCTGGTCCTTGGCTATGACAGCCAGTTATTCTCTGGAACTCTGCTCCCTGCTCTAGTAAGCAGGCAGCAGATTTGTGTGTTCCAGCCAGAAACACAGAATGCTGAGCTGCACAGGGAGATTTGAGATGGAGTGTGTTCATGAGGGACACTGAGATGGATCACTAGGGCGATAAGTAGTTTATTGGGAAAGTTGCTAACACTGTGGATACCAAAGGCCATGGTGGGGGCTCCAAGAACCTTTCAGGCTTTAGCATCAGAGATACCATACAGGGTCTGGAGGAATCAACCCATGAGGCAGAAGTAGGAGTTTAATTTTTACACTGTTCTAAGAATGGAAATGTTTCACAACATAAGCCTGGGTGGAGGCTCTCTGATTCCCAGGTAGGAGGCAGGGGAGGGAGTGGGAGCAGCATGTATGGCCACCAATAGGTCCTGGTTCAGGAAGTCTGTTATCCAGGGACTCCCAGTGTCTCTGCAGGATGTCTGTAGGTAAAGGTGGAGGGGAGGGGCTGCTACAGGTAAGTCCTGAGCAGCAGCTGGGCTCTCCCACTGCATTCTTACACACAGGTGTGGGTGTGGTCCAGTGAGGATTTGGTCAACCAAATCAGCTTCCAGCGAGAGCCCTTGTTGCTCCCACATTCCCTACTTGATCTGCTGGGAAAGGAGAAGTCGGGGATATGACACAGGAGCTCAGGAAACTTAGGTGATGAGTTCTTTTCAGTTAATACTTTTATTTATTTTATATGTATGTGTGCACTTATATGCACACAGTCCAAAATTGAAACTCAGAGCACATCCTTCAGCAGTTGATGTTCAGGTTTTGCCGCAGGCACCTCTGTCTTCTGGGCCATCTGGCTGCCCTCTGAGGGCAGACTTTATTTGTGAGACCTCTCAGAACTGCTTCATGTTCCTCCAGCCTGTGCATCTGTCACCAGGGATCTGAGGTCACCTGACCAATTTATCTCTTCATCATAGGTCGGTCTCCTGTCAGATAGAATACCAGTTAGTGAAGCTGAATGGCTCTTAGTTTGTTGCCTGATTCCACAGACACGCATGAGTACCTCTGATAGGCTGCACTGTGCTTTGGCCTGGGACAGAACAGGATGGAGTCCCACTGTAGTTGCCACACGCTCTGAAGGAAGAGCTGGCTCAGAGGGACCTGGAAATGAGTTGACCTGCTCAGGAAAGGTGTTTCAGGGAAAGAGGGGACTGTCCCAAAGGACAGGTAAGTTAGTTAGCAGAGCCAGGGACAGTGAAGAATGCCCTGTAGAAAAAGGCCAGTGCCCATGTAGGACACCACAGAGGAGAAAGAACTGGACAGAGCTGTCAGGGATCGGCCATGCTGAAGCTTTGGAGCAGCTGTTCCTTGGCAAGTGTGTGTTAAGGGGATCACTTCAGCTGCTGATGCAGACCTGACTTGAAGACAGATGTGGCTCAGAGAAGGGTGGAGGTGTGACCTGTGAACAGATAGACCCAGGACGGAGAGCAGAGAACCCTGTGTGATGTTATCAAGAGCAGCTCTCTATTAGTGGTGCTCTTCCCTTTGGGAACAAAGCCACTTTGACTGGCTTCCCACAGCTGCTTTGGCACAGTGAAAGGGAGGACCTTCCAGCTCATCTCTGGGCTCCCTGAGTTCTCCTCTCAGCCCGAAGCCCTGTCTGGGGCTTTATGGTAGGATTCCTATACTCAGAATGGTTGAGAGGATGAGGCCTTTCAGGGTGAACCGCTGGCCCTCCCACTGTCTATGGGCCCTGCACTGGCTGCTGCTCTGCTATGTCCACCCCTGGGCAGTTTCCTCAGCCTGAGAACCCTTTCTCTTAAGTGGAAACCCAGTCTACATTGCGTCAGGAACCTTCCTCAGTCACCCTCTCCCCAGTCTGAGTTAGATGCCCACCCTGTTTTCACAGCCCTTGGCCCTTCCCCCTCATTTCCAGGGCAGCTCCTGAGGACATCACCTTTGCCCTCACCTCTGAGCCCCAGAAACCACCTGGACAAGTAGGTGACCATAGAACATGGAGTGATGGACAGAATGCGGGAAAGAAGGGGGATCTGAAAGGAAGAGTTATGCTCAGAGCTGAGACTGAGGACTCCGTCTACAGCACTTTAACTTTCTCTGTTTCCTTCTCTCCTAGCACGGCTGAAGGTCTAACAAGAAAACATATGTCGGATGTCAGTGGGTGGCAAACGTTCTCACAGGCCCTCGGCTACTTCCTCAAAATGTTCTTTGGCTCTGCAGCACTTGGCACTCTGACGGGCTTGATTTCTGCATTGATATCCTTTTAGCATGGGAGCACGAGGTACAGGGATCACATGGATGGCGTCCACTCTCACTATTTTCTCCTCTTCCTCAAGGGTCCAATTTTAATCTAAAGCTTTTTAAAGGAAGGTTTTGTGCTAAACTGTGGTTTGAGAAAGACTCTAAACTCAAGGACTCTTAAATTCAACCTCTGAAGTGTTGGGAGGACACTTTCTCTTCTAGACATCAGCTGGCCTTAAGCTTTGTGTCCTGCTGAAATGACAGATCTTACCACCATTGTTCAAGGACGCCAGTTTCTTTAATTCATTTGGTTCTTTTTTTTTTTTTTTTTTTTTTTTTTGAGACAGGGTGTCCATATAGCCCTAGCTGTCCTGGAACTCAGTATGTCTGACTAGGCTGGCCTTAAACTCACAAAAATCCATCTGCCTCTGCCTCCCAAGAGCTGGGATTCGAGGTGTGTACTACCACTCCTGGCACGGATGGCATTCTCAAAGCCTTGCTATTAGGGTGGCGGATTTGATCTGACCTGCTGCTGCTGCAGGCTGAGAACCACAGACAAATGACGTCATTCTATCACTGCTATGGTTCTCACACCCAGAAAACTGGAAATTTTCTTAGCAACTGTAGGTTGTATGTGGATTTTGTTTGTTTTTATTTAAGATTTATTTTTAGCCAGGTGGTGGTAGTGCTTGCCTTTAATCCCAGCACTTGGGAGGGAGAGGCAGGTGGATCTCTGAGTTCAAGGCCAACCTGGTTTACAGGTCCCAAGACAGCCAGAGCTGTGTAGAGACTGTCTCAGAGAGAGAAAGAGAACAGTTGTGAGCTGCTGATAAGGGTGCTAGGAACTGAACTCAGTGAGGTGGCTCTTCACCACAGAGCCATCTCCCTAGCCTAGAAGTGTGGTGCTCCGACCATCCTCCCTGGATGAGAGTTTATCTGGAAGGATGGCAAGGGCTTTCAGGAAGTACCACCCACATGGGCTTTCAGGAAGTACTGCCCTCATGGTTTGCACTGTGAATTGCTTCCCAGATGAGGACTGTCAGCCAGAGAACAGGACCCTATGGCAATGAGACATTATTGCTGGTGACAGTTTATCTGCAGAAATAGGACAGCATCCAGAGAGGTTGGGCAACTGGCCCATGTCCCCAGAATGGCCAGATGGCCCTCCTGAAGCAGTTTGTCTCTCAGCTAGCTGGAACACTCTTGCCTGGTTCTGAGTATGTTTCTTACTGCACTGGCTATGTTCTGGTCTGTTCCTCTGTCCAGAAGTTGAAGGCTGATTGAGTTGATGAACAGCTGTCAATAAGCAGAATGAGGATGTAGCGTTTCCTCCACACTTAGAGCTCAGCAATTAAGAGCACTTGCTGCTCCTACAGAGGATCCACGTTTAGTTCCCAGCACCCATGTGACAGCTCACAACTACTTGAAACTCCAGTTCCAGGGGATCAGACACCATCTTCTGGCCTCTGTGGGCAGTGTACATATGTGGTACACAGGCATACAGGCAAAACACTCATACACATAAAATGTAAAAAAAAAATTAAAAACATGCCAGAGATAGTGATACATGCCTATAATCCTAGCATTCAGGAGACTGAGGCAGATGGATTCCCACAAGTTTGAGGCCAGCAATGCTGCATAATAAGATCCTGTCTGAAAGAGAGGCAAAAGGAAGAGGAAGGGGCAGAGAAGGACAGAAAGCAAACAGCAGTGATGTGGCTGCCTTCAAGGAGCACATATTAATGAGGCAAGAACATGGGAACTCCGCTTCAGTCAGGGCCTGGGAACACGGGCCCTCGGCTCCTAGGGGCATGAGTGGTATTCTGCAGGGACAGGAAGGACAGGCCTTTCAGCAGGGCGATGAGTCCTTGAAGAGTAAGCAGTTGAGTGAGCTGTCTGCAGCCACAGATAATGCAGTCTCTGAATGTCTGTCAGGTTCTTGTTCCTACAAAGAAAAACAATTCTATAGTGAGAAATTCCCCACTGTAACTGCAGATCAGTGTCTTTCTCACTGCTCCTCTGCTTTATATGTGTGCTTTGCCTTGCGTTCCTCCAGTGCCCTGAGCCTTTCTCCTTGACACCTGTGCCACGTGCTGAAGCACATTGACCTGAGGAGAACACCCTCCCTGGAGTTTGGCATGATGATCATTTTTGCTTACCTGCCATATGGGCTGGCAGAGGGAATCTCACTCTCAGGTAAGGTATAGTAACCAGCACACTGTGACCGTGGCTAGAGACAGTAACCAGCACACTGTGACTGTGGCTAGAGACAATAACCAGCACACTGTGACCATGGCTCAGTGTTTTACCTGGTGATAGAGGTTTTGTCAGGTGAGTTGCTTTCTCTTGGCAGAGGTAACGGTGCTGTGATGGCCCCAGTTTTATCACAAGAAAACCTGAGGTTGAAGTGTAGTACACTGGGGGTGGGGCAAAAGGGTCCGGAGTTCAAGGTTGTATTCCACCACACAGCGCGCTTAGCCTGGGCTTCATGAGATTCTGCCTCAGAAACACTCAAACTCTGAGATGGCTCAGCAAGTGCAGGCAGCTGCCACCAAAACTGATGGCCTTAATAATTCCCATAGTGGAAGGTTGAGAACCAACTCCAGCATTTGTCCTCTGCCCTCTGCGTGTGCACACACTCCCGAAAACATAGACAGAGGGCAGACAGACAAAGTAGCTAAATCAGTGTACTCTATTTAAAACGTCAGGGGCTGGGGCTGGAGAGATGGCTCAGAGGTTAAGAGCATTGCCTGGTCTTCCAAAGGTCCTGAGTTCAATTCCCGGCAACCACATGGTGGCTCACAACCATCTGTAATGAGGTCTGGTGCCCTCTTCTGGCCTGCAGGCATACACACAGACAGAACACTGTATACATAATAAATAAATAAATATTTTTTAAAAAACGTCAGGGGCTAGAGAGATGGGTCAGTTGGTAAAGTGATCGCTGTGGAACATGAGGATGTGTGTTTGAACCCACCTTGCTCAAGTGAAAGCTAGGTGTACAACGTGCGTGTGTCTGTAGCCCCAGCACTGGGGCGCTGAGACGTAGAGATTCTCAGAGCTTGCTGGCCAGTCAGTCTAGCAGAATTGATGAACTCCAGGTTCAATGAGAAGCCCTGCATTAAAAATGAGATCAATAGCAGAAGACACCTGAAGTCAAACTCCAACCTCCACATGCACATACATACAAACAGGCGTGCAGATGCCCATACGGAGCGTGTATACACGTGTACACAGCACAAAAGCAAAGCAAAACACTTGCTGCTGTCGCAGCTGGAATTAGAGCTTAGAGCAGTGATGTCTGGACCCCTGAACTGAGGCTCAGAACCGGCTTATCCAGCTCCCTCCAGCAAGCTTCTCATGAAACCACACGCTGCAACAGGATAACAGTGGGGCTGACACGCAGTAAAATGTTTTCTTTTTGGTTTTTTTGTTTTGTTTTGTTTTGTTTTTTGAGACAGGGTTTTTCCCTGTCCTGGAACTAGCTCTTGTAGACCAGGCTGGCCTCATATTTGTTTTGATTTTTGAAGTGGGAATTTAGCCCAGGCTAGCTTTGAACTCAAAATCTTCCTGCCTCAGCCTCCTTCATAGATGTGTGTTCCCTCGCTGGCTGGCACTTAGGTTTTAACCTCGCCACCCCTGGAGTGGGTATCCAGTTGACTCCTTACTCAAGATTGTGAGGTTATGAGACTTAAACACTGGCTCCCTGAACCCCATACATCCCAGGTGCATATTTCCCTGCTGTAGGAGGAGGGGCTGTCCACTGAGCACTGGTTCCTGCAGCCTTCCATGCTGTGGGATGAGTCAGCAGCCTGTCAGCCATTGATGTATGGTGTTGTGTTGAGTTTTGATGGATGTGTGTAGTCACAGGGCCCTGGTCAGATCCGTGTCTTCTGCGGTCACCATGAACTGCATTGTTAATAGTTCTTTCCCAGATGTCACTAGGTGACGTTATGCAACATCTAGTCGTTGGTACCTGACTCTGTCTATGACAGAGGTGGCAGGAAGCACTAGCGCACAACCATCTCATTCAAGGGGTGATCAGGGTCTCCGCTTTGGCCTGTGAATATTCTGGAATGTTTTGATTATGTGATGTTGCTAGGTGATGTGATGCATATCAGTTTTACTTTTTTGTTGTTATTGTTTGTTTGTTTTTTTTGTTTTTTTTTTTTTTTTTGGTTTTTTCAAGACAGGGTTTCTCTGTGGTTTTTGGAGCCCGTCCTGGAACTAGCTCTTGTAGACCAGGCTGGTCTCGAACTCACAGAGATCCGCCTGCCTCTGCCTCCCGAGTGCTGGGATTAAAGGCGTGCGCCACCACCGCCCGGCTGTTATTGTTTGTTTTGAGACAGGGTTTCTCTGTCACTGTAGAACCTGTCCTGAAACTCGCTCTGTAGACCAGGCTGGCCTTGAACTCACAGAGATCTGCCTGCCTTTGCCTCCTGAGTGCTGGCAGTAAAGGCAGGCACCACCACTGCCCAGCCTCAGTTTTACTTTGTTAAGAACTGTTGAGTGTTTGACAGTCAGGCCTACAGAGAGAAACCCTGTCTCGAAAATCAAAAAAACAAACAAACAAACAAAAACCCACTTCCTTGTGTTTTTCCAGCAGATCATGGGCATATAAAATTTTTTAAAAAGGTTTTTTTTGAATGTAGCTAATTCACGTATTTTCCCAAAAGTAAGCCTCAGTGGCGCCATCCCCGACCTCTGATTCTTTGGGCCTGTATAGGTGACGATTTAAGTAGGTGAGATCATCTAAGGGTCAGGGTGGTGGGGTGTGGAGAGGCTTCATGGGCAGACTCCTGAGCTGTCCTCTGGAGTGCCCGTCTGCACTCCCTTCGGTCAGACTCAGCATCCATGTGGTAAGAAACTCCATCTCAGAAGTGAAGATGCTGCCCAGCAGGGCTGCAGCTCCCTATTTAAGAGAGAGAGCTGTGCATTTGTCCTGGTGGCCGCTGCTCTGGTACTCTTCCCATACCAAGTGTTTTTGGTGTACTTAACCCTGGTCCAGTGCAACATGGCCACCTGCAGCCCTTTGCCTAGACTGCCCCCTACTGGAACTGAGAAACACTGTTCTAGACAGATCCTGGGAAATTTCCACACAGGCTGCTCTCTGAGCCTTAGCTCTCTGGAGCAAGTATTTATAGCCCCTTCTGCCAATCACAACAGCCTCTCTTTGTAGCATGATGGAGCTGTGGTTCAGCTGATGGGGGCATTGTAGCTTGGGTTAACATTATATTGAGATGAAAAGCATGTTGATGGCCTTTGTCTAAGGCAGCCCTGTGAGCACTGGACTTAAGAGGGCCAGAGAGCTTGAGACCACTCCCTGTTATGTATGGCCTCTCTCCTAGTGCATGGGTGCTTCTTGGTACTGGTTGCTGATATAGTGCTGGACCGAGGGGCCCAAGGCCAGGACCTCACATGTGCTGAACATGACTTTCCAAACCTGCATCCCTGCCTGCTGTCACATTTTTGTAAATTTTTATTTATTTTATTTATTAATTTTTAGATTATTTTTGCATGTTTTGTTTTTTGATAAGATGGGCTTTCTATTGTGTAGCTCTGAGTTTTCTGAAACTCATTACAGATCCGCCTGCCTCTTTCTCTTGAGTACTGGGATTAAAGGTTTGCCTTTAATTAAAGGCTTGCCACCATGCCTGGCTAATGGGGAAATTCTGTCAACCAATCACATCTAGTTAAGGCATAGCTACCAGGGCCCAGGAAGAAAAACTGGGAGGATCTAGGTGCTCGCTCTCTCTGAGCGGTGCCCACCGGGCAGATAGGAAGTCAGACCTCCCTCTCTTATAGCATGAGTTTCCTCATTAAACCATTAAAATATAATTGTTATTCTTGAGCTGGCCTGGTTATTTAATGGACTGACCTAATTCGCAACACTTGGCTAGATTTATTGTTGTGTATGATTGTGCACCACATAAATGCTTAGGAATTGTGCGTGATTGTTAGCTACCACATGGGTGCTAGGGCTCACACCCAGGTCCTTTGCAAGAGCAACAAGTACCCTTAACCACCAAGCCATCTTGCCAGCCTCTGGTGTTTGATGGCTGTGGTGATGCTGCAGGATGAGGGAGGGCCAGCTTTCCTAGAGAACACCTGCAGGGACACAATGAGAGCAGGCAAAGATGGGGAGTGCTGGGGATTCTTTGTCCACTGTAGCTCTAGGAAAAGCCCACTTTGTACTCACTGCCCCTTCCCTTTGTTCGTCTGCTCAGGATTATCTCCTTGTCTGTCCCCTTTTGCAGACAAAATGGGAGCATAAAGGAAAGGGCTGCTTCCTGGGAGTTTGGGGATACAACATTCCAGTCCTTCTGTCATGTACACAGCACAGCCCTGTGGGGATTTCCAAGAGCAGGTGCTCTGTGGGGATTTCCAAGAGCAGGTAACCTGTTTTGCAGGGCTTAGTGTGTGGTCAGTTCAGTGGCTAAAGTGTGACAAAGCTTGTGATCTTTGTCTTGCACAAGTGTAGTTGGCCAGTTTTAACTGCTTCTCCAAAATGGTGGAAGCAAATTAAAATTTGGCTTATTAAGTTTGATTTGTAGTTTCTGTATTGGCATCTTCGGTGGCTTTTTAAAAAAAAAAAAAAAAACCTCAGTTTCCTTCTGCTCAGATGGGACTGAGAGTATCTTAAAGGTCCATGAGGCCACCCTTTATATCCTGGTTCTTAGGTGACAGTACCAGCCACACAGCCATGGAACTGTGTGTGGCAAGTCTTCCTCTGTCCTGGCAGCCAGCTCCCAAATCACAATAAGGATACTTCTTATTAATTATGAAAGCTCAGTCGATAGCTTGGACTTGTTTCTAACTAGCTCTTACAACTTAACCCATTTCTGTTAATCTGTGTGCTGCCCCAGGCTCGTTAACCTCATCCACATTCTGTCCATCTTGCTTTCCTGCTTCCTCCATGTCTGTCTCTCGACTTCTGTCTTCTTCCCAGCATCTTCTCTGCCCTGGAAATCCTGTCTAGCTATTAGCTTTTTATTAAACCAGTCACAGTGACACATTTTCACACAGTATAAAGGAATATTCCACAACTGATGTTCAGTTCGTATCTCTCTTTTTTTTAAAAAGATTTATCTATTTATTATGTATACAACATTCTGCCTTGATGTATGCCTGCACACCAGAGGAGGGCGCCAGATCTCAGTACAGATGGTTTTGAGCCACCATGTGGTTGCTGGGAATTGAACTCAGGACCTCTGGAAGAGCAGCCAGTGCTCTTAACATCTGAGCCATCTCTCCAGCCCCCTTAGTTCGTATCTCTCACTCATCCCTGACTGTTGTGGGAGCAGGGACTGTACCACCGAGAAAACTACAGCGTGGAGATGGGGAGCCACTTGACTAATGTCACCAGCTGGCAGAGAGAGGCAAGACCCTGGCCATTTCTCTGTAGCTTCTGAAAGGCCTCAGGATTGTATGTCTGCAGCCCCCCTTCTCTCCCTGCCTCTGTCTCTCCCCACACCTTGTTCCTCACTTTCTTTCTGTCTCCTCCTCATTTTTGAGTTTCATGTAGCCCAGGCTGCCCTCAAACTTGCTATTTAGCCGATGATAACCTTGAATTTCTGACCTGCTGCCTACTTCCCAGTTGGTGAGATTGCCGGTGTGTGCCACCACATCTGGTTATGTACCACTAGGGATGGGACCCAGGACTTCTCGCGTGCTAGGCAAGACAGTCTACCAACTGAAACTGCATCCCAGTTTCTGTGGTCTTTTCTTTCCTTTTTGTGCACCTGGGTGCTTTGCCTGAGTGTGTGTCTTTGTACCGCTTGCAAAGCTGGTGTTCATGGAAGCCAGAAGAGGGTGTAGGGTCCTCTGGAACTGGAGTCACACATAGTTATAAACTGCCTTGTAGGTGTTGGAAACCAAATGTGGGTCCTGTGGAAGAGTAGCCACTGCTTTTTACCTCTGAGTCATCTTTCCAGACCCTCCTTTTCTTAAATCCCTAATATTTGGGGTTCTGGGATCCAGGGAAGAGTCCCTGTGCTGTGTGTCATGTCTTCCCTCTGCCCTCTCTCCAGGCATCATGGCTATCCTGTTCTCTGGTATCGTGATGTCACATTACACACACCACAACCTCTCCCCAGTCACCCAGATCCTCATGCAGCAGACCCTCCGGACAGTGGCCTTCCTATGTGGTGAGTCCCACCTCTGAGTGTCCACACAAACTGGGATTCCTGTCCTGATGGGGTGTAAGCTAGGATTTTTCCTTGGCAGCAGGGCCCAGAATCCTTCCAAGCCCAAGCAAGTACCATGCTCCTAACTTCTGGGTTGGCTCCTGTGGTTTTGTGATTCCATAGAAAATGTATAATACTTAAGAAATGGACATTTGGTGCCTGCAGTTTATGGCCAAAAATGGAACTGCTGCTGAACATTCCGGATGTTAATGTGGAGATCTCCACAGATGTTCCTTAGAGATGCTGCTGAGGGTGGTCAAATGGCCCCACTCTTGAGTGGCGGGGTCTTAGGCTTTCCATCTAGGGCACTGTGAGCATCTAAATGAGAGCATCCTAGCCCTGGGGGAAATTCCAGAGCCGTGTTCCCCTGGGATGAATATGAGGCCTGTCAAGCAGTGACAGTTGGAGCTTCTTCCCCCTCCATGTACCACATACCCACTCCTGTTCATACCTGGAGTAAAGATGCTATCTTTAACCATCCCTCTAAACTGCTCAGGCATGCATATGCTCTGAGGCTAGACCTCAGCTGCAATTTTAGCATTCCCTGGTGTTGAGGGGCCTTGTTTCACTTTGGAGCCGGGGATGGCAGGGTTGTCTGCAAGGTAGGGAAGCTGGGTAAGGAGAGGCCAGATAGCCCATTGCCAAGGTACAAGCTAGAAGACAGCCCTCTAGTGCCCCAATGGCTGTTTGATCCACAGCTCCACCCCCCGCCCCCAAGACAGGGTTTCTCTGTGGCTTTGGACCCTTTCCTGGAACTAGCTCTTGTAGACCAGGCTGCCCTCGAACTCACAGAGATCCACCTGCCTCTACCTCCTGAGTGCTGGGATTAAAGGCATGCGTCACCACCACCCGGCTGATCCGCAGCTCTTACCAGAAAGCCTTTGCCAAAGGCTCTGACCTGGTCCTCACAGGGTGGAGCAGAGAACAGCACACCTCTTGGCTTCTGTTTTGTGCCCCTGACCAGCTCTAGTTAGTACTCAGTTCTGGGACTGTACATGCATACCATCTCCTCTGAAACTCCATCACAGCATTCATGAGAATTCACCAGGCGTGTGCTTTCTCCTGACCTGCTCTCCATGAGGAGGTTAGCCAGCGCACTAGGCTGCCTTCATGTAGCTTGCATTGCCAGAAGCAGCTTATGTGGCCACTCTGAAAGGATGGCTTAAGTCCACCACACTTCCCGCTGCTAGGGAGAAGTGGAGTAGGCCTGAATGCACTGGCTTGAAGGATCGCACATTATTATATAAGGTGTCTCAGGGAGGGGAGGGACAAGCACCCTGCTAGTGCTGTGTTGAAGAATACACAAGCCACTGCAAATGCCACTGAAGTGATTTAAATAGCCTCAGCAGCTGATGTGCACATTTTAAAATGCAATCCCTGTCTCCTTAGGTGTTGGGCTCTTCTTTTGGGCCCTGTAGTTTAATCAGGAGCCTGGAAATTTATGAGGTGCTCTTTTTAGCACACACAAGTTTTTGCACCAAGTGTGACTAAGCCTGCAAATGGGTCCTTCCCACAAGCTAACCCTGTGGATTTGCTGCCTCTTGAACCTCCAGCCAACACCAGTACATTCTGTCCACCAGTGGGTGCTGTCAGCACGATGAACTGGGAGGGAGTTAACTAAAGCCCCCTTTCTCACTTGTCATATGCACCTACATTCAAATGCTTGGAATTCTTGCCACTTTGAGCCATGTAGGACCCTGACTGATTCAGTGTTCAGCAGATACATGGGTGGGAGCTTGTTTATTTGCATACAATATCTGACAGCTTACTCATTATGTTGGGAAATTGTCAATAGCAGAGACACATTGCCTATGTGACAGTAAAGGGGGAAGCTGGTCATGGTGGTTCACACCTGCAATCCCAGCACTCAGATTGCATCTAGGCCAGCCTGGGCCAGATAGCAAGACCTTATCTCAACCCATCTACCCCCATCTAGGCCAGCCTAGGCCAAATAGCAGGACCTTATCTCATTCCATCTACCCCGCCCCCCAAAAAAAATACCAAGTACAAAGTCTAACCACAGTATCTAGTGCAAGAAAATAAGATGGCTGTTGGTGTGGCTTTGGGAATGCCTGCTTAAGTTACTACTGGGTTGTAAGAAAGGAACTGGGGTGAATAATCCATTCTTTGATTTCTTTCAGAAACATGTGTGTTTGCATTTCTTGGCCTGTCCATTTTTAGTTTCCCTCACAAGTTTGAAATTTCCTTTGTCATTTGGTGCATAGTAAGTATTTTCTTGTTTTTATTGAATGTTTATTGTTAGAATATCAACTACATGGTCTGGAACCATCTATATAACTGTGACCAGTTCAGAGCCGACAACTACAGAGACATGATTCTGTTGAAAATGTCTTTTCTTTAAAAAAATCCCAGACATAAGCATCTGGACGTTTTACATTTTCAGTGTCCTTGAATGGTGTTGTCGCCTTCAAACAGTACAGTCTTAGCCAGAGCATGTCAGTGGGTGCCCATAACCCCAGCACTTGGGAAATGGAGGCAGGAGGATTAAGAGTTTAAGGCCAGCTGGGTGTGATGCTGCACGCCCTTAATCCCAACACTTGGGAAGCAAAAGCAGGCAGATCTCTGTGAGTTTAAGGCCACTCCGGTCTGTGTAGCAAGTTCCAGGCTACATACCCAATGAGACTCTGTCTCAAGAAAAGACAATAAAAATGTTTTTTAATGATTTATTTATTTTTATTTTTATGTGCACTGATCTTCTCTCCAGGCCCCCAGGAAGAAGTCTTAAAGGCAGTTTTTTTTTTTTTTTTTTCGAGACAGGGTTTCTCTGTGGATTTGGAGCCTATCCTGGAACTAGCTCTGTAGACCAGGCTGGTCTCGAACTCCCAGAGATCCGCCTGCCTCTGCCTCCCGAGTGCTGGGATTAAAGGCATGTGCCACCATCGCCCGGCCTTAAGGGCAGTTTTAACTACATGGCACGTTCAAGCACAGCCTAGGCTCACAGGCAGAACCTGCCTCAAAGGAAAGGAGAAATGTGTTCAACTGAATGAGACCCCAGTTTTCTTGGGTCCTTTTGACTCTTTCCTGTTCCCATGTGACCTCCATTTAGAGTGGCTGCCTGCCTATTTCAGTCTGTCCTGTGAGCACAGGTCTGGGGGAAAGCCTTGGGGAAGGCCTTTCACAGAAACTCTGACAGTTTCTGAGTTGCTGGGATCTAGTCCAGGGCCTTGTGCAGAAGCAAATGCTTGGAGCACAGCCCTTACCCCAGCTCCTTGGAGCTGTGGTTGGTTAAAGTAGGAGGCTTTACCCCACAATAGACCCAGGACTTGAGCCACCTTTGTGCTCCCAGGTAGGCCTCACTCAGCCCGTCCTCCTAGCTCTGAGGAGCCAGACCCCAGAGCAAAGGCAGAAGTAACTGCGTCCCCTTCCCCACAGTGCCACAGTGGGGAGGATTAGCAGAAGCCCATCCCATTATGGATTCCTTTTTGTCTCTAGGCCCCACTGGGAGCCTGGTGTGGTGCTGCCTTTGTTCTGAGGCTGTGTGACTAAAACCTAGGATGATGCTTCTAGCCTCTTTTAGCATCTGAGACAAAAGGTCAGACTGAAAAGCTCCACCCAGGCCGAGCCAGGGCTAGCAGCACACGTGTGAGGCTCTGACTGTTGGAGCCTCTCTAGCTGAAGACAGGACTACCTTAGACAGGTGTGTTACACTGATGTTGGTCTCTAGCTGAAGGCAGGACTACCTTAGACAGGTGTTACACTGATGTTGGTCTCTAGCTGAAGGCAGGACTACCTTAGACAGGTGTGTTACACTGATGTTGGTCTCTAGCTGAAGACAGGACTAGCTTAGACAGGTGTGTTACACTGATGTTGGTCTCTAGCTGAAGACAGGACTAGCTTAGACAGGTGTGTTACACTGATGTTGGTCTCTAGCTGAAGGCAGGACTACCTTAGACAGGTGTGTTACACTGATGTTGTTCTCTAGCTGAAGACAGGACTACCTTAGACAGGTGTGTTACACTGATGTTGGCCTGAAGGTGCAGTGGATTCCGCCTGCATTGAGCACATTGATACATTGATATCAACAGGTACTGGTACTGTTCGGCAGAGCTGTCAACATCTTCCCTCTGTCCTACCTGCTGAACTTCTTCCGAGATCACAAAATTACCCCCAAGATGATGTTCATCATGTGGTTCAGTGGTGAGTGGCAGCCAGGGTGGGCGGGCCTAAACCTGGGCTGCATACATGGGCCCCTGGCAAGCCAGGCTCCAACAGGTGTTACCAAATGGCACCTTGTCACAGCACCATGAAGTGGTTGGCCCTTTTCCAACTCTGGAATGAGGATGCTCAGGTTCCAGGAAGGCAAAGATGATGCCTAGCATCCAGGAACCCTTGGAGGCAAAGCAAGAACCTGTCCAGCTCCATGCACAGCCTTGGCAAGCCTGTGTAGCATGGTGTGTGGGGTGGGGTGGTGCTGAGCATGGGGATTTGACCCACAGCCTCCTGATGCTATCCAGTTACTACTTCTGCTGCTGCAGGGCCCATAGCTGAATCTTGAGCCTTGCAGCTTCCTGTCAATCACACTTCTCTACTTTCTCAAGATTAGAGTGACTTTGTCAATATTCAGCTCTAAAGCACCAGTCCCTTAGGAACTTTAACTCTCTGGACTCTTCCTATTTAAGTCATTAGTCAGGTGTGGAGGCACAGGCCATGATCCCAGCAGGGACAGGCAGATCTCTGTGAGTTCCAGGCCAGCCAGGGCTACAGAGTGAGACCATCTCAAAAAATAAAATAAGTAAATATAACTGAATATTTCCATGTGGGTTGAAGTGCTTCATAATGTTTACTACAATTTGCCTCATAATTCTTTTTCTTCAAAAAGGCCTTATTATAAAAACTGAGCTAAGTACACTGGCACTTAACTGTAATGCCAGCTACTTGGAAGAACAGGGCAGATGGATTTCTAGCTTGAGTCCAACCTGAACCCGTCTCACATAAACATGTAGAGGTCTAGCTGACCCGAAACTTGCAATGGAGTCTAGGTTTGAACTTGCAGCCATTCTCCTTGCCTCTGCCTTCCAAGTGCTGGAATTATCATTTAAACAGTTAATGTCTCCTCCCAGTCAAAACCAAGGCTACTCTCCCAGCCTCAGCTCCTCACTCTGTCCTCATTTTCTCCACCTCTGTTCCTGTCTGCTGTGCTGGCCTTGGCCCTAAGCAGCTCTCCAGTGGCTTCTACAGAATCAACCCATGACCTAGTGTATCTGCTGGGCTTCAGGCTCCCTCTTCCTACTACTGTTGCCAGTATACCAAAGACACCTCCCCAGCCTCCCACTCAGCCCTTCCCACACCGACCCCAGACAGGGGCATCCTGGGTCCTGGCCCCACCTCTTTCTGAACCTGTGTTCTGACAGTATTGGACTTCCTGATCTGGCCTTTCCATCTGTCCTGCTCTCCAAACCAGCCCTTCCTTTGGAACCCAGTTCCTACTCCTTTCTACTTCTGGGTGTCATGGGCCACAGTGAGTTCCTTGAGCCAGAGCCCACTGCCTGCCTGCTGCTTAGCTTGCCCTCCCTTCCATGGGAAGCAGCACGGTGGATTGGTATATATCGCTCCCTTCCTAGCCCTGCTAGGCATATGTGCACACTGAGCCTGTCACATGTGTCAGGTCCCCTCATCCTGTGATCCTTGTAGGTTTGGAGAAGAGTAGCTCGCCCTGCTTATATCTCTGAATCCTGGCCTCCTGGCCATCTCAGGTCTGGACTCCTGCAGCAGCCAAGCTTCTCAGAGCCCTCCCCCCCCCTTACATGTCTGAGCTGCCCCACTGTGGTCTCTTTTCCCAGTGACTCTCCTGAATTTAGTGTTGTGTTTACTGACCTAGCTGTAGTAATAGGGAGCGGCGGGGCTGCATCCCCAACACCCCAGCCGCCTGCTCGGCTAGCTTATGCCCCGAAATAACAACACACAAACTGTATTCATTTAATCACTGCCTGGCCCTTTAGCTTTTGCCCTTACTGGCTAATTCTGATATACCGATGAACCCATCTCTAATAATCTGTGCGCACCGGTCTTACCGGGAAGATTCTAGGTCGGAGCTTCATCGCGTGTGTCTGCCCGGGAGCGGGGCATGGCGTCTCTCTCTGAGGCGTCTGCTCCCGAGAGGAGAGCTGTCGAGTCTGAGCTCACTTCCTCTTCCTCCCAGCGTTTTGTTCTGTCTACTCCTCCCACCTATCTTCTAACCAATGAAATGGGCCAAGGCAGTTCCTTTATTAGCCAATGACCTTCCTCCATCACCTAGCTGCTCTGGGAGCTTCTGGAGCTCTGTGTGTATGGTACAGAGCAACTGGCTCCAGCTCTGCCCACACCCTAGTCCTGTCATCGTTGCCAGTAAGCTCTACCGATAGGAGAGTCACTAGGCAAATCACACTCTCACTGCTGCCTGGGTCTGCTGCACATACTCTAGGCTGGTCCCCGCCTGGGCTCTGTGGAGAGTGGCAGCACCTGCTAGGCAGGTTTCTGTGGCAGACAGCCCTGTCTGTGCACAGAACACCTAGTTGGGGGCCTGGGACTCCCAGGTAGGACTCAGCTACCATCTCTGTCATATGACAGATCTGATGAGTCCCCAAGTACGCCTGCTACACAGTGCCATGGCTGTGGTCACCTTGTCTGGAACCAGCCATGCAGAACATACAAGGGACTTGAACCTGTCTGCCCTGCTATCTCACATCCTAGGCCATTTCTGCAGGTCCTGCTGTTAGTGGTGCTAAGCTAGAGCCACTTTCTTCTCTCTTCTCTCCCTGCTTCTGGCTTGGCCCTGAATCTCCATTTACTGTTCTAGGCCTTCGAGGGGCCATCCCCTATGCCCTGAGCTTGCATCTCGGCCTGGAGCCCATGGAGAAGCGACAGCTCATCGGCACAACCACCATTGTCATTGTGCTCTTCACCATCTTGCTCCTGGGAGGCAGCACCATGCCTCTCATCCGCCTTGTGGACATTGAGGATGCCCGGGCACGCCGCAGGAACAAGAAGGACGTCAACCTCAGCAAGACTGAGAAGATGGTTAGTGCAGCGGTGGGCCCTGTGGCCTGTCTGCCAGGGAGAGCAAGTCAGGCTCTTGCATATGCATTTACTTACCCCAGCGTCAGCAGTACAGGCCTGAGAACAGGTGCGGCAACTTGGCTTCTGAAGCATAACTCTCTGGGGTAGGATGTGTACCAGCCTTGTGACCTGCTGAAGCCATAGCAGCTGAGAACTGATGCCATCTGTAGCTCAGGACATTTGAAGTAGAGCCTGGTCTTATGCCAGAGTCCTGGGAGAGTGCCTCAGCCATCAGGAGCTGAGCCAGAAGCCCAGGTCAGGGACCAGATGGTTTCAAAATTAGGTATTCTTCAGTGTGCATTTATACCTCTCGATAGGAGGGACCAAGAGAGTGATGGCTTATAGCTGAGGGGTCAGCTCAAGGTGGCATCCTCAAGGACACAGGGGTCATGGTTTAGGGATAGAGGGGTTCACAGCCCAGACATTGGAAACTGAGGCTTCTGTGTCCCCTTGCACATCTCTGCTTCCTGAGAGTCACCTCCTGCTGCCTACTCTCAGGCTGGGACCACCTTGCATTGGCTCCCTGCCCTTCCTTCCTCAACAGCAACCCTGACTCCTGACCTACCCTTCCGCCCATCCTCTGCATTCTGAGGTGCATTTCCTTCTAGTCTCCCTCTTTGAGGAAGATGTCAGTAACTTGGGTCAGTCATCAAAGTGCTATCTGGAATGGGAGAGTCAGGGCCATTGGTCCAGGGCCTTTCCTCTAGGTAGCCAGCCTTGGATTCTGCAGGTCCTTCTCATGCCCAGAGCCCTTTCTTCCCATCTTCTGGCTAACCAGTTTACTTGGGGTTGTGTTGTGATTTTTACTTTTTTGTTCTTGTTGTTTTTGTTTCCTTATTTTCAACTTTGTAAAAGTCTGTATCTGTCTGTGTGTGTGTAAGAGCTGTGTGTGTGCTCACCTGTGCACGCACGTGTACATGTACTCATGCCCATGAATGCAATAAGAAAGCATTAGATCCTCCAGAACTGGAGCTACAAGCAATGATGAGCCTAACATGGGTACTGGGAACTGAACTGCAGTCCTCTGGAAAAGCAGCAAGCATTCAGAATGACTGAGCCATCTTTCCAGCCCATTTTTGTGTTTTGATATGGGCTCACTGTAGATTAAGCTGGGCTTGACTGTGTTGTGGCTACAGCTGCCTTGCAATGTTTTTGCCTCTACCTCCCAAGTACTGGGAATTACAGATGGGATCCTTGTGTAGGTTGACATTTCTGCCAAGGCTATAGTCCCTCTTGGACAACCATAACAGTGTTGTGGCTAAGGCACTTGGACTCTACAGGAAGCAGGGACTTTCATAGTCCCCAATCTGCAGGTGAGAAGGACACCGAGGCATGAAAAAGGTTCCAGTCAGAGCCTGTTCTAACTAGGTTTTGAGCGGAGAGCCGCCAAACCAGCAGCAGTATAGGAAGTTAGTAAGTGTGCAGATGTGGTAGCCTTCCCGCTAACCTGCTGTTGCAGGAATTACAGCTGGGGCTGAAATGTGTAGCATCTTCAGGGCTCTCAGACCCCAGAGATTGACCATGCACTCCTCCACTGTCCTCTGCACTGTAGGCCCAGGCAAGCAGGGCTTTACAACTTAGGAGACTCCTATGCTCCAAACCTGTCGTTGGACCTCCCTGCAGAGAGTAAGCTTTGCGAGCCCTTTGGTGATCACCTATACTAGGGTAGCATGTGTTAGGGGTGGCATTCTGGAAGGAAGGCAGAGTGGGGGCTCCCAGGGAAGTGCCTGCTCACACTGCCAGCTCTGTCACACAGGGCAATGCCATTGAGTCAGAGCACCTGTCTGAGCTCACCGAGGAGGAATATGAAGCCCACTACATCAGACAGCAGGACCTCAAAGGCTTCATGTGGCTGGACGCCAAGTACCTGAACCCCTTCTTCACACGGCGGCTGACACAGGAGGTGGGCATATCAGGAATCCCTTGACTCCAGCGTCAGGCCTGCAGTGGCCAGGGGTGGGGAGGGAAGTCGCTGCTGGAGGCTAGTAAGCAGCCTAGCTCTGACCCTGCTGCCTTTCCTTCGCTACACGCCTTGGAAGATGGCTAACAACAGTTTAGATTTCCCTGCTGCCCTCAGGGACATGAATCAGCTTCTGATGCTGAGCCAAGAAGTCTTAGATCAGCCTGTGACCCTGGCCCTCCAGGCACTGCAGCTGCCTCCTCCAGGAGTGGCGGGCTCTCCTGGCTGCTCTCCCTCTCTCCACAGCAGCCCCTCACACCCCCAAGACCATGTCCTCCAACAGCTAAGCAGCAAAGCATGTTATCTCATTTGACAGCATGGGAAAGTGAGGCCCAGGGAAAGCTCACATGCACAGGGCAACATGTTCCAAAGCTGGCAGATGATGCTTACCTAATTCCTATGGTTGAGTTTCTAAAATGCCATTTCCCCTCCATCCCTCAGTTCTCAGCAGGCCCTCCTGTTACCTCCAACCTTCACAGCAGCCTCTTGTTCCCTGACCTTGTCACTGACGCTTACCTGTCTTGCTCCAGGACCTCCACCATGGGCGCATCCAGATGAAAAGCCTCACCAACAAGTGGTATGAGGAGGTCCGCCAGGGCCCGTCGGGCTCTGAGGATGATGAGCAGGAGCTGTTCTGAGCCCATGGTGTTCTAGGCCCAGAAGATGATGCCTCGTGCAGCCTCCTCAGAACACGGGATGGTAGGTTGAGGGCTAGTCTTAGCTAGGAAGCCTCAGGCCCTTGGAGAGTGCTGACTTTGGGAATGTGACTGGCCTCCATGGCTCATGAGCCAGACCTGCCCTGGTGTTGTATCTGGGCTTGCAGATCTGAGGAGGGCAGCTTCTGTGCCAGGCCCAGAGAAAACTTGGGAGGCTGGCTTGCTCAGCTCACACCGTGCCAGGGCCACACCTTCCTCACACCTCTGGAGCAGCTGTTGGCAGGCACATCTGCTGTTTGTCTCTGCATTGTCAAGGTGCCTTGGTGGTGGTGGCAGCGGCGGCAGCAGCAGTCTCAGGCCTGGTGCCAAGGCTGAGAGACTTTAAAAGCCCCACAGTCCCTGTCCTGTGTCCCCTAAAAGAAAGGCTGAAGGACCTTTTTTTTGCCATGGAACTGGCACCTCTCAGGCCTGCCTTTGGGCAGACAGTTGCAGCCCTCTTGTGGGCATACTGCAAATGTTTACACTGGTGCCTGGTAGGGATCAGCCTGCAGGCTTCTAGGAAAGGTGTTGTTGGCCTATCCCCTGGGTTTGGATGGACTACTCTCCAAAGAGACAAAGGGGGTCTTTTGACCCTGGAAGCACAGAATCCTTGGGGGCACCTTTCTCAAGTGTCGGAACTACTTCCATATCCTCTCTCCTCTTCACCACTGCCTCCTCCCTCACCTTGTCCTCTGTCCTCCGTGCCAGGACCCCAAATCTCCAAGACACTGGGGTAGGGGCCAGAGCACAGCCGCTGAGACCAGGGCTCCCTACTCCAGCCAATTGCCTCTTGGGATGCCAGGGACTTTGGGTCACACAAACACACTCCCATGCATGTGTCAGTGTAAGGCGTGCTGGATCACACCACAGGCAATGGTTACTGCCTCATGTCCTCACCTGCCCCTTTATAGCTGCTGCAGTCTCCCCTTCCATGGCCCTTCAGCAACTACTCATGTGGCCATAGTACTTCCTTGCACCCCAGGTGGCTTAGTTGTTGTGTATGGCCTTGTCCTCACAATGGGAACACAGTGGGCCTGAGTGGGTTAGTTGCAGGTGTGTCCCACCTCAGGTGCTGTGGTTCTGCTGTTAGAAGACAGCTCTCCACCTCACTTGCTGCAGAAGGTGGCAGAGTTGGAAGCGTGTAGTTTGTTTCTGTACATAAGGTCACTTATCCTTGGCATAGCCAAGATATGGTCCTCTCCCTTGTCTCTCACTTTAACCCTGGAGCTGGAGCCACCCGTGGCCTTGTGTAATTGGGGATGGGACTGAGGTCAGGCTGGATTCTTCTCTTTCCAGAACTCAGGCTCTGTCTCTAAGATGGAAGTTGCTTTCCAAGCTCAGTGCTTTCCTTGAGCAGTGAGGCACCGGGGTGTCACTTACTCAGCCCTTGTCACCAGGTCTCTGACACGGCATTCTTGGCCAAGACATGAAGTGATCTTCTGGGAACTTGGTGGGAGGACTGTTGCACCAGCCCTGAACACCAGCAGGCACCTCTGCCCCTTCCTGGGGAATGTGGGCTTAGCAGCTGGGAGAGTGCCCAGCCCTCAAGGGCCCATGGCCAGGGAGCATAGCCATAGAGGGGATTTCTCAGAAGAGAAACAAATGGTTACTACCACCTTCTCAGACCTGCCCATCCTGTTGTGTGCAGCGGTGGATGTGTATGGTAGAAGAGGACCCAGATGTACTGCAGATTTCAGGTCTAGGCCAAGGGACAGGCCAGCTGAGCACACAGAAGGTAATACTTCAGAGTGAGGGGCATGGCTGCCCTTGGAGATCTGGCACTTTAGCCAGTGGGCAGCCCCACCCTGAAGTTCCTGGTGGCACATCCCTGCAGTGTGTCTGAGCCAATTCTTGGGATCAGTGACCTTTCTGCAATGTTAAGGGTTCCTCTGAACAGCTTCCAGCACTTTGGGGTGAAACCTGACAGGCTGACGGCCTGATGTACAGATTCGTTTCTGTGCAGTAGAATGCCAAGACTGAGCAGAGAAGCCTTCTTAAAACCCACCCTAAGGACTACTAGGTCTACATGTCCACAGTAGGTTCTGAGCTGGGTGGCTGCTGCCCAGACCCCTCCCCCTTAGCTGTGGAGGTACATATGATAGAGGTCAGCTGTTCCTGGCTCCCATGTGAGGAGGAATTCAGTAGCTGTCTGCCATCCATGAGGTTTCTAAGATGCCACATGGAGACAGGAGCCCTTCCCATTCTCTCAGAAATAGCAGCTTGATTTCTCTGCTGGCTGGTGCCCAGGAAACCAGGTCCAAGCGGTGGCAGCAGCAAGTCACTGGGTTCTCTCAGGGTCCCAGAACCAGGCTGTGTTACCTAAAACTGAATGGTAGGAGGGAGGGAGGGCCTTGTGGTGCCCCTGCTTCTTCACCTAGCCCTCCCACCTGTCCACCCAGTTTCAGACGAGGGAGGTGCTATGGCCTCCTCACCGAGGCACGATCATGTGCAGTCATGGTGGGACAGGCCACTGTTGATAGCTGTAGCCCTGATCTCCAGCCATGGTACTGGGTGGGGACTGGTGGAGTCCCCTACCTCACCAGAGAGAGGTTAAAGGCTCTCTTCACAAACCTGGGTTCCTTTATTCTCTGACAGTGGAAGGTTTTGGAGGAGCAATGTTTCTGTTGTTTGGGGAGGCAGGTGGGAGCCATGTGTGTGAAGTCCCTGGGACCTGAGGGACCCTTTGCTGCTTTCTGGAAGGGGCCTGGGCCTGAGCAGTGCGAATTGTGTCACTCTGCTGGAGTCCCCCCTCACCTGCCTGCCTCCCTCCCCTCACCACGTCCCTGAATAGTTAGAAATAAAAGGCTGTGGAACCAGAGCTGCTCAGTTGTGTCAGTGACTTTGCAAAAGCTGGGTTTGCACACTCCTGGATGTGGCTTTGGGTCCCCACAGCTCTCCAGGACAGCATTAGGCATGTTCCAAGAAGTGCAATGTTTAAGAGTACATCTCTGGTCCTCAATGAGCCACATGCGAGGCAGAATGCTCATATCAACCATGGCTTCCTCCCAGAGCTCCAGGCCTCTCAGTGCCTACTGCTGCTTGGTTGCCCATTGATTTTACAGCTGTCTACCTGCAGAAAAATGGAAAACTTCTCCATTAAATCCACATCACTGAGGAGCCAGAGCCTCTCTGGTCCTCAACTCATGAAGGGAGGCCTTATGTAAGGTCCTGTGCATGCACACACAGGGCAAAAACCAATTTCCTGGTTTCTAGCTCTGAGATTTCCCCCACCCCCACCTGCAGCTGAGAGACTGAGGGGGCACCCATATCTACCTGGCGCCGCCAGCTGCAGGCTGACGATGCACCAAGGATGCAGGACACGAGGGCCTCTCTGTAGCCTGGCCCTGTCAGGGAAAGCTGCCCTAGCCCTAGTGTGCCATCTCCCAGCGCAGTAACTTAATTAGCTTAAGTCAGGGGACACACAAGTGAGCAACAGACCAACGTCTCAGGGTGCCTTGGCCTTGAAGATGACTACGAGTTTCTCTGAGTAGTGCCAGCCTGGAGGAGAGGGCTCAATCCCACTGAAAGATAACCTGGGCAACTCCAGAGAAAGCCCTCAAGGTAGAGGGGAGAAACAGGAAGAAATAACTTCCACTGAGACCAGAAGCAGTGGAGCAAAGGGTCCCAGAGCCTCCAAACCATCCCATGAAGGGACTTAGTCTGAGGAAGAGTATGCACACTTAGTGCACGCTAAAAACATGCTGTATTGGGTGTGGTGGTGCATGCCTTCGTCCCAGCACTTGGGAGACAGAGGCAGAAATCTGAGTTGGAAGCCAGCTTGGCCTACATAGCAAATTCCAGGCCAACCAGGGCTACACACTATGCTGCCAGACATACTGGTGTATAACCATAATCAACACTAAAGAGGCTGAGACAGAAAGATGGCCTCAATTTTGAGCCATCCTTGATTAGACAAAATTAGTTCAAAAAAAGGCAAAGCAGAAAAGACACACATACTACTACAAACTACACTTGAGTTCTCCGTGGTGTCTCTGGGCCTTTGGCTTTGATGGGTCTCTGAAAAGCTAGGCACAGTCCCAGGCCAGCACTCCTGTCAGTCTCTTTGTTGAGGAAGGCCTCAGACCCAGCGTAGCAAGAGAGAGCAGCACTCATGGTTCCTCCCCTTATACGCAGGTGTAAAACTTGGACTTACGGCAGCCATTCTGAAGCCCAGAAGGGAGGGTTCATGAGGATGGCAGAGCATTTTTTTGGTTTGTGTTTTGAGACAGAATTTCTCTGTGTATTCCTATCTGTCCTCAAATTCAGAGATCCACCTGTCTCCTGAGTGCTGGGCTTAAAGGCGTGTGCCACTATGAGCTGGAATTACAGGTAGCCACACAAGAGTGGCAAGCAGTCTCCAAGACATCTCTAGTCCCACATCTGGCATTCTAATGTGTGTTTGGGGGAACAAATCGGGTTTTTATAATCGAGGCAAACATTTTAACCAAATGAGCCATCTCCCCAGAACAGTTTGTTTCACATGCAGCTATGGTATGGTGGTAGGTACTTAAAATTCAAGCATTTGCTTCAAGTTTGAGACCAGCCTGGGTTCCATGAACACCAGCTAACAATGATTAGAGAGACATTCTTGCAAAAACCAGAAAATGTTTATGTGGTTTGTGTGTTCCTTCAGTTCAGTGTGGTTTTTCACATCTAGATTCACACCACCACAGGGAGTCCTTTTCTAGAAGAGACAGCAATGATCCAGTTGCTAATAGAACTGGAGTACCTACATGTTAGCATTGAGTGAAATGACAGCTAAGTAGGGAATAGTGGCCTCAATGGGCTCACCATGCCTCCTGCTGAAGCAGTCTGTCTGTCTATCTGAACACTGGCTGTTCTCACAGAGGACTGGGCTCCAGTCCCAGCAGATCTGGCTCTCAGCCAGCTACCTTAACTCCAATTCCAAGGGATTCCATGCCCTCTTCTGGCCTCAGTGGGTACTGCATGCATATAATACACAAACATACAGACAAAAATACCCATTAAAAAAAAAAAAACCAAAAAACAAATATTTGGGGCGGGGAGGTGGCTATAGAGATGGCTCAGGTTATTAAGTCCTGAGTTCAATTCTCAGCAACCAAATGGCTCACAACCGTCTACAATGAGATCTGTGCGCTCTTCCGGCATGTAGGCAGAACACTATATACAGAAAAAAATAAGATTTTTAAGCCAGGCAGTGGTGGTACACGCCTGTGATCCCAGCACTCCGGAGGTGGATCTTTGTGAGTTCAAGGCCAGCCTGGTCTACAGAGCAAGTTCCAGGACAGCCAGGCTACACAGAGAAACCCTGTCTCAAAATAAAAGATTAAAATAAATTCTTTTAGAAATAAGCCTTGCCGGGCGGTGGTGGCGCACGCCTTTAATCCCAGCACTCGGGAGGCAGAGGCAGGCGGATCTCTGTGAGTTCGAGGCCAGCCTGGTCTAGAGAGCTAGTTCCAGGACAGGCTCCAAAGCCGCAGAGAAACCCTGTCTCGAAAAACCAAAAAAAAAAAAAAAAAAAAAAAAAAAAAAGAAATAAGCCTTACACACATGAATTAGAACTGGACCCCTGCATGACCCACTATCCCACATCACCCTCCTCCACCTGTCCACACAGACCCTGAAATGTTGCCAGTGAAGACTGGAGTGTCAGAACCAGGCTACGCTTCACTTATGCGCTAAGCTGGCCCACTGTAAGGAAGGGCTTGTCCTCAGCTGTTGTGGGAGCTGCGGGCTGTGTTCCTGCCGCCCCAGCTCCTGGTCGCCCGGCTAGCTCAGTCAGTAGAGCATGAGACTCTTAATAATCTCAGGGTTGTGGATTCGGGCCCCACATTGGGCGCCAGATGAAGGCGTAAATCATAAACAATCCCACACCAGTTTGGAATTATGATTAATAGGGTGGTATTTATTTAAAGGGGAAAAAACTTACAGATCACCGTCCCAGACAACAGCCCTCTGCACAATCAGGAAGAAGTCGCCGGAACCGGAGCAGGAAGTAAAGAGAGCGAGAAGGGAAATAGCCGCTTTTTTAAAGGGAGAGAGACCACGCCCCAATGGGCTATTGGCTGGAGGAGTGGAAGGACCCTCGCAACACCTCAGCCAAGGTGGCACCTGGGAACAAAGCATGACTATAGGAAGGAATTGGGAGGGTCTAGAACATGTGACAGCAGGATTGGACTAAGCAAAGCTCAGACACTGGTAAGCCTGTCAAACCAGCTTCTGTGAGACTCACTATATCCATGGGCTCTGGGTTTAACCGATACCACACCTCAATGAAGGTGGAGAGCTATCACACCAAGGGCTTGCACATATGCATGTGCACGTGCAAACATGCAGACATACATACCTCTCTCGCACAACAGAAAAGGCCCTGCAGGGCAGCCTCGGTAGCAAAGGCATCTTAGAGACACATCAGTCTGGGCTGGCACAGACTAGTTGAGCAGCACATCACTTGTCTAACATAGCATAGGCCCTGACTTCAACACCCCCCCACACCCCAGAATGTAACAGACTTGAGCTTGATGGAAACAAAAACACACATGAAACAATTTTTAAAATTTTGTGTGTGGGTGTTTTGCCTGCATATATGTATGTATGTATGCACCAGAGGCCAGAAGAGGGTGTTGAGAATTGATCCTGGGTCCTTGGAAGAACAGCCAGTATTCTTAACCATTTTTTTTTTTTTTTTGGTTTTTTGAGACAGGATTTCTCTGTGGCTTTGGAGCCTGTCCTGGAACTAGCTCTGTAGACCAGGCTGGTCTCAAACTCACAGAGATCCGCCTGCCTCTGCCTCCCAAGTGCTGGGATTAAAGGCGTGCGCCACCACCGCCCGGCTTTTTTTGTTTGTTTGTTTGTTTTTTTGAGACAGGGTTTCTCTGTGGTTTTGGAGCCCGTCCTGGAACTAGCTCTTGTAGACCAGGCTGGTCTCGAACTCACAGAGATCTGCCTGCCTCTGCCTCCCAATTCTTAACCATTGTTAACCTTTTTTTTTTTAAGTTAAAAAAGAAAAAGGAAGCTGGGCAGTGGTGGCGCGAGGCTTTAATCCCAGGCAGAGGCAGGTGGATCTCTGTGAGTTCAAGGCCAGCCTGGTCTACAAGAGCTAGTTCCAGGACAGACTCCAAAGCTACAGAGAAGCCCTGACTCAAAAAACCAAAAAAAGAAAGAAGGAGTCACTGACCGGGTGTGGTGTGGTAGAGCATGCCTTTAATTAGAGAAATCTGGAGGGAGGGATCTTAATGTCTGTAGCCACCAACAATGATTACTCCCAGAGGACACAACCCCCACTTTGGGGAAATGGGCAGCTTGACCCTTGAGCCTGGTTCCCATCTCCCCCAGATGACTGTCTAGTTTCTGAGTCCTGTCACTTGAATGGACAATGGCTTAGAGGCCAGTGTTGCTGCAAATGAGGGAAACCACAAAAGGGAGCTATAACACCATCAACACTTTGTTTAACAATGGAAGACACTTTATTTAGTTTTTTTTAAAATCTCTGAACATTTCAACTCTGTAGAAATCAAACGCAAAATAATGTGCATTTTAAATTAGCATATACTTAACTCTCCGGATCACAGCAATCTCCTATGGTGAGACACACCTAGGAGGGTGAGGCCATGCCAGTCTGTACACACAATATTTCCTGGGAGAAAGTACACTGGACTAACCTGGGCAACCTGGCCTCCATCTTAGAGTCCCTGCAATGCTGGAGCAAACTGGAATGGAAAACTAGAGCTCTCAGGAGTGTGCCAGGCATCGCCAGTTCCAAAGCATGGAGGGAACTTCAAAGACCGATGCCCAGGGAGGCTAGTCTCAGTAATAAAATTGCTCAAATTTAGCTGTATATACACCTATCTACATGTAATCTATCAGCTAGAGATTTAAAAAAAGAGCCATATAAGATTTGAAAACCTTAAAATCACTCCAGTAAATCGGAAGAACACCAGCAAATTCACAGTGGCTCAGGGTTTGGCCAGAGTCAAGCCTGCTCTAGAGCTGAACGCCTTCTTTCTTGGGGAAAACCCCACTAGCATATATGTCCCACACAGCATACGTCACAGCTGCCTATGGCTAAAGTGTGCTACCAGTTCACAAGAAAGTGACAGTTTCAAATTCCTGCCCTACTCCTGTCTCTGCTCCCCAAAAAAGGAAAATTGAGAGGTGGGTAATTTATACAAGGAGTCGTGGACACTCAGCTGCGTACTGGAGAAGCATTTATCCGATGGGCACATACCACCTCTGCCCACCCTAGTGCAAAAAGACTGAGAGCTACTGCTGAGAGCCCCGCAAACCAGTGAGGAAGGCTTAGATGGGGGTGGAGGGAACCCCACCTGAATTTCCTTCTGAAATGAACTTGAGGTTTGGGGTGCGAGATCATGCTCAGCAGGCACCAAGTCCAGAGCTGTAGATGTGAGGGCTGAGGTCTCCACCTTGTCACTGGGGTCACTGCAGCCCTCGGCACCGTGCTAACCCCACGTGCACACTGGAGGTAGGTGTATAATATTAACTGTAGGGAAGGGCAGCCGCCCTCTACCCATACAAGAAGGACCATGGGCTTTGTCAGTCCCCTACCCCGAGGCTCTTGGTTCCACCCTAGAAGTGGAGACCACCCCCCTTGGAAGACTAAAGGACCCAGGGCACCTTTATAAATACCGTTATCATTAATTTCTTTCACCATATTGAAATACACAGCAAGCTGAATACTCACTTAAAAATAACCTCAAACTCTGTATATACAGTACAGTCGGGGGGAGGGGTGCAAACAGGAAGGAACATCAGTCCTGCTGTGGAGTCCACTTTCCAATCGCTGAGCAGAGCTCGCCAACACTGTGGGCTGATTGAGTGGAGCTGGCAAGATGGCATTCAGCTAATACTGAACTTGCTCCCCTTTGATACCAGTTGGAGGGAGGTAGGGGACGGGACATCTGCCTAGGGATCCTTGTATCAGGGGAGCAGGAAAAGAGGCGAGCCATCAGAGAGGCCCGGTATGGCAGGAGGGCTCATTTCACAAGCCAGCAGGCCTCTAGCTCGCCACTCCTGGTGGGCATTTAAAGGTGGCCCAAAGGATCCTTCCCAGTCCAAGCTGGCTTTGCGGTGGGAGGGGTAGATGTGGCAAGAGTCCCAGAGACAGAGACCTTCTTTCAAAGGAACCAGAACCCAAACCCAAACCAGCTGAGCAGGGAGTGGAGAGGTCAGCGGAATGACTGAATGGAAGTGCCACCCTGTCCCTCAGACCGAAAGTGTGAAGGAGCAGTGACCCTGGCTGCTTCCGTGGTCAAGCTCAGATCCCAGATTCTGATGCTGCTCTGCTACCTCTGGACGGGACCAAGCCAGGTCAGCGGTGTAGCCCTTGTAGCGGAAGATGGGGGTGGGGCCTATCTGTACACGAGATGGGAGAACTGAGTGGATTTGTAGTTTAGCTGGTTGTTGGGCATGAACTTGTGCAGCTCACTCTTTCTGCAGCACGGGTCGTAGTGGTAGGCGCCGAGGCAGGCGTCACAGGAGACTTTTGAACACTGGGTGCAGGTATTGGTGGCACCCACACGGTTACAAAAGCCACAGCGGGAGGTGGCTGTGGTGGAGGGCTTGGGCTTTGAGTGGACAGGTGGCAGCCGGTCAAGGCCCTGAGTCTGACCCACATACTTCTCCCGCATAGGTGCCCCATGGACCAGGCTGTCGTGACTAGATGCCTTGCTGGGAAAGGCGCTGGGCTTGGAGGCCAGTAGACTGTCACAGCGCTGGCAGAGGGCAGAGCTGCAGGACAGGCCGCAGTTTTGGCACTTGGATAGAGCAGACTCTTTGGTGGGGGGTGAACGCTTGTGGTAGATGGGGTGGGCATCATTTTTGAGCAGCCATACGTCCGGCCGCAGAGCATCCTGCCTCCGATAAGTGGCCCTGGGTTCTGAGTCCGTATACAGGTCCACATCATCCTGAGTGGAAAAGTACGGACTGCGCAGCAGGCCAAGTCCGTTGGTGGGGGAGATGGATGGAAGGTCATCAGGGCTGCCATGGGGGGAGCTGGACATGGTCAGCAAGGAGGGGGATGGGCGGATGATCTCATCCTTCAGGTCATCCCCTACATCCATGGCCAGGGGCTCCTTTCGCAGACTCAGTGAGGCCTTTGAGGGGAGCTTCCGGCTCTCCCAGTAGCTGTCATAGGCATCCACCGACCTGGAGGGTTTGGTCACTCGAGGCTTGTAGTAGTCCTTGGCTGCCCGCTCACTGGCTGACTTCTGCAGTGCCACACGAGCCATGGATGTGGTCAGGTGTTCCCTGCTCTCAGCCCGTCGCCGCAGAGCATCTGAGCACCCGTGCGCATCCTCTGTGCTGCTCTTGCGTTCAGTCACCACATCCAGCTCTGAGTAGCCCTTGTCCTTCACCTGCGAGTGGATCCCCAGCATCTGCTCACACTCAACCTTGGCCAGGAAGAGCTCAAAGGAGACCATCTTCACCTGGAGGGACTCCACAAGCTCCCTGAGTTTGTATGCAGTTCCCAACTCAGGCTCGTAGCCCATGAACCTCAGAATGGCTCGGATGTCCTCCTCCAGCAAAGTGGACTTGACATAGTAAACAAAAGGGCCTGTGTAGGTCTAGGGAGAAAGTGGGCAAAAAAAAAAAAAACAAAAACAAAAAAGAGGCATGCTACAGAGAGGCCTGTTCAAACCAAGTGCAGAGCAGGACCAGCAGGGAGAGAGACGGGAAGATCCTGCCTGCAGACCACAGAGGCAAGAGCATGCTAAATGATCACCACCAAGCAAGGGACACACATGGCCCCTATGAGCCCAACAAGGTCATCAGCTCTTTGTGTAGGCATGAAGGCTCTGCTCCACGAGGAAGCACAGGGGATGGGTCTATAGGGAGTGGGATACTAAACCCAGAGAACGTCCCTTTCGGGCCCTCGCCAAAGTTTGAAGAACACACGGAGCCTGGGGATATGGCTTGGGATACAGCATGCACTACAGGTTTAATCCCACCACAATAAACACACACAAAACATGCCACGGTTCCAGCCTGGCCTGGGGCAGTCTCTACTCACCCCCATTCCCCTGCTATGGAATCTTCTCTCAACCCCCCCCCCCCCACCTTCCCCAACTGGAGCTTTGGTCCACACCAGCTCCCAGCTGCTTGGAGCCCATGGAATGAGAACAGGGTATGTGCACTCAGGAGGGAACAGCAGGCAGAGGCGGCCACCCCACCTCACCTTGATGCTGCGGAATTCCTTCTTCCAGGGGAACAGGAAGAGGTTGATGGCCACCGTCTCTAGCACGCTGAAGGCGCAGTGCAGAGCACTCAGGCTGGAGCTGCTCAGTGAGCGCAGGGAGCTCTCTACCACTTCATAAAACCGGATCAGCCGAAATCGGTGCAAGGGGTCCACCTTGTGCAGGCTGAGCAGGGTGGCGGCTGCCACTCGCAGGTA